>NC_141691.1:886834554-888034554 GCF_964263255.1 Lissotriton vulgaris
CAGATATATATTGAAAATATATATATATTTATTAACTACAAATATCCCCTGAACTCTTTATGAGCACAGAAGCACAAGCGTTAAACAAAACACAGTTTAAAATACACAAAAGTTGCACAATATGGATGAGCCCTAGGGGGAACCTAAACCATATACTAAGAAAGTGGTACAAGAGATACCAATTGGAAAGGAAACAGGCCTAGGGCCTTGGAAATCGCTGGAGCTGATCGGGACTAGCAGTGACTAGGTCGAGAAAGGCCCGCGGGACTCGGGTGCAGTGTTTAAAGTGCACGCACTCACCAAAGCAAAGTCTATGGTGCGTAAAAGTTAGAAAGTTAGTTAGTTCGGAACCTTCCGAGTGACCTAGAAAGCGGAAACTTAAGACACAGGCCCTAGAGGTGTGTACCAGTGTGGGAACACCGGCGGAGCTGAGTCACCTCACCCACAGGAAGCGGGTACATAGGGTCGAAGTAGTGTCGGGTTTCGTCACGCTGGTCGATGGTGCTTGGAGCTGAAGATGCTGCAGGCGGCTCGTTGTGAAGAGTTCCGGTGGATCCAAGGGTGGATCTGAAGTTGTGAAGACCTGAAAGCAGAGGGGACAATGTTCAAAGTCACTAGCCAGTGACTACCGTGGAACCAGATTGGAAGCAGGCGATGTCGGGTGCAAACAGGCGTTGAGGTGTAGCTTCTCTCTGCAGCCACGTGGACACCAGGGGTCGAGGATGTCCAGGAGTCGGTCACGAGCTGTCCCACGCAGGCTACTCGCTGTTGGCGGTGTCGGCAACTTGATCGGAGCAAACAGACCTTGGTTAATGCAAGCCACGCAGGAGTCGAAAAAGGCTTATCACTCGGACCAGCAAGGTCAGAGCGGGTGCCCCTTTTTACAGGAGTGAGGGCAAGTCTGGAGCAACCAGACCCGCAGTGTAGTTCTTTGGTTTTGTCGCCAAGATGGCCGCTGACCACGTGGCTAGTGGCCGGGATGGCGCGTCGAGTGGCACAATGCAAAAGGGCCCCACGCAGATCGTGGAGATGCTGGGGGGCTGATCTTCGGTGCATGGGCTGCTCGGTGGTGGGGGTTCTCAGTCCCCAAAGCACAACGTCGAGGATGCCTCTGATGCTGCGCAGTCAGCTTTTTGAGTGTCTTCCAAGAGGTCCGGTCCCACGTCTCTCGGTGCCTCCACGGGTCCCTTCTTTGCAGGGACTGTGGATCGGGTTGTGAGAAGTCTGGGTGTCTGTGTCTTGTCAGGCTCTGGGCTCGGGCTCCTGCGGGAGGCGGCGGCAAAGCAGACGTCGAGTTGCTGGTTGGTGCCTGTATTCACAGGGTGGCCACTCCTAGGCCACAAGGGAGATCCTCTTCAGTCTTCTGTGCAGCAGAATGTCGAAGTCCAGTCGTCTTCTTCGTTTAAAGTTGATTTCAGGATGATCTGAGGTGCAATGGCACTGCTCCCACTCTTATTCCCAATCTGAGGGGTGGATCACCTACTAGGTCCCTCCTCTGGGTGGGACCAGGAAGGGGGGCGGTTACACCCCCTTTCCTTTGTCCAGCTCTTTGCCAGGCCTGGGTCTGGAAAGTCCCAGGACCGGTTTGGACTGGCTTATGCACGGGGACACCTTGTGTGCCCCGGGCATGTCTCAATCTATTCAGCCCTGTCCTACCCAATACACAAAATCCTGTCTGGGGTGGTGCTCGCACCTACCAAGGCAGGAAACCCTTTGTCCAATCCTCCCTCACTGGAAGGACTCCCAGAAGCAGGAGGTCAGACTTGTGTCTGTGGTGGTAGCATCCATTTTTTGATGCTGAGGCTCTGGTTAACTTTAACCGGGGTTAAGGCCACACAAATGTCGTGTCCCTCTAGAATGGTGGAATGCTATCCCAGTCGACAGAACTGTCGAGGGGATAGTATTCCAAATCGTATGACACCTTACTCAACATGTTTTGATAAAGCCAAACCAAAGTTAGCAAATAACCGCGAGGATTATAATGCACTTAAGAGTATATGGTATGGCAATATCAGCTAAGGGAGTGGTTCCCGACAGCTGCAGACAGGCTCAGCTCATGCTAGAGCACCATCTCACATATTTCCAAGCACTCTGCCTCCAGGATTGATGAGGCCTCCCATAGGAGTGGCTGATAGGAACATATGTGTCCAGTTTAGGGTTAGATATAGGGATACTATACCTAAGTAAGAGGTGATTACACCAACTTACCCCAGCTGAGTGATCAGCCAGTTGTGTCAAAATATGGAGGCCAGGCCATGGGTGGCACAATACATGCTGCAGACCCTGGTAGGCCTTGGCTACACCTATGCCCTGGGTACCTATGGTACACTGTTACAGGGGCCTATAAGGTGAACCAGTTCCAATTATGTTATGCACCTAGGGTACATAGAGTCCATTTTAAGGAGAGAGCAATCAGCCTGGGGCCCTGAATAGCAGGATCCCAGGCCAACTATGCCAAAAACCAGCTAAACACCAGGCAAAAGGTTTGGGGGTAACCATAGTCAGATATCCACCTTCCTACAGTACGCATGGCCTTTTCCCCTCCATCCCCTGTTGACCAGGTGAACCCCCCACAGTGCCCTCCTTTCCCAGCTTCACAGGGGTGTGGGTGGGAGTTGAGGTTGTTGGGTGAATCTGCCTTAGAGGGCTTTATTTGCGGACTCTTAGCGGGTACAAGCTTCACAGCATGCAACGCAACTGTGTGCATGTCTTTGGGAGCCACTTTTGGGACGGGAGTGTCCTTAGATGGGGCTGATTTTGAGGCTTGTGAACCTGAGGCCTGCTTCTTGGCTTGATGCCCCTAAGTGTCACCTGAACGTTTTTTGTCTTTGCGCTCCCCTGTGACTTTTGTTTGTTTGGAGGATGGTGTCTGTGCTCTAGCCCCTTGGGGTGCTGCTGTTGTGTACTGCGTTTGGTGTACCTGTAGGCTGTGGGCTGTGATGTGTGGTCACTCTCATCAGATGTAGCCACCGGTCCCGGGAGTTGCCGAAGGGACTGGAGCTGGACTCTGAGACTGTGACAGCTGAATGGCTGCCGTTACTGTGGTGGACAAAGACTGGACAGTCCTGTGTAGCCACCCACATTTGAATTAATGCCCTCCATGAAGGCTACTACCTGTGCCAACTTCTTGTCATGGTCTTGGAAGGCATGCAGGAGAGTTGTTTGACACAAAAGTTCCACAACCTCAACACTCAGGGCGGCAGGGGAGACAGGGACAGCGGTGCCTGGGGGTGGGACACTCTTCCCTTCTAACAGTTGCAAGCATGTGCAGCACTAGTGGAAGTTGCTGGGAGGGTGGGTACTGGACGATGTGTGGTGGAAGAAGAGGCAGAGTTCCCACTTCCTGTGCCCACCAACATCAAGGAGTCATCGCAGGCAACAGATGATGTTGAGGTTGGTGTTTCTGGGTGTGATTCCTCATGGGCACTCCTGTCCCCCTCCGAGGCGCTGGTCACATCAGTGTCAGTGAGCTCATGTGTAGCAGTTGTGCAAGATGCCTCACCACTGGTGTCCCTCCCCTGTTATGTTATGTTATGTTATGTTTTGTTATGTTAGTGACCTTTTATATAGCGCATGACTCACCCAGGGGCATCTCAGCACTGAAACCTGGAAGGGGACTAGCAGATGTAGAAGCCAGGTACCAAAAAAACTTAGAACAAGAAAAGTACACTAGAACAGAAAGGCTTTAAGATGTTTTCTAAAAACAAGATAGGACGTGGCTTTACGTAAAGCCTCAGGAAGCGTGTTCCAGTATCTGGGGGCTGCGTATGAGAATGATTTGCCCCCTGTACAGCTAAGGTGGATGCGTGGGACCTTCAACAGTGCCAAAGAGTTTGACCTAAGATTACACTTGGATGTTTGTTTACAGATCTTATTTTGCAGATAGTCAGGGCCCATTACCTTGATGGCCTTAAAGGTGAGGCAACATATCTTGAAGAATGATCTCTTTTTGACAGAAAGCCAGTAAATCTCTCTAAGCAAGGGCAGTGATGGGGATCCTGGAGGACGGTTTAACACCATCCTAGCTGCAGTATACTGAATAACTTGCAGCTTGGCTAGCATAAGTGGCAGATACAGAATCATTCTACGTAGAAGGCGAAGGCTGTAATAACATGAGCCCATGATGTTTTTGACATTGTCCCTCATAGTTAACTTATCATCCAGCTGAATTCCCAAACGTTTTACAGAGGAGGATGGAACGGGGGCAGCACCCAACTGGGGAGGCCACCAATCAGTCGTCCAGATGTTAGGGGCTTTTCCCAGGAGCATGAGCTCTGTTTTTCCTGGGTTAAGTTGAAGACAACATTCTGTCATCCATTTAGAGATGGCAAGCATTACCACTGAGAAACAATGTTTCTCCTCAGTAAAGTTGGATCCACTTGGGAATATCAGCTGGGAATCATCTGCATAAGAAACTATCTCAAACCCATAAGGCTTGATGACTTTGGCCACAGGAGCAATATATACATTAAAGAGTGTAGGGCTCAGGCATGAGCCCTGAGGCACTCCCTTGTCCAACTGGAATTTCCAAGATCTGAAAGGACCGAGAATGACCGTCTGCCCTCAATCTGATAAAGGATTCCTGAGCCATTCCAGAGCAAGGTCCTCAACACCACACTCCTGCAATCTCTCCACCAGCAGTCGATGGGGGATCGTATCGAATGCCGCGGAGCAATCTAGGAGGACGAGTATCGCTGATCCACCCCCATCCAGAGTTTGTCTTAGTGAGTCTGTGACTGCACTGTCGCGGTCTCGGTACTAAATCCTACGCAGAACCCTGACTGCGAAGGATCAAGGATACTATTAGATTCAAAATAATGACTCAGTTGTTTATTAATTTGAGTCTCCTATATCTTAGCTAGCAGCAGCAGCAACAATATCGGTCTATAATTACTTAGAACCTGAGGGTCTGCAGTCATTTTTTTAGGATCAGCCGGACAAAGGCCTCTTTCCAAGAGACCGGAGTGGAGCCCGTTAGGATGGAGGCGTTAAGAATTTTTTTAACTATGGGAGCGGAGGCCGGGGCCAGGAGCGCCATGGAGTTAGGAGAGCATAGGTCCCCTGGAGGTCCAGACTTTGCTGCCAATTGTTTATTTACATCTTCCAGTGAGATCGTTTCAAAGTGCTTCAGATGAGAAGTACACGATCTTGTAAGGAACTCATGTTCCCTGGTAGGGTTATTATGACTTGTGCTCAAGGTATCAAAGTTAGCATAAATTAGTGAGATTTTATTTTGAAAGAAATTTGCTATTTAGTCACAGAGTTCCATGCATTTCTAGTGGCTGCTTTTTACAGGCTTGAGGAGAAGTGAAGTCCTTAACTATATTAAACAATGCTTTGGAGGAATTGCTGGCTTGTTCAATTTGGTCGTGAATATACAAATATCTAGCCAGCTTAATTTTTTGATGGTATTGAGATAGAGCTAATTTATAGATCGGTTTATCTCCAACACTTTTGGATCTTCTCCATCGTCTCTCAAGCTCTTGCAGGATGATTTGTCAGTTTTCAGATCACCAGAATACCTGGAGGCGGATTTCCGTCGGGTATCCGAGGTCTTCTCACACTCAGGGAAAACTATATCTAAGGTGTTCTTAAAAGCTGAGTTGAAATTAGCCAGTAATTCAGAAGTATCCTGATTTCCATGCTCCATATCTTTATAGTGATGTGGAAACGTCTCCTCAAACAATTCTAAAGTGAGTTTATGCCAAGGTCTACGCTTTTGTATCTTTGGCAGTTTACAAGATTTCTTATAGGTCGCCCCAGTTAGCAGCAGAAGAGTGATCATGATTATACAATGATCTGTCCAGATCTGGGTAAGAGGTGGGTGGGCGTTTAACTGGTCTATGTTGGTAAAAATCAAGTCCAGCGTGTGGCCTGCACAGTGAGTGTGTCCCACCACCCGTTGTAGTAAACCCATGTCACTCAAGCTAGAGGTTAACTGAATAACGTCCGAGTTCGTAAGGTCCTCTCCATAAAAGTTAAAATCACCAAGCAGGATAAATTTTCTGGAGGTCAGGACTTGCGTTGCTATGAATTCCGTCAAATGGTTGACGAAATTCCCTTTTGAACCTGGTGGCCGATAGAGTAGGACGCCATCCCAAGTCTCAGTTGGTGACATGGAGACCCTAAAAATTCCCAATTCCATAGTGTCATTGCTGGTAGTTGACAACCATTGGGCATTAGGATGGTCTTTAAAGGTCAACCTGATACCTCCTCCGGTCTCTCCTGCTCTATCTACGTGGATAAACTTATAGTTGTCAGGTATAGCTAAGTTAATGGATGGACCGTTAATTGGGGTTAACCATGTTTCTGTTAAGAAACATAAGTCAGGGGTGTTGGTGGAGATCATATCCCAGATTTCCGTAGAATGCTTCACGAGGGATCTGGTATTACATAAAATATAATTTGGTCTGTTATGTGTTGTGAGGGAATCAATACCATGACTACTAGAACAAGCCATTGCTGGGAGAAGATTACACTTGCAAATTCTACATGTGACCGGACCTTCGAGAACAGTGGGAGAGATGATGGGACAGATTTTAGTTGACACGTGCCTGCTGAGCGCCCCTTTCTTATTTCCAGCAATGCTTCTTTCGTATAGGAGAGAAAAGTCTCTGAGATGACACCCGGAGCCAATCGGGCAGCATTTCCTGCCTCCTGGCTCGGTCTGGCGCGGACGGGCGCAGACGGGCTTGCCTCTGGCGTTCCTCCGGCACTGCGCCCCTGTCCTTCTGTGCTCTCGGTAGATGCTGCAAGAGACAGAGACATAGGTTCAGTTTAGTGCCATACACACAAACATCTTATGCAAGCAAAGAACAAAACAAGATGTTTATACCCCCATGTTGCGCACCACCCTGTGCAGTCTGCATGTGCAACCTTAATTCTATACTCAAAACATGCATGGTAACATGCACACTTGGCATTACTGATCCATGCGATGGCCACAGACCCAAATTGCTTGCCCGGGCCTCCGTATAACCTGACATGCAGATCCTTGTGAGCATACCTAAATCCCTGTCGGTGAAAAAGATGTACATCTTAACATATTGTCACAGTCACATATGGAGTCACCATAAGGGGACAACACAGATTCAGACTCCCAATGTCCTTTTGCAATGGCAATAACCTCCTGCTATCCACCATGTTGTGCTATAAAGCACAACTAAAGTTGCACATTGGTGTCAGATGTGATGTTCTCACAATTTCGAGGTCAGGCACTGCACACATCGACAAAAGCACACTAAGATGAGGCACCCTGCCGTTCACTGCCAGGGGATGTCCATGACTCCCCTAATGTAACCGATGCCATAAGGACACAACTCTGCATGCAATGTCAAGGGCCATTACATTAAAGACATGAGAAAGTACATATAGCGAAAATGCATGACAACTGCACCTGACACAAAGGACACTTACAAGTCATTGCATCTCACTAGAAACATCACAAAGCTTCGCATTGGCTCAGGGTTAGAATACAAGCAGTTACTCACAGCCAAAGTCACCCTTCGCAGATCACTCACCCCCAACATTCTGCTGATGGGCCCTCAAGCGTCCATCCACCTCTGGCTGTGTCACTGCCAAAATGCGGGCCATTAGTGGTGTCATGCTCCTGTGCGCCAACCTGCCAGTCCGAGGGAGCAGCCCCAGCGTCATCTCTGCCACCTTTTTGCTCAGCCGGCAGATGTCATCCCACCTCTTGTGACAGTGTGTGTGTGCCGTCGGTTGGAGACACCCAGAGCCCGCACCTTGTTTGCAATGGCCCTCCATACGGCCTCATGGTGGTGGATTATGAGCCGCAGACATGGGAGACAAGAGGAGGAACTTTCAGTGAGACTGGGTTATATAGCACTTTGCCTCAGGACAGGATCATGCACACACTCAGCACAGCTAGTCAGATATGTTTGGCAGAGGTAATACAGCATGACCCATAGTACATTAGCATGAGATAATCATACCTAAATGCATGCAGGTATGAGGATGGACACAGTCCCTAGCCATTTCATACACATGCAGAATGCCAGCACAGAAAGAAATGTGAAGAAGGCCCACATCTGCAATGCAGTTTGTGAGGGAGCAAGACATACATTACATTGTAAATGATGTGTCGGGCAGACTCACTGGGTCCAACACTGCACACCCCTCAATGTCCTTGCCCTGTTAATGGCTCACTGTGTAATGGAGGTCGCATTTAGGGACATGATCTTACATTTTCACACCCTTCTCACAAGGTCTGTCTTGAGCAATCCACAGGCCTAAGATAGCTAATTGATGAATCGGGTAGCAGACAACCCATATGTCTCACTCTGTCCATTCAGTGATGGGTCCCTGTCAAATTGGGCAGTAACTGTGAAGGCCAGGGGGGTTCACACTGGGGGCTAACGTGGGCAATCAGAACTGGCACATGCATGTACAACATGAGAGGGCAAACAGTGCCTACACATACAAGTCTGTACACATAATGAAGTGAATGGAAGGGGGATGTTTCAGAAGTACGATATTCTGCTCTGTCATTGGTGAATTTCCACCAAGAGTGACAACCGCAGGTATTTCAGTCTTTGGCATAATGCTTACATATCCATGGTGGCAATATAGAGTCAAACCCACTTCCATCAGTACCCTCTGGACGAAAAGTCTTTGTAATGTCACAAATGAGCCTGTGGAAACCTCATGGACTCAAACATCCATTAGCACAGGCAATTTATGTCCTGACTCCCACTTTCGGCGAACAAAGCAAAACCAAAGGGGATGATGAACGGAGTGTTGAAAAATGCAAACACTCAACCCCAGTCAACTGATCTGGGTTTATTCCATCATCATTCTTTAGCTCACTCTGACACCCCAGTTCAGTAATGGCCATATGCAAATCAGTCTGACCCTTTGCCTCATGGAAACAGTCCAGCCCGAACTGCCAAGCCATGTCTTCCCTGGACTGGAAACAAGCATCCTGGGACTGGTTTCTGGCTAATCAGCCGTCATCAGCCGGGCTAGCTTGAATCCAGTGGCAAAGTGAGAAAGGGACCCACGTCTGGGCATACCCTGCCAACTTAGGGCGAAAAAGCAAAACCAAAGGGGATGATGGATGGAGTGTTGAACAATGCAAGCCCTCACCCCCAGTCAACTGATCTGGGTTTAATCCATCATCATTCTTTAGCTCACTCTGCCACCCAAGTTCAGACATGGCCATATGCAAATCAGTCTGACCCTTGCCTCATGGAAACAGTCCAGCCCGACCTGCCAAGCCATGTCTTCTGTGGACCAGAAACAAGCATCCTGGGGCGGGTTTCCAGCTAATTAGCCGTCATCAGTCAGGCTAGCTTGAATCCAGTGGCAAAGTGAGCAAGGGACCCATGTCTGGGCATACCCGGCCAACTTAGGGCGAACAAAGCAAAACCAAAGGGGATGATGGACGGAATGTTGAACAATACAAGCACTCACCCCCAGTCAACTCATCATCATTCTTTAGCTCACTCTGCCACCCCAGTTCAGACATGGCCATGTGCAAATCAGTCTGACCCTCTGCCTCATGGGAACAGTCCAGCCCGAACTGCCAAGCCATGTCTTCCCTGGACTGGAAAGAAGCATCCACACTTGCAGTATCACTCTATGGCTGCAAAAACACGGCATGTCCCTCCAATCCTGATATGCTGCCCGGGATATGTGTAAAATAGGCTACAAAGACCATTTCCCTGAAGTCAGCATGCTAGGCAGTGTATCACACCAACCCACACTGTCAGGTACAAACTGCAGTAGATCAACTTCATGTGTGCACTCCCTGCACTCCCCTACTTTCACTCTGAAACACTTACCATGACATCAGGAGCACCATATAGTATCCCATACTGTGTGACCACCTCGTCCACCAGGACCTCCAGCTCCTCTGTGGTGAAGGGACGGGTCCTGATGTTCTCAGTCCTCGCCATCGTTGGGTCCATTAGCCAGGAACAGTAGCAGTTGGTGGAGAAGAGTGTCAGTAAGCAGTGTCGGGAAGCAGTGGAAATCTTTGGCTCTCTCCCACAAATATATACCCCAATGGGGTAGTTTCAGTGATACTAAGCTGCTGCAATTGGTGTTCCAGTCAGCTTTTTTCGAATTTGACCAATGACCGGCCTGCGGTGGCGGAGCACGCCGACAGTGATATTCAAAATTGTATTTCTCTACAGCGATTGCGGTTCCCATTGGCTGTAAGGGCATGGGCATTGGCGGTGACACACCGCAGGGGCCAGGTGATCCGGCATCTTACAATTGCATCCAATGACCGGCCCGCGGTGGCAGAGCACGCCTACCGCGATTTTCAAAATTGTGTTTCTCTACTGCGATTGCGGTTCCCATTGGCTGTAAGGGCATGGGCATTGGCTGTGACACACCCTGCTGGAGCCAGGTGGTGTCTTCTGCGATTGTGCATCTTTCGATTGCATCCAAGGACCGGCCCACGGTGGTGGAGCACGCCTACCGCGATTTTCAAAATTGTATTTCTCTACCGCGATTGCAGTTCCCCTTGGCTGCAGGGCATGGGCATTGGCGGTGACACACCACAGGGGCCTCGTGGACGCTACCGCGATTTGGCCGATGGACAATGGTGCCAATGGCCCTGATTGTGGTGGCAGAGCATGCCAACCGCCAGTTCACTACCGTGATTGCTGTTCACATTGGCTGCAGGGCATGGGTATTGGCGGTTACGCACCACAGTGGCCAGGCAGTTGGTACCACGATTTGGCTGCTTGACATTGGTACCTATGGCCGTAATTGTGGTGGCGGAGCACGCCAACCGCCATTTCAAAATTTCACTACAGCGGATGTGGTTCACATTGGCTGCAAGGGCATGGGCATTGGCAGTGACACACCACAGGGGCCAGGCTGTCACTTCTGCGATTTGTCCGCTTGACATTGATGCCTATGGCGTGATTGTGGTGGCAAAGCAAGCTAATGGCACCTATGGACACATAATGCTGTGGCAGTGGCAATGGCCAGTTCACAACATTGTACAGTAGACACATGAATCATGCCACCAGATAGTGCAAACCAATGCTAGTGTAACATTTAGCCCACTGATGATACACATGCCATGTCAGTGCACAGGATTACATGCATTGGCATGTACTCTCTCACATTACACTCTGGGAGGAAAGGCCCTCTTGCTTTTAACATCTTTTTTAGCAGATAGAACACAGACAGTGCAGTTAGGTGATTTTAAATCAGCACCTTTTATCCTACCTTGTGGGGTACCGCAGGGTTCTTCTTTGAGCCCTACGCTTTTTAATATTTATGTGTCCAAATTAGCACCTTTGACTGGAAGTTTTGATTTAATCCCGACCTCGTATGCCGACGACACCCAATTGGTTATTTCAACCATAGACAAGGATGTTAACTACTCAACTGAGCTTCATGATTATATGATCTCCTTGAGTAAGTGGATGAGTAAACATTGCTTAAAGTTAAATTCAAGTGAAACCAAGGTGGTGCTATTTGGAAAGCTTTCTCTTCTATTGTCACCAGCTTGGTAGCCAAGCATCTTGGGCGCCCTCCCCACACCGGTAGTTAAAGCTAAAAATGTGTGGGTCATATTAGACGAGGAGCTTAATTTTAAATCCCAGATTTCAAAGGTGGTGTCTTCTGCATTTTTTACTATTAGAACTGTGAAATCCTTCCTTATATTCCTAGAAAGGGTGGAAAAACAGTTTTAACCTCCCTGGTTTATCTAAGTTGGACTACTGTAATGCCTTACATATTAACTTACAGTCCAATCAACTCAGAAGATTACAATCGGTACAGAATGCCGCCGCTAGATTAGTTCTGGATGTCCTTAAACACCAGTCCATTAGGGCTGGGATTCAAGATCTGCATTGGCTCCCAGTCTGCCAGCGCATGAAATTCAAGGCACTTTGTATCGCACATAAGGCACTTTACGGAGATGGCCCAAAATTTCTTCATCACATTTTTAGCCGGTACTCCCCTAGCAGATCGTTACGTTTGGACAATGCTTTTCTAATGCTCACCCCCAGAGTTAAAACAATGAACTGGCGGGGGAGGAGTTTTGAACATAGTACCATTGGGATATGGAACGCTCTTCCTCTTTCTCTTAGGAAGATTACATCCCTGCGTGAATTCAGGAAATACCTCAAGACGTGGCTTGAGACCTATGGGTAGTAGTATGCTATACAAATTGTTATAACATAACATGATATTGTTGTGCATGTACACAGATCTGTGGTGTGATGGATTCTCAAATATGTACACATTTCAATGCGTGAGATGGCTTAGAAACACACAGTAATGACGGTCTGACTACATGATGTGCCAATTTCACTGTGTAAATTACTGAGCTCCTATACATACTAGATCTTTATGCACAGACTGTACTCATTGTGTTGTTAATCTGTGCCCTGTCCAACTGACGCAAGAAGATGTGGCAGGTACAGCAGGTACGTAGAAGCTAGCAGAGATGCTGTCTCACACATGTGCTGTGTCAATTACTCTCAGGGCTGGTGACACAAGATTTCGAAAAGGACCTTTTGACATTCACATAGTCTGAATCTGTTTTGTGGGTACTCACTGTGTGAATACTGGACAAGTGTACAACTAGTTTCGATCAAGGAATGCCAGTCATTGTTGGCGCTGTGTCAGTCAAAACGTAACATGTTGGACACATCTCATCTCATACAGGATTTAAATGACATATGTCCCCTTTCATCTCACCTAGGAGGCGATCAAATGTGCATCGTCCATTCACATTGAGAATGTCGACATCATATGTAAATTCCGTCTGGATCAACCTACCCTTCAAGACCTATGTGCTCTGTTGGAGCCCCATCTGAGGCCTTGCAGAACCTATTCCACTGCTTTGACATCAACGTGTAAGGTGATGGGTGCCCTGCATTTTTTTGCTACTGGTTCATTCCAGTACACAGTGTCCAGGGCAGGTGGTATGTCGCAACCAATGTTCAGCATGATACTACGTGATGTCCTGCCCACTATAATGACCTAAAATGACAGATACATCCATTTCTCCAGGAGGCATGAATTGGGGGCTGTGAAGAGTGATTTTTATGACCTTGCCCACATCCCTAATGTTGGTGCCATTGACTGCACACATGTTGGCCTGGTTCTACCACTGGCTCGTGAGTACATCTACAGAATAGGAAGCATTTCCATTCCATCAATGTGCAAGTGGTATTCCAGGCGGATATGATAATCTCACATATCTGAGCCAAATTTCCGGGATCAGTCTATGACTACTACATCCTGCGTAACAGCAGTGTACCACAGCTGATGGCAAGTCTGCATCCAGAGCGTGCGTGGATAGTGGGTGAGTATGCAGAGACAATGAGCGTGCTATACGTTTGACATGTTGTCCTCTGCCACAGTTCTGTTACACGGTTGTACTGTGTGTCTCACACCTAAGTGACTCTGCATATCCCAACCAGCCTTGGTTGCTGAGCCCACTGAGGAATCCCCGGACCCATGGTAAAGTCCGCTACAATGATGCTCATGGGGACACACGTCATGTGGTGTAGGGTACTTTTGGTCTACTTAAGTCACGGTTTTGCTGCCTGGACAAGACCGGAGGTGCACTGATGTACTCTCCCCAAAAGGTGGGTCAGATCCTAGTTGCATGCTGCACGCTCCACAACCTGGCCTTGCGCAAAGAAATCCCCCTACTCCTGGACGATGATGAGCAGCCAAGGCCTCCGCCTGCAAACCCACACATGTCCAGAGAGGAGGATAGTAAAGAAGAGGAAGGTGTTGACCTGCGTCAACAGTGAAAATGTACAACGGTGCCATTGTCTTCTGAATTCGTTGCTGGTGAAATGGCCTTGGGGAGCTTTGTGACTGCTGCCTGTTGTTGGCTCTGTGCTGGCTGCTAGTGTTTCTGGGACACGGTAGTTATGCACAGCTACAGGATGTCTATGTTGGTACTGTTGCTCATTGTAATGTGTGCAGATTTGAGTACCTTGATAACAAGTGTTCTGTAAAGGCTGTGATGCCATCACCTGACAGGTGAATGTTGTTCTCTTGTGTTTTCCTAGGTCCCTCCAGCCTCTCAATGCCTCCAAACAATCAGTGTTCCTGGTACATTGTAATCAGACAACATTGTACATCCTGTGATAAACATGGAGCTGACACGAAAACATAGGTGTGTAAGGAGTGTTTATTTACAATGGGTATATGTAACATGGAAGTAAATATTATCAAAAAGGTAAAAAGGGAATCAATGAGTTGTCTGTGATTGTAGATGAGGCAAAAAGAGTAGTCACCAAATTGATGAGGTGACACAGTCCAACAGACGCCTGCCAACAATGTGGCAGTATGGATAAGGACAGTCAACAAAGTCAATGACAAGGTGAAGAGGGGTGCCATCATGGCTGGCTCCTTGACCGGCGTTTGGTTGGTGCTTTGCCACGAGTTTCTCCCTTGGTTTTCCTTGGACAGCCCCTTGAGCGTTTGGCAGGGGGGACCTCTGTTGCGGGCTCAGCGGAGTCTGAGGACTCACCCCTCTCTGTGGCCACAGGGGAGGTGAAGGGACTGTCATCCTGCGGGCCACTGGAGGTAGGTTGAGCTGTTGTTGGGGCCACAGCCCTGTCTCTAAGGACACCCACAAGCTGCCCCAAGAGGTCCACGATTTGGCCCATACGAGTGTCAGGCGGAGCTCATGTGATTCTTCTAGAAGCTGGCCTGTGTGTCCCTAGGCTTGTTCATATGCCCCAAGGACTCTGGTGATGTTGGCCAGGGCTTCGGTCCCAGGGTCTGGTTGATTTTGCCGCCCAGTTGCCCTCCCACCTGCCCTGCTGTCCCGGACCTGTGGCATCACCACTCTACGCACCTGCAGACTCTCCCTGCCCTCCTTCCGATTGTGGGGTAGTATGGGCATCCTCTGAGGCAGGAACAGTGCTGCAGGCAGCACTGGTAGTGGTAGTGGTGCAGGCTGTAAAGGTTGTTACAGCAGGGGTCAATGCAGTTGTTGCTGAGGTGGTGGTGGGGACAGTGTGGGCCTGGGATCTGTTGCGCCCTGGCAGGCCTGATTGGACGGGTTCTGTTCTGTGTTCGCATCCAAGGAATTAAGGGTGTCTGCATCAGAGAGTCCATGCCCTGGGGGGAGACTGGCTCTGCAGGTTGGTGTTCTCATCTGTAGCTGTCAGTTTTTGGTCACCTGTGGAACAGAGGGGAGATGGTCATTGAAGTGCACCCCACAAGCTTGGTTTTAGATGTTTGGATGTCACATGTTATACACCACACAGTTTACATTGAGATCACTTTGTATGGCTGCAAGGTACTGAGCATCATGACATGATGTGGAGGTACATACTTTACTTGTCTATGGTATGGCATGTCAATAGTGAGCATGTTCCACGTACATATTGTGTGATTTCAAGGACATGGCGTCATCTAACGAGTAGCCGCACAACAACTTTATGAGAAGCATCTTCGTTGTTGTGGAAGACATTACATCTGAACATGAACTAGCCAGTGGAATCTCAGGTATACCTTTGCATCATCATGTGCTTTGCTTCCTTTTTGCTACTACCCATGCTTGTTTTGTTTTCATATGTACCTTGACGCTCTGCCGCCATGGCACTTACAGATAGCATTCTGTGCTGTGCATGATTGTGCCCTGAATTTCTTAAACATGTGATTTGATGAGTCACACTTTTGGTTCTGTGACAGTTACGCACGCTTAGCTGTCTGCACACTGGACGTGGCAATTGGATCTATGCAAAGTTTGGTGGGATGTAAGGGCTGGTCTGGTGATATGGCTCCACGTTTTTTGAGTGATATGGTCTTACCTTACCTGTTTTGTGGCACATTTGTGGGGTATTTCTGACACATCTTTCTGGGTGTGTGGTGGAGTGCTCCATATTGCTCAACTGTGGGACAAGGGTGCCTGGTGGGATTTTTAGTGCTGGCTTTCAATGAACAAACCCCCCTCCCTGTTAAGATAACTACCTACCTGTAGGTTTGAGGAGATCAAAGCAATGTCTGCACATGCTTCTGGGTGGGGTGGAGTGCTCCATCTTGCTCAGCTGTGGGACAAGGGGCCTGGTGGGAGTTGTAGTGCAGTCTTCCCACCACTAGACACCCCTCCCTGTGAATATAGCTACTTATCTGTCATGTGAAGGCGAGCAATGTAATGTCTGCCACATGCTTCTGGGTGGGGGGAGTGCTCCATTCTGCTCTGCTGTGGGACAAGAGGGCCTGCTGGGAGTTGTAGTGCTAGCTTTGAATGAACAAACCCCCCTCTCATTTAAAATGACTACCTACCTGTAAGTTTGGTGAGAGCAATGCAATGTCTGCCACATGCCTCTGGGTGGGGTGGAGTGTTCTATCTTGCTCAGCTGTGTGAAAAGGTGGCCTGCTGGGTGTTGTAGTGCTGGCTTCCACTCCCAGACACTCTCCCTGTGAAGATGGCTACCTACCTGTCAAGTGAAGGTGAGCAATGCAATGTCTGGCACATGCTTCTGGGTGGGGTGGAGTGCTCCGTCTTGCTCAGTTGTGGGACAAGGGGGCCTGATGGGAGTTGTAGTGCAGGCTTCACAATCCTAGACACCTCTCCCTGTGAAGATGGCTACCTACCTGTCAGGTGAATATGAGCAATGCAATGACTGCCACATGCTTCTGGGTGGGGGGAGTGCTCCATGCTACTCTGATGTGGGACAAGAGGGCCTGCTGGGAGTTGTAGTGCTAGCTTTCAATGAACAAACCCCCCTCTCTTTTAAAATGACTACCTACCTATAAGTTTGGGGAGAGCAATGCAATGCCTGCCACATGCTTCTGGGTGGGGTGGAGTGCTCTGTCTTGCTCAGTTGTGGGACAAGGGGGCCTGGTGGGAGTTGTAGTGCAGGCTTCACATTCCTAGACACCTCTCCCTGTGAAGATGGCTACCTACCTGTCAGGTGAATGTGAGGAATGCAATGTCTGCCACATGCTTCTGGGTGGGGAGTGCTCCATCCTGCTCTGCTGTGGGACAAGAGGCCCTGGTGGGAGCTGTAGTGCTGGATTTCCACCCCCAAACACCCCTCCCTGTAAAGATGGCTACCTACCTGTCAGGTGAAGGTGAGCAATGCAATGTCTGCCACATGCTTCTGAATGGGGGGAGTGCTCCATCCTGCTCTGCTGTGGGTGGGACAAGAGGGCCTGGTGGGAGTTGTAGGGCTGGTTTTCAATGAACACCCCCCCCCCTCCTGTTGAGATGACTACCTACCTGTAAGTTTGGGGAGAGCAATGCGATGTCCGCCACATGCTTCTGGGTGGGGTGGAGTGCTCCATCTTGCTCAGCTGTAGGACAAGGGGGCCTGGTGGGAATTGTAGTGCTGGCTGCCTATCCACAGGCACCCCTCCCTGTTAAGATGGCTGGCTCCCTGTAGAGCAGAGGAAGGGAATGGTTACACATGGCTCTTGGGTGGGGGGTGCTCCATCTTGCTGAGCTGTAGGACAGGGAGACTGGTGGGAGTTGTAGTGCTGTCCTCCCACCCACAAATCCCCCTCCCTGTTAATATAGCTACCTACCTGTAAGTTTGATGTGGGTAATAAAATGTCTGCCATATGGTTCTGGGTGGGGTGGAAGTGCTCCATCCTGCTCAGCTGTGGGACAAGGGTGCCTGGTAGGAGTTGTAGTGCTGGCTGCCTATCCACAGGTACCCCTCCCTGTTAAGATGGCTGTCTCCCTGTGAGCAGAGGAAGGGAATGGTTACACATGGCCCTTGGGTGGGGGGAGTGTTCCATCCTGCTGAGCTGTGGGACAGGGGGCCTGGTGGGAGATGTAGTGCTGGCTGCCTGTACACATGCAACCCAGGGGATGTTGCTAGCTACATTTAGAGTGAATGAGAGTGAGTGAATGTTGGATCTGTGCGACATGTGTTGGGGAGTGAATGGTGCACATGATTGCATTTGGGCCTTGGAGGTGTAGCTTTGTAGTTGTGCATGGCAGTACATAGCAGTGTGATGGTAGACATTTGTTTGTACTTACCAGCCTCAACTCCCCAGGCTATTCCTGTGAGACTCTCTGGATGCAGTATGGCAAGCACCTTCTCCTCCCATGCAGGGAATGTTCTTGGTGGAATGGGAGGGCCACCGCCAGTCAACTGAGCCAGCTGGCGGTTCTTGTTGTTCCTCTCTTTCAACTGTCTCTTGAGGTCATGTCACTGCATCATGATTTCCTTCTTGGAGCGCGGGGGGGTCCCTACTGAATTGACTTTGTTGACTATCCTTTCTCGTATCTGGGTTCTGGTGGCTAATGGTGTCTGTAGGACCAGGTTACCAAACAATGGTATTTCTACTCTGATTACCTCATCGTCCATAACTGACAACTCATTGTCATTGAATTTGGGCATTTTGTTCTGTGCCATGGTGTGTGTTGTGCAAATGTGTTGAAGGTGCAGATGTGAGAGTGGTGGTGGTGTTGTAAGTTGTGTGTGTGTTGTTGTGCAGGTGAGATGTGAGGTGGTTTGCTTCTCCTTTGTACTGTAGGGTTAGTTCCTTCAGGGGTGGAGTATTGCAAAGGATTCTGGTCAGGGAAGGGTCTGGTTTAATACGCAGCTATGTGGGTGTGTCAAAATGGAGGATTGCTGTCAGGTGTGTTGTGTGGGTTGTCCTAGGCTTTGTATTTTTTTAGTTGCCATGAGGATGTGTCATTGGGGTGTGTTGGGTGTTTTTGGCGGCTGAGCTACTTTGATGTGTACACTTGGCGGCCTGGTTGTGTGTGTTTTTTTGTAAACCGCCATAATTGTTCAGAGGTTCCGCAGTGGTGGGTATGCAACTGCCCTTCTGCCTACTCTCCCATTCATCACTGTTTGCGATCACGGCGGTCGGAAACAGCGGATCGTTCCGCTGTCACCTCAATATTATTGGCCAGCTGCTCTACGTGCCAAGCCATGTCGGTGTGTGGGATTAGGTGTAGAGGTAACTTCCTCGCGCTACTAAGATAATTACCTTACAGCGCAGGTCCCACGAGAGCAGTCTGTGGGTACCAGCACCAGTTATTGAGGGGTGGATTCCAACGCAGGAACTCCTCCTGTTCAAGTCTCCGACCCCTCAGGTTGTATCTAACACACTCCGCAGCCCAATTTGGGCTCACCATTAGTTTATGAGCACAACCTAGGTCCTGAAGAATTGCCGATAAGGCATGAAACATGTTGACCTGATCACAGACGAGGGTTGAATGTGACCAATCCCCATAGTTTGTTTGAGTCCCGGTACCCCTCTCATTTTTAACAAGGTGGTTAGCTACATGAATAAAATGATCGGAGTAGACTATACTAACCTTTTTTAACACACATTCCCTCACCACGCTCACTACTTCACAACTTGGGCCCCTCACACTCACTCGATCAACGGCCAGGAACAAAAGATCTCCACAAAAGTGTAGCACTGTGTGCTACTCGTCAGGCATTGCAGTGCCGGCTTGACGTTGGAGGAGGAAGCCGATGATGACACGAGACAACTAGCTGGCGATATGACAACAGCTGTTAAACCAGCCTGTTGTGTGAGGCATCCCTAGTTCCGACAAGGGATATCTTTCCCTGACCCTTGTATATATCCTTATTTAGAGAGAGGAAGAAAGACCACCCCACCATACTAACACTAACCCCTAGGGGAACTTTGTGCATCTTTCGGATATAGATTGATGGGACACGCACACTGGACCCCTCTAAATATTGTCCCTTAACATCCCTCCCTGTTGTTTACTGACCTCAATATTATCCTAATTGTATGTGCGGTCAATCCGCTGGCCTAGCGGCGGTTTGGGTTTTTCCATCGCAATTTCGAATGCTGCGGGCAGATTTTCACCTGCTCCGCTCACTACGGTGGTCTTTTGTTGCATCGTTCCACCACGGTCTGATTTTTCTGACGGTTAATCCTAATCGGACCACCGGTTTTCCAGCAGTATGTGTGAACGGTTCTTTTACGCTACCATGGCAGTCAGAATTGTTTTCCGATCCCCATACTAATAGACCCCATAATACTTACCTTAAATACTTACCAAAATAGTTACATTTACACACAATTTTGTCTTCCAGGAGTATGCCTTACGAATAGTGCTTTTACAATGAAATTCGTTATAAAGACATCCGTGGTAAAGGCATACTCATGGTACAAATTTTGTTGTAAAAACTTTTGTTTGCATATGTTGTGATGCCGTCATTGTAAACGATGTTTCCCAGGCAGGGGACATGAGAAAGAGGCTGTAAGTATTGCCTACATGTTGTCTTAATGCTGAATAGTCAATGTCTGCACTGGTTTCTAATTGAGCTTTCATTACATTACAAATCAGTGAGAGCATTGAATGGTGAGAAGGTTTGCATAGTCATTGGGGAATTTCACTGTTATCGTTTATCATAGGGAGCAGTCTTTATCCCTTGAGGCCTAATCGCTATCATCTTAACTCTTCAGGTACATGTATAAGTAATCTGGAAATTAACTATGCTTAAATTTATATTTAAAAGAAGAAATGGGGGTTTAATGAAATTTAAACCCCTCACATTCTGGTACTCATGAGCCCAAACTTCAGGTGCTGGTATATTTTGTCTGTTGATTTCCAACTCAACGGTTATATTTTAACAACAAGTAGGAGGTTTGCACTTCTCACTGACCCCTGGAGCAGTGTGACTAAGGCTTCACCATTTATACATCATGAATACATGCATTCATATACTCATATACAACATTTATATTCAATGTGTGACTTAACTTTATTAACATGTGTTATGCAACTAAATGAGATAATAGTATGCAGCCATTAGGAATTCATACATACATGTCTTAGATTGATCAATTGACTAATGTGATCATGCTCGTTACATATTTACATTTAACATTTGTCTATTATATGTACATATGTGGTATTCAGTCGAAATACTGAGTTGGAAATGTTGACCTACACTAATATCGAGTTTTAAATATTGTGACACAGAAATATTGACAGGAAGAATATTGTGGTCAAGAATATCGAGGTAAGAAATGTTGATGTTAAAAATATGGAAGGCATTAATATCGTATGCAAAAATATAGTTGTTTAAAATATTGATTTTTAAATTATTGGTATGTATTTTAGTATATATTTTAAATGTATGTGAGTTTTTTTTGTATAAGCATTGTTGATGTTTCTCAATGTATGTGTTACATTTTAATAGTTAATAATTGTATTTTTTTTAATTTTGTGTTTTTTAATTTTGTAGTGGGTTGTGGGTTTATAGGGGAATATGGTGGAAATTATTTTAATTATTATGAATATTTTTTATTTATTAATATTTATTTAGTTGAGATTTTATAATTTTAAGTGTGTTTTTAACTTTTGGGGGTAAATTTTAGGTGTGGGTTTTGGGGTTTATAGGGGTAAAGCGTGGCAAGTAATTTATTTGCAGTCAATGATTAATTAGTTGTTCATCATCATCATTAACAAACTTTATTCGGTTGAATGTGTTTAAATTTAAGTTTAAAGATTTTTTAATAGTTTATATTTTAATTTATAATAGTATGTTTTAAAAAAATAGCTTTTATGTTCTTAGTATATGTATATTTATATATATTAATTTTTATATAATTTTGAAATGATAAAATACATTGAAATTGTTGTCTAATAATTGTTTTAAAGTATATATATATATATATATATATATATATATATATATATATATATATATATATCAATCAATTATTATATATGTGTTTAACTTTTTAAAATTAATATTGTTATATTTGTTAAAATGTATGTTAATTCTAATTTGTTTTTAAAAGAATTGTATTCATTAATATTTTTAATATATATGAATTTATTTTATATATATCGTCCTATCTGCCAAAAAATAAAGACTTACTTGCTGCAACTGCTTTGGGCTCGCCTGAATTCCTTGTGTCTAGAATCCTTGGATCGGAATATATATATATATATATATATATATATATATATATATATATATATATATATATATATATATATATATATATATATATATATATATATATATATATATATATATATATATATATATATATATATATATATATATCCTACTGGCGGTCGCCAGTAGGTAGTTATAGATAGGATTATTTTGTATATGGAATATCTCCATTTTTTTGAAAATGTTAGTTTCTATTTTTGAATATGTGTTTCAAGGGTTACATTACACTGAAAGGAGGTCTGTCAGTCTGTCACAAGGATGGTGTCATCAGTGATGTCATGAGTGATGTAATATGTGACGTCATCAGCAGTGCATTGCAGGCGCGCCATTTATAGTGAGTCTAACTAACTATAACCCTTGAATTTCAATGGTTTTATGTCAGTAAAATTTTCAGCTAACTATAACTGGTGTGAAACCTATGTTTTTTCAGTGAATATATATATATATGAATATATATTCACTGAAAAAACTAAGGTTTCACACCAGTTATAGTTAGGAATTAGCATTTAAAAAACCTATCAAATTCACTGAAAAACCATAGGTTTCACACCAGTTATAGTTACCTGGAAATTTTACTGACATAAAACCATTGAAATTCCCACGTTATAGTTAGTTGGACTCACTATAACTTGCGTGGGTAATGCACTGCTGATGACATCACATATTACATCATTCATGACATGGTCAGTGACATCACTCATGACATCACTGATGACACCATCCCAGTGAATGTGTGTCTTTCTGAAAAATAAATATGTTTTATATATGTATATGTTAAGGTCGATGGAAGAATAAATGGTTAAATAAGTGTCTTAGGGCCATATGTATCATACTTCCGTTTTGCGAATTTTAAATAGCGAATCTTAAGGAATCGCTACTTAGAATTCGCAAAATGGTATGTATGTAGGTAATTAGGAATTTTAGCGATTCCTTACTATTCCTTGTTTGCGAATTCGCAAATTGCAAATTCGCAAATAAGGAATACTTCCCATTCATTTCTATGGGCCAGGAGGCCCATAGGAATGAAGGGGAAATTTGCTAATCGCTATTTGCTAATCGCAAATTGTGCGAATTTTCAAGAGTGCAGGGGGTGTCTCAAGAACACCCTGCTGCACCCCTGAAAATGACATGTGTGCGCATATGGCGCACATACATGCCCTAAGGGCATGCATATGCGTCACATGCCACAATGAAAAATGCAAATTTGTGCTTATTGAAAAGGAATTGCAATTTACCACCAACTTTCAGTTGGTGGTAAATTGCGATTCCTTAAACCGAATTCGCAAGAGAAAAAAGCTTCTTACATAGCAATTAAGGAATCGCAAAATTGCGATTCCTTAAATGCTATGGCAAAATAAGGAATCGCAAAATTTTGCACTTCCTTATTTTGCTACTTTTTCATACATTGCAAATGTGCAAAAATGGCCGTTTCTGATTCGCAAAGGCCGAAATTCGGTGAATTTGGGCCTTTGCGAATTGAAAATAGCTTCATACATATGGCCCTTAATGAATATTTTTTTTTTTTAAATGATTGGTTAACTAGCTTATTTAGTGTCTCATAGTGAATACATATATTAGCGAGTATTGTTTCAATATTTAAATGTTTTTATCAGTGTTTCACTTTGTATATAAGTGGGTGCATAGGTTGGTGAGTAGCTACATGTTTGTTTCTATGGCTTATTAGATGTTTTTTTTAGTATCAGTATAAATGTCTGTATGATTTGGTGGGGGTGTTACTTAGCACACTGATGCATAAATAACGGACTCACTGTTTGAATGTGTTTTGAAGACAGCATTTGTGCCAGACTGTATGGGTGAGTGAGTGTGTATATGTATGTGTTAGTAAGTGAATGACTGTCTCACTACTGTCTTTATCAGTAACTACATATGTTTTAATCTAGTATATGTGAGTATTGGTGTATATAAGTAAGTATATGTGAGAGTGAGAGATTGAAAGAGTTCTTGTTTTAATAAGTATGTGTTTCTATAAGTGATTGTTTAGGAGAGTAAGTATGTGTAAGTTTCCTTAGAAGTAAGGTGGTAGTGTGTGTATAGCTGTATATGCAAATAAATGGATGTTCAATAGTTTATTTGCATGTGTGAGTATGTGTGTGAGCAACTTTTGGAAGACTGTCGGTGTATTAACGGATGTATAAGTGTCTCACTACATATGATGAGTGAGTATATGTATGAGTGACTATACAGAAGTGTTGGTGAGTGAGTGAATGTGTATATAAATGGTGGAATTACTGAATTGGTTGTTGTAACTGGTATAGGTATGTCCACTTTTTTTTAAATGTTAGGTTTTTTTTTCAAAATGTGTTTCAAGGGCTACTTTACAGTGAAAGTAGGTCAGTCTCTCTGTCACAAGGATGGTGTCATCAGTGATGTCATGAGTGATGTCACTGACCATGTCATGAGTGATGTAATGTGTGATGTCATGAGCAGTGCATTACACGCGCAAGTTATAGTGAGTCCAACTAACTATAACGTGGGAATTTCAATGGTTTTATGTCAGTAAAATTTCCAGGTAACTATAACTGGTTTGAAACCTATGGTTTTTTCAGTGAATTTATTAGGTTTTTTAAATGCTAATTCCTAACTATAACTGGTGTGAAAGCTATGGTTTTTTTCAGTGAATTTCATAGGTTTTTTAAATGCTAATTCCTTTCTATATCGAGTTTCTAACCTATGTTTTTTTTTACAATTTGCTGTTTTGTGCAAGTATTAATTTTGAAGTTTTTTTTTTTCATCATTTTTTCCCGGAGCGCTCTGGGTGCGCGCTCCGGGAAGCTCTCCGGAAAGCGCACCCAGAGCGCTACTTTCGTTTGTGAAAAAAATATGAATGAAAAGTTAATAATAACGCAAAACATTTCGTACCATACAAATAAAAGCAGGTTTTTTTATAAGGAAATGAAAATGATTTAGCATTTCCGTAAAACTATGAAGACGTCACTTCGGCGCGCAACGTAAGCGCCCCCGGAAGCGCCTACGTTCGCGCCGCGTATGCGCCCCCGGAAGCGCTCCGGTGCACGCAGCGTCAGCACGTCAAGTCATGTGACCTTAAAATAACACTTTTCATTGGTTGCTAACAGTTATTTTTACAAAGAATGAAATCCCCACCCATTTCCTTCACTTCTTCTTTCACTTTTGTGACTGAAAGACCTGTTTTTTGCTCCAAGATCTTTCTTGGTTTACCATGGCTGCCAGAGAATCCAGCAGTGATGAAGAACCTGATTTAATCAATGAAGAGCCTCCTACCCCAAAGGTGAAGGAACATTTTATTTGGAAGTTTTTTAAAATACCACCTGACCAAAAAAAGGTGAATGCTCCAAAAGTGGAGTGCAGGATCTGGAAACAAGTCCTGTCACAGGGTGACCCCAAAAAAAAATACTCATTTGGGAACTTTACGATGATCCGGCATGTGGAGAGGAGGCACCCCCAGAATTTTGCCCGGGAAAGTGTCAGGGCTCTGGCACAAGAGGTTCCCAGTGATGGGGCCTCTACATCCACCGGAGGAGCAACTACTTCTGGGAGGGGGCAATCGCAGGAGCTCGTGCCAAACATTCAACCTGCTTTTAACCATGGTGTCCTGAGATACTGCAATCAACTCCTTACCTTTGGGGAGCAAAGTGTCCAGCTCATGGTTCGAGCATTGGAAAACCATCACTGCCCTTTCCACTCCTAATTTATTTTGTTTTTTTTTTTAGCTCCTGTTGAGCAGTTTCCATTCCCTGTTTTTGTTCCTGTTTTGAAAAAAGAAGAAAACAAAATGTTCTTTTCAGAACTACCTCCAATTCTCATCAAAGAGCTATATTCTTTAAAAAATGAAAAAGAGTAAGTGAAATGGAGTGCATTGATAATGGTAAGGAAAATGAGTAGAAAGAACAGAAAGGTATGAGAGGAGAAAGGAAGTGAAGTAGGGGGACTGAAAGAAGGTGAATGTTGGGAAGGAAAGTAAGGAGAAGAAGAGTGAATATAGGGAATGTTGATATTCAAAGAAAATGTTGAAAAGGAACGGGGTGTGGAAGGGTAAGAAAAGATGCATTGCTGGAGTTGAAGGCTGAAGGCCTCATTTATGAAGCCATGCGTCACCTTAACACCATCAGAGCGTCATATTTACAAAGTGGTGCATCTAAGTAGATGTGTCACTTTGTAAGCCCCTGCCCCACATTATTCCTACATCAGGTGTAATGTATGCAAAAGGGACGTATTGACGCAAGAAAGGGTCGTAGAGGTGACGCAGTGAAATCTATGAGATATCACTGCGTCACTTTTATGACGCTGTTGCGTCCAAATCTTACACCTGTTTCACAGCAGGCGTGCAGGCCCTTTCACATGGGGCTTGGCCCCATGTGAAAGGATACATTGCTGGAGTTGCTTCATTTTTGAGACACACTCCAGCAATGCATCACTTTTGCGCTTACAGATACGTCTGAAATTCTAACGTATCTAAAAGAACTTCCAACATAATACGTCATAAATTTAATATGACGCATGAGTAGAAGACTGAAGGACTCATTCATGAGGCCATGCGTCACTTTAACGCCACCGATGCGTCACTTTTTGTGACGCACCAGTGCTGCAAAAAATGCACCTTATTCAGTCATATTTACAAAGTGACACATCTAGGTAGTTACGTCACTTTGTAAGCCCCTGCGCCACATTATTCCTACCTCAGGTGTAATTTATGCAAAAGGGACATATTGACGCAAGGAAGGGTCGTAGAGGTGACACAGTGAATAGACTGGGGGCCTCATTTCTGAAAAGTGACGCATCGCTGCGTGCAAACAGCGATTCGTCACTTTTCTGTGCGCACTCCTTACGACATTCCAGATGTGTCATATTTAATGTATGACGAATCATGTCGCAAGGAGTTACAGATACGTCAGTATTTCTGACGTATCTGTAAACACAAAAGTGACGCATTACTGGAGTGTGTCACAAAAGTGATGCAACTCCAGTAATGCGCCCTTTCACATGGGGAAAGCCCTATGTGAAAGGTCTTGCGTCAGTCTTACGCCTGCTGTGAGGCAGGCGCAAGATTTTGACGCAACAGCATCCTAAAAGTGACGCAGTGAAATCTCATAGATTTCACTGCGTCACTATTACGAAGCTTTTTGCGGGGGAACGCCCCCTCTGCATACATTATACCTTACGCAGGTATAATGTGGCGCAGGGTTTTAAAAAGTGACCCATCTACTTAGATGCGTCACTTTTTAAATATAGCGCAACGAGGCGCATTTTTTACACCACTGGTGCGTCACAAAAAGTGACGCACAGGCGGCGCAAAACTGTCGC
The DNA here is from genome assembly GCF_964263255.1 of Lissotriton vulgaris. NCBI lineage: Eukaryota > Metazoa > Chordata > Amphibia > Caudata > Salamandridae > Lissotriton > Lissotriton vulgaris. The sequence continues at coordinate 886,861,746 of NC_141691.1, forward strand.
AAGGCCTTCATAAATAAGGCCCTGGATTTTCCCCATGCTTCGCTCCCCGGTGCGCGTACCGGGCGCTCCCCCCGCGCAAATCAAAAAAATATATATTTTTTAAATGCCCCGCGGGACCCTATTTTAGCCCCCAATCAAACCTAGGGGGTCAAGAGGGGGTCTACCCTGCCCCCTTATTGTCATTTCTCCCTTTTTTTTATGTCACCTCTTGTGTCTCGATCCTACCGAGACACAAGATGGCGGCCGCTCCGGACTGTCGTCTGCAACTTTATTGCCCCACGAGAACACTTCGATCCTCAGACTCTCAACTACTGGTCTGCCCCCGTTACAGGCTAGTGACCAAGGGAGGGAGAGCCTTCTCAGTGCTAGTCCCTCAGCTATGGAACAGGTTGCCGGAGGCACTGCGTCGGGAAGGGAACCTACTACGTTTCAGGAAGAGCCTAAAAACATTCTTGTTCAGACAAAGTATGAGCACAGTGTAATCCCATCTTGCTAAGTTATTGTTACTACCATCTTTCCTGGCGCTTAGAGGCCTGCAGGTGATTAGGCGCGCTATAAAAACCCATTAACAATAACAATAACAATAACAATAACAATAACTGTTTCGAATGTTTACAGACACCCGTGAGCCAATCAGCTTTCCGTGCGCAAGTCGCGTGGCGCGCCCGGTGCGCTCCCCAGTGCGCGTACCGGGGCGCACTTATAGATATATATATTGTTTTGAACCTAAATTACTCAAAATCCACTAGAGCACATATCTTGAGACATAGCAAAGGCACATCAGGCTACCAGTCCCTACAATTTTGCCAAGTTTGGTGGAAATCCATTCAGCCGTTCGGGCTAAAAATGAGGTCGAGCGCCCTATAGAAATTAACATGGGGAAAACGCGTTTAAGGACCCCCCTTTTATCTCAGCCCCCGCTTGACGAATCCCCCCCAAACTTTCAGAAAAGGACCGGAGCTCGAAGAGGCCATTTTGAGGAAATTTTCAGGCAGATTCGTCAACCGGCGCCAAAGTTATTCCAAATAGAATTTTGAGATTTAACATTGAAAAAACTATAACTATCTACTGGCGACCGCCAGTTGGTTTATATATATATATACATATATATATATATATATATATATATATATATATATATATATATATATATATATATATATATATATATATATATATATATATATATATATATATATATATATATATATATATTACCTACTGGCGGTCGCCAGTAGGTATATATAGTTAGGATTTTTTCCCTATGGGATTTCTGAAAATTCTATGCCTAATAACTTTTGCGTTCGTGGACGGAATTGGCTGAAATTTTCAGGAAAATGGCACATTTTGTTTCTGAGCAGACCTTGAAAATTTGGGGGGGTTTTGTGGAGGGGGGGCCGAGAAAAAAGGGGGGTCCCAAAACGCCTTTTTCCCATGTTAATTTCCATAGGGCGGTTGGACTCACTTTTAGCCCGAACGGCTGAATGGATTTTCACGAAACTTGGCAAAATTGTAGGGACTGTTAGCCTGATGTGCCTTTGCTAGGTCTCAATATATGTGCTTCAGTGGATTTTGAGAAATTAACGTTTAAATCAAGATATATATCTGTAACAGCGCTCCGGGCAGCTATCCGGTTAGCGAACCTTTCGCGTAACGGAACTTTGCGATGAGAAGCTGATTGGCCCTCCGGTGTCTGTCAACATTCTAAACAGTCCGGAGCGGCCGCCATCTTGTCTCTCGGTAGGATCGAGAGACAAGAGGAGGCCAAAACAAAGGGGGAAATTACCATAAGGGGGCATAGTAGATCCTCGTTGACCCCCTAGGTTTTATGTGGAGGTTTTAAAAGGGCCTAGGAGGGTCCAAAAAAAAAAATTTTGTTTTTGCGTGGTAAGCGCCAAGTTCGCGAACCGGATAGCTTTCTGGGCAGCGAACTTTATGGATAAAAGAATGAAAGACTTTTCTAATACTGTATGTTAATTGTTTGTTGTTTTTCTTGTTTTTTTTTGTTTTCTTTATTTATTTATTTTTTTTATTATGATTGTGTTTCATACTTTATTAAATTTTCTAACATTTCATTGTCAGAAATGTCATAATTTATTATAGGGTGTAATTGTTTTTCATTTTGAAGCAAGTTGTCTACTGCTTCAACACATTGTAGAAGTTTGTGGTCTCTACTGTCATCCATAAAGTCATCAAGTTTGTCTTGGCTGCTCTCCTTCAGTTCAATCGAAAATGAAACTTGCTGCTCGCCTTCCATTTTGCCTGAAATTTGGATTAAAAAAATATATATTAGTAGAGATAGGGCACTGTTGGGATTAATTTTAGATAGGCAGTTTTTATCAGTGAATTTATCGTTTGGCAGTGTATAGTATGAGAGTGGAAATAGGACTAAAAAAAAGTGTATGTGATTTAACCAAGACAAGCCTTACTCCATTGATAACTATAACAGAGAAGTCTATCTAAATACATTACTACTACAGAGGGATAGTGTATATGTAGCAGAAAAAGTCTACTATATTAAGTCATAGTGCACAATATATTAAATTATAACTTACCTTCACAAAGAAGTTGAAGTTTTTTGAAGCTTTTGAAATAGGAGGTACAACAAGAAGTAGTAGTCAAAATGGCTGTGTTTCCTTCTCTCCCTTTATATATATACAGGTATATAACCAATTAAATGTCAGGTAATAAAAGTAGAAAATGAAAGTAACATTTTCATTGGTTGTCAATTCCAACAATTCAGATGTGTTTTGTGAAGTAATTTACCTCACGGTACTTGGAGAGGTCTACAGGCTAAATGGCTAAATGGAATTTCAATGAAATTTGTGAGAATGGAAGGGATTGTTATGTAGTATGAGCTAATCTATATTTGGTGAGAGTGTCTCTAGTCGTTATTCTGTAAATTACTTTCCCGCCTTTTTTTAGGACCGCTTTCCGGGAAGCTGCCCGGTTAGCGAACCTTAAGCGTCACGGGAGTCCACCATTTTGTGTTTCGTTCGCATTAAGATACAAGATGGAGGGCAAATAATGTTTAGAATGGGTAGAAGGGGTTATGGTAGACTTATCTTGACCCCCTAGGTTTTCTGAGCGTGGCTGAGGAGGCTTATATGTGCGGAAAAAATTTTTTTTTTTTAAAAATTCCGCGAGGTTAGCTTTCGGTTAGCGAACCGGGTAGCGCTCCGGGGAGCGAAATTTGTGGAAAATTAGTGAAAAAAGTTAGAGAAAAATAATAATTGTGAGTGATCAGATGTAGGGTAGCTCTGAGAAGAGCTTTTGGGTTTATGGTACATTTAGGTACTTATAAGTAGGTACCAATGCACAGTCTTAAATTCAGAATGAAAATTCTGTTGCCCTCATCTGAGAAGTGAACTCCATCTCCTCTGTAGATATCTTGCATGTAGTAACGCAAGTTATTGTTGTACAGAGAGCCCATTCCATGGTCTCTCATGTAAGCTGAAACAGATTTGTTTACATGCTTCCTCGCTTTCTCAATTTGTGGACAAAATTGGTTGGACCACCTCCATTTCTGTCTTTGGCATATATTGGAATATACCAAGGCAGTTTGAGGAAAAAGTGCCATTAATTGCTCCAAGGTGTCCTTTAAAAGCATTTCCAGACCTACCCCTGTCAAAGTGCCCAAATCATTACCTCCACAGTGCACTATTAACAGGTCAGGTTTTGGCAAATGCATAAAGGTTTTCACCAATGGTATCAATTGGTGACATTTTAATCCTCTTTGGCCCAACCACTTAATTTCCACATCTTGTAAATTGAGGTTGTGTAAATTTCTGCTCTCAGCATACCTTTGAGCCCAGTGGATGTAACTATGTCCAACAATCCAGACGTTAAACATGGTGGAAGAAGGTTGTTCTGCAGTCAGATGAAGTGTGGTAATGAAAGGGCAGTTGAAACAGTAGGAGTTTCTAAAGAAAAAAAACTGTGGATTTACAATGCTAATGATTCATTAGCAGTGATTGGTGCATTTCCATTTCTGAAAACAGAAAGTTAGGGTGCATGGATGTGTTCTTTGAAAGATGTAATTTGAATGGTCAAGGAAGAAACATTTAATGAAAGATTGCACTGGATACGCAGGTGCACTGAGAGTTCAGAGTTCAATTGAAACATTGTTGTGTGAATTTGCAAACATGAGAGGTCTTCCAGGAGGTGGTTGCTATGGAAACAAGGCAGACAGGGCAGAGGGGGGAAGGGTTTTGATTTGAAAAAAGTGAGGGAAGAGGTATGATTGGCTAATATGAGAGATATGTGAAAAGAATATCTGTATTTCTGTGCTTTCAATAGCTGCAGCCTTTGGAGTGCATCCTTTTTCTTCTGCTGAAGACAATTTGGTGTATTTCTGAGACTGTTTTCAAAACTCAAAAAATATTTGCTAAGGTGAGAAAAGATTTATTTAATTTAGATAGAGAATAGTATGATTTAAGGAGAAAATGATGAAGAAAGCTGTGTTTTTAAAATGTGGTTTTGTCTCTAGTGATATACTAATAGAATTAGTTTCAAAGAGAAATTATAATTGCATATTTGGTGTAACATTCTGGCATGCAGTTACACAAGATATTGTAATACATGGAGGCCATTTCATGGTCTGTTATGTAAGCTGAAACAGATATGTTGCTTTTAAAAACGATTTAAGAAATCAATTACATTTCTGGATATGTACTGCTAGAGCTTCATAGGTTGTTTTGGGCCATATTTATAAGGTATTTGAGTGTCTAAGATGTTGTGTTCGCCTTTTAAAATGTAAAGTGTTCCTCATGGGACAAGTGTCTTGTAAATACGCTCCCACTTGTGCTTGGCAAATTTAGATTTTGATTATGGGAGTTACCTAGCCATGTTAATAGTGTCCCAAAAATGGTGCTAGGGCATTCCAGAAAACACTTTCATGTGTCTCAAGGACATTTTTAGTCATTTCTTCATGAATGCAGGTATACAATTGATTTATATGCTGTGTTTAAAAACGAATTTTGAAATGAATTAAATTTCAGGATATGTACTGTTAGAGCTTCATAGGTTATTTGGGGTCATATTTAGAAGGCATTTTAGTGTCTTTGAAGTTATTTTTCCCTTTTTAAATGGAAAGCGTTCCTCATGGGGCCCTGAGCAGTTCTTAGCCATGTTATTTAATAGGAAGTGGATAACATGGCTAAGAGCATTTGCTGGGAAATGCATGAATATCGCTGATTTTTCTGCTATATTCATGCATTGTGGCCGTTTTTTTTCACATTGCTTCATAGGTTGTTTGGGTTCATATTTAGAAGGCATTTTAGTGTCTTTGATGTTATTTTTCCCTTTTTAAATGGAAAGCGTTCATCATGGGGCCCTGAGCAGTTCTTAGCCATGTTATTTAATAGGAAGTGGATAACATGGCTAAGAGCATTTGCTGGGAAATGCATGAATATCGCTGATTTTTTTGCTATATTCATGCATTGTGGCCGTTTTTTTTCACATTGCTTCATAGGTTGTTTGGGTTCATATTTAGAAGGCATTTTAGTGTCTTTGATGTTATTTTTCCCTTTTTAAATGGAAAGCGTTCCTCATGGGGCCCTGAGCAGTTCTTAGCCATGTTATTTAATAGGAAGTGGATCACATGGCTAAGAGCATTTGCTGGAAAATGCATGAATATCGCTGATTTTTCTGCTATATTCATGCATTGTGGCCGTTTTTTTCACATTGCTTCATAGGTTGTTTGGGTTCATATTTAGAAGGCATTTTAGTGTCTTTGATGTTATTTTTCCCTTTTTAAATGGAAAGCGTTCCTCATGGGGCCCTGAGCAGTTCTTAGCCATGTTATTTAATTGGAAGTGGATAACATGGCTAAGAGCATTTGCTGGAAAATGCATGAATATCGCTGATTTTTCTGCTATATTCATGCATTGCGGCAGTTTTTTTTCACATTGCTTCATAGGTTGTTTGGGTTCATATTTAGAAGGCATTTTAGTGTCTTTGATGTTATTTTTCCCTTTTTAAATGGAAAGCGTTCCTCATGGTGCCCTGAGCACTTCTTAGCCATGTTATTTAATAGGAAGTGGATAACATGGCTAAGAGCATTTGTTGGAAAATGCATGAATATCGCTGATTTTTCTGCGTTATTCATGCATTGCAGGCCTTTTTTTATCACATTTGCAAGCACTTCTTAGCCATGTTATCCAATGGGAGGTGGATAACATGGCTAAGAGCATTTGCTTCAAAGGTTGTTTGGGGTTATATACCATTTTTGGGAAATTATTAACATGCCTATCTAACTCCCATAATCAAAATCTAAATTTGCCAACCGCAGGTGGGAGCGTATTTACAATAAATTTGCACCATGAAGAATGTAAAATAGCATACTAGATACTCAAATAACTTATAAATATGATCCAAAACATCTTATGAAGCACTAGTAGTGCATATTTCCAGAAATGTATTGGTTTTCATTTAATGATTTACTTCATTGGTAGGCCTTTACATGTTTTTTTACCTTGGTTTTTTTTCAGTGAAAATCTTATCTGCAACCATGTGTTGGCCTCACCTCAAATAAACAAAACAGGTGATGGACTGAATGTGGATCAATGACACACATTCACCCCAGTCCAAAGATCTGGGCCTAAACAAACCTTTAGATAGGCTACATCTTATCGTCATCCTGAATTAATGATTTAAAATATTAGGGAGTGATTTATGAGTGTTGTATGCCTGTTTTGTACCATTGAGTGTCATTTTTGTGATGCAGTGCTGGTGGAAAATATTTGCTATGTTAAATAATTAGTACGGCATTAAGTTTTAGATGACTGTTATTTATTTACTGTTTGGTAATAGTGGTTAATAACATTTTATATTATATTTTTTCACAGATTCAACTGCAGATTCTTTCATAGTTTGGAAAATGCCTTCCAGAAGTCGAATACGAAAGGCTAGAAAACGTCAAAGACAGCAGGATGATGTTTTATTGCAGCAGTCCTCTTCCCCAAATACTTGTCAAAACACCAAGAAAGGTCCGGGTAAGAGCACGAAATCATTCTTAAGAAATATTTGTAGTAAAAAAAATTTTGCTCAAAAAAATGTGTCTCTTAACAAAAAGAGAAGTAATTTAAATGGAAAGGAGAGACCCATCACAAATGTTACTGGTAGAGGAAGAGATAACTCTGTGCATGATAGTAGAAGGAAACAACAGTTTAGGGACATTCGACAACGAATGTTCCGTAATAGGATATTAGTTAATTTATTGAAAAATATTAAAAAGAAAGGCCAACAGAAAGCGGCATTTTATAGGAAGAAGAAAAATGTAGAGAAAATTATTGATCATGCTTTTGAAATCAAGCGAAAGTTGTTTATTTTGGTAATCAATAGAATTAGGAAACTAAGCAAGGTAATTTCTGATTTCAAAACAAAAAGTAGATGGAAGAGAGTAGTAAATCGTACTAACTTTTGTGAAGTTTTTTCTGGAGAATGGATGCATAGTTCAAGTTCTGAGGCATTTTTTAATGAGGAGACTTATTTTCAGGATAATGATTTGGTGCATGCAGTTGACATCAGTGGTCGAGCTTATGAAGTGAAGGATGGTTGTCCAGTTGAAAAAGAACAACTTGTGACAACAGAGACAGAAGAGGCGCTAAGTGATGAGGTTTTAGGAAGACGTCCTAAGGGTCCTGTGTACATTTGGAAGTGTAGTTCTATTTGCAGTGTGCGACAGGTTTCCATCAATTTGCTATGTGATTTTATACGGACATTTAATAAGAAAAGTTTGAAGCAGAAAATGAAGTTGTTGCAAGATTTAGATCCTTGCAGAGTGAGACAAATGACAGGTTTGCGTGGTCATTCACTGGCTTGTCTTTCCAGGAGAGTATGCCAGAGTGTTTTTCATCATTTCAGGATGCTAGCAGTGCATCATAATAAAGTGAGAAAATTAGTGAGAATGTTGTATTATGCTAAGAGTCCAGCAATTATGCTTAAACAGTTATGTGCTGCTCTTTTGCATGGTTCTGAAATAGATGTGAAGAATCTTTGTGAAGAAATTGAGTTTTGTTACTTTGGTAGTAAAGATGAGAATGTTCAAATTGACCCTGAAGTAGAGGGTAATGTGGAAGATAATGTACAGGTTTCCAGTACAGATAATTTTCAGAAGGAAATTGCCACGTTTCAGATGAAATCAAGTGAGAGGCCTAATTTCACTTGTGTATGTTGTCGACGCACTTATTATAAGAATCAGACTAAGGTAGTGGATTTATATGCAAAAAGTGAAAGGGAAAATAATAGTGAATGGAAGGATTTAGCCACATACTTGATGGTAGAAAATTATTTTGATTTGGGATCGGATCAACGTGTGTGTACTTATTGTTGTAATAAATTAAACCAAAACCAGATGCCTGCTAGGGCAGTTCATAATAATCTGGAATTGGTTGAGATTCCTTCTGAATTGAAGGATTTAAATACTTATGAATCTATTTTGATTCAAAGTATCCATCCCTTTCAGGCTATTGTAAGAATGGAGCCAAAGACAGGGAAATTGCCTCCAGCAGATTTACAGAGAGGATTAAAGGGAAGAGTTGTTTATTTGCCTCTAGATTTGAACAAAAACATTAACACAATTGGAATAGAAAAAGTGGAAGAGGAACCTCTGGTTATCTTGGTTAATGGGGTTCCGACAAAGAATAAGAAAATATGGCAAGATTTAGTGGATGTTAGGAAAGTCAAAAAGGCAACAGTGTATTTGAAGAAAAATAATAAGTACTATAAGAATGTATATGTTGCAGAAGAGGAAGTAAGTGATGAAGAGGATAGCGATTTGTGTGCTGGCCAAATTGAGAAAGTAGAGGCCTCTAAAAGTGAAGAAATATATGAACATTATAGTGTTCATCCTTTGCATTCCAAGGAAGTGATGGGGAATGCTATTGAGTTGTTTCAAATGAAACAAGCCAAAGGGAGTCCCATTAGTGTTTGGGAGGAAAGTTTGGAAGCTCGGTGTTTCCCACAGCTATTTCCCACAGGTCAAGGAGGAAGATATGATGAGCGACCTCGTGAAATTCCTGCGTCTGAATACCGGACTTTACGATTGTATGCAGAAGATCCTAGGTTTCGGCAATGCATTCCCTATTTGTTTCATCTCCTGTTTGAAAGCGATCTGTCTGGACTGTCATATGCAGTGAACCACATCTTAAAAAGTGGTATACAGATGCGAAACATCTCGGCAAGTGACTTTATGCATAAAGTCAATGTCCAAGACAGTATTTTGGATTCTCACTTAATTAATCTCATGGCGTGTCAGCGTGGTACTAATGAGTACTGGTACCGTCGTCATGGTGACTTAAAATGTATGCTGAGGAACTTAGGAACTCCGACATGGTTCCTCACTCTGAGCTGTGCCGAGTATGGCTGGGATGACTTACTTGAATTTCTACGAGAGGCAAATGGAAATATTGAAAACATTGAATTCAAGACACCTGGAGAACTGTGTTCTTTGGATCCTGTGAATGTATGCAGGTACTTCAATCATAGATTTGAAGCTATGATGTCTTTCATCACAAATAAAAAGAATCCACCTCTTGGAGAGGTGTTGGATTTCTTCTGGAGAAAGGAGTACCAAGCAAGAGGTGCCCCTCATATACATATGTTGCTGTGGATCAAGGATGCACCTAAATTTGGAACAGATCCGGATGACTTAGTGATGAATTTCATCGAACAGTATTCTACGTGTGCTGTTCCAAACGCAACGGAGAAGAAAAGTCTAAGAGAACAAGTTCTACGTTTCCAAAGCCATCGTTGTGGAAAGTACTGTCGTCGTAAATTCAGAAACAAGGACAAGTTCTACACCAAATGTCGTTTCAACTTTCCACGACCGGTGATTTCTAAAGGAAGAGTGAACAGTTTGATGTCTTCGCTGCGACATAATGTGACGAGGAAATCACCCAAGAATACATACAATTTGAAAAGGAACGAAGAGTCCAAGTACATCAATGACTACAACCCAGTGATTTTGTCCATGTGGAATGCCAACATGGATATACAGTTTGTGGCTGACAACTGTATGGCTGTGGCTCGGTATGTGACATCTTACATCACCAAAAAAGAAAAGACCGAACTGAAGGATATGTGGGAGGACATTTCCCATGAAAAGAGCCTCAGCAAGAAGTTGTACAGTTTCAGTCTGAAGATGTTGTCGCATCGAGAAATCGGAGCTTACGAATGTTCTGATCGATTGTCTTCAGCAAGTCTCTATGCCAAATCCAGGAGTCTCGTTTGGGCGAGTCTTGGTCTTGCTGCAACGCGAAATCGAGTTCTAAAACCTGTTTGGGAAATTGAGTATTTGGCAGAAAAGGAACCAAACAGTACCGACATTTTGAAGACCAACATGTTGGATACATATTATCCAAATCGAAGCAGTCACCTTGAGAATGTTTGTCTATATGAGGTTCTCCAAAATTATATATTCAAGAGGAACATCAAAGAAGATATTGAGAAAGGAGTGTATGCTGTAATTGGAAGTGAGGGATGCCTGGTCAAGCAAAGAAAATGCCAATTAGTAAACCATCGAAAATTAAGTGGCGAATCTCCAGAAAAAAAGGAGTTTTTCTATTTAGCACTTTTGCAACTTTTCAAGCCTTGGCGTGCAGAAGAGGAACTGCTTGGAGATTTCCTCTGTTACGAAGACTCTTTCAATGCAGCCAAGGAGTCCATAGAATGTCCTGCTTTTTCTAAATATCAAGAAATGCTAACTTTGGAAATTGAGCAGGAAGCAACGATTGCAGCCGAGATTGCCAGAGACAGTTCTCAGGACAGTCAGAGTTCTGTTTCATTGAGTCAAGATCCACTTGGAGGACCTATTATCGAAAATGAAGCTGCCACTGCTATGAATGAAGTAGAAAGAGCCATGGCACATGCTCAGGAGGATTCAGTTAACTTACAAGACTTGGAAAAACAACTCAACGTTGAGCAGAGGAAAATATATGATGAAGTTACCAAGGAAATTGAGCACGGATTAAGTCATGAGAAGAAAGAGTGCTCGTGTACGTCGTTGAAGCCTGTCCGACTGTACGTGAGTGGAGAAGCGGGAACTGGAAAAAGTTTCCTCATTAAAGCAATCTCTTGTTATTTGCAGGAAAGGACTGAGTCATCGCTGTCTTGTGTTGTCACCGCTCCTACTGGACTGGCAGCACATAATATTAAAGGTATTACTTTGCATCGTCTATTGATGCTGCCGGTGGAGCATGACAACAAATTACAATACAACAAGTTATCTGGAGATGCTTGCTGTGAAGTTTCAAGAGTTTTGAGGAAAATGAAACTACTTATCATTGACGAAGTAAGCATGGTTTCCAATGTCATGCTTGCCTTTGTGCATTTGAGAATGCAAGAAGTACTTAAAACTGAATATGATGTCTTATTTGGTGGGAAACACATTATTGTTTTCGGAGATCTTCTACAGCTGACACCAGTAAAAGGTCAACCTGTGTTCAAAATACTCACGCATGAAGATACCAGGAAGTGCCTAGGGAGCATTGGCAACGTCAATATATGGTTAAACTTCAATTATGCAGAACTGCATCAAAATATGCGTCAGGCAAAGGATGAAGATTACAAGAATATTCTACAAGATATTAGAATTGGAAAAGTGACCGAGCATGGGAAAGAAGCTTTAAATGCACGGTTACTGTCAAATTTGTATCCCAAACAAGATATTGTGCCTGAGAATATTTTTCAGAAAATTACTGAGAAGAAATCCGGGATATGTCTCATGCCAACTCTTGCAGAATGTGCCATCTTCAACAACAAAATGTTGAATTTAGAAAAGCAAGAGATTGTGAAACTTGAAGCTATCGACAAATTAGAGCATATGGGATCAACAATTATTTTGTCAGACAATTTGAAATCAAAATTGGATTCATTAGAGAAGACTATATCTAAAACAGCGGGTTTTGAAAAGACTTTGAATGTGTGTTTAAATTGCCGAATTATTTTGAGAAGGAATTTACATGTAGAAAGAGGTCTGGTAAATGGATCAATGGGTAATGTTGTTGATTTTGAGAAATACAGAAATAGAGATGGAATAGAATTTTTAAAAATTAAATTTGATGGCATTGAGGAAGTACAGCAAATTGGTCGTTGTTCTGCTAGGTTTTTGCTTGTTAAAGATTTATATGTTCGCCGTAAACAGTTTCCTGTTTGCTTGGCATATGCGGTGACAATCCATAAATCGCAAGGTTTAAGTGTAGACTGTGCATTGGTGAATATTGGCAGTTCTGTGTTCAAGGAGGGTATGGCATATGTGGCATTGTCACGAGTTAGAACTTTATCGGGATTGTACTTGATTGACTGTGATGTCACAAACATTTGTGCGGATCTAGATTGTGTTAAGGAATACAATAGGTTAAGAAGAGAGTATGCGCCACATTTGCCTCAATATCCTTTGTTTGAGAAACGTGTGGTAGGCTGCAAACGTAGAAATAGCAGTAATAGTAGGGAGGTTGTTGCAAAAAGACTAAAAGTCAATGAACCGAAAATTGTTAGCAGAAAGAAAGTGGATTCTGTTGAAGATGTTGTCGGTTTTCAATTTGAAAACAGTTCTGGTGTCAACTGCTATGCAAATGTAGTGGTTAATGTTCTCTTTTCACTAGAGAGTTTAAAAGAACAGATTCTGTTGAATTCTGAACAAATTTTATGCTGTTTGTTGAATTCTGTTTTCGAGAAATGTAGCACTGATCGAACAAAAGTAGAAAGTGTGTCTGAAGTTCGTTATCTGTTAGATGAATGTTCAGGTCAAACAGACTTCTCTGAAAATAATCAGCAAGATTGTCAGGAGTTTTTAATGTATATGCTTGATATATTGCAAGTTGAGGGTGTAGATGTAGATCACCTGTTTGGGCTTTCTTATCAATGGCAGCATGACTGCGAGAACTGTATGGTATCAAGTACTACTAGTGTAGACTCAGAAAGATTTATATATTTAACTTTGCCAGACAGTAAATCAGTCTCCTTTAATAAGCTAGTAAATGCAGCGGATCACAACATGGAGTGTAGCCAATGTAAATGTGATATGATGTCAACATTATTTATACGTAGATATGGCCAGTATGTCATTTTAATGATGCAACGATGTAGGCCTGATGGAACAAAATTGTCAACTTTAATAAAAAATTTTGTGGCTTCTCAGCTGTCAATATCAGGGAGGACTTTTGTTACTGTAGCAATTATCTATCACGATGGTCCATCAACAACATCAGGACATTATACAGCTTACTTAAAGTCTGGAAACGGCTGGTCATTCTGTAATGATTCTGTTGTAACGTTCAAAAAAAAATTGCCGTTTGACCTTAAAAATTCTTACCTGGTGTTTTTAAAACCAAAATTTTAAGTAGAGGGAATGTAAGTCTGCAATGCTGTCTCGATTAAAAATTCAACTATATAAACCTAATGCAAGTAAGTCTGCTTCATAGTAAGCAGTATCAGTGTCATAGGAAAAGGAGAACATGACTGACAAAGAAGAGTAAGATATTAGTAGTCCAGGATTGTGAAAATAATCTCAAATATTTTATTTTTGAAAGTTGCGAAAATAGAAAATGTCGGGATTTGATTGGAAGAATTACAAGATTTGCGAATCGCGGCAACATGATTTGGCCTAGTGGAAACATATGATATAATGAGAGAAGTTTTTTTTCTATGTAACATATTTCACGTATCGATGGAGGTTTTCTTTCAGAAAGTGGCGGGCTGAAAATATTTAAAGCACAACAGAGTGGATGCTGTTTATAGGAGATCCTTCGACGTCATTGAAAGTAAGTTAATTTTAAGAAGTTTTGAAATCAGATTTCTTAGGTTGTATGGGTTTTTTAAACACAGTCATTTTGATTGTGTTTTTTTTTCCCCGCTGTTACATGATGAATACCTTCAAGTCACTGATTTAAGTGAAATTTGATACATTCTGAGAACAGCAAAAATAAACCATTTAACATGTATAATTAATGTTATGCTTTTTGTCCTTATGATATACATTTAGAAATGTGTGGTACATATGGGTAAGGTGAGTTCTGTAAATATCAATTTTAATGCTTAGAGTGCTGTACTTCTGGGTAGTGTTTTTTTTTTTATAAAAAAAAGAGGCCTCACCTCAAAGAAAGCTCTTGAAAGCACACATCTTATTTGCATCCTAAAACAATCATTTACAATGTTAGACACAATTTTATTATGACTTTACATCTTTTTTGCGCTGCTATTGCATCACTATTGTGAGACATTAGCAGTGCAAGAAAAACATCATGTTCCAAAATAGGCCTCAGTTCAGCAATATCAAGATACAGTTTCTTTCGAATATATATCTTTAGGATTGTGTAGGGGACGTAGAGAAGCAGAGACTTCTGTAAATGTCAAAGTTGTTGAAAAACTGTTTGTTTTTGAACCTTTTCCCTTGTCTTTTCTAATTTTTAAATACATGTTTTAATATTTTTTGAAATGTTTGTTCTTTGTTTTACAGATTGAAAGTATGAAAAAATATTTAAAAAAGGTAACAAGAATTATAAGGTAAATGTTTTCCACTCTTTTTACCCGCAATGCACTGCTGATGATGTCATTGACAGTATCTCTCATTTACTCTCTCTAGCTGTCTTTCTTTTTACATTATTCTCTGTTTACTTCCCTTATACTAACTCTTCTTTTTTTAAAAAAAATATTTTTTTAGTTCGCTTAAAGTTCGCGAACCGGTCAGCGAACTTGAAGCGAACCAAAAGAAATAGAGCTTGCCAGAGTGATAAACATTCTAGCAATTTTGTTTGAAAGGGGAGGTAGTTCTGAAAAGAACTGTTTTTTTTTGTTTTTGTTGTTTTATATTTTTTTTTTATTTTTTGAACATTTTTTGATTTTTTTGTATTTTTAGAACTGTTTTATGTTTTTTTTGTGTTTTTTATGGAGGGGAGACAACAAAAAACAGGCTTTCAAAACGGCTCAACTGGAGCAAAAAAAAAGAAAATTACTTTTTGGGTGCATTAGGGCACTTATGATTTTCATATGCAATGTTCATGAGGTTGACACTCATGTTGCCATATGACAGCATAGCACCACAGTAAATACAAGACAACTTCATGTGCTGGAAGTTAGGTTGGATGTTTGGCACAGTCTCTTGTGCCTCTCTTCCCGTCAAAGACAATGTGGATGTAGATCTTGCCACAGGAGTTGCCGTCGGATTGTCTTCAAGATCCCTCAACTCAGCCCGGCTGTAGTTCAAGGGATGCCACCTGCTCATGTGACGATGCATTGTATAGTTCCCCATACTGTACTTCTTTTCTGTGCCTCTCGATAATCTGTAGTCACAGATGAGGCAGGTGGCATATTTTGCATTCACTTTCTTGGTTCCAGGAGGGATGGTGAAAAACTGCCAGATGAAACTGGTTTTTCGTTTAGAAACCCGGGGCAACTCATCAACAAATTGTTGTCCCTCTCTCTCCTCTTCTTCTTCTTCCTCATCTTCCTCCTCTCTGTTAGTCATAATTTGACTGGGTGGTCCTCTCTTCTTATGGGGAGGTGGAGGTGGTGGTGGGGGTGCACCAGCTGCAGCAAGAATGGAAGCCATTGTGGAACTTCTGAATAATGGTCTTTCTCTCACCAAGATGAAAGTCAGAGTGAGGAAATAAGGAGGAGTTTACTTGATTTGGGGAAAACAAAAGTTCTGAGCCAATGAAAAGTGTTATTTTTAGGTCACATGACCTAGTCATACATCATTTGGAAACCAAAAGTGAAATGAACCAATGAGAAGTTT
Organism: Lissotriton vulgaris; assembly: GCF_964263255.1. Lineage (NCBI taxonomy): Eukaryota > Metazoa > Chordata > Amphibia > Caudata > Salamandridae > Lissotriton > Lissotriton vulgaris. Next base: position 886,877,482 of record NC_141691.1, read on the forward strand.
GATAAACAAGTCACATGACCTGTTCCGCTTACGTTACGCGGCGCGCGCCGCGTCCCAGATCGCTTCCGGTTCGCTGTCCGGAGCACTTCCGGGAGCGCTAACGCGACGCGTCATTAGACGCATTACGCGATAACGTGATACATCGCGCTTCCGCGGCGCGTCACTGTTCCGCTAACGTAACGTTGACCGGTTCGCGTACTAGATCGCGGCATCAAGATGAGCTAACGGAAAGCTTCCCGGTTCGCGAACTAGAAGCGAAGAAAAAAATATTAAAAAAAAATTATCAATAAATATCTATATATATTTTGGGATTTAAAGAATAATACATTTTACAGCTACAGATGTTAGCTTTTAAAAAACCAATGAAATTCACTGAAAAAACCATAGGTTATAGACCATATATAGTTAGAAATTTGCATTTAAAAAACCATTGATATTCAATGAAAAAACCATAGGTTATAGACCATATATAGTTAGGAATTTGCATTTACAAAACCTTATTTTACTCGCATAAAACCATTGAAATTCCATATATAGTTAGTTGCGCTAACTATATATCGCGCACCCGCAATCCACTGCTGATGATGTCACATATTACATCATTCATGACATGGTCAGTGACATCACTGATGACATCACTGATGACATCTCAAATGACATCACTGATGACAACATCCAGTGACTGTATGTTTCTGTGAAGTTAAAATATGTCTTACATATTGAAGAATGAGTGGATGTATAAGTGTCTGGATGAAGGATTTAGTAGGTGCATGACTGACTGTATGAGTGAGTGATTAAATGTGTCTCACTGAGTGCATGGGTTAGTGACTAAACTGTCTTAATTTGTGCATCATTATGTCTGTTGTTCTGTAAACTGCTGCATGTGTTGATCAGTAGCTATATGAGTAACTATATGGATTATTGATTGGTTGCCCAAGTATTTGTATGGGAGACTGAGTGTGTGTGTGGGTGGCTGGGAGGTGTATGACTCTGTGCATAGATGTGTGAGCAGTTGATACACTAGATGTATGGGTTCAAAAGTGCATGTGGAAACAGCTGTATGGGCGGTTGACTGTGTGCATGAGTGTATTGGTGAGTGAATGGATATCTCAGTGCTACATGTCAAAGTAAGTACATATTTAAAACACAGTACATGTGAGAGTTGACATATATAAATAACTGTGCATAAGAGCCAGTGAATGTGTGAGTGGCTGTATGGATCATTGTGAACTTGTATCAGGGATTGTATAAGAGAGTAAATATGTGTTAGTATATGTTTGAATAAGTAAGGTGTGTATAACTGTATAGTTGAGGAATTGGAGGTGTGATTGATTCTTTGCATGACTGTCTAGGTGTATGAGTAACTCCATGGATGAGTGACAATCTGTGAGTGTCTGTTTTCACTGAGTGTATCTAAGGTTATATCAGAGTCTGTAGAGGTTCATCGTATTAACACATGAATGATGTCATCTGTGATGTTGTCAGGGATGTCATTTGAGTTGTCATCAGTGATGTCATCAGTGATGTCATTTGAGATGTCATCAGTGATGTCATTTGAGATGTCATCAGTGATGTCATCAGTGATGTCACTGACCATGTCATGAATGATGTAATATGTGACATCATCAGCAGTGGATTGCGGGTGCGCGATATATAGTTAGCGCAACTAACTATATATGGAATTTCAATGGTTTTATGCGAGTAAAATAAGGTTTTGTAAATGCAAATTCCTAACTATATATGGTCTATAACCTATGGTTTTTTCATTGAATATATATATATATATATCTGCAAATACCTCGCAGCAGCGCTCCTTACAAAGAGACTCGAGGCAAGGACCAGCTTTTTCTCAGCATTCTTTTATTCAGCCATTAGGTAGTTTGTCATGACGCGTTTCGGCCGTCCCAGCGGCCTTGGTCACATGGCGATACAGATTGCTTTTTGCCCATTTAAAGTGATAACGTGCAGTCACATGTCAAAAAATGATGGACATAGAAAAAATACTATATGTATAAATACATTTGCCTGTACTTTCTCTTAGTGCCAATACAGAAGTGAAATAACTGTATAAATACATAAATAAGTCACGTTTTGCATAATGTATCAAAAGATTAAAAATATACATATACAACTTCAATTCGTTATGCGAAGAGTACTATCAGTTTAACAAGAATTGAGTATAACTGCATAAATGCATATAACTCTTCAAGATGGTGATGAGAAAGAATATACCATGTAGTCCATCAAATCTATTAGCAAGTATTGTGCGAAAAATAGTGCTCACCCGTGTGTATTAAATTATAATACATAATTATACTGTTGTTCACTACTATTTAATGATAGTAGTGAAAAAAGGATCCAAAAAAGAGAAATTAATTTTGCCTATGTGGATCTTTTTTTTAAAAAGAAACAAGAAAAAATGAATTCATGACGAAAATTGTAACAGCCACCTAAGGCTCGGAAGAAGAGAATATGGTGCCTTAACTTTCTTCCGGTTCCATTGTAAAAATTCTTATCCTATTGCCATGTTATTGCACTTATATTTAAAGTGACGTCGTGTCAATTGGAAAAAAAATATATACTTTCTTCCTCTAAAGCAGAGGTCTTCAATCTGTGGGGCGCGACCCCCAGGGGGGTCGTGGAGTCCTGGGAAGGGGGTCGCGCATTCCCTGGCCTCACTTCCACCTGGCCTCTTGGAAAAGTAAATAGTCCCTGGGCAGTTCATTTTGAAATTAAAATACTTCGAGCTTCATTGCAATTCAGAAAGTGTTCTCATGTGCTGTAAAACCGGAGCTGATCAGACAGCTAGGCAAGGTTTGCCTGCTTGCCTGAAAGGACTGGAAATGTGCGCGCTACGGGTTAATTTGAAAGTGTAAAGGGCAATTTGTAGATGTAAAGAATGCTTGATACGGACTTTCATTGATTGAATCCCTCCCTGGAAGCTTAGTGACGAGCTGTGAAGTGGGTGTTTCTAATTGCAAATATATTTACATAGTGCCTACTATCGGGAAGGAGGTGTTGAATTTCAGTAAGTAGCAAGAACAAGCATTTACAATACAATATGTCGCGCACTTATAAAAATAAAAGCTATAGGTATTATAAATTATATTTTTATTAATATTTTGGAGTAATTATGTAAGGAAAAAGTGGGAATTCGGAATTTAAAGAGGACTGACCCTAAATATGCACACTAAGCCAGTCTGGCTTAACTGCTAACAGCCCAGTACTTCTGACAGTATGAGGCTGCAATGACCTCACAGGTCTTATTATGGATGCAGCCCATGGGAAAGACTCATACTAACCAAGCTGATGTTCAATGGGGCCTCAACAGACACTTTCTCTTCTCTCTACTTCACTAAACATTCCTTTTGTCAGGGGCAGGAGCAGGCTGATCTCTCACAAAGTGCAGTGGCCATCTTAGAAATACTAACAGCCACTTGAGCTACTTCCAGCAAAATACCAACAGAGACTGCAATACAGGCATGTGCTATTAATGGGCAGTTCCGTTGGGCCTGTATTTATCCCATTGCTAGTTTTAGCTATGTATTTCACATATTCTCATGAAAAGCCCATATCTTAAAAATGTCAAAATACGATTTTGATGCAATGCAGTACGTGCGTGCAAGCATTGGGAAAATTAACTACCAGGATGCAATGCAGCTGCTATTGCCAAATCACTACAGTTAAGGAGTAAAGATTAACAATGCATCATATTAAAGAAGCTGTTTCCGCACAGTGACTTGATGGGAACCAGCATGCACTGCTCTTTAACATGTGTTGCTGTAGAAGAGTGCTAAGTTTGCTTACTGCTTATTTAAGTACTGAGTCCAACTCTCATTTTTGTCAACCAGTGGAACTTTACCTGCAGAAAACTGCCTCCTGTCCGTTGATCCTCGGGACATCCTCCAGCATCCTGAGGCAGAGCAATTCACGTTCACCCTGCTCTCTGGGCAACTAGCTGCAGCTCCGAAGCTGGGCTGCATGCCACGGGCGCCGTGTTACAACAGGAAGTGCCGAGCCTATACGTATTTAATTAAACAGGTGCCATGTTTAAATGAGGCACTAAGAGGGCCAGGTTGCATGATTTAAATAAATAAATAATGATGAAAGTGGGCGCCGACTACATCATAAAGCGTGGTATACCTGCATATTAAATTAACTGGGCACTGTGCTACTACTACATTAAGTGCAGCACCCGTGCAGGTTACATTTATGCGCATGGCGGCCCGTACAGTTTAATATTGTTTCACCAAAATAAAAATGATTTGCCGTGGGAATTGGGGACGTTTATGGTGGTCGAGGATGAGGAGTACCAGTTTCCAGAAATTTATTTCAGGAGGGGTCCTTACGCCTAAAATCTTTTGAAAGGGGGTCTCAGCATCAAAAAGTTTGAAGACCTCTGCTCTAAAGTGACATCGTGCAGTCAAAGTGCAAATGCAGCTAAAGTGGCTGGTGCTGGAGGTTATACAGTACTGAGGTAAAGGGGAAGGGAAGTCTACACCCTATTGAAACAGAGCTTTACTTCCATTTTCAAGACAGGATACTTACATACATCATCAATGTTGCACATATAGAAAAAATCACACCATAAAAACAATCTAAAAAAGAGGGAATCGGTGACATGACTAAAATCAGCTATCACATCAAAAATCAGGATAAAAAACACATTACCCTAATATTTAAAACAACGGCTAAAATCAATCAATTCATATATTTACACACACCGAAATTTAGTACACACAATATATAAATTATACATAGTATATTGCAATATAAACATAAATATGTAAGCAAAGTGCACGGTGCGGACCAACTCCTCTTTTAGTTTAGATTATGGTTGTATCATGGTGTTAACTATATGGCTAAAGGCTGACATTATCATGAAGTGGTCATAGGTATGTGTGGAGGTCCTCTGTGGTGTTAAGACCTCCCGGCCACTTTGAGTTAAACTCCAAAATATATTTGGTTTCGAGCCTGCGCATACACGCCTCCCTGTCGCCTCCTCTTCTGGTAAGCGGTACGGACTCAATGGCAAAATATTTGAGACACTGAGGCTTACTATTGTGACACGCCTCGAAGTGTCTCGCCACTGGATAGCTCTGGTCCTTATTTACAATGGCGCGCAGATGTTGTAGAATACCCTTATGGATTTGCAGTTTGCTGCTGCCAATATATTTGAGTTTGCAGTCGACTCTAGAATGTACACACAGTATTCCGTTCTACAGGTTAGGTGTTGTTTTATTTCCCTTGTAGTTCTGGGGATTACTGTTGTATATTTTTTGGTGTTTGGCATTTGTAGAAGCCCCTGCTCGTCGGTCTCCAAGGCTCCTTGCCTATGTAGTCTTGACTATTTTTAGAGAGGATGGAGCCCATACTGAGGCTTTTTCGAAAAGTAATGGATGGGTTAGGGGGCATCACATCGCCAATCATGGGATCATCTTTTACAAAGTGCCATATATATATATATATATATATATATATATATATATATATATATATATATATATATATATATATATATATATATATATATATATATATATATATATATATATATATATATATATGTAGCTCCAAAGGTGTCCCTCAGTTTAAGCAGCACTCAAGACATCACTGTGCTGAAAGCTTCTTTATTGGTATGGACAGGAACACCAGTCGGTTAATAAACAGCTGAATTCTCGGTAGCCTGACGCGTTTCAAAATTTCTTTCTTCCTCAGAGGCTGGCGATTTCAGGTGAGTGAAGGGGCGGGCTCCGCTCCCGTAATTTATGCAAATGGCACGCCCATGAATTGGGACGCTCGTTTGAGGCAGTGCATGGCATGCTGGGAGTTAGAGTCCGCATTTCAATCCCCAAATGGCTGTACTCACAATGTCTGTGCAAAGCCCTCATGGGCCCCAGCTGGCGCTCCCCTCCTAGATCCTTCGTGATGCTCCACAAACGAAACTCTTGTGTGTCCGGTTCCGTGGCCCCCGCCGAAGGGGTGGTGCAAGCTTAGGCGGTAGGACAACCGCCTTGTATATGTAGCTCCAAAGGTGTCCCTCAGTTTAAGCAGCACTCAAGACATCACTGTGCTGAAAGCTTCTTTATTGGTATGGACAGGAACACCAGTCGGTTAATAAACAGCTGAATTCTCGGTAGCCTGACGCGTTTCAAAATTTCTTTCTTCCTCAGAGGCTGGCGATTTCAGGTGAGTGCAGGGGCGGGCTCCGCTCCCGTAATTTATGCAAATGGCACGCCCATGAATTGGGACGCTCGTTTGAGGCAGTGCATGGCATGCTGGGAGTTAGAGTCCGCATTTCAATCCCCAAATGGCTGTACTCACAATGTCTGTGCAAAGCCCTCATGGGCCCCAGCTGGCGCTCCCCTCCTAGATCCTTCGTGATGCTCCACAAACGAAACTCTTGTGTGTCAGGTTCCGTGGCCCCCGCCGAAGGGGTGGTGCAAGCTTAGGCGGTAGGACAACCGCCTTGTATATGTAGCTCCAAAGGTGTCCCTCAGTTTAAGCAGCACTCAAGACATCACTGTGCTGAAAGCTTCTTTATTGGTATGGACAGGAACACCAGTCGGTTAATAAACAGCTGAATTCTCGGTAGCCTGACGCGTTTCAAAATTTCTTTCTTCCTCAGAGGCTGGCGATTTCAGGTGAGTGCAGGGGCGGGCTCCGCTCCCGTAATTTATGCAAATGGCACGCCCATGAATTGGGACGCTCGTTTGAGGCAGTGCATGGCATGCTGGGAGTTAGAGTCCGCATTTCAATCCCCAAATGGCTGTACTCACAATGTCTGTGCAAAGCCCTCATGGGCCCCAGCTGGCGCTCCCCTCCTAGATCCTTCGTGATGCTCCACAAACGAAACTCTTGTGTGTCAGGTTCCGTGGCCCCCGCCGAAGGGGTGGTGCAAGCTTAGGCGGTAGGACAACCGCCTTGTATATGTAGCTCCAAAGGTGTCCCTCAGTTTAAGCAGCACTCAAGACATCACTGTGCTGAAAGCTTCTTTATTGGTATGGACAGGAACACCAGTCGGTTAATAAACAGCTGAATTCTCGGTAGCCTGACGCGTTTCAAAATTTCTTTCTTCCTCAGAGGCTGGCGATTTCAGGTGAGTGCAGGGGCGGGCTCCGCTCCCGTAATTTATGCAAATGGCACGCCCATGAATTGGGACGCTCGTTTGAGGCAGTGCATGGCATGCTGGGAGTCAGCATTTCAATCCCCAAATGGCTGTACTCACAATGTCTGTGCAAAGCCCTCATGGGCCCCAGCGGGCGCTCCCCTCCTAGATCCTTCGTGATGCTCCACAAACGAAACTCTTGTGTGTCAGGTTCCGTGGCCCCCGCCGAAGGGGTGGTGCAAGCTTAGGCGGTAGGACAACCGCCTTGTATATGTAGCTCCAAAGGTGTCCCTCAGTTTAAGCAGCACTCAAGACATCACTGTGCTGAAAGCTTCTTTATTGGTATGGACAGGAACACCAGTCGGTTAATAAACAGCTGAATTCTCGGTAGCCTGACGCGTTTCAAAATTTCTTTCTTCCTCAGAGGCTGGCGATTTCAGGTGAGTGCAGGGGCGGGCTCCGCTCCCGTAATTTATGCAAATGGCACGCCCATGAATTGGGACGCTCGTTTGAGGCAGTGCATGGCATGCTGGGAGTTAGAGTCCGCATTTCAATCCCCAAATGGCTGTACTCACAATGTCTGTGCAAAGCCCTCATGGGCCCCAGCTGGCGCTCCCCTCCTAGATCCTTCGTGATGCTCCACAAACGAAACTCTTGTGTGTCAGGTTCCGTGGCCCCCGCCGAAGGGGTGGTGCAAGCTTAGGCGGTAGGACAACCGCCTTGTATATGTAGCTCCAAAGGTGTCCCTCAGTTTAAGCAGCACTCAAGACATCACTGTGCTGAAAGCTTCTCTATTGGTATGGACAGGAACACCAGTCAGTTAATAAACAGCTGAATTCTCGGTAGCCTGACGCGTTTCCAAATTTCTTTCTTCCTCAGAGGCTGGCGATTTCAGGTGAGTGCAGGGGCGGGCTCCGCTCCCGTAATTTATGCAAATGGCACGCCCATGAATTGGGACGCTCGTTTGAGGCAGTGCATGGCATGCTGGGAGTTAGAGTCCGCATTTCAATCCCCAAATGGCTGTACTCACAATGTCTGTGCAAAGCCCTCATGGGCCCCAGCTGGCGCTCCCCTCCTAGATCCTTCGTGATGCTCCACAAACGAAACTCTTGTGTGTCAGGTTCCGTGGCCCCTGCCGAAGGGGTGGTGCAAGCTTAGGCGGTAGGACAACCGCCTTGTATATGTAGCTCCAAAGGTGTCCCTCAGTTTAAGCAGCACTCAAGACATCACTGTGCTGAAAGCTTCTTTATTGGTATGGACAGGAACACCAGTCGGTTAATAAACAGCTGAATTCTCGGTAGCCTGACGCGTTTCAAAATTTCTTTCTTCCTCAGAGGCTGGCGATTTCAGGTGAGTGCAGGGGCGGGCTCCGCTCCCGTAATTTATGCAAATGGCACGCCCATGAATTGGGACGCTCGTTTGAGGCAGTGCATGGCATGCTGGGAGTTAGAGTCCGCATTTCAATCCCCAAATGGCTGTACTCACAATGTCTGTGCAAAGCCCTCATGGGCCCCAGCTGGCGCTCCCCTCCTAGATCCTTCGTGATGCTCCACAAACGAAACTCTTGTGTGTCAGGTTCCGTGGCCCCCGCCGAAGGGGTGGTGCAAGCTTAGGCGGTAGGACAACCGCCTTGTATATGTAGCTCCAAAGGTGTCCCTCAGTTTAAGCAGCACTCAAGACATCACTGTGCTGAAAGCTTCTTTATTGGTATGGACAGGAACACCAGTCGGTTAATAAACAGCTGAATTCTCGGTAGCCTGACGCGTTTCAAAATTTCTTTCTTCCTCAGAGGCTGGCGATTTCAGGTGAGTGCAGGGGCGGGCTCCGCTCCCGTAATTTATGCAAATGGCACGCCCATGAATTGGGACGCTCGTTTGAGGCAGTGCATGGCATGCTGGGAGTTAGAGTCCGCATTTCAATCCCCAAATGGCTGTACTCACAATGTCTGTGCAAAGCCCTCATGGGCCCCAGCTGGCGCTCCCCTCCTAGATCCTTCGTGATGCTCCACAAACGAAAATCTTGTGTGTCAGGTTCCGTGGCCCCCGCCGAAGGGGTGGTGCAAGCTTAGGCGGTAGGACAACCGCCTTGTATATGTAGCTCCAAAGGTGTCCCTCAGTTTAAGCAGCACTCAAGACATCACTGTGCTGAAAGCTTCTTTATTGGTATGGACAGGAACACCAGTCGGTTAATAAACAGCTGAATTCTCGGTAGCCTGACGCGTTTCAAAATTTCTTTCTTCCTCAGAGGCTGGAGATTTCAGGTGAGTGCAGGGGCGGGCTCCGCTCCCGTAATTTATGCAAATGGCACGCCCATGAATTGGGACGCTCGTTTGAGGCAGTGCATGGCATGCTGGGAGTTAGAGTCAGCATTTCAATCCCCAAATGGCTGTACTCACAATGTCTGTGCAAAGCCCTCATGGGCCCCAGCGGGCGCTCCCCTCCTAGATCCTTCGTGATGCTCCACAAACGAAACTCTTGTGTGTCAGGTTCCGTGGCCCCCGCCGAAGGGGTGGTGCAAGCTTAGGCGGTAGGACAACCGCCTTGTATATGTAGCTCCAAAGGTGTCCCTCAGTTTAAGCAGCACTCAAGACATCACTGTGCTGAAAGCTTCTTTATTGGTATGGACAGGAACACCAGTCAGTTAATAAACAGCTGAATTCTCGGTAGCCTGACGCGTTTCCAAATTTCTTTCTTCCTCAGAGGCTGGCGATTTCAGGTGAGTGCAGGGGCGGGCTCCGCTCCCGTAATTTATGCAAATGGCACGCCCATGAATTGGGACGCTCGTTTGAGGCAGTGCATGGCATGCTGGGAGTTAGAGTCCGCATTTCAATCCCCAAATGGCTGTACTCACAATGTCTGTGCAAAGCCCTCATGGGCCCCAGCTGGCGCTCCCCTCCTAGATCCTTCGTGATGCTCCACAAACGAAACTCTTGTGTGTCAGGTTCCGTGGCCCCTGCCGAAGGGGTGGTGCAAGCTTAGGCGGTAGGACAACCGCCTTGTATATGTAGCTCCAAAGGTGTCCCTCAGTTTAAGCAGCACTCAAGACGTCACTGTGCTGAAAGCTTCTTTATTGATATGGACAGGAACACCAGTCGGTTAATAAACAGCTGAATTCTCGGTAGCCTGACGCGTTTCAAAATTTCTTTCTTCCTCAGAGGCTGGCGATTTCAGGTGAGTGCAGGGGCGGGCTCCGCTCCCGTAATTTATGCAAATGGCACGCCTATGATTTGGGACGCTCGTTTGAGGCAGTGCATGGCATGCTGGGAGTTAGAGTCCGCATTTCAATCCCCAAATGGCTGTACTCACAATGTCTGTGCAAAGCCCTCATGGGCCCCAGCTGGCGCTCCCCTCCTAGATCCTTCGTGATGCTCCACAAACGAAACTCGTGTGTGTCAAGTTCCGTGGCCCCCGCCGAAGGGGTGGTGCAAGCTTAGGCGGTAGGACAACCGCCTTGTATATGTAGCTCCAAAGGTGTCCCTCAGTTTAAGCAGCACTCAAGACATCACTGTGCTGAAAGCTTCTTTATTGGTATGGACAGGAACACCAGTCGGTTAATAAACAGCTGAATTCTCGGTAGCCTGACGCGTTTCAAAATTTCTTTCTTCCTCAGAGGCTGGCGATTTCAGGTGAGTGCAGGGGCGGGCTCCGCTCCCGTAATTTATGCAAATGGCACGCCCATGATTTGGGACGCTCGTTTGAGGCAGTGCATGGCATGCTGGGAGTTAGAGTCCGCATTTCAATCCCCAAATGGCTGTACTCACAATGTCTGTGCAAAGCCCTCATGGGCCCCAGCTGGCGCTCCCCTCCTAGATCCTTCGTGATGCTCCACAAACGAAACTTGTGTGTGTCAAGTTCCGTGGCCCCCGCCGAAGGGGTGGTGCAAGCTTAGGCGGTAGGACAACCGCCTTGTATATGTAGCTCCAAAGGTGTCCCTCAGTTTAAGCAGCACTCAAGACATCACTGTGCTGAAAGCTTCTTTATTGGTATGGACAGGAACACCAGTCGGTTAATAAACAGCTGAATTCTCGGTAGCCTGACGCGTTTCAAAATTTCTTTCTTCCTCAGAGGCTGGCGATTTCAGGTGAGTGCAGGGGCGGGCTCCGCTCCCGTAATTTATGCAAATGGCACGCCCATGAATTGGGACGCTCGTTTGAGGCAGTGCATGGCATGCTGGGAGTTAGAGTCCGCATTTCAATCCCCAAATGGCTGTACTCACAATGTCTGTGCAAAGCCCTCATGGGCCCCAGCTGGCGCTCCCCTCCTAGATCCTTCGTGATGCTCCACAAACGAAACTCTTGTGTGTCAGGTTCCGTGGCCCCCGCCGAAGGGGTGGTGCAAGCTTAGGCGGTAGGACAACCGCCTTGTATATGTAGCTCCAAAGGTGTCCCTCAGTTTAAGCAGCACTCAAGACATCACTGTGCTGAAAGCTTCTTTATTGGTATGGACAGGAACACCAGTCGGTTAATAAACAGCTGAATTCTCGGTAGCCTGACGCGTTTCAAAATTTCTTTCTTCCTCAGAGGCTGGCGATTTCAGGTGAGTGCAGAGGCGGGCTCCGCTCCCGTAATTTATGCAAATGGCACGACCATGAATTGGGACGCTCGTTTGAGGCAGTGCATGGCATGCTGGGAGTTAGAGTCCGCATTTCAATCCCCAAATGGCTGTACTCACAATGTCTGTGCAAAGCCCTCATGGGCCCCAGCTGGCGCTCCCCTCCTAGATCCTTCGTGATGTCATGAGTGATGTCACTGACCATGTCATGAGTGATGTAATATGTGATGTCATCAGCAGTGCATTGCACGCGCAAGTTATAGTGAGTCCGACTAACTATAATGTGGGAATTTCAATGGTTTTATATCAGTAAAATTTCCAGCTAACTATAACTGGTGTGAAACCTATGGTTTTTTCAGTGAATTTAATAGGTTTTTTAAATGCTAATTCCTAACTATAACCGGTGTGAAACCTATGGTTTTTTCAGTGAATTTCATAGGTTTTTTAAATGCTAATTCCTAACTATAACTGGTGTGAAACCTATGGTTTTTTCAGTGAATTTCATAGGTTTTTTAATGCTAATTCCTAACTATAAGTTTCACTTTATAAATAAGACTGTTAGCACTCTAGATGTTCTTTAGAACACTCTGGTACATTCTGTCATTGGGCTACAGTTGGGCTACATCTAGTTGAAATTTGGGCTACATTTACATTTTTTGGTCTCTGGTGGCCATCTTTGGGCTACATTGGGCTACTTTGGGCTACATTTGGGCTACATTTTGGCTCTAACATATATTAAGCCCAATGTAGCACAATACATATTTTTCTAAAGTTACTTTTTTTACAAACCACTTCAGAATAGGGCTACCTGTCCCTACAATTATCCCATTTTTTTTTTTTTAATTTTTTTTGGGAGCGCTCCCGGAGCGCGCCCCGGGGAGCGCCCCGAAAAGCGTATTTCTGAAAAGCGCCCCGGGGCGCGCTCCAGGGAGCGTCCCGTGAGCGCCAATATCGCAAACGAAAACATGATCGTGACGTATCGCGTAGCCGCGACCGCGTGATACGCACGGCGTAAGCGCACCCGGAAGTACTCGAGCGAATACGATCGCGCAACGTAAACATCCGACGCGCTTACGCTGCGCGACCCGGGGCGCGCCCCCGGGCGCGCTCCGGGCGCGTAGCGTAAGCGCGTCGGGTCATGTGACCAGAAAATAACACTTTTCATTGGTTCATAACAGTTTTAGTTTCATAATGATGAAGCCCCTGGTCTTGTGACCTGAAAATAACACTTCTCATTGGTTCAGGACAGTTTTTTTTCTAAATGATGAAAGACCCCACCTTTTTTCCTTATTCTGACTTTGTCCTTTGACTGAGGAAGACCTGTTTGTAGCTCTCTCTACTTTTTTGCTCCAAATAATGGCTTCAGTAGTAGCATCAGCTGGTGCATCTGCCCCACCACCACCACCACAACCACCAAGAGGACCAGCTCCAAATTATATTGGTGGTCAAGAACAGGAGGAGGAGGAAGAGGAAGAGGAGGAGGGGAGAAGAAGATGGCTGCCAGAAGAAAATACCCCATACAAACCCAAACCACACATTGTATGGGAGTTTTTTTCAATCCCAGAGGGGAAAAAAAAGGTGAATGCGCCCAAGGTGACTTGCCTAATCTGCAATGATGAACTTTCACGGGGCAACCCAAACAAAAAATATTCATTTGGTAACTATACCATGATTCGGCACATGACCAGAAAGCACCCAATCAACTACTCTCGTGCAGAGTTCAGGGAACTGGCCAGTAACCTCCCCCAGTCATCAAGGACCCCCTCCCAAACAAACCAACCCACTTCATCGGAACCAGAAACATCCGAGGTGATGCCTTGCATTCAGCCGAGATTTGCAGATTTTAAAATCACTTGTTCTGCATGTGGCAAGCTTATCGCCTATGGCGAAAAAAGCGTTAAGCTCATCGTCCTTGCAGGTGATAATCACAAGTGCCCCAAAAAGAAGTAATTTTTTGAGTTTTTTGTTTTTTTGCTCCAGTTGAGCCAGTTTCAATTCCCTTTTTTTATTTCTCCCCCTAAAAAAATACAAAAAAAAATATAAAACTGTTTTGAAAAGCCAAAAAAAGTTCAAAAAGTTCAAAAAACACAAAAAAAATATAAAACAACAAAAAGAAGAAAAAAAAAAGTTCTTTTTAGAACTACCTCCAATTTCTAAATCAAAACTTCATTTTTTAAAAACTCTGTCACCTTTTTTCATCATAGTACGCTCCCCGGGCCGCTCCCCGGTGCGCGCACCGGGCGCTTCCCCCGTGCAAAACGAAAAAAAAAATATATTTTAAATGCCCCGCGGGACCCTTTTATAGCCCCCACATCAAACCTAGGGGGTCAAAGGGGTCTATCCCTGACGCCTTATGGTCATTTCCCCCTTTGTTTTAGCCACCTCTTATGTCTCGATTTTACCGAGACACAAGATGGCGGCCGCTCTGGACTGTTTCGAATGTTTACAGACACCCGAGAGCCAATCAGCTTTTCATGCGTACCTCGCATCACGCGCCCGGAGCGCTCCCCGGGGCGCGTACCTGAGCGCTGCTATAGATATATATATTTTTTTGAACCTAAATTACTCAAAATCCACTGGAGCACATATCTTGAGACATAGCAAAGGCACATAGGGCTACCAGTCCCTACAATGTTGCCAAGTTTGGTGGAAATCCATTCAGCCGTTCGGGCTAAAAGTGAAATCGACCGCCCTATGGAAATTAACATGGGGAAAACGCGTTTTAGGACCCCCCTTTTATCTCCGCCCCCGCTTGACGAAACCCCCCCAAACTTTCAGGGAAGGAGCGGAGCGCCGCGAGGCCATTTTGAGGAAATTTTCAGGCAGATTCGTCAACCGGCGCCAAAGTTATTCCAAATAGAATTTTCAGATTTAACATTGAAAAAAATCCTAACTATAACTACCTACTGGCGACCGCCAGTAGGTATATATATATATATATATATATATATATATATATATAGATATATATATATATATATATATATATTACCTACTGGCGGTCGCCAGTAGGTATATATAGTTAGGATTTTTTCCCTATGGGATTTCTGAAAATTCTATGTCTAATAACTTTGGCGTTTGTGGACGGAATTGGCTGAAATTTTCTGGAAAATGGCACATTTTGTTTCTGAGCAGCTCCTGGAAATTTGGGGGGGTTTCGGCAAGGGGGGGCTGAGATAAAAGGGGGGTCCCAAAACGCGTTTTTCCCATGTTAATTTCCATAGGGCGGTTGGCCTCACTTTTAGCCCGAACGGCTGAATGGATTTCCACGAAACTTGGGAAAATTGTAGGCACTGTTAGCCCGATGTGCCTTTGCTAGGTCTTAATATATGTGCTTCAGTGGATTTTGAGAAATTAACGTTTAAATCAAGATATATATCTGTAACAGCGGTCCGGGCAGCGATCCGGTTCGCGTACTTTTCGCTTATCGGAACTTTGCGCACGGAAAGCTGATTGGCTCTTCGGTGTCTGTCAACATTCTAAACAGTCCGGTGCAGCCGCCATCTTCTCTCTCGGTAGGATCGAGAGACAAGAGGAGGCCAAAACAAAGAGGGAAATTTCCATAAGGGGGCATAGTAGATCCTCCCTGACCCCCTAGGTTTTATGTGGTGTTTTTAAAAGGGCCCAGCAGGGTCCAAAAAAATATATATTTTCTTTTTTTCGCGATGAGCGTCTAGTACGCGAACCGGAAAGCGTTCTGGGCAGCGTACTATAAGGATAATAGAATGATACACTTTTCAAAGACTGTATGTTAATTGTTTGTTTTTTTTTCTTTTTTTTTTTTGTTGTCTTTATTTTTAAAGTTATTTTTGTTATTTTCATTGTTTTTCATACTTTATTAAATTTTCTAACATTTCATTGTCAGAAATGTCATAATTTATTATAGGGTGTAATTGTTTTTCATTTTGAAGCAAGTTGTCTACTGCTTCAACACATTGTAGAAGTTCGTGGTCTCTACTGTCATCCATAAAGTCATCAAGTTTGTCTTGGCTGCTCTCCTTCAGTTCAATCGAAAATGAAATTTGTTGTTCGCCTTCCATTTTGCCTGAAATTTTGAATAAGAAAATATATATTAGTAGAGATAGGGCACTGTTGGGATTAATTTTAGATAGTCATTTTTTATCAGTGAATTTATCTTTTGGCAGTGTATAGTATCAGAGTGGAAATAGGACTATAAAAAAGTGTATGTGATTTAACCAAGACAAGCCTAACTCCATTCATAACTATAACAGAGAAGTCTATCTAAATACATTACTACTACAGAGGGATAGTGTATATGTAGCAGAAAAATTCTATTATATTAAGTTATAGTGCACAATATATTTCGTTTTTAAAAATTATATCTTACCTTCACAAAGAAGTTGAAGTTTTTGGAAGCTATTAAAAGGTGTTGTACAACAAGAAGTAGTAGTCAAAATGGCTGTGTTTTCTTCTCTTCCTTTATATATATTCAAGTATATAACCAATCAAATGTCAGGTAATAAAAGTAGAAAATGAAAGTAACATTTTCATTGGTTGTCAATTCCAACAGTTCAGATGTGTTTTGTGAAGTAATTTACCTCACGGTATTTGGAGAGGTCTAAAGGCTAAATGGCTAAATGAAATTTCAATCAAATTTGTGAGAATGAAAGGGATTGTTATGTAGTATGAGCTAATTTATATTTGGTGAGAGTGTCTCTAGTCGTTTTTCTGTAAATTACTTTCCCACCTTTTTTTTGGACCGCTTCCCGGATAGCGGTCCGGTCCGCGTACTTGGAGCGTAACGGGAGTCCACCATTTTGTGTTTCGGTCGAATCAAGGTATAAAATGGAGGGTAAATAATGTTCTGAATGGGTAGAAGGGGGCATGGTACAAGTATTTTGCCCCCCTACGTTTTCTGAGGGTGGCTGAGGAGGACTATATTTGCGAAGAAAAAACTTTTTTTTGAAATTTTGCGCGGTTAGCTTCCAGTTCGCGTACCGGATAGCGCTCTTTAAGCGTAGTTTGTTGAAAATTACAGAAAAAAGTTAGAAAAAAAATAATAAAAGTGTGTGATCAGATGAAGGGTAGCTCTGAGAAGAGCTTTTGGGTTTATGGTACATTTAGGTACTTATAAGTAGGTACCAATGCACAGTCTTAAATTCAGAATGAAAATTCTGTTGCCCTCATCTGAGAAGTGAACTCCATCTCCTCTGTAGATATCTTGCATGTAGTAACGCAAGTTATTGTTGTACAGAGAGCCCATTCCATGGTCTCTCATGAAAGCTGACACAGATTTGTTTACATGCTTCCTCGCTTTCTCAATTTGTGGACAAAATTGGTTGGACCACCTCCATTTCTGTCTTTGGCATATATTGGAATATACCAAGGCAGTTTGAGGAAAAAGTGCCATTAATTGCTCAAAGGTGTCCTTTAAAAGCATTTCCAGACCTACCCCTGTCAAAGTGCCCAAATCATTACCTCCACAGTGCACTATTAACAGGTCAGGTTTTGGCAAATGCATAAAGGTTTTCACCAATGGTATCAATTGGTGACATTTTAATCCTCTTTGGCCCAACCACTTAATTTCCACATCTTGTAAATTGAGGTTAGGTAAATTTCTGTTCTCAGCATACCTTTGAGCCCAGTGGATGTAACTATGTCCAACAATCCAGACGTTAAACATGGTGGCTGAAGGTTGTTCTGTAGTCAGATGAAGTGTGGTAATGAAAGGGCAGTTGAAACAGTAGGAGTTTCTAAAGAAAAAAAACTGTGGATTTACAATGCTAATGATTCATTAGCAGTGATTGGTGCATTTCCATTTCTGAAAACAGAAAGTTAGGGTGCATGGATGTGTTCTTTGAAAGATGTAATTTGAATGGTCAAGGAAGAAACATTTAATGAAAGATTGCACTGGATATGCAGGTGCACTGAGAGTTCAGAGTTCAATTGAAACATTGTTGTGTGAATTTGCAAACATGAGAGGTCTTCCAGGAGGTGGTTGCTATGGATACAAGGCAGACAGGGCAGAGGGGGGAAGGGTTTTGATTTGAAAAAAGTGAGGGAAGAGGTATGATTGGCTAATATGAGAGATATGTGAAAAGAATATCTGTATTTCTGTGCTTTCAATAGCTGCAGCCTTTGGAGTGCATCCTTTTTCTTCTGCTGAAGACAATTTGGTGTATTTCTCAGACTGTTTTCAAAACTCAAAAAATATTTGCTAAGGTGAGAAAACATTTATTTAATTTAGATAGAGAATAGTATGATTTAAGGAGAAAATGATGAAGAAAGCTGTGTTTATAAAATGTGGTTTTGTCTCTAGTGATATACTAATAGAATTAGTTTCATAGAGAAATTGTAATTGCATATTTGGTGTAACATTCTGGCATGCAGTAACACAAGTTATTGTGGTACATGGAGCCCATTTTATGGTCTGTTATGTAAGCTGAAACAGAGATGTTGCTTTTAAAATCGATTTAAGAAATCAATTTCATTTCTGGATATGTACTGCTAGAGCTTCATAGGTTGTTTTGAGCCATATTTATAAGGTATTTGAGTGTCTAAGATGTTATGTTTTCCTTTTAAAATGTAAAGTGTTCCTCATGGGGCAAGTGTCTTGTAAATACGCTCCCACTTGTGCTTGGCAAATTTAGATTTTGATTATGGGAGTTACCTAGCCATGTTAATAGTGTCCCAAAAATGGTGCTAGTGAATTGCAGAAAACACTTTCATGTGTCTCAAGGACATTTTTAGTCATTTCTCCATGAATGCAGGTATACAATTGATTTATATGCTGTGTTTAAAAACGAATTTTGAAATCAATTACATTTCAGGATATGTACTGTTAGAGCTTCATAGGTTGTTTGGGGTCATATTTAGAAGGCATTTTAGTGTCTTTGATGTTATTTTTCCCTTTTTAAATGGAAAGCGTTCCTCATGGGGCCCTGAGCAGTTCTTAGCCATGTTATTTAATAGGAAGTGGATAACATGGCTAAGAGCATTTGCTGGAAAGTGCATGAATATTGCTGACTTTTCTGCGATGTTATTTTTCCCTTTTTAAATGGAAAGTGTTCCTCTTGGGGCAAGTGTCTTGTAAATACGCTCCCACTTGCGCTTGGCAAATTTAGATTTTGATTATGGGAGTTACGTAGCCATGTTAATAGTGTCCCAAAAATGGTGCTAGGGCATTCCAGAAAACACTTTCATGTGTCTCAAGGACATTTTTAGTCATTTCTCCATGAATGCAGGTATACAATTGATTTATATGCTGTGTTTAAAAACGAATTTTGAAATCAATTACATTTCAGGATATGTTCTGTTAGAGCTTCATAGGTTTTTTGGGGTCATATTTAGAAGGCATTTTAGTGTCTTTGATGTTATTTTTCCCTTTTTAAATGGAAAGCGTTCCTCATGGGGCCCTGAGCACTTCTTAGCCATGTTATCCAATGGGAGGTGGATAACATGGCTAAGAGCATTTGCTTCAAAGGTTGTTTGGGGTAATACACCATTTTTGGGAAATTATTAACATGCCTATCTAACTCCCATAATCAAAATCTAAATTTGCCAACCGCAGGTGGGAGCATATTTACAATAAATTTGCACCAGGAAGAACGTAAAATAGCATACTAGATACTCAAATGCCTTATAAATATGACCCAAAACATCTTATGAAGCACTAGTAGTGCATATTTCCAGAAATGTATTGGTTTTCATTTAATGATTTACTTCATTGGTAGGCCTTCACATGTTTTTTTATTTTGATATTTTTCAGTGAAAATCTTATCTGCAACCATGTGTTGGCCTCACCTCAAATAAACAAAACAGGTGATGGACTGAATGTGGATCAATGACACACATTTACCCCAGTCTAAAGATCAGGGCCTAAACAAATCTTTAGATAGGCTACATCTTATCGTCATCCTGAATTAATGATTTAAAATATTAGGGAGTGATTTATGAGTGTTGTATGCCTTTTTTGCACCATTGAGTGTCATTTTTGTGATGCAGTGCTGGTGGAAAACATTTGCTATGTTAAATAATTAGTACGGCATTAAGTTTTAGATGACTGTTATTTATTTACTGTTTGGTAATAGTGGTTAATAACATTTTATATTATATTTTTCCACAGATTCAACTGCAGATTCTTTCATAGTTTGGAAAATGCCTTCCAAAAGTCGAATACGAAAGGCTAGAAAACGTCAAAGACAGCAGGATGATGTTTTATTGCAGCAGTCCTCTTCCCCAAATACTTGTCAAAACACCAAGAAAGGTCCGGGTAAGAGCACGAAATCATTCTTAAGAAATATTTGTCATAAAAAAAGTATTTCTCCAAAAAATGTTTCAGTCCTCAAAAAGAAAAGCAATTTAAATGGAAAGGAGAGACCCATCAAAAATGTTACTGGTAGAGGAAGAGATAACTCTGTGCATGATAGTAGAAGGAAACAACAGTTTAGGGACATTCGACATCGAATGTTCCGTAATAGGATAATAGTTAATTTATTGAAAAATATTTAAAAAAAAGGCCAACAGAAAGCGGCATTTTATAAGAAGAAGAAAAATGTAGAGAAAATTATTGATCATGCTTTTGAAATTAAGCGAAAGTTGTTTATTTTGGTAATCAATAGAATTAGGAAACTAAGCAAGGTAATTTCTGATTTCAAAACTAAAAGTAGATGGAAGTGAGTAGTAAATCGTACTAACTTTTGTGAAGTTTTTTCCGGAGAATGGATGCATAGTTCTAGTTGTGAGGCATTTTTTAATGAGGAGAGTTATTTTCAGGATAATGATTTGGTGTTTGCAGTTGACACCAGTGGTCGAGCTTATGAAGTGAAGGATGGTTGTCCAGTTGAAAAAGAACAACTTGTGACAACAGAGACAGAAGAGGCGCTAAGTGATGAGGTTTTAGGAAGACGTCCTAAGGGTCCTGTGTACATTTGGAAGTGTAGTTCTATTTGCAGTGTGCAACAGGTTTCCATCAATTTGCTTTGTGATTTTATACGGACATTTAATAAGAAAAGTTTGAAGCAGAAAATGAAGTTGTTGCAAGATTTAGATCCTTGCAGAGTGAGACAAATGACAGGTTTGCGTGGTCATTCACTGGCTTGTCTTTCCAGGAGAGTATGCCAGAGTGTTTTTCATCATTTCAGGATGCTAGCAGTGCATCATAATAAAGTGAGAAAATTAGTGAGAATGTTGTATTATGCTAAGAGTCCAGCAATTATGCTTAAACAATTATGTGCTGCTCTTTTGCATGGTTCTGAAATAGATGTGAAGAATATTTGTGAAGAAATTGAGTTTTGTTACTTTGGTAGTAAAGATGAGAATGTTCAAATTGACCCTGAAGTAGAGGGTAATGTGGAAGATAATGTACAGGTTTCCAGTACAGATAATTTTCAGAAGGAAATTGCCACGTTTCAGATGAAATCAAGTGAGAGGCCTAATTTCACTTGTGTATGTTGTTGACGCACTTATTATAAGAATCAGACTAAGGTAGTGGATTTATATGCAAAAAGTGAAAGGGAAAATAATAGTGAATGGAAGGATTTTGCCACATACTTGATGGTAGAAAATTATTTTGATTTGGGATCGGATCAACGTGTGTGTACTTATTGTTGTAATAAATTAAACCAAAACCAGATGCCTGCTAGGGCAGTTCATAATAATCTGGAATTGGTTGAGATTCCTTCTGAATTGAAGGATTTAAATACTTATGAATCTATTTTGATTCAAAGTATCCATCCCTTTCAGGCTATTGTAAGAATGGAGCCAAAGACAGGGAAGTTGCCTCCAGCAGATTTACAGAGAGGATTAAAGGGAAGAGTTGTTTATTTGCCTCTAGATTTGAAGAAAAACATTAACACAATTGGAATAGAAAAAGTGGAAGAGGAACCTCTGGTTATCTTGGTTAATGGGGTTCCGACAAAGAATAAGAAAATATGGCAAGATTTAGTGGATGTTAGGAAAGTCAAAAAGGCAACAGTGTATTTGAAGAAAAATAATAAGTACTATAAGAATGTATATGTTGCAGAAGAGGAAGTAAGTGATGAAGAGGATAGCGATTTGTGTGCTGGCCAAATTGAGAAAGTAGAGGCCTCTAAAAGTGAAGAAATATATGAACATTATAGTGCTCATCCTTTGCATTCCAAGGAAGTCATGGGGAATGCTATTGAGTTGTTTCAAATGAAACAAGCCAAAGGGAGTCCCATTAGTGTTTGGGAGGAAAGTTTGGAAGCTCGGTGTTTCCCACAGCTATTTCCCACAGGTCAAGGAGGAAGATATGATGAGCGACCTCATCAAATTCCTGCGTCTGAATACCGGACTTTACGATTGTATGCAGCAGATCCTAGGTTTCGGCAATGCATTCCCTATTTGTTTCATCTCCTGTTTGAAAGCGATCTGTCTGGACTGTCATATGCAGTGAACCACATCTTAAAAAGTGGTATACAGATGCGAAACATCTCGGCAAGTGACTTTATGCATAAAGTCAATGTCCAAGACAGTATTTTGGATTCTCACTTAATTAATCTCATGGCGTGTCAGCGTGGTACTAATGAGTACTGGTACCGTCGTCATGGTGATTTAAAATGTATGCTGAGGAACTTAGGAACTCCAACATGGTTCCTCACTCTGAGCTGTGCCGAGTATGGCTGGGAAGACTTACTTGAATTTTTACGAGAGGCAAATGGAAACATTGAAAATATCGAATTCAAGACACCCGGAGAACTGTGCTCTTTGGATCCAGTCAATGTATGCAGGTACTTCAATCATAGATTTGAAGCTATGATGTCTTTCATCACAAATAAAAAGAATCCACCTCTTGGACAGGTGTTGGATTTCTTTTGGAGAAAGGAGTACCAAGCAAGAGGTGCCCCTCATATACATATGTTGTTGTGGATCAAGGATGCACCTAAATTTGGAACAGATCCGGATGACTTAGTGATGAATTTCATCGAACAGTATTCTACGTGTGCTGTTCCAAACGCAACGGAGAAGAAAAGTCTAAGAGAACAAGTTCTACGTTTCCAAAGCCATCGTTGTGGAAAGTACTGTCGTCGTAAATTCAGAAACAAGGACAAGTTCTACACCAAATGTCGTTTCAACTTCCCACAACCGGTGATTTCTAAAGGAAGAGTGAACAGTTTGATGTCTTCGCTGCGACATAATGTGACGAGGAAATCACCCAAGAATACATACAATTTGAAAAGGAACGAAGAGTCCAAGTACATCTGTCAAAGATGAAAAATTACAATATTGAATTGAACTGCAGTTTATATTAATTTCTGTCTGTAACCTGCTTGCAAATGAACAGATCCCATTATTTTATAATGAAATGTTGCTCCATGGTGCACGGCTGGTACACAAGGGGTTAATCAAGTTGTCTGAAATTCAGCTGAAAACCAGGAAAGAAAGACAGATGAGTTTGTGCGTGTCCACTTTGCTGAAACTTCAAATTGTTTAATGATTCATTAGCTTTCACCTCTATACCAGAGGCAGTTCAGTCAGTTCAGTGAACGTTTTCCAGGAATTGCTCGCTGACCTAGAGTGTGACATGTTTGGCCTGTCCTTGCCTTGTCGTCGTAGAGGGGCAAAGTGTTTACCTAGCACAGATAGCAAGTGCGTCATTGTGTGGGAAAGCAGAAAACACGGGCCTCTGCATCTGCTAGATCAACATTGCATATGTACATTTGTAGATAACCGGTCACGGCAAGGCTGACACGGGCCTCTGCCAATAGTAGATCAATACTGCAAATGTACATATGTAGATAACCGGCCAAGGCAAGCCTGAAAAGTCAGGAGATGGTGGTTTAAAGATTAACCTGTAGCTGCATGGTCCGATGTGTCGCAAATAATGTAAAATGTGAACGTAGACATATTTTTGAAATGCACCTTGATACTGCAATGTACACGTGGATTTAATTCTAGCATGGTCACACCATGATGTAATAGTTAATGAATAACCTGTCAAGAGATTGTGAACATATATAAAGCCTGAATTCTCTCTGTGAAAGCAGATCACTTTGCAAACCTGCAAATTGTCTCAAGCTGCAGCTTTAATTGGCAATAAAGCCACTATTCTTTTGAAAACCTTGTATGTGTTCTTCATAGTCCCTATTAATAATTTTCATACTTTTACAGATGGTGCCAGTGACTCGTGGGGAACTGATGGTCTCTGCAGAGGATACAGAGCTGCTGTCTTAGGATTCTTCAGGAGCCTTGATGTCTCGGTGTATTCTGCGCAGCTACTGAGAGGACTTGTTTCCTGACACGCCCAGATGACGGGGCTCCCGTTGATAAGCCTTTGACAAAAGACACCACCAGCTTCCCTTGAGCCATCAGGTGATTTTGTTGCCACAGCAAAGAAGGACGCATACAACGGCATACTGAATGGTCTAATGTTCAGGTAGGCAGTGCTTCATTGCACTGAACTCAATATTGTCAATTGAAATAGTGTTTTTTCTACAATACATCAGAAAGTACAAACTGAGATCCATTAGGGGTCTCTAGGGGAGGTCTTAGGGTGCCTTTAAGATAAGTGCCTGAGGACTGTCCAACCTGTGAAAGATCTTAAAGGGTCCGAAGGACAGGAGAAAGGGCCGTGGGTGGTCGCTTTCCTAAAAGGGATCATGGGTGGTCGCCTTTAGACATAGCATGCTTTTGAAAGACGTCTAAAAATTAAAAGTACATATGCATATTGTTGAAATAGGTCATACAACTGTATCTTGCAAAAAGTTTTGAAAAATAGTATAAAAAGTGTGTAAAGTAGTGTACAGTAGTGTATTTTAAAAACACTTCAAAAAGAAATTACAAGTGCTAAAAGAGAAAAGATAATTAAATTAGTAACTGAATAAAATTCAAAATGCTTAGCAAACTATTTTTGAGCACAGCTAAAGGCCGCAGGACAGCCTTAGATGTCACTCAACCAACACCTCCTCGTGGCACACCAGCATGGTACGTGGCACGGAAAAAAGGGTACCATACAGCTATGCACTTAGATCAATGGACTCATTATACTAGAAAAAATCCTGATCTACAGTTTCCAGAATATGGGACATTTGACAGAGATAAAATGCTTTATTTAGAAGATTGTTTAAGGGAACGTGAAAAGAAAGGGAAGAAAGTACGTTTATTACAATGGGATGCATTTCATGCATGGCGGTCATATGCCGCTAACAGATGGCCAGGGGAACCTGGGACAACGAAAGGGAAAGCTTTGGCATATGATAGGGAGAAGGCAAAAGAAAGATGTGTAACAAGTTGTAGGGAAAAAGAAATGGAAATGGATAAATGTCTTACAGTTCACAAGCCCATACCAGATGTGTACCCCACTCTACCTAATGCTCCCTTAGAACAGGAAGATACAGAAGACCCTGTAATAGAGGCATTGTTAACAACTCCACCACCATACAGCCCACAAACAATGCAAACTACATCAGCACCACAGACACACACACCACAACATACATCACCAACTAGTAAGACAGTACCTGTAGCACTACAAGAAACACCTCTCTCTACCTCTGGTAGACAAGGGTTAAGGCCAAAAATAACAGAAAGAGAACAGAAAATGATACACGAGTGGGTGATAGACATTATGAAAAATGGTACTTCTACATGGCGTACTGCGAAAAGTCGCTTCCCCCCAGAATTCACGCCTGCGCTTCAACGCAGTGCTTTGGAAAAATTAGACAAAAAAAGTTACAACTGGTTTAAAGACTGGGAAAAATATTGGCCTGAGCAAGACGGCTACCCCCAACCTGACAGGTTGTCCCGTGATCATAGCAACACAATATCAGAAGCAATAGATGATGTAGGGGCATCAAGCACAGATATATTAGAGGCTGTCCAGATATTAGCTGAATGGATAGATACTCTTCTGATGCTACAACAAAAATGTACAAAAAAGAAAATAGGTAAAAAGGAGGAAGATAGTACTCTTTCCACTTCTAGAGCCTTGCCATTAAGAGAAGTACCAGGAAGTCAGGAAGGGAAGCCCACTATTAAAGTTCACACACCGTGGTCAAATGTTGAATTGCATAGATTTGCACTTCAATTTCCAGACATTAGACAGGACAGAGAAGAATGGTACAGACAGACAGAAATAATACTAAGAGTTGGCACTCTCACACTGGATGACATAGAACAAATGTTTTCTATAATCTTGCCACCAGACATTTGGGGAAAAATAAGGAGAGAGGATGATGAAGTATTAAAAATAAATTGGGAAGAAATTACTAAAGCAAAAAGGGAACAAGGAGAGGACATATCAGATGATATTAGAGACTTACCAGCAAAAATAATGGCTAAAGTAAATACACTGGTCCCCAGAAAACAAATAGACTGGTCAAAATTAAATGCATGCATTCAGGACACTGAAGAAACAGTATCTGGGTTTTTCGCCAGAATACAGAAAGTCTTCACAGCTTCAAGTGGTTTAGATACTGAAAAGGAAGCAACACAAAGTGCACTTGTCTCTTGTTTTGTAAATAATTTGAAACCATCGATTAAAAAAGGGATTCTAGAGTACAACCCTACTTGGTCATGCAAACGACTAACAGAAGTTTTACAATTGGCACAGTATTACGAAATGCTAGGTAAAAAGGAGTTGGAAAGTAAAAATAACAAATTAAAAGAGTTAAAAACTAAAGTTTTGATTCAGCAGTCAAACCAGTATAGCAGCAGAGGACAAAGAGGCAGGGGTAGAGGAAGAGGCCGTGGGGGCCCACAAAGGTCATTTTCTACTCCCCCTACACAGCATACCACCACAATTGAACAAGCACACCCACAAGGATGCTTTAATTGTGGGGGTCAGGATCACTGGAGAGCTCAATGCCCACACCCCGTCAAGCAGTCACAAAGAGGGGGTGGGATGGGAAGATCAAGAGGCCGGGGAAGGAGCATGGGAAGAGGTGGATATCAACAGCAAGGACGTGACTCACAGCATGGCCCTACAGAGTATCCCCCCAACACAAATTTTTTTGATAATGAACAAATACCAAAAATGCAGGTGCATCACCCTTATGATGGAATATATCAGGAAGGGCCCCAAGGGGAATGGGACTATTATGCACAATAGGGGGGCCCGAGAGAGTTAATACAGAGGATGGTAATCCCTGTAGATCCCACTGGACCATATGTGAGGGGTAAGATTGAAGGTACACCTGTGGAATTACTAATAGATACAGGGGCCACCAATTCCTCCTTGACCAAGAAAAAGTTTCCAGATGTTCCTCTCTCGGGAAAAATAAATAAGTCAGTGGGATTCACCAACATACTTGTAACAAGCCCAATTTCAGCACCCTTGAAATACAGCATAGGCCCAATTCAGGACACCCATTCATTCCTTATATCAGACAAATGTGCATTTAATTTGTTGGGATTGGATTTGCTAAAAAAGATGAATGCCACTATTAAGTGCACTGCAGACGGAGTTTTCTTGGAAGTAGATGGACCAATGACAGAGGAAATGGGCAACTGTTTCCTATCAATAGGAATACAAAATATTACTGCACAAATAATGGATCAGATAGATTCAAGGATATGGGCAAAACACAAAAATGACACAGGGAAAATGAACATCACACCTGTCACTATTACAGTCAAACAGAATGTAAAATTACCAAGAATACCACAGTACAAAATTGCTCCAGAGGGTCTAAAGGGATTGCAGGATATAATAGCTGACTTACTGAAAGAGGGGATTGTTAAAGAAATATCAGGCAGTCCTTGTAACAGCCCTATCCTACCGGTCTTAAAAAAGAGTGATGGGAATACTAATGAAAAAAGTTACAGATTCATAGTTGATCTGAGGGAAATAAATAAAATAGTGGTGCCACAGTTCCCGGTTGTCCCAAATGTAGTATCAATATTGTCAACACTGTCACCAGAAATGGCATATTTTTCTGTAGTGGATTTGAAGAATGCCTTCTTCTCAATCCCAATAGATGAGGCTAGCATGTACCTCTTTTCATTCTCTATAGGCGGGAGAAGCTTCTGCTTCTGTAGGGTCCCTCAAGGGTTCACAGAAAGTCCGAGCATTTACAACCAGGCCTTAAAGAGAGAACTAGACACATTCAATTTATCACCTAACTCTGTGCTAATACAATACATTGATGACCTGCTACTTGGTAGCATCTCTGAGGCACAATGTACAACTGACACCATTAATTTGTTAAATTTCTTAGCTGAACGTGGTCACAAAGTTTCACCAGAAAAGATTCAATTTGTTCAACAGGAAGTATCCTACCTAGGACACATCCTGTCGAAAGGGCAGAGAAGATTGGATGATAAGCGCATTAAATTGATTCTACAGACACCAGTGCCACGCACCCAAAAACAGGTGCGAGCCTTTTTAGGTATGGCCAGTTATTGTCGACATTGGATTGCTAACTTCTCCTTGATTTCAAAACCTTTATTGGCCCTGACCCACAAGGACACGCCCGAACCCCTCCAGTGGTTGCCAGAACATGAACAAAGCTTCCTTGCCATTCGGCAAGCTCTCTGCTCTGCTCCTGCTTTAGGCCTACCAGACTATTCTAAGTCTTTCCAACTCTATGTTCATGAGTCTGACGGGAGTGCTCTTGGGGTTCTATGCCAGCAGTTTGGTGACCACAAAAGACCATGCGCATATTTCTCTGCCACCTTGGATACTGTAGCCAAGGCTTTACCTTCCTGTATACGTTCTGTTGCAGCAACCGCCTTAGCACTACAACGTGCAGAAACAATAATAATGGGACATGAAGTTGATGTCTATGTTCCACATGCCGTAGAGCTGATACTAAATAAGACACGTACGCAGCACCTCACAAATGCCAGGCTCACGCAGTATGAGATCTGTTTATTTGCAGCACATGTGACACTTCACAAATGCAATGTGCTTAACCCTGCTACTCTGTTACCTATTCCCATTGATGATCTAGTGGACACAGACCATGATTGTATTTTGTTAACTGAAGAGCAAACAAAAGGAAGAATTGATATGACAGACATAGCCTATGCAGATGCAGAGGGAGAATTATGGGTGGATGGTTCCTGCCTTAGAACAGAGGATGGAAATACATCAGCAGCCTATGCAGTTGTAACAAATAAAACTGTAGTTGAGTCCTGTAAGATACCTGAGTTGTCTGCACAGGCAGCAGAACTTGTGGCTCTCACACGAGCTTGTGAATTATCTGAAGGAAGGTGTGTTAACATATATACAGACAGCCAATATGCCTTTAATGTGGCACATTCCTTTGGAAGACTCTGGAAGGAAAGAGGTTTCATTACCTCACAAGGCACAAAGATACAGCACGGAGTGCTTATCACCAAATTACTTAACTCCCTGGCACTTCCAAAGAAATTGGCCATAGTTAAATGCAGCGCCCACAGAAAAGTAACAGACAAGGTAGGCCAGGGAAATGCATTTGCTGACATAACAGCCAAACAAACAGCAAGAAATAATTCAGCACTAGTACTAACTGTCCAAGAATTACCAGATGAAGTGAAGTCACTAGATCTAACAAGTGAAGGTATAAGACTAATGCAACAAGGAGCAACCACAGAAGAACAGATGAGTTGGTCAAAGAATGGGTCATTTGTTCAAGGATGTTGGATGAATGACGCCAAGGATAAATACATGTTACCAGACAGGATGGTCTACTCTATGTGTTTGGCCATGCATGGCCCAGCACATATATGTAGAGATGCAATTGCAAATTGCATGGACAAGTTCTGGGTGAACAAGAACATAAGAAAAATAGCACAGGAGATATGTCAAACATGTATGGTATGTGCACAGTACAATGTGGGTAAGACTGCTCCAGTACCCAAAGGCCACTTTCAGAAACCAACAATGCCATTTGAAGCCCTGCAAATAGACTATGTGGAGATGCCCCTTACCAATAAGTATAGGTATATCCTGGTGGTGGTGTGCATGTATTCAAAGTGGATAGAGGCATATCCGGTGAAACACAATGATGCCATCTCAACAGCCAAGTGCTTGATAAAGGAACTGATCCCACGTTTTGGGGTCCCAAAAACAATATTTTCAGACAATGGCAGGCACTTCTGTAATGAACTAATAAAGGTTACATGCAAAGCCTTGGGAATACAGCAGAAGCTACACTGCGCCTACCATCCAGAGGCCGCGGGCGCAGTCGAAAGAAAGAATGGCGTGCTTAAGTCCAAGATAGCAAAAATATGTGCTGACACAAAATTGACCTGGATGGATGCCCTACCTATTGCCCTAATGAGCATGAGGAGCACACCAGATGCCAAGACCAAACTCAGTGCGCACGAGATCGTCACTGGGTTGCCAATGGTAGCTTGGGGAGTTCCAGACAAAAATGCTCTGCCTATGATGACGAATGAACTGTTGAATGATTACTGCATGTCACTTACACGTACTCTTGCTTCTATCAACCAGCACGTGAAGGGAGCTCTTCCAGAGCCGCTGCAGGTCGAGGGGCACAAGTTCAAGCCCGGTGACTGGGTGCTCATCAAAGCATTTCAGAGGTCCAACTGTCTCCAGGCTCGCTGGAAAGGACCACAACAGGTACTACTCGCCACAAAGACAGCAGTGAAGTGCACCAACAACAAATCTTGGATCCACGCCAGCCACATCAAGAGGGCACCTCCTGAGACTGCATCCAGCCAAGACCCAGGTCAGCAGCACATGCCAACACCAGAACTGATCAAAGAAGAAAAAAGGTACAATTTGAGATCTACAAAGAAGAAGGAGATGAAATGTCAGTAATTCTGGTACCTGATCTTCTGCAAGAAATAGATGAAGTACTACTATTAGATATTATCCTAACAGATATCTTGACAACGATTTTTGACTTTGAGAATAGCAGTGAAGAAGACAACGAAGTCGCACTCAGCTACCTTGAGGAAGTATTTAGTCAGCTAGAATACCAACTAATGCAAGATTTGAATAGTCTAGCATTACAAGAAGCCTTGAATAGAGTACTTGCTGACTGAGAAAAATAAACTAGGGTGTATTGCACACTACCACCAGGAATAACAACCTGTCTGCATAACAGGAAGAGACTACAACAATTCATTAGGGAAGTTCTTAGTAAAAAGTGGGCCAATACAACGTTGAGTAGATGAACTGATCCAGGAGGTATTTGCGAGTCCTCCTGTAACTGCATAGTGCCCGTGCCACTGCGGTAATTAGTAGATGAACTGATCCAGAAGGTATTTGCGAGTCCTTCTGTCACTGCGAGCACCCGTGCTGCTGCAGCAACCAGCAAAGGACTTGAACGGATCCAGAAGGAATTTGCGGGTCCTTCTGTCACTGCGAGCACCCGTGCTGCTGCAGCAACCAGCAAAGGACTGTTTCCAGATCATCAGGATAACCAGCTTCAGAAAGATACATTTGGAGTGAGGTATAGTGGACACTCCTGTAAATATAAATGTGGTTGCACTAACAAGTGATATCTATGATCAAAGGGTCGTGTTTTTCAAAAATCACATGCATATCTTTGGGAGGAGAGAAGTACAAAGAAATACTCAGAGACCATCTGAAATATTAACGAATAGCTGTTCGCAATATATTTTATATTACAGTCTCACCTTATATGTGTTTATGCTTTTTGTGTGTTTAGCCTATATTATAGTAAAGATTCATAGTGATAATTCACAACATAGTGTCATCAATAGCACTACATCCAATTAAAGAAAGTATAAGAATAGATAGATAGATATGGATAGGGAAAATACAGTTCTAAAAATGAAGAGAAAACGGTACAAGTCTAAAATGTGCATATCTGGGGTGATATTATGCCTGTTATTATTAGCATTAATTACTGTATATCTATTAGATGTGTTCTATCCCATGGAAAAGTTGATCTCAACGCCAACAACACCTGCTACAATACCTGCATACACTTTGTCACCTGAAGAAATAGCCCACAGAGAAGATATGCACCACAATTCCTTTGTGACTTTGATGCATCATACCAATAAGATATTAACAAGGGGAGATTGCTGGATATGTTTGCAATTCCCAGCTTCGGTAGACCAAAGTTTGCCCCTGGTTCAAGTCCCACTACCGTTTGCAGCATCCTGTTATGCCATTTACATCACAATAGTAAAAATAGAACTGATAGCTGTTTTGCAGAACTTAAAGAAAAGTACTGCTGGTGCAGGGGCAACTATGGCCCCACCTGCAGGAACATTATATAACAAATATATGGCAGATATTCTGACACTAGGGAACTGCACGGAAGTGATAGAACCAAATGCAACATTTCCCCTGTCTGACATCTTTACCCCGCTCTTTCCAAATAAGAATACAAGCATTAGGATAGCAGGCCCATCAAAAGAAGCAAATAAGAATATACCATTTTTGAAGTTAAAATTAAGAAAACACAACGCAATAGGGAGTATATGTATTAAGAGTAATGGGACCTATCAGGTAGGAAATAGTACAAATTGTAACATGACATTTGAAATGACGGCCGGAAATATTAGCATTCCACTTTACGTAGGTGACTCAATTTATTTCATTTGTGGAGAGAAGGCTTATACATGGCTTCCAACAAATTGGGGTGGTTGTTGTCACCTAGGTTTTGTATTACCTGCTATAGCAATAAAAGACACAAAAGAAGTTCGAAGGGACATGCAAAGACATGCACCACGGAGAGGCAGGAGAAGTGTGGATGTGGATCAAAGAGATACAGCATCACAGATAGCGGGTGACATATTTAAAGGAGTGATACCATGGATTGGTCCAGCTATCAACTCCAGAGATATACGTAGATTATCCAGGCTACTAGAAGCAACAATAAATGAAACAACAAGTATACTTGAAAATATTACAGTAGAGCTTCAAGCTGTGAGATTAGTTTCGTTACAAAATAGAATGATCCTCGACATGATGCTAGCAGAAAGGGGAGGAGTCTGTGCAATTATAGGGGCGTCCTGTTGCACCTATGTCCCGGACTCCTCTGTTACTGTCAGGGAAGCAATAAAAAGATTGCATCATATAGGTGTAGAAGCACATCAGGATTCTGGTACATGGGATATAGGAGGTTCACTTTGGAGTTGGTTGAGCGCATGGGGTTGGAAGATAGGGATGGTATTCATAACAATTTTCCTACTAGTAATAGGCTGTTGTCTATTCGTTAATTGCCTACCAATGTGCTGTCAACTATTGGGACAGATGACAAAATGCCAAGTGAAGAAATTAAAGGAAAAAGAAAGGATGCTGATGCAAACAGTCACTACTGAGTTAATGAACATAGACATTTCTGACGATGATAAGAATGAACAATATAATTATTAATTATGATCTGCTGCGTGATGAAATTATTTTAAACTGAGGTTCAAAGGGTCGAGTTGTCAAAGATGAAAAATTACAATATTGAATTGAACTGCAGTTTATATTAATTTCTGTCTGTAACCTGCTTGCAAATGAACAGATCCCATTATTTTATAATGAAATGTTGCTCCATGGTGCACGGCTGGTACACAAGGGGTTAATCAAGTTGTCTGAAATTCAGCTGAAAACCAGGAAAGAAAGACAGATGAGTTTGTGCGTGTCCACTTTGCTGAAACTTCAAATTGTTTAATGATTCATTAGCTTTCACCTCTATACCAGAGGCAGTTCAGTCAGTTCAGTGAACGTTTTCCAGGAATTGCTCGCTGACCTAGAGTGTGACATGTTTGGCCTGTCCTTGCCTTGTCGTCGTAGAGGGGCAAAGTGTTTACCTAGCACAGATAGCAAGTGCGTCATTGTGTGGGAAAGCAGAAAACACGGGCCTCTGCATCTGCTAGATCAACATTGCATATGTACATTTGTAGATAACCGGTCACGGCAAGGCTGACACGGGCCTCTGCCAATAGTAGATCAATACTGCAAATGTACATATGTAGATAACCGGCCAAGGCAAGCCTGAAAAGTCAGGAGATGGTGGTTTAAAGATTAACCTGTAGCTGCATGGTCCGATGTGTCGCAAATAATGTAAAATGTGAACGTAGACATATTTTTGAAATGCACCTTGATACTGCAATGTACACGTGGATTTAATTCTAGCATGGTCACACCATGATGTAATAGTTAATGAATAACCTGTCAAGAGATTGTGAACATATATAAAGCCTGAATTCTCTCTGTGAAAGCAGATCACTTTGCAAACCTGCAAATTGTCTCAAGCTGCAGCTTTAATTGGCAATAAAGCCACTATTCTTTTGAAAACCTTGTATGTGTTCTTCATAGTCCCTATTAATAATTTTCATACTTTTACACATCAATGACTACAACCCAGTGATTTTGTCCATGTGGAATGCTAACATGGATATACAGTTTGTGGCTGACAACTGTATGGCTGTGGCTCGGTATGTGACATCTTACATCACCAAAAAAGAAAAGACCGAACTGAAGGATATGTGGGAGGACATTTCTCATGAAAAGAGCCTCAGCAAGAAGTTGTACAGTTTCAGTCTGAAGATGTTGTCGCATCGAGAAATCGGAGCTTACGAATGTTCTGACCGGTTGTCTTCAGCAAGTCTCTATGCCAAATCCAGGAGTCTCGTTTGGGCGAGTCTTGGTCTTGCTGCAACGCGAAATCGAGTTCTAAAACCTGTCCGGGAAATTGAGTATTTGGCAGAAAAGGAACCAAACAGTACCGACATTTTGAAGACCAACATGTTGGATACATATTATCCAAATCGAAGCAGTCACCTTGAGAATGTTTGTTTATATGAGGTTCTCCAAAATTATATATTCAAGAGGAACATCAAAGAAGATATTGAGAAAGGAGTATATGCTGTAATTGGAAGTGAGGGATGCCTCGTCAAGCAAAGAAAATGCCAATTAGTAAACCATCGAAAATTGAGTGGTGAATCTCCAGAAAAAAAGGAGTTTTTTTATTTAGCACTTTTGCAACTTTTCAAGCCTTGGCGTGCAGAAGAGGAACTGCTTGGAGATTTCCTCTGTTACGAAGACTCTTTCAATGCAGCCAAGGAGTCCATAGAATGTCCTGCTTTTTCTAAATATCAAGAAATGCTAACTTTGGAAATTGAGCAGGAAGCAACGATTGCAGCCGAGATTGCCAGAGACAGTTCTCAGGACAGTCAGAGTTCTGTTTCATTGAGTCAAGATCCACTTGGAGGACCTATTATCGAAAATGAAGCTGCCACTGCTATGAATGAAGTGGAAAGAGCCATGGTACATGCTCAGGAGGATTCAGTTAACTTAGAAGACTTGGAAAAACAACTCAACGTTGAGCAGAGGAAAATATATGATGAAGTTACCACGGAAATTGAGCACGGATTAAGTCATGAGAAGAACAAGTGCTCATGTACATCGTTGAAGCCTGTCCGACTGTACGTGAGTGGAGAAGCGGGAACTGGAAAAAGTTTCCTCATTAAAGCAATCTCTTGTTATTTGCAGGAAAGGACTGAGTCATCGCTGTCTTGTGTTGTCACCGCTCCTACTGGACTGGCAGCACATAACATTAAAGGTATTACTTTGCATCGTCTACTGATGCTGCCGGTGGAGCATGACAACAAATTACAATACAACAAGTTATCTGGAGATGCTTGCTGTGAAGTTTCAAGAGTCTTGAGGAAAATGAAACTACTTATCATTGACGAAGTAAGCATGGTTTCCAATGTCATGCTTGCCTTTGTGCATTTGAGAATGCAAGAAGTACTTAAAACTGAATATGATGTGTTATTTGGTGGGAAACACATCATTGTTTTCGGAGATCTTCTGCAGCTGACACCAGTAAAAGGTCAACCTGTGTTCAAAATACTCACGCATGAAGATACCAGGAAGTGCCTAGGGAGCATTGGCAACGTCAATATATGGTTAAACTTCAATTATGCAGAACTGCATCAAAATATGCGTCAGGCAAAGGATGAAGATTACAAGAATATTCTACAAGATATTAGAATTGGAAAAGTGACCGAGCATGGGAAAGAAGCTTTAAATGCACGATTACTGTCAAATTTATATCCCAAACAAGAGATTGTGCCTGAGAATATTTTTCAGAAAATTACTGAGAAGAAATTCGGGATATGTCTCATGCCAACTCTTGCAGAATGTGCCATCTTCAACAACAAAATGTTGAATTTAGAAAAGCAAGAGATTGTGAAACTTGAAGCTATCGACAAATTAGAGCTTATGGGATCAACAATTATTTTGTCAGACAATTTGAAATCAAAATTGGATTCATTAGAGAAGACTATATCTAAAACAGCGGGTTTTGAAAAGACTTTGAATGTGTGTTTAAATTGCCGAATTATTTTGAGAAGGAATTTACATGTAGAAAGAGGTCTGGTAAATGGATCAATGGGTAATGTTGTTGATTTTGAGAAATACAGAAATAGAGATGGAATAGAATTTTTAAAAATTAAATTTGATGGCATTGAGGAAGTACAGCAAATTGGTCGTTGTTCTGCTAGGTTTTTGCTTGTTAAAGATTTATATGTGCGCCGTAAACAGTTTCCTGTTTGCTTGGCATATGCGGTGACAATCCATAAATCGCAAGGTTTAAGTGTAGACTGTGCATTGGTGAATATTGGCAGTTCTGTGTTCAAGGAGGGTATGGCATATGTGGCATTGTCACGAGTTAGAACTTTATCGGGATTGTACTTGATTGACTGTGATGTCACAAACATTTGTGCGGATCTAGATTGTGTTAAGGAATACAATAGGTTAAGAAGAGAGTATGCGCCACATTTGCCTCAATATCCTTTGTTTGAGAAACGTGTGGTAGGCCGCAAACGTAGAAATAGCAGTAATAGTAGGGAGGTTGTTGCAAAAAGACTAAAAGTCAATGAACCGAAAATTGTTAGCAGAAAGAAAGTGGATTCTGTTGAAGATGTTGTCGGTTTTCAATTTGAAAACAGTTCTGGTGTCAACTGCTATGCAAATGTAGTGGTTAATGTTCTCTTTTCACTAGAGAGTTTAAAAGAACAGATTCTGTTGAATTCTGAACAAATTTTATGCTGTTTGTTGAATTCTGTTTTCGAGAAATGTAGCACTGATCGAACAAAAGTAGAAAGTGTGTCTGAAGTTCGTTATCTGTTAGATGAATGTTCAGGTCAAACAGACTTCTCTGAAAATAATCAGCAAGATTGTCAGGAGTTTTTAATGTATATGCTTGATATATTGCAAGTTGAGGGTGTAGATGTAGATCACCTGTTTGGGCTTTCTTATCAATGGCAGCATGACTGCGAGAACTGTATGGTATCAAGTACTACTAGTGTAGACTCAGAAAGATTTATATATTTAACTTTGCCAGACAGTAAATCAGTCTCCTTTAATAAGCTAGTAAATGCAGCGGATCACAACATGGAGTGTAGCCAATGTAAATGTGATATGATGTCAACATTATTTATACGTAGATATGGCCAGTATGTCATTTTAATGATCCAACGTTGTAGGCCTGATGGATCAAAATTGTCAACTTTAATAAAAAATGTTGTGGCTTCTCAGCTGTCAATATCAGGGAGGACTTTTGTTACTGTAGCAATTATCTATCACGATGGTCCATCAACAACATCAGGACATTATACAGCTTACTTAAAGTCTGGAAACGGCTGGTCATTCTGTAATGATTCCGTTGTAACGTTCAAAAAAAAATTGCCGTTTGACCTTAAAAATTCTTACCTGGTGTTTTTAAAACCAAAATTTTAAGTAGAGGGAATGTAAGTCTGCAATGCTGTCTAGATGAAAAATCCAACTATATAAACCTAATGCAAGTAAGTCTGCTTCATAGTAAGCAGTATCAGTGTCATAGGAAAAGGAGAACATGAGTGACAAAGAAGAGTAAGTTATTAGTAGTCCAGGATTGTGAAAATAATCTCAAATATTTTATTTTTGAAAGTCGCGAAAATAGAAAATGTCGGGATTTGATTGGAAGAATAACAAGACTTGCGAATCGCGGCAACATGATTTGGCCTAGTGGAAACATGTGATATAATGAGAGAAGTCTTTTTTTCTATGTAACATATTTTACGTATCGATGGAGGTTTTCTTTCAGAAATTGGCGGGCTGAAAATATTTGTAGCACAACAGAGTGGATGCTGTTCATAGGAGATCGTTCGACGTCATTGAAAGTAAGTTAATTTTAAGGAGTTTTGAAATCAGATTTCGAAGGTTGTATGGGTTTTTTAAACACAGTCATTTTGATTGTGTTTTTTTTTTCCCGCTGTTACATGATGAATACCTTCAAGTCACTGATTTAAGTGAAATTTGATACATTCTGAGAACAGCAAAAATAAACCATTTAACATGTATAATTAATGTTATGCTTTTTGAAATTATGATATATATTTAGAAATGTGAGGTAGATATGGAGAAGCAGAGTCTTCTGTAAGTGTCAATTTTAATGCTTACAGTGCTGTACTTCTAGGTATTGTTTTTTTTTAAAAAAAGAAATAGGCCTCACCTCAAAGAAAGCTCTTGAAAGCACACATCTTATTTGCATCCTAAAACAATCATTTAAAATGTTTGACACAATTTTATGATGGCTTTACATCTTTTTTGCGCTGTTATTGCATCACTATTGTGAGACATAAGCAATGCAAAAGAAGCATCATGTTTCAAAATAGGCCTCATTTCATCAGCATGAAGATACTGTTTTTTTAAAATAAATATCTTTAGGATTGTGTAGGGGTCGTAGGGAAGTAGAGGTTTCTGTAAATGTCAAAGTTGTTTAAAAACTGTTTCTTCTTGAACCTTTTCCCTTCTTTTTTCTAATTTTTAAATACATGTTTTAATATTTTTGGAAATGTTTGTTCTCTCTTTTACAGATTGAATGTATGAAAAATTTGCTTGAAAAGTTAACATGAATTATAAGGTAAATGTTTTCTACTTTTTTAACCTACATTCCACTGCTGATGATGTCACTGACTATGTTATGATTGATGTAATAAATGGGCATGTTTTACTGCAATGGTAGGTCTTCACATCTATTATCTCGTCTGTATTCTTCAACAAGCATAAATTTGATATGCAACCCAGAGTACGGTTCACCTTAAACAAACTTTTAGAGAGGACACACCTTATCGTCACCCTCACTCAATCATTTAATCTATCACATTTAACATCTATTAGTTCTACTGCTTCATTTCTTTAATCTTTACTTTCCTGTGTTTGCTACTTCTCTCCTTCCTTTCTCTATTACTTAATTTTTCTATTCCTTCCAGTATTTTTCTCAGTCCCTCTCTTCTCATACTTCTTCATTATTATTCACTAATTCTGTCTCTATTAATGTTACTGTTTCTGAATGATCTCCAAAAATTTTTAAAACAAGAACAGTAAGTATAAGGATAGGAAAAGACATTTATGTTACAAGAAAGACAACTATAGGAAGTAAACAGAAAAAACTGTTACTCGCAATGCACTGCTGATGATCTCACTGACCATGTAAAAAATTATGTAATATATGACATGATCAGAAGTGAATTGCGGGTAACGGTATCTTTTCTTTACTCCCTATAGCTGTCTTTTTTTGTAACATAACTGTCTGTTTCCTTTCCTTATACTTACTGTTCCTTTTTTAAAAAAAAAATTTTTGGTACGCTCAAAGTACGCGTACCGGAGTGCGAACTGGGAGCGAACTAATAGAAATAGAGCTTGGCAGAGTTCAAAGAATTCTACCAATTTTTTTAATAATGGGGAGGTAGTTCTGAAAAGAACTGTTTTTTTTTGTTTTTGTTGTTTTAAATTTTTTTTATTAGTTTTCTGAACATTTTTTATATATTTTTGTTTTTTTCTGAACATTTTGTATTTTTTTTTATTTTTGGGGGGGAGGGGGGAAACAAAAATGATTCATCGAAGACGGCTCAACAGGAGCAACAAAAAAAAAAGAATTTACTTTTTGGGGCGTTTTGGGCACACATGATTGGTGATGGCTCTCATTATCAGGGTAATGCTACTTTCGCGGTAGCAAAGTGTCTGGTTGCACCACACACAGACTTGCTTCACTTCTCCCATGTTGATTTGGATGTTCGGGATCACCTCCCTCGCCTCCGGTCCCGATACCTCCTGAACAACAGATCTTCTTGCCATTGCTGGCGGATTTTGTTGTTGGTCGCGAAGTTGGGCATTGCTGTAATTGTTAGGGTGCCATCGACTCATGTGCCTGTGCATTGTATGATTGCCAAAACTGTACTTTTTGTCTGTGCCCCTTGAAAGTCGTTCGTCGCAAATGCGACAAAAGACGTATCTGGCATTTACTTTCTTTTGGTCAGCAGGAAATTTAAAAAATTGCCAGATATAATTTTCTTTCCTATTATATCTTCTGGGCTCCTCTGGCAAAAACTCGTTATTTTCTTGCTGTTCTTCCTCTTCTTGATTTTCCTCCTCTTCTATAATTTGTGAAGCAGGTAGTCTTTTCTTCCCATGAGGAGGTGGAGGAGGTGGTGGAGGCACACTGGCAGAAGCAACCATTGAAGCCATTGCTGATGAATCAAAAAAGGTCTTCCTCTCACCAAGATGAAAGTCAGAGTGAGGAAAGAAGGAGGGGTTTTCATCATTTGGGAGAAGGAAAAATTCTAAACCAATGAAAAGTGTTAATTTTATATCACATGACCAAGTATTACACCATTAGGAAACCAAAAGTGAAATGAACCAATGAAAAGTGTTATTTTCGAGTCACATGACCTGCTCTGTTTACGTTTCGCGCTTTGCTCCGCTTTCCGGTCCACTTCCGGGTCCGCTAACTTGGCGCGTCCAATGACGTATTACGCGATAACGCAAAACGTCATGCAACGTAACAGTTACGCTAAAGGAACGTTGACCGGTTCGCGTACTAAGCCGCGGCTTTAAATTGAGCTAACGGGAAGCAGACCGGTTCGCGGACTGGGAGCGGAACAAAAAAAAATGTTTTAAAAAAATTGTCTAAAGAACATGAAAAATATATTTCAAAATTTAAAGAACAATACATTGTACAGCTACAGATATTAGCTTTTAAAAAACCATTGAAATTCAATGAAAAAACCATAGGTTATAGACCATATATAGTTAGGGATTAGCATTTAAAAAACCTTATTTTATTTGCACAAAACCATTGAAATTCCATATATAGTTAGAAGCGCTAACTATATATCGCGCACCCGCAATCCACTGCTGATGATGTCACATATTACATCATTCATGACATGGTCAGTGACATCACTGATGACATCACTGATGACATCTCAAATGACATCACTGATGACATATCAAATGACATCACTGATGACATCACTAATGACATCTCAAATGACATCACTGATGACATATCAAATGACATCACTGATGACATCACTAATGACATCTCAAATGACATCACTGATGAAATCACTGATAACATCTCATTTGACATTACTGATCACATCACTGATGATATCATTCATGTGATAATACGATGAACATCTTCAGACTCTACTATAACCTTAGATACAATCAGTGTAAACAGATACTCACAGACTGTCACTCATCCATGGAGGTACTCACACACCTAGTCAGTCATGCAAAGAATCATTCACACCTCCATTTCCACAACTATACAGTTATACACACCTTACTTATTCAAACATATACTAACACATATTTACTCTCTTATACAATCCCTGATACAAGTTCACAATGATCCATACAGCCACTCACACATTCACTGGCTCTTATGCACAGTTATTTATATATGTCAACTCTCACATGTACTGTGTTTTACATATGTACTTACTTTGACATGTAGCACTGAGATATCCATTCACTCACCAATACACTCATGCACACAGTCAACCGCCCATACAGCTGTTTCCACATGCACTTTTGAACACATACATCTAGTGAATCAACTGCTCACACATCTATGCACAGAGTCACACACCTCCCAGCCACCCACACACACACTCAGTCTCCCATACAAA
Organism: Lissotriton vulgaris; assembly: GCF_964263255.1. Taxonomy (NCBI): domain Eukaryota; kingdom Metazoa; phylum Chordata; class Amphibia; order Caudata; family Salamandridae; genus Lissotriton; species Lissotriton vulgaris. The sequence goes on from NC_141691.1 coordinate 886,918,954, forward strand.
TACTTGGGCAACCAATCAATAACCCATATAGTTACTCATATAGCTACTTATCAACACATGCAACAGTTTACAGAACAACAGACATAATGATGCACAAATTAAGACAGTTTAGTCACTAACCCATGCACTCAGTGAGACACATTTAATCACTCACTCATACAGTCAGTCATGCACCTACTAAATCCTTCATCCAGACACTTATACATCCACTCATTCTTCAATATGTAAGACATATTTTAACTTTACAGAAACATACAGTCACTGGATGTTGTCATCAGTGATGTTATCAGTGATGTCATTTGAGATGTCATCAGTGATGTCATCAGTGATGTCACTGACCATGTCATGAATGATGTAATATGTGACATCATCAGCAGTGGATTGCGGGTGCGCGATATATAGTTAGCGCTTCTAACTATATATGGAATTTCAATGGTTTTGTGCAAATAAAATAAGGTTTTTTAAATGCTAATCCCTAACTATATATGGTCTATAACCTATGGTTTTTTCATTGAATATATATATATATATATTACCTACTGGCGATAGCCAATAGGTATATATAGTTAGGACGGTTTCCCATAGGAAATCCCCAACATTCTATTGGGAATAACTTTGGCCCTGGTTGATGAATCTTCGCAAATTTCTCAAAGAAGATGGCTCGCTCCGCTCCGCTCCTTCCCTGAAAGTTTGGGGGGATTCGTCAAGTGGGGGCTGAGAAAAAAGGGGGGTCCCAGAACGTGTTTTCCCCATGTTAATTTCCATAGGACCTTTAGACTCAGCTACAGCTTGAACCGCTGAAGGGAATTACACCAAACTTGTCAAAATGGTAGTGTCTGGTATGCAGATCACGCTTTTGGTAAAATTGTGTAAATCCCTCCAGTGGTTCCTGAGAAAATTAGAAGAGAAATCAATTATATATCTATAAGCGCGAACGCGTGCGCGCACCCCGCGATTTTTCGCGATTTTTTTTGGGGGGGGGGGTTTGGGGGGGGCTTGGGGGGTTTCTCTCTTTCATTTTAATGTTTTTATTTTAATTTCGAGGGTGCCCACCCCTCGTTTTGGCCCCCGAGATCACCGCCGCCGCCCGAGCTGCCTTAAGATGGCCGCCGCCTGGTTGTGAGCGGGGCCGGCGAAGGAGCCGCGCTCCGATTGGTCAAGGAGCTCTGACGTCATCAGGGGGCTCACCTCAGGGCCGCGGTGGGATTGGCCCATCGTTCGGAGGTTAACTCATTTGTAAACGATCTGTGCACGCCGGGGCAGCCCGTCTGCTGGCCGGCACCCAAGCGCATGCCCTGCACGCACATAAACAAACCCTCTGGCAGTGGCACGGGCGCCCCGCTCTCTGACAGGCTGCTGATGTCTCCCCGGCAGACCCTCGCTTCATCCAGGAGAAGTTGGGGAGCACACTCCCGCAAACAGGCTCACAAAAGCCCGCAGAGGCAGAGAGGAAATGAACGTGCAGCCTGTAATTCATGCAGACGAAGGACAGCTGTTAAATAATGAAGCCGCAGCACAGCGCCAGCCGAAGAAAGCATGGCGGGCAGCGCTTACCTAGAGCTGTGCACGGAAACCGTATCTTCAGAGAGGCTTCGGGCATCCGGCTGACTGGCACAGGGCGGTGGGCGCGGGCACGGAGCGGACCGCAGCGAGAGGCATCTTCGCCCCGTCTGCTAGCAGCGAGCCGTCAGCCTCCATCAGCAGCAGCAGCAGCCCCGCGCTCCAGCTGCAAACATCTCATTAGACTAATGCATTCAGCACAGGCAGAGAACTCGATTTACCATAGCTACAGCGATGAATTTCCATTACGATGACAGCTTCAACCACATCATGTCCGGAAAACCAGCCAACCACTGCCTTTTAAAGATCACGCACATTTTGCATGCGAAAAAAAGGAGGCCTCTGTGTCGCGCTTCCTTCCTCCTAGGGTTGGAGCAGCGAAAGGTTTGCGATTGCGTTTTTAGGCTTTGGGTGTTGTCGGTTTAAGATGCCCCGATGCGTTTTTGGTAGACGATGCACTGTGACATTTATGTAATATACAGATGGGGTGTATCTACTACAATTGTTGTAGTATTATGGCCATCCGATCAAAATCATGCTCTTCTAGTAATACACAATTAGAAAATGCTTGAAGTGCAAGGACAACCATTTAAATAAGCACCGGCAAAACCAACACTTCTATTTTGACAATCATGGTATATTTTTTAATTCATGTTTTATAAGCATAGGTAATTGAAATTCAATTTTTTAAGTAAATCTGGCAGACCCTGACAAAAACAAAAAAGAAATTCCCCAACAAAGCCATGAAAAATACGAAAAAGAGAAGGATAGGTTAGACCAACAGCTCTTACATTTAAGTGCACTACTGCATATGGAATCGGCTGTACTATGCCAAGTGTTCATTTTTACATTCAAACATCTGCATTGCAAATTTTAAATTCATATGATGACACATTTTAGTACCATTCTGACCCGTTGTAGATGATTCGTGCTATGATTTGGCAATGAGTGGTGTATGTTGTCGTTTGATACTCCATGCATGTTGGCTGATGCATCTTATTTTTGTGTTGATATTGCTGCATCTCCACAACTTTTGTAGTGTGAATGATGTTGCAGGCGAGTCTCATGTTTATGAGCTCTTGCATGCATCCATCCAACACCCACCCACCCAACATTCATGCACCACATCCATCCACCCACCCATCCATCCATCCTGCATCCATCCATCATTCATGCATCCATTCACCCATCTATCATGCATGCATCCATCCATGCATCCACCCAACAATCATTCATCCATCATGCATCCAACCATCGTTCATGCATCAAAAATCGGATCCCTAGGGCTGCTCAGGTGGTCCCACAAGGATAGTAACATATTTAAACGTTATCCGCTAATAGAATTAGCATTTTCAAAACCTTGCAAATTCACTGAAAAAACCATAGGTTTCTGCCCTTACATATCTATATATTAGCATTTAAAAAACCAATGAAATTCACTGAAAAAACCATAGGTTATACACTATATATAGTTAGGAATTAGCCTTTAAAAAACCAATGAAATTCACGAAAAAAAAACATAGGTTTTAGGCCTTATATAGTTAGGAATTAACATATAAAAAAACCATTGAAATTCCTCCTATATAGTTAGCTGGACATTTTATTGACATAAAACCCAATGAAATTCCATATATAGTTAGTTGCAATAACTATATATCGCGCACCCGCAATCCACTGCTGATGATGTCACATATTACATCATTCATGACATGGTCAGTGACATCACTGATGACATCACTGATGACATCTCAAATAACATCACTGATGACATAACTGATGACATCTCAAATGACATCACTGATGACATCATGACACACCAATACCAGTTACTACATACGCACTCACTGATTCCTACGTCTACGCACACATTCACTCATTCAGCCATACAATCACTCGTACATACAGTCACTCATTATTACAACACTGTCATATGCACTCATACACCTATGCAGACACTCACACACTGCCACTCATCCATGGACTTACTCACACACCTAGTCAGTCCTGTAAAGAATCAATCACACTTCGATTTCCTCATCTATACAGTTAAACACAGAACACCTTACTTTTTCAAACATATACTAACACATACTTACTCTCTTATACAATTACTGATACAAGTACACATTGATCTGCACAGAGTCACTCGCCTCCCAGCCAGTTACACACACACTCAGTCTTCCATACAAATACTTGGGCAACCAATCAATAAGCTATATAGCCACTCATATAGCTATTGATCAACACATGCAGCAGCTTGCACAACAACAGACATATTGATGCACACTTTCAGACAGTTTAGTTACTAACCCATGCATTCAGTAAGACACATTCATTCACTCGCTCAGTCAGTCACGCACCTACTAAATCCTTCATCCAGACACTTATACATCCACTCATTCTTCAATATGTAAAACATATTTAAACTTTACAGAAACACACAGTCACTGGATGATGTCATCAGTGATGTCATCAGTGATGTCACTGACCATGTCATGAATGATGTAATATGTGACATCATCAGCAGTGGATTGCGGGTGCGCGATATATAGTTATTGCAACTAACTATATATGGAATTTCATTGGGTTTTATGTCAATAAAATGTCCAGCTAACTATATAGGAGGAATTTCAATGGTTTTTTATATGTTAATTCCTAACTATATAAGGCCTAAAACCTATGTTTTTTTTGTGAATATATATATATATATATATATATATATATATATATATATATATATATATATATATATATATATATATATATATATATATATATATACTCCATTGCTTGCGAACAAGGCACAGAATCTTGGCTTTGCAGGACACTGTTTATTTGAACTGCAGCTCTATATCCTTATTCTTCTGCCTACTTCAGGTTTTAATGTTAATTAAATAGTACACAAAGTTATGCACCTACTTAAGGACTAAAACAAACTTCTTTCACCTTCAGGAACTACACCTACCAGCATGCTGATGGGTGATATCTACAGCCACGCCCACTGAGGGAGGAGAAATTCGAACAAAAAGAAATTTGAATTAGAAGGTGAAAATGGCATTCTTTGTGTGCAATCCCAAGAAGAGGCGTTGATGGCCTCGAAACGAACTTTATTAATTACAAAGGAGAAAGGCCATGAGAGCTGCATCGAGGCCAAGTAGGCCGGTTTGCGAAACAGTGTGGGGTGACTTCTTGAAGCTCAAGGGCTAATTGCTTAAACACACACACACATATATATATATATATATATATATATATATATATATATTACCTACTGGCGATAGCCAGTAGGTATATATAGTTAGGATTATTTGTCTATGGGACTTTTGAAAATTCTATGTCTAATAACTTTGGCGTTTGTGGACGGAATCGGCTGAAATTTTCAGGAAAATGGCACATTTTGTTTCTGAGCAGCCCCTGAAAATTTGGTGGGGTTTCGTCAAGGGGGGGCTGAGAAAAAAGGGGGGTCCCAAAACGCGTTTTTTACATTGAGTTTTCCATAGGGCGGTTGGACTCACTTTTAGCTCGAACGGCTGAATGGATTTGCACGAAACTTGGCAAAATTGTAGGGACTGTTAGCCCGATGTGCCTTTGCTAGGTCTCAATATATGTGCTTCAGTGGATTTTGAGAAATTAACGTTTAAATCAAGATATATATCTGTAACAGCGCTCCGGGCAGCGATCCGGTCCGCTTACTTTTCGCGTTTCGGAACTTTGCGCGCAGAAAGCTGATTGGCTCTCTGGTGTCTGTCAACATTCTAAACAGTCCGGAGCGGCCGCCATCTTGTCTCTCGGTAGGATCGAGAGAGAAGAAGAGGTGAAAAACGAAGGGGGAATTTAATGAAAGGGGGCAAGGTATCCCCCTCTTGACCCCCTAGGAATGTTGTTGGGGTTATTAAAGGGTCCCGTGGGGAAAAGAAAAAAAAAATGATTTTTCACGGTAGAAGCGCTTCACGGGCCGCGAACTGGGCCGCAAACTGGTAGCGAAACGGGAATTCGCCATTTTGTGCTTCGTTAATTAAATTACTAGGTATAAGGGGGTGCGGGAGACGTATCCTAATCCCCTATGTTTCCTGAGGGTGGCTGAGGAGGCTGATATATGTTGATACATCTCTTCCAGCGGCTGTGCGTGAGCTTTTTTTTTTTTTTGCTGCGTGACAGTCCGGAGCGGCCGCCATCTTGTCTCTCGGTAGGATCGAGAGAGAAGAAGAGGTGAAAAACGAAGGGGGAATTTAATGAAAGGGGGCAAGGTATCCCCCTCTTGACCCCCTAGGAATGTTGTTGGGGTTATTAAAGGGTCCCGTGGGGAAAATAAAAAAAAAAATGATTTTTCACGGTAGAAGCGCTTCACGGGCCGCGAACTGGGCCGCAAACTGGTAGCGAAACGGGAATTCGCCATTTTGTGCTTCGTTAATTAAATTACTAGGTATAAGGGGGTGCGGGAGACGTATCCTAATCCCCTATGTTTCCTGAGGGTGGCTGAGGAGGCTGATATATGTTGATACATCTCTTCCAGCGGCTGCGCCATCTTGCCTTTTTTCCAATGCCACAATTTTGTCGTGCACGGCAGCCATTTTAGATGCCAGGCTGGTCCCAGGCTATCACCTACCCCTGCGGATGTAGTTTATGGCCCCAGCTGTAGAGAATTCAGACATGCCAACCCTCCCGATTCAGGCGTGTGACTACTGATTTCAGTGCTAGTCTCCCGCCTCCCGATTTCTGCAAGCAAAAACCCGGGGGCATATTACGAACAACTAGCGATAATTTTTGTCTCTAACTTGTTTAGAGACAAAAATTATCGCCGCACATCGGCGATTTTTATCGCAGATAAACCTTGCTATTATCGCAGAAAAGTCAGCGATATTCATGTATTATCGAGCAAATGCTCTTAGCCATGTTATCCACCTCCCATTGGATAACATGGCTAAGAACATCTCAGGGCAGGTGTTAGATTTTGGAGATATTCGCGCTTAGCGCGAATATCTCCAAAAGTTGGTAATAGGAGATAGCGATGTTAGGGACTGTTTCCAGTCGCTAACATCTTGGCACGCCACTTTGCATGTCATTAGTGATAAGTATCACTGACATGCAAAGCGGGGCCCAAGATGGTCGCTATCTCCTTTTAGCTGTCACTAACTGGTGTTAGCGACAGCTTGGTAATAGGGAGATAATTTTATCTCCGCTTTCATGGCTTTTAAAGCCAAAAAAGCGGAGATAAACCCCCTTGATAATATGCCCCACGATTCCTTGGGGGTTTCAGCTGACAGGGCTTGGTATTGTGTTACATGGTAATTTTTCCAGGAAACGTCAGAGGGTCGATGCAGGGGTTCTAGAAGAGGTGATAAACCATTTAAGCCTAATGAACAAGCGCATGGTCTTTTAAAGATTTGTGAAGTACTCGGGGCGGCGGTGTGTGTGTGCCCTCTTTCAGGAGCGGGCGGGGGGGCACTGCCAGCAACTTGCCAGGTCAGGTAGTGTTCAACACGTGCATCACCCTTTCTCTGCCTGCTATTGCGCTCCATGCTTCGGAAAGGTAAGAAAAAGAACGTGCATTTGAGTTTGAAATGTCCGATCCTGCAGCAGCACACTTCCAAAGCCCACACATGACAATAACACGATTCAAGGCCCCATTCACCCGTTTTTAAAAATATATAGCACTCCAACAAAGTAGTAGGATTATAAAACTTTATTAACTTATAAATATATAGAACGCAACAAAAACTAAAAACATTTAAACATTTTTCAACTCAAAAAGCAACAATGGTTAGAAGCTGTCTTTTGTGCAAATAGTCCCAAGGCAGCACAACGTGCAGAGTTCTGGACGGCACCCAGGTGATGTCGCCTGGGTGCCGCACTGGTTTTGGGATCCTACAATGCAGCACAGAAAAACAGCGTGGGGCGTCCCGGGTGGTGCGGGGGGAGGCCTTGTCAGTAGCGGTCTGTTGTGCGAATAGTCCCAAGGCAGCAGAACGCGTTGAGATGTTGATGGGACTGTGTCCAGTGTCCCATGGCTGACACAACATGTACGACAGGCACCCAGGTGATGTCCAGTAAACTGCCGCACTGGTTTTGGTATCCTACAATGCTGCTCCGAAAATTGGCGTGCGGCGGCCCGGGGGTGGGGGAGGCGGCGTGAACGGGCCTCCCCAGGTGGCGGCCATCTAGCTGAGTTGCGCCCGCTCTTGCGGCTACAGCGTCTCGCTCACCATGTTGTTGAGTTGGTCCCACTCTTGCAGTGCAGCGATAGGCGGCTGCCACATGGCTCTTAAAATGGCGGACGGCTCCTCGGTTTTGGGCCTGGTCCACTCAAATGGCCCTGGGACACCTTGGAACTCGGACGCTTGCCTGCTAGGGCTTGGGCTCCATTCTCGAAAAGCGTCCCCTCAGCCGTGAAGATTCTACAAAAGTCTTGGGGGCCCGACTCCCGCAGGCTTCCGGTGGGGAGCGGCTGCCATGATTGCTCGCGGAATGACCACGACGGAGCCACGAGATGGTGGTGCTCTCATGCTGACGCCAGCTTCAGTCTGAATGATCCAGAAACAAGGTGGGGCTTTCATCGTTTGGGAAAAAAAAATGTTCTAAACCAATGAAAAGTGTTATTTTTAGGTCATATGACCAAGCCTTCCATCTTTAGGAAACCAAAAGTAAAATGAACCAATGAAAAGTTTTATAAACAAGTCACATGACCTGTTATGCGGCATAGGGCTACAAAAAGCGTAGAAAATCCGTTGGCACGTGAGGTGGCGTCAGTAGCGGACCGATGTGCGAATAGGCCGAAGGCAGCACAACGCGCCGAGATCCGGATGGCACCGAGGTGGTGTCCAGCAAATTGCCGCACTGGTGTGGCCATCCTACAATGCTGCGCGGAAAGACGGCGTGTCCAGCTGAGTTGCGGTCACTGTTGCGGTACAGTGACTCGAACGCGCCGAGATCCGGATGGCACCGAGGTGGTGTCCAGCAAATTTCCGCACTGGTGTGGCCATCCTACAATGCTGCGCCGAAAGACGGCGTGTCCAGCTGAGTTGCGGTCACTGTTGCGGTACAGTGACTCGAACGCGCCGAGATCCGGATGGCACCGAGGTGGTGTCCAGCAAATTGCCGCACTGGTGTGGCCATCCTACAATGCTGCGCCAAAAGATGGCGTGTCCAGCTGAGTTGCGGTCACTCTTGCGGTACAGTGAGTCGAACGCGCCGAGATCTGGATGGCCCCGATGTTGTGTCCAGCAAGTTGCCGCACTGGTGTGGCCATCCTACAATGCTGCGCCGAAAGTCGGCGTGGGGTGCCCCGTTGGCTTATGAGGTGATGTCAGTAGTGGACCGATGTGTGAATAGGTCGGAACCAGCACAAGGCGCCAAGATCCGAATGGCAAGTCCTGGATGTTGAGTGCCTCAGTTGAGAGTTCTGAGCAGTGCTTGTAAGACTGTCTGAAGCTTATTTGCACCTGCTGCAGCTTCACTATTGCCCTGGTGTGGCCAAAGGTGGCACATGACATAGGCGGCCGGCTCCCGAGGTCCGGCGGAACTTTTTTCCCTTTCCTTTCTGCTTCTTTTCCTACAATCCGTTTCATCTGAAGACACGACCAGGTCCCTGAATGTGTGCAGGGGGACGCTATTGATTGAATGAAAATGGCGGCTTGACACAAAGCTGACTCAAGCGTTACTGTTGATGCTATACAGACAAAAATTGGTTTTCAGTTTGTACATTCTTCAGGTTTTTTTTTTCCATCCAAGTCTGATTGAGAGTTTGTAGAAAAATGGCTTCAGATTTTCCACATACTACTCTTCAACATTCTTCCTAAATGTAACAATGTGAAACTCACTAGGAGAACGGCTGTTTCTGTTTCCTTTCAAAATGCTGCCAACAATATTTTCTGAATGGAAGACACCATCTTGTAGCATAAAGGGCCGAAAGGGGTTCTGGTCTGGCCGATGGTTGGTGGAGACATTTTGACTATATCTTGGACCTGCCCGGCCTCGCCCAAAATGGCGCCGGTATAAATGGGACTCGTAACTCCTTGCCCGCAAATGCATATCTAGAAAATGTTATTGTAAGTGGCCCTGTCGTATTTTAATTACAAAATGTACGTCCACCGATTCCGCAACTGTTAGACACCTTTGTTCTTGCAACCTAATGGCCCGCTCGTTACGTTCTTCTACAGTGTAAATGTCTCCTCATCATATACGATTTCAGTTTGCTCCGTGGCCGGCCCACGTGGTTATAGGCCCGTATTTGTATACTGACATTTTCACAATAAAGGTTTTTAAAACAAAACACGGTAGTAGTATTTACATTGGTAAAGTTTTTACTTTTAGTCACTGTTTTCGAATCAGTAAAGGCAAGTGAAATAAAGCAGTCCAATTACATGACGGATAAAAGGTATAATATGTAGGAACGCAGTAAAGATAAATGCTTAAGGGCAGTTGTGTTTTTCATATCTGCAATATAAAGTGATCAATAAGAATCTGATAATCAGGCGTATCGGCGACTAAGACAGCAGGCCGAATCTCTTTTACTCAACGGCTCCGTCATGGAAGGAAGAAACGCCCTTTTTCTCGAAAAAGGAATATATTTTACTTACAAGACAGTTGTAAATTTTCCGGGAAAGTACATTAGCCTGGAATATTATAACATATGTTTGAAAAAAAAATATTGTTCGAAAACAATAAAAAGCGTAATTTTTAGGTCATATGACCAAGCTTTTCATCATTAAATTAACAAAAGTAAAATGAACCAATGAAAAGTTTTATTAACAAGTCACATGACCTGTTATGGTTACGTTACGCGCTGCGCGCCGCGCCTCGGATCACTTCCGGGTGCGGTAACGCGGCGTGTCATATAACGCATTACGCGACAACGTAGGTCAAGAATATAGTCAAAATGTCTCCACCAACCAGCGTTCGGAACACAACCCCTTTCAGCAGTCCAAAAAGTTCTGTTAAATGACAACAGAGGGGACAGGCAACAAGAACCATCAGTCAAAGAGGGGAGGGCAAGTTCTTCTCTTCCGGGTCATGTTGGGGCGCTACCGGAACTGATCGAATTGGTAGTCTACAGTGTTTCTGGCTGTTTCAGACTAAAGCTGGCGTCAGCATGAGACCACTACCATCTCGTAGCTCCGTCGTGGCCATTCCACGAGCAATCATGGCAGCCGCTCCCCACCAGAAGCCTGCGGGAGTCGGAGGCCCCCAAGACTTTTGTAGAATCTTCACGGCTGAGGGGACGCTTTTCGAGAATGGGACCCAAAATTATTCAAAATTAATTTGGCTAGTAATGTCTCATGGAAGGGCGCACTAGTATATCGACCACCGGGACAGAATTCAGACCTTGCTCTGTCTCTTCTAGAATTACTGGCCCCACATATAAGAGCTAAGGAGGACTTTCTTCTCCTTGGGGATTTTAATATACATGTGGACAATTCTGAAGATCATGAATCCATACAGTTAACAGCAGACCTGTCCAACCTCGGATTAGAGATAAAAAATAAGGGAGCTACGCATACAGCTGGTCATACTCTTGACTGTATCTTTTCCAACTGCACCAAAATAAGGTGCCTCCCCGCTACAGAAATCCTCTGGACCGATCACTTTTTGATTGAGTTCTATCTGGCAAGACCTAGTAAACAACAACCTAAAACACCACCTCCCCCTATTTTCCGACGCCAATGGTATAAAATATCAGCTGAAAATCTACGCCAACACTGGCAACAACCCCAATTTTCCGAAGGTGATTCTGCTGAAGAAGCACTAGAAAAATATAATGAATCTCTCAAGTCTGCTATTGACTCTCTTGCCCCGCTAAAACTTCATAGACAGTTTCCCCCCACCAAACAAGAAAAGGGGTATACTCTTGACCTCAGGAAGGAAAAACAGAAATGCAGGAGGCTAGAAAAAATTTGGAGAAAATCGAAAAATGAGCAGGAAAGGAAAATGTTTTTAGAGGCCCAGGCAAAGTATTATAAAAATATAAAGCTTGCAAGAAAAAATAATTTATCCCTACAACTGGAAGAGGCGGGTAATTGCCCAAGGGAATTATTTAAAATCTTGCTAAGCTTTGTAAAGCCATCAGCTAGTGAGAGCCCTGATGATGCCTCACAGACATTGTGTGAAGAGATCTCCAAGTTCTTTGAGGACAAAATAAACCTGATTTATAATAAAATCTTGGCCTCGCAAGGCACAGTAACAGGGTCCTCCCCCCCATGCACATCTCCGGCACTGACCAAAAATACCTTTCTTGCTATCCCACCAGTTAGTGACCTAGACCTTCCTCTTCTCATTAACCATATGAAAACTGGCTCCCCAAGCGATCACCTTCCTGCTAAAATGGTGGCCCCTCTTATTTCCATCTTGGGGCCTTCCATTCAGTCAGTTATGAACACCTCGCTGACGAAAGGACAAGTTCCGAGAGAATGGAAGATAGCGGTGGTAAACCCTATCAGGAAGAAGGCGGCCTCCCCTTGGACAGATCTGTCCAACCTTCGGCCTATTTCCCTCCTACCCCACATCGGAAAGATGACGGAGAAGCACGTAAACACCCACCTATCGAACCACCTTGAAGCAGTAGAAGGCCTGGACCCTTCTCAATCTGGGTTCAGGCCAAATCACAGCACCGAAGCAGCCCTACTGGAAGTTACTAATAACATCAGGTTGACACTAGATAGTGGGGGCTCCATGATTCTGGTGCTGCTGGATTTGTCTGCTGCTTTTGATACGGTGTCCCATGAAGTGCTTCTCGGTCGTCTGAGGGGTGTAGGGTTGGGAGGGACAGCCCTGTCCTGGGTGGAAAGCTTTCTTTCCTGTCGCTCCCAAGAAGTCAGGCTGGGCTCCCACAAGTCCATCTCCAGGGAGCTCACCAGGGGTGTGCCACAGGGCTCATGTCTTAGCCCCACATTATTCAATGTGTATGTGGCCCCCCTGGCCGACTTAGTAAGGCCATACGGGTTTACCCCGATATCCTACGCTGATGACACCCAGCTGATGTTCCCCTTCAAAACCTTTTCACCTGCCCTGCAAAAATCCTTCGCGGAAGGCATGAGGGCTGTGTCATGCTGGATGGCTGAGAATTGCCTGCAATGCAATGTGGGCAAAACAGAGGTGTTACTGTTTGGGGAGGCAGCAACACTCTGGTCTGGGGATTGGTGGCCCACAGAACTAGGACCTGTTCCGGTCCCAAAGCAGACTGTCAAAAACTTGGGGGTGTTATTCGATCAAGCCTTGACTTTTAAACATCATGTCGACCAAGTTGCTGGCACCTGCTTCAGAGCCATTGGACTTCTGAAAAGGGTGTTTCCTTTTATACCCGATGGTCACAGGAAAACCCTTGTCCAGGCACTGGTGATCAGTAGATTGGACTACTGTAATGGCCTTCTTTTGTCAACCAATGAAGGCCAATTAAAAAAACTACAAGTAGTCCAAAATACGGCGGCGAGGCTTGTTCTCAACCTTCCATCCAGAACTCCCTCCCGCCCTTTACTAGCTAAACTTCACTGGCTGCCAGTGCGGCAACGTACAAAGTTCAAAATTCTGTGCACCATTCATAGGTCTCTGATAGGAAAGGGTCCTAAATATCTGACAAAAGCTTTCCTTCCCTACGTGCCAGGCCGATCACTTCGATCGAGTAATCGGTACCTATTACAGGTCCCTAAAATAAAAAAATCCCGCCAGGGAGGTCGCGCTCTGGCATACGCAGGACCCACCCTTTGGAATGCCCTTCCCCTTCATCTCAAACTCATCACCAACCACTTATCTTTTCGTAAAAACCTCAAAACCCACCTTTTCACCACCATTTAATCAGTTTGTGTTTTACCTTTCTGTTTATGACTAGCCCGGGGTTAAGCACTCTTGTTTCCATCTTAAGCGCAGAGATATCCCTTCGGGGATCTATTCAGGCGCTATAGAAGCACATAAAATAAAAATAAAAAATAAAATAAGCCCTATCAGGGAAGCGTCCGAGTTCAAAGGTGTCCCAGGGCCATTTTAGTGGACCAGGCCCAAAACCGAAGAGCCGGCCGCCATTTTGAGAGTCCTGTGGCAGCCGCCTATCGCTGCACCGCAAGAGTGGGCGCAATTCAGCTGGATGGTGGGCAAGACGCTGTAGCCGCAAGAGTGGGCGCAACTCAGCTGGATGGGACAAGGTTCAGAATTGAAGAGTCATCAAAAGGCAAAAAGTTCCGCCGGACCCCGGGAGCCGGCCGCCTATGTCGGGGGCGATCTCAGGCTACACCAGTGCTATAAGACTTGGGGAGGGTGTCGGAGCCAAGCGTCTTCTCCGAGTCCATGGCCATCACACCGCCCCTCAGGGGCCTCCGTCAAGCTGTTTAGGAAGGTAACATATCACATTGTTTTCTAATGCAGTCAGGTCCACAAACGACACTCACTTACTTTGAGAATAGTGAAGCTGCAGTAGGTGGAAATAAGCTTCAGACAGTGTTACAAGCGCTGCTCAGAACTCTTAACTATGGCACCCAACATCCAGAACTTATGCCATTTGAGAATGGCAGTGACATCGAAGCAACTCAGGGACCAAAACCATTAACGTACTTTCACGTATGAAAATCTTACTTGGGGAGGGGGCAGGAGCGAAGCGCCCCCTCCCAGTCAGCGCCACCACACCGTATGTTGAAAATTTGAAGCCATCGTTCTACAAAGTCAACCAAACTTGGATTGAAAAATCTAGAAAAATGTACAAACTGAAAACCAGTTTTGGTCTGCATAGCATCAGTAGCAACGCTTGAGTCAGCTTTGTGTCAAGCCGCCATTTTGATTCAACAAAGCACAGGCATTGAAAAAGGCTCAAAGTCAGAACTCTGAACTATGGCACCCAACATCCAGGAGCTTGCCATCCGGATCTTGGAGCCTTGTGCTGCTTTGGACCTATTCACACATCGGTCCACTACTGACATCATCTTATAAACCAACGTTATGTAAATAGTTTTTTAATAAAATGTTTTACCCTGTTTCTTTGCTGGTGTGTTGTCTATATTTTTAATATTTGCATAGGGTTTGTCGTTATTTTGTGCGGGATGGGTGATGGAGCCGAGCTGTCTTGCAGCCCTCATGGTGTGGAGCTCAGTTCATCTCACTATTTTCGTATTTCTCATGAAGGGTTGTTCCTAATATTTCTATTTTAGCGAGGTCAAAAAGAGATCCAATTAGTAGCCTACTGATTTTGCTCGATTACTTTTATTTTTTTACACGATTTTTCACTATCTGCAAAGACTAAACAGAGTATTGCGACTTTGTGCTTGTTTGTAAATAGAGAATGATCCAAAGAGAACCAATTCTAAAACAGTAAATGCTTGGACAACAATCAATCAAATGGAGAGACAAGCAGGCACGACGGATTACAACGGGGGTAAAGGCCTGCGTTAACTACCCTTCAGTATCTGCAAAGAGAGAGTACTACTAAGACAAAAGAGGGGGGGGGTGGGGTGCAGCGTTCAAAGCACATCAGCGTGCATAAATACGAAAATGTTTTTATCTATCACGTACTTGACATTTTAAAGCTTTTCATATTTGCTATTAAAAGACCAATGAAATTCACAGAAAAAACCATAGGTTATAGTGGATATATAGTTAGGAATTTGCATTTACAAAACCTTGAAAATTCAATGAAAAAACCATTGGTTTTAGGCCATATATAGTTAGGGATTTGCATTTACAAAACCTTATTTTACTCGCATAAAACCATTGAAATTCCATATATAGTTATAAGCGCTAACTATATATCGCGCACCCGCAATCCACTGCTGATGATGTCACATATTACATCATTCATGACATGGTTAGTGACATCACTGATGACATCACTGATGACATCTCAAATGACATCACTGATGACATCACTGAAAACATCTCATTTGACATGACTGATAACATCACTGATGATATCATTCATGTGATAATACGATGAACCTCTTCAGACTCTAATATAACCTTAGATACAATCAGTGTAAACAGACACTCACAGACTGTCACTCAGCCATGGAGTTACTCACACACCTAGTCAGTCATGCAAAGAATCAATCACACCTCCATTTCCTCAAATATACAGTTATACAAACTTTACTCATTCAAACATATACTAACACATATTTACTCTCTTATACAATCCCTGATACAAGTTCACAATGATCCATACAGCCACTCACACATTCACTGGCTCTTATGCACAGTTATTTATATATGTCAACTCTCACATGTACTGTGTTTTACATATGTACTTACTTTGACATGTAGCACTGAGATATCCATTCACTCACCAATACACTCATGCACACAGTCAACCGCCCATACAGCTGTTTCCACATGCACTTTTGAAACCATACATCTAGTGAATCAACTGCTCACACATCTATGCACAGAGTCACACACCTCCCAGCCACCCACACACACACTCAGTATCCCATACAAATACTTGGACAACCAATCAATAACCCATATAGTTACTCATATAGCTACTTATCAACACATGCAACAGTTTACAGAACAACAGACATAATGATGCACAAATTAAGACAGTTTAGTCACTAACCCATGCACTCAGTGAGACACATTTAATCACTCACTCATACAGTCAGTCATGCACCTACTAAATCCTTCATCCAGACACTTATATATCCACTCATTCTTCAATATGTAAGAGATATTTTAACTTTACAGAAACATACAGTCACTGGGTGTTGTCATCAGTGATGTCATCAGTGATGTCATTTGAGATGTCATCAGTGATGTCATCAGTGATGTCACTAACCATGTCATGAATGATGTAATATGTGACATCATCAGCAGTGGATTGCGGGTGCGCGATATATAGTTAGCGCTTATAACTATATATGGAATTTCAATGGTTTTATGCGAGTAAAATAAGGTTTTGTAAATGCAAATCCCTAACTATATATGGCCTAAAACCAATGGTTTTTTCATTGAATTTTCAAGGTTTTGTAAATGCAAATTCCTAACTATATATCCACTATAACCTATGGTTTTTTCTGTGAAATATATATATATATATATATATATATATATATATATATATATATATATATATATATATATATATATATATATATATATATATATATATATTTACATATATATATTTACATAACGATATTTTGTACAACTATATTTATGACATGGATATGACATGGATATTTTTTTTCTCAATATTTTTTTACTTACCATTATAAGTATAGTCTGTAGATATTCTTGGCATCGATATTTTGGTCACAATTTTTTTTGTATGGGGGTATTTTGAGTGTCTATATTTTGTCAGCGTACCTATATATTATATGCATAATTGTGTAATCGACATCCATTTTGATTCTTGAGTTAACTTATCCTGACATCAGGCCTCAACTGAAATGTGTGCTTTAGCCTTGCCTGTAGGCTGTTTCCTTTTTCTGCAGGTGTGTTATCACACTTCTTGTTAGTTAGAGAAAGGCTCATTGTTTATATTAGACTAGCAGCCCGCCCCAGCGTTGCCTGGGGCAGAAGGGGACTGGGGGCTGCATTTTTATCCCGGGGCAGAAGGTGGCTGGGGCAGCATGTTGTCGAGCGGTGCACCCGCCGACTACGTCCCGCCCCCCCCCCCGGCCCGCCCCGCCTCCCGCCCGGACTCCAGCAACATCCAATTTAAGTTAAGTAGCAGCCCGCGCCGTACACCCGCCAACTCCCTCCCGCCTCCCGCCCCAGCAACATCTCCAGCAACGTACCTCTCACTGCTCCTCCGCTTCCCGCCGCTCCTCCCCGCGCTGCCACTGCTCCTCCGGTTCTCGCCGCTCCGCAGCTCCTACCGGCGCTGTTGTCCTCCGCTCTTCCTGGCTCTGGTGAATGCCGCTCCTCCCCTCACGCAGACGTAGCTCATGTCGTCTGCTCTTCCTGGTTCTGGTGAACGCCGCTCCTCCCCTCACGCAGACGTCGCGGCCGGCGCTAGTTGCAAGGGACTACTATTTTTTCATTTATTAATATTTTAAACAACGTTTTATTTTTATTTTTATGTAGCCTATGTCCTTCTGCTTGCCCTGAGGTTTTCTAAGATGTCTTGGGTGTGTAGATTGGCGCTGTGGTTCCTGAGATTACCTTGCCCAAAGGTGCAAGTTCTCTCTTTATAATAGTAGTATAGATGACTGATAGTGAAGCTTGCGAGGAGGAAGTTGGCAATAAACTCATAGAAATGACATTCAAATGTGGTCTTCTGTTTACGGGCTGCCATCTGGATGAGGTTCCCAAGGTTGTCATCTGCAGGCTTGATTTTAAGGATATTTGGACTTAGGGAGTATGTTGACTCCCCTCACATTCAGCAAGTTGGTTGGTTTTGATGGTGAGAAGGAGATATGGATGTTTTTGAAGCTACTGGTATATGTAATTGGTGTTCCCTTAGTTAGTTAGGCAGACTTTCTCTGACTCTGAGATGAAGCAGATCCCTTAGCTGAGCTTTTTCTTGAGTTTATGCTGAATACTTCTCTTATTTTCTTGACCTTCTACATAAGTTCTATTCTATGTTGACACCTTCTACGCTCCCTGGACAGACATTCTCGTTAGCTAGTCCTGGTTCTCAACCTATGAATAGATAAGGGAAGTTTCTTTTTGGAACACCTGATTGCGACAATCTGCTTTATTTGCATTGTGTATCTTACATTATTACGACTTAACTAACTGGTACATTTCAGCCTTCAACTGCATTGCTGTATCTCTTGAATTAATTTTTACCTTGCATAAATAATAAATGGAATAATATCCTAAAAATAAGCTATTTAATCAAATGTATTGTTTCTTGTTCTTTATTGTAGAATCATCTTTGCTTCACAAGTTGAAAATGTATTTCTGATGTTAACTCCCTTACAGCACTTCAAATCAACTAACAAAGGTCTACATGACCAATGAGGAAATATATTCAATGATTTTACAAAGAGATTGAGGTGCAAAAACCAGGACGCCATCAACCCAATGGGTTTTTGGGACACTTGCCTTGGCTGACTGACCTGTAAGTATAAAGGCTTGCTTGAGCAGGAAGTACTGCAATATAACTCCTCGACTTTTCAGTACATCCTGACACTTCTGTGCTAAAGTAAGAAAGACTGAGTCAGGGTCTAATGACAGGCAGGAAAGACAAGTAAGAAGAACAGTAGACAGAAAAGGCATATTGGATAGAGAAGGGAAGGAAAGAAATACATACATAATCAGATAGAAAGGACTAACAAACCTCTTTCAGCAGGAATAGAGAAACTAAAAGAAAGCCAACACAGCCAGTGGAAACCCACACCAAGAAAAAAAACAGAAGACCTGCAGGCAGCAACAAGCAGAACTTGCAAAGGATACCAGGAGAGAATCACAGGGTGTTTGGCGAAGGGGAATCTCATAGCCAGACGAGGACCGCTAGCCCGAAAACTGACAAGAAAGCCTGGATAGCATGCTGGTGTCACCCATGATCCCCCTCTGGAAGATGTATACTCCCACTGCGATCTTGGGAAAGGTCACAGCTCAACAAGGTGCATGAGCACAACAGGGTATTTTGGAGTTACAAGGGAGCAAGGCTAGCAGGATATACAAAAAATTGACGAACACTCCATTGATTGGAATTGAGGGGTCATATGGCTGGGATACCCGTCACCCCCTCCCAACACAATCCCCAAGAATGGGAAGACGGAAACGGTTCTTGAACTTTTGGAAGGCGGGAGGGAGTTACCCTCCCGGCCGTATTTATTAAAATATGAAACAAAATTAAAACATTAAAATAACAGTTTCATATCATGTACAATTTCATTTACACATTACGATGTTTCTTGGCTAACCTTAACACATCTCTAATACAAAGGTTCTCCTAGCCGATTCTAAAACATCCTGTAAATGCATTTCTCAAAATTCAAATTGTACATCCTAACATTACGGGCCAACAGCAAGGTCGTAACCGGTGTCAGATCCCTAATACCAGAACTCCCCCCTCACTTGTGAGGGGCGGGCGCACAGAGGACTGTCCCTCTGTGCCAACTTCCAATTTCCCTTGTCTTAACGGGGGCCCCCTATTTACTCGACGCCATCTTAGTGGTCGTCCGAGGACTCGTGTGAGGTGTCTAGAAGGTAGCGTAGACCCCCCTCCCACCCCACACTGCTTACCACATCCGCCGTCGCGGATGTCCTGGCCCCGGGAAATTCCCAGGAGGGGCCCGTAGCCCCTCCTCCCCAGGGAGGGGCCTATGACCGCCTTCCCTTTCGGCGGCCCCATCCTTAGAGGGGACCGCCTCCCCGTTTGAGGGGCCAATGGCCGCCTCCCCCCGGGCGCTCCCATCCATAATGGGTGACGCCCCACCTCTAGGGATCTTCCAATTACTGCTCACCGATCATGACCTTACCGCCACAGGCCGGATAGTTGACCGGCTATCCGGACCCCCCACAAAACTCCTACTTAAAGGTCATGGCTGCACAAACTCTTTAACCAAGCTACGAAGTCTCCTATGAGTAAGGTATTCCCCTCCCGGGACAAATGGACCCCATCCTTCAGATACATATGGTCCCCCCGGATACATCCATGTGGAATACAATGCAATTTACCTGTATGAAACAACCTACCAAGTTTGTCATTAACTTTCTTTACCGACTGATTTAAGGCTGACACAGAAATAGCCCCCCGCCACACCTTCCGCGGAATCATGTGTGACCATGCAATCGTGCACCCCGGAACCCTTCTCGCCAACCAACTTACTGTGGATAGAATTAATTCGAGAAGTACTCGTCGACCAGTGGTCACCAAATCATTGCCCCCAAGATGCACTATGATTACAGATGGCGGTGACCTTGTCCGCCCTAACAATCCCTCCATAAAATTTTGAAACTGGTCAATACAGAGCCCGCCCCTTCCGTAGAAGGTCACCCTGTACCCGTATTCCCCAGCCATGTGAATCATGTCACCTGCTTTGAATACGTCTGCGGCGCGCCTCACGTATGAGTGGCCAACGACCCACACCACTCTTCCCTCAGCCGGTGATCTTTGACCGCTGGTCCCCAGGTGTCGGGTCAACTGCACAGTCCGCACCGCAAAGCCTGCTCGCGAAACTGAAAACCAAACAGAAAACAAGAAGCGTGAGTGCATGACATTAGCTTCACAACATGTGCAACCGCACATACCTCTTATAACAATTCGAGGACCAACGCCCCAACTGTTTCACTTTATCCACACTCAAACCCCTGGCTGTAGCCTCTGTAGCAGCACCTATCCGGAATGAGTGGGTCCCAAAATCGCCCGG
Source organism: Lissotriton vulgaris (assembly GCF_964263255.1). Lineage (NCBI taxonomy): Eukaryota > Metazoa > Chordata > Amphibia > Caudata > Salamandridae > Lissotriton > Lissotriton vulgaris. The sequence goes on from NC_141691.1 coordinate 886,939,752, forward strand.
GTTCAAGCCCGCTGCCGCGATTGCCATTGTTAACACCCGCTGAAACTGAAACCTGGTCAGTGGGGTGGCGTCGGTATGTCTCAGCAAGCTCCCCCCCTATGATGCCGCCCTTTGCGCTAAGTAATCCTCCACGCATTTCACTGGGGACATGTGGGACCCTAGCATGCGCTGAACAACCACACTGTCTCTGATCGCTCCCTGATCGGTTTTGGACCTGGCTATAGTGACTACCATCGTATCGCCCTTGATCTGGATGTGTTCTCGACACAGACCTCCCCCGTATCCTGCTTGTTCCTCGCTACCAGTTCGCTTATCCGCATAGCTCCATGGAATGCTAATGCAAAGGCGGCCCGGAACAGCACTGTCTCTGACTGAGATGAACAAGTCGCAGGAAGTACGGACATTAACAGGGACAACCTCGCTAGCCCTATCGGGCGCCTCTCGTCCTATCTACGACCCTCAAGGCGTTGCCACCCGCGCAGCGCCTTCTTCACGAGAAAGGACGCTGTGGGGTCCTAAATGCCATGAGCCTGCGCCATGAACGCAATGGCGGCTCGGTGCCTATTGGCTGTTGCCACTGATCGGCCTGCCTGATGCAATGATACCAGAAATTTCAGAACATACTCTTCCTGCCCCCAATGCTCCCCCCTAGCTGGACCCAAAAATGCCCAATAGGAACGGAACGCCCCTTCATATGCCTTCCTTGTCCTGGGGGCTAGACTCTCTCCCACGAGGTTTTGTAATCCGGGGCACCGAGAGACCAGAGAACTTCGGGAAATGGTGCCGCAACCAAGTCCGCAGAGGGCAGATGGCCCCGGAAGGCCTGCATGTGGGAACAAGAGAGTGCATCAGCCGCCTGGTTCAGTACCCCAGGCACGTGTTTTGCTCTAAAGTGGACGTTTAATCTCATACACAGCAGGACAATTTCTTTCATTAATCTCAAGATCAATTTGCAGCGTGCTGTCTGATTATTGACACATTCTACCACGGTCATATTATCCGACCAGAACACCACAGTGCGATCACGAAACCCCTCCGGCCATGTCTTTAAGGCCACTAGAATAGGGAACAGTTCAAGAAACCCAATGTTACCAGTGAGCCCACTCTCGTGCCACCATGCCGGCCATGTTCGTGCCGACCAATGATTACCAAAGATGGCGCCAAAACCCACACTCCCTGCCGAGTCGGTCCACAATCCCAGCTCCTCGGAGGAAACCGCTGGTTTGTTCCACAGGACACGACCGTTGAAATCCGCCAGAAATGCCAACCATATGCGCATGTCCTGGCGAACCTCTGCCGAGAGTCTTGTGCGGTGATGCCCTTCCCTAAGGCCAACCATGGCTTGAGCAATAGAGCGGGAAAAGGGGCGAGCCATTGGTATCACTCTAAGGGCAAAATTAAGCTGACCCACAGCCTGCTGCAATTGATGCAACGTTACTTTCGTCTCGCTAATACATGTTTCGAGCGAGGCCTTAAATTTCATTACCTTTTCCTTGGGCAACCGGAAGCACCCCTCTTCAGAATCGAGCTCTATTCCAAGAAACTCGAGTGAAGTAGACGGCCCCACTGTCTTACCTGGTGCCAGTGGCACGCCAAAGCGTCTCATGAGATCACAAAATTCATTCAAAGCCTGTGCACATCCCGTGTCCCCAGCCGCCCCAAGAAACAGAAAATCATCAAGGTAATGCATAACCTGCATAAAGCCTGTGGCTCTGGTGAACGCCCATTGCAAAAAACTACTGAACTTTTCAAAATACGCACACGAGATGGAGCAACCCATTGGCATACATTTGTCCATGTAGTAGCGTCCTTGGAACACAAAACCTAAGAGACGCTGATCCTGTGGGTGTACCGGGAGTAACCGGAACGCTGACTCGATATCAGATTTAGCCATCAGCGCTCCGGGCCCCAGGCGATTCAACATAACAACGGCCTTGTCAAAGGAAGCATACCGCACCGTACAAACTCCTGGGTCGATCGCATCGTTCACCGAAAGACCTCTAGGAGCGGACAAATTATGAATTAACCTAAACTCCCCTGGGTCCTTCTTGGGGACTACTCCCAACGGTGAACAAACAAAGTTAAGAACAGGCGGATTCACATATGAACCCGCGACCCGACCCCGGGCCACCTCCTTTGCAATCTTTGCCTGTACTACCACCGTATTCTGTTGCACCGACAGTTGGTTCTTACACTGTGCTTCCCCCCGAAAATCCCCTGCCGGGATGCGGAAACCATATGAGAAACCGTCCCTCAACACCCCGGCGGAGACATGATCAGGGTATTCGTTCAGCCAGGGGATCATTGCCATGATGTCGATGGGAGTAGGTAGCAGCGCCCCTCGGCCGACATTAGACCTGTTTGGCGCCGCCTCTGCCCCCTGTATCACCATTCTTGGCTCTGCACGAACTCTCGGGGTGTGAAGACTGTCCGCACCCTGCACACTCATGCCTGAACTTGCACGTCCCCTGTGGCCTAGTGCACTTGCCCCTGTTGAAGCTCCAACAGACCCCTCTCTTACCCTAGTTCCCATTACTCTTTGCGTGCTGATCACTACCGGCGCCCGCTCGAAAGGGCACCGACGAGGAATGGCGGGAAGGCTCCGCCCCATTCCCGCCAAACGAAGACGGCTTTGTCGTGTTTGACCTGACCTGTTTCTGCCAGGAAATGGAGTCGAAACAATCCCACGTCAGGGATGAGTCGTGCTCCTTGGCCTTACAAAATTTGTTATCATAACCCAACCATTGATCACCATCGTACGTTTCATAAAACTCCATTATACGTGTCTGGTAACAAGCCAATTCCTGTAACACCTAGGCCTACGTTCCCCCATGATTGCAGTGAACATCCCAAAAGCCCTGGCCCAATTAGCGATTGTCTCATCAACTCTGAAACCCGCCATCTTTGCTCGCCATACACTTGGATGCAACAACTCTTTCTGATTTCTAACGTGTTCTATCTCATAATGATCGGTCAATAGCGAAAACATGTTCACGTATTTATCAGCCCATATCATTTCCTTTGTGGCCATCGGGATATGTTGCACCACCTTTTCCCTCCTTGAGGGTAACGATCCCTCCCTCGCCATTGGCAACGGCTGCTTACCCAAATCAGTAGCTGAACTTGCTGCTGCTGCTGTTCCAACGCCCGAAGACGGCTGTTCCGCGGGAACCTGAGGGGGAACAAAAGGACAAGGTGCCTTCACAGCATCTCGCGATTGCCGCAACTGCTTCATTATTAGTTTGGCCTCTTCGGCCGTATCCCCTGGAGCTATGGCACCCTCATTGTTCTTGCCCAACCACGCCGCCAACTGGGCGGCCAACTCGGGAGGCATATCCCCCTCGTTCACAGGTGTAACTACGACAGGGATCGGCTGTCCTGCGTCCGGAATCGGAACTGGGGCCTCTGCTGGCCTGACCGGGCTCGCCGGAGGTGACTCCGGAACCGGAGCCTCACCCCCTGCCGCCCTATTCCTGGCCCTTTTACCTCTCCCGGCAGGGACTACTCCCGGCAATGCTGGTCCGATGACTTTCTTAGGCCGGCCCGTACCGTTCATGGCCGCCATCTGCTTCTTCATGTTCGCCATGTCCTTCACCAGCATACGAAGCATTTGGTCGGTGCCAACCTTCTTTGCGACCCTTTTGCCAGGCATATTCTCAAGATAGTCGACCGAAAGGTCCTGGATCCAAAGTTCGAAGCGCTGAAAAGAGAAACACAAAAATTACTAATTCTCAAAATTGGCTCCTTGTTCCGTCTCGAGCTCACGTGCAACGAGGAGGTGCAGCTTCTAAGCACAAGAACAAGAGGATGCTTCCTGGGATTGTTGCTCCTTTTAGCCTTCTTCGGGCGGGCGTGGACCTTCCTCCAATCCGCCTACGGGGCGTGGCCAACGGTGTAGGTGTCTAGGACAACCCCTCTTGGGCGGGAAAAGGCGCGCCCCGGCTACGCCGCTTCGGGCATACCAGCCGAGACTCGCCTCCCGCCCAAAATGGTTTCCCGGGGGGATCGGGGCACCCTACCATACGTTCGGGGGGACCGAGTGGTCGCCCCTTTCCATTCTTTCTTGTTTTATTTCTTTCATTTGTATTAAAACAATCCTTGTTTTTGGTTTTTTAAAGGAAGCTCCACTGAGAATGGGAAGAATTTTGGAGAGAAAACAAAATGGTTTTCTTTTGGAACTAATAACTTAAATTGGAATTTCTCTTCATACCTACATAATTTAATTCCCAATGAGAGCATAAAAGACTAGCCATTAAGAGGTGATGAGATGATAGAAGAGTAAGGACCAAAGCTTCAGCAAAAGGGATTGGTCAGAATAAGAGAGGAAACAAAAACATTCATAAAAAAGAGAAATTAGAGGTTTAATAAAGGAAGCAAACAAGAGAAGACAGGAAACCAATGAAAAAACAGAGACTAACATTTTTTCTTTTTCTTTAATTTTAGAAAAACTAATACTTATCTACTTACTTTCTGAGGGCATCTTGATGGTGGTTAGGCATGCCGAAGAGAGACTTAGATTACATCATCAGGACCGTAAATTACTATGGGGGCTCATTTAGATGTTGGTGGTGAGGGAACTCTCTCGCAACGGAGACAGTGTTCCCTCCCCACCAACACAGTGGTCTGCCCGCTTGATTTAAATGCAGACAGACTGAAAGTTTGGCTACTGCTGTGACTACTCTGTCACCGCAGTAGCCATACTTTTCTGACTGGCAGATGGAGTAAGGCCCACTGGAGAATTTGCTATATATCTATCCGCCCAATAAGGATGGCAAATGCTGGCAGGTAAGGGGAAGTAAATAACACAAAATCCCACCTATACAAGGGCCATGGGCCATTCCACTCAACGCAACCTCAATTTATAAAACTCCACTATACACTATCCCATTGTACGTCACTCCACTCCAAGTCACACCACTGAACACCACTCCACTGTATGCAAGTCTAGTCTGCGTGACTCTACTCTACGCCACTGTAATCTACACCACTTCCCTGTAAAACACTATACTGTATGCCACTCCACTCTACTCTATTCCACTGAACTCAACTCCACTCTACGCCACTCCACTCTATGCTATTCCACTCTATGGGACTCCACTCTATGCGGTTCCAAAATACCCAACTCCACTCTACATCACTACACTTTACACTATTCCACTATGAGCCACTCCACTATACTCCACTCCAGTTTATTGACACTCCTCTGTATGCTATTCTACTGTACGCCACTCCACTGTACTCCCCTTCATTTCATACCACTCCACTATACAACACTTCTGTGTATGTTAATACATAGAACACCACTTCACTCTATGCCAATCCAGTTTTTATCACTCAAATGTACCTCCATCCACTCTACACCACTCTATGCTATCGCGCTATACTCCACTGTTTGCTATTACATTTAACATTATTCCACTTTACACCACTACACTCTATGCTACTCCACTGTATGCCACTCCATTGTACTGCACTACACTCTGCGCCACTCCACTCTACGCCATTACATTCTAACACTATTCAACTCTACACCACTTAACTCTATGCTACTCCACTGTATGCCTCTTGATTGTACGGCGCCCTAATCTACACCACTAAACTCTTCACTATTCCACTAAATGCCACTTCACTCTAAATATTACACTGTATGCCACTACACTTCACTCCACCCCACTCGACTCTACAGCATTTAACTCAATGTTATTCAACTCTATGCCACTGCACTCTACGCCACTTCAATCTTTGCCACTCCACTCTATGCCACTCCACTTGTGCCGATCCATTCTATGCACCTCCACTTTAAAGTGCTGTCCACTGTATATGACTCTACTGTATGCCACTCCACTCCACACTGTTCCACTCTATTCCTCTGCAGTCTACGCCACTCCACTGTACCCCAGTCCAATGTACGCCACACCACTGTTCTGCAGTAATTCCACTGTTTACCACTCCACTGTATGCCACTCCACTCTACATCACTCCACTCCACACCAATTTACTCTACTCCACTAGAATGTATGCTCTTCCACTCCATGACACTCCACTCTATGCCACTCCACTCTATGTTACTTCACTTTACACTATCCCGCTGTACAGAAATCTACTCTATGCTACTCCACTCTCCTTTATTCCACTGTACAGCACTGCACTGCACACCATTCCATTTTATGCTATTCCACTCGATGCCACTCCACTCTACACTTTTACTCTGTTCGCCACTACACTGTACTTCACTCTATTCTAAATCACTCCATTGTAAACTGCTCCACTGTATGCTATTCCACTCTATATGACTCTACTCCCTGCCACTCCAGTCTATGCCACTCCACTGTATTCCACTACATTCTAAGCCACTATGCTATTTCACTGAATGCAGCTCCACTGTACACCACTCCACTTTATGCTATTCCACTATTTGCCACTCCACTCTATGCCACTCCACTGTACAATATTCTACTGTAAGCCACTTCACTCTACGGCACTCTACTATACACCACTCCATTGTATGACACTCCTCTGTTCACCACTCCAGTCTGAGCCACTCCACTCAATACTATTCAACTCAACACTACTATAGTCTATGGTACTCCATTGTACTCCACTACACTCAACCCTATTCCACTCTATACCACTCCACTGTATGCCGCTCCACTGTATGCCACTACACTCAACGCTATTCCACTCTACACCACTCCACTGTATGCTACTCCAGTGTATGTCACTCAACTCTATGCCAATAAACTCTACACTATTCCACTCTGTGCCATTCCACTATTAAACTGTGCACCATTATACGCTACTTCACTCCACTCTACAACACTCCGTTCTACAATATTCCACTCTACAACACTGCACACTATGCACTACAGTTTCTGCCACTCCAATCAATACTACTCCACTGTATGCCACTCCACTCTATGCTATTCCACTGTATGCTTTTCCACTGTATGCCACTCAAATCTACTCCACTCTACACTATTACACTGTATGCCACTCCACCCTGTGCCAATCCACTGTATGCCACTAAACTAATCTCAACTCTTTTTCACTCTACACCGCTCTACTCTGTGCTACTTCACTGTAGGCCACTCCACTCTACGAGCACTCAGTTCAACGCCACTAAACTCAATGCCACCTCACTCTATGCCACTCTACTCTATGTCACTCCACTGTACCCCATTATGCTGTACATCACTGCAATCGACCCCACTCCACTCTACAATACTTCACACTATGCTATTCCAATGTATAGCACTGCACTCGACACCACTCCAGTGTTCACCTCAATCTATTCCACTCTTCTCTATGCCATTCCACTTTACACTATTCCACTGTTTGCAACTCTACTGTACCCTACTCCACTCTATGCTATTCCACTCAATGCCACTCCAGTATATGCCACTCCACTCTACACTATTCCACTATACACCACTCCACTATACGTCACTCCACTCTATGCCACTCCACTGTACTTCACACTACTCCAAATCACTACACTGTAAGCTTTTCTGCTCTACACCACTCCATTCTACTCCACTCCAGTGTACGCCACTCCACTGTATGCCACTACACTCTGCACTATTCTCTTGTATGCTATTCCACTGTATGCAACTCCACTCTACACCACATCACTCTAGGCTATTCCACTCAATGCCACTCAAATGTATGCCACTGTACTTCACACAACTCCCCCCTACGATATTCCACTATACACCTTTACACTGTGCCTCACTTCACAGTACACCACTCCACTCTACGCCACTCGCCGCTCTACTGAAAGCTATCCCATTCAACGCCACTTCAGCCTATGTCATTCCACTGTATGCCAATCCAATGTATTATATTTGTCTCTACTTCACTCCACTCCACTCCACTCCACTCCACTCTACACAATTCTATAGTATGCTATTCCACTGTACGCCATTCCACTGTACCACACTCCACTCTGCGACACTACACTGTACGACACTCTCCTGCACACTACTGTATGACACTACACTTAAAGCCACTACACTCGAGGACACTGGACTCTATGATTTGAAACATGTTTTTATTTTTTAAAAAACATTAAAATTCAATGAAAAAACAAAGGTTAAACCTTTCTTATAGTAAGGAAAATGTTATTTATTCTTTCTGCACAAGCCAAACTTATACTACACAAACATTAGAAACTCTAAACTTATAGTCATTCCTTAAATTTATCATTCACGTACCATCTTTAAATTGCTATAAATGTATTCATTCTTTGTATTTAATTACTTATTTTATTTAAAAAGTATTAGATAGCAAGGACTTGACCCTAGTAGGGTATCAGAGTGCTTTACAATTGGTTAGGCAAGACGAAAATATGACAACCAAGCGACAAACAAATGCTGTCAATTCCCTTTGTTAACCACCCAGACGACGAACAGTGAGTGTGAACTCAGGTTGGGGTATTGTAACAGTTACATTCTATATGCTGAGTCAGAGAGTTGTAGTGTAAATATTTGTTCATCAAAAACAGTTTGACTTCTTTTTTTAATGAGATGATTGACGGATTCAGTCTGATATCAGGGGAAAGGGTGTTCCATATTCTAAGGGCCATTCCGGAGAAGGCTTGGTTGTAGGCTTTCTTTTTCCTACATTTTTGTGGTTTTAACAGTAAGGTGCTGACACTCCTAGAGGATCTGCAACCACTGGTCAATTCCAGTCTGTCAGCTAGGTAATTCGGTGTATTAAAGTGTAGTGCTTTATGTGTCAAGCATGCAATTTTCAGCCGTATTCTGGCCTCATAGGGGAACCAGTTCAGTGTCTTCAGTTCGGGAGTGATGTGGTTGTTTTCTTCGACCCAGCGATGAGTCTTACAGCAGAATTAAGGGACCCCTTTAATGAAGCCAGTTTGAATCTAGGCAGGCCACATACATTAGTACTTCCATATTCTAACCTGAGAATTACTAGTGCTTGTACAGCTGTTTTGAGGTAGTCGAGGGGGAGAAAGTGTTTTATTTTCCTTAGTATGTAAATTTGAAGGTTGTCTTCTTTGTTGGCTGTGCTAATGTGTTCTTGCATGTTGACCTTCTAGTTGAGTGTTATTCCCAGTGATCTTGTGTAGTCAATAACTTGTGGAAGGCAATTGAAGGCTGTTAGATGTTTCATCCAATCCTTTGGTGTGGTGATTAAGAGGAATTCCGATTTGAACGAGTTGAGTTTGAGGTGGTTTCTTGTCAGACAGTTTTGGGTTTTTTGAAGAGTTTTGTTGAGTAGATATTGGATAATTTCTTAATATCTGTTAGAGGCTCCATGAAGAGGTTAAAGAGAGTAGGTGGAAGGGTGGGCCCTGGGGGACTCCTAGAGTGACCGCAGTGGGACAGGAGAGAGTTTGGCTAACCTTGATTTTCAGAGTTCTGTTATGAACAAACCAGGTGAACCAGTTTACAATGATTCCTGATAACCCCTTGTTGTGCTCTATTAAGTCATGTAGGCTGTCATGTTTGACCATATCGAAGGTCGAGGAGAGGTCTAAAAGGATGAGGAGGCAAGATTTGTTGTGGTCTAGCATTTTAAGCGCTTTGTCACCTATGTGTGTTAGTGCTGTTTCTGTGCAGTGACCCTGCTGGAAGCCAGATTGGTATGGGTCAATAAGGTGGAACTGGTTAATGTGATTGCATAGTTGTGCATGGGCACATTTCTGCAGGAGCTTTGCCAGAGAAGAAATGCTGGAGGTAGGCCAGACATTATTTGGATTTGAATGATCTTTTAGAATGGGGATACTTGTACTGGTTTAGGCTGATTGGTATATCCCTTGAAGTAGTGAAGCATTCACAATCTTGGTCTAGAGTGGAAGTAAAGACGTTTTAAGCTCCATGAATCTGTTAGATGATAGCGGGTTGCAGTAGTAGTTTGAAGGTTTTAGTGATGTCAAGATGTTAAGAATGGCATTTTAATCAGCAGGTTTGAATGTGTTTCACGGCGCGTTGTTTTTAAGTGTGAGATCAGTGAAGTCTGTGGACTGAGCGATCAGAGATGGGTTGGGGCTATTTGGAGGTATCATCGGGAGGCGATCAAACGCTATCTGGAGATCAATTTCAATCTTAGTTATCTTATCAAGGAAGAAGGAGGCTGCTAATATGAATCAGATCAGTTGAGGGGGGGCATTTTCTTTGACTGGATAGTTGTTTGACAATCTCTAATGGATTTGTGGTGATTTCTGGTCATGTCAAGTTGAGTTCTAAAGAAATTTGCTTTGGAGTTTCTGATGCTCTTGATGCAGGTGTTCCTCAGTGATCTCAGCTGCTTAAAATGATCTAGAGAAGGTAAGGATCTCCAAACACGCTCGGCTAGTCTCAGATGGCGTCTTTTTGCGCTTAGGTTTTTGTTGAGCCATGGTTTGGAGTCTTTAGTGGAGAGCCGTTTTAGTTGAAGGGTTGCAATGGGGTCCAGAAAGGTCATCATGGAGTTGTTGTAGTGCTTTGTCAATTCATGGACATCAGACATGACTGCTGGAGGAGGCAAAATGTTATTGCTGAGTGATGTCAGATCATTGGGGTGTTTGTCCTTAGTGTTCCTTTTCCAGTGTTTGGGTTTTTAGGTTGAGGTTTATGAGGCTTCACTTATTCATTGATTAGGAAAGTGATGCAGTGATGGTCGGTCCAGTCACATGGGTTGATGGATTTAAGTTCAATGGAGTTTGCACAAGCAATGATTAGAGCCAAGATCACACCCAGGTTGTGAGTAGGACTGTCACAGATTTAGATGAGGTTGAGGTCTGCTAGGAAGGTTTCAAGGTTGATTACTGATGGGTCATTGGGATCGTTCCAGTCTAGGTCAAAATCACAGAGGAAGATCTGGGTGTGGTGATGACCTACGTTGGTAGTGATGGTTTTAAGTGCAGTATGCATAGTGGTTTGTTGTTGCTAGTAATGTATATGGATAGGTATTCACAAGAGGATAGTTTGGTGGTTGGAGACTGCTTCACTCCGAGGTTACTGCAGTATATGCAGGCGATGCCTCCACCCAGTTTGACTAGTCGGTCTGATCTTATAATGTCATAGCTAGGTGGTAGTAGTATGTCGAGGATTGGAGTAGAGGAGTCATTTATCAATGTTTCTGTTAGTAGTAATAGGTCTATCTTGCAAGCAAGGATAAGGTGTGAGATATCTGCCGCGTGTTTCATAGCTTATTTGCTGTTGAGAAGCATGCATTTCAGGTGCATTTTGGTGTCAGCTGGGGACATCCATGGAATGGGTACTAGCATAAGGTCGCCTTATTTATGTCTCTTTCGTACTGCCTGGGTTCTCTGTTTGATTTCAAGGTGATTGTTTGGATACAAGCTAGATTGTCTGTATTATCACGTTGTGACTGTTTATAAGTGTGTAGAAGGGAGTGAATGTCACTGTCTGACAGTGGGTCCTTTAGTCTAATAGCCTCTAGGGGCGTTAGGGTAAGGAATAGATCACCATTTCGTGAGATGGGGTGACGAGATTGGTGGTCGTGGGTGGTGTTTGGTGGGTGGAGGAGGGCTTTGTCGATTATTCCCTTGAGACCATTTGGGGCATTTTGTGCATGTCATCACAGACATGATATTTATTAGGCTTTGTCTGTCAGACTTGAGTTGGTGTAGGTCTTGAGTGATTAAGTGTAGTCTGGATTCCATCAAAGCATGGGAGTAGGAATTTGAGGTTTGTGATTGAGGGCTGGGAGAGTGAGGGCTGGTCTGGGTGGTATTAGAATGTTGCTCATCTATCTGGGTAGGTGGGGGAAGGTTTAAAGGGTATGGTTACTGGCTTGCGATGTGAGGGAAGAGATATTGTGAAACTTTTGGGCAGAGGTGATTGACTTGGCTTAGTCAAAGGCAAGATAATATTACCTAAGGGGGTAAATATTGAGGGTGTGGTAGAGATATCTTCGATACTGTGCATCTCTGTGTTCCCTGTTACAGTAGTTTAGTGGGTTAACTCCACCTTATTGTGGGGTGTGGAAGAGTTGGTACTGTGTGGGTTGATCGCTATGCTGGTTCGAGGAAGGAATATGGTTGATATATGGCTTAATGTGGTAGGCAGTGAAATGACATTAGTTGGGGTGTCTTCACGACGTGTGGAGAGCTAGGATGTAACTGAGCGGGAGCTGAGCCCTTAGTATATACTGCATGCTTGATGATAGGGCAAAATTTGTTACAAATAATATATAATAATATTTATATATACAAACCAAACTTAAACTACACAAAAATTAGAAATTCTAAAGGTATACTTATACCTTTAATTTATAATTTGCACAACATCTTCAAATTATTTTAAGTCGCACATTTCCTTACACAGTATATTGAAGTGGTATCCACGCCATATTAACTATAACTCACCGCTCTACCATGCACTATGTTCTTAAAAATGAATTAATTTGCAATGTCATAGGTTTTGTTCTGAATGATATAATTGGAGAGGGTTGGTGTAGCTGATATATTATGTAAGGGCATATGGAGTGCAAGGAGAAGGTGCAAGATATAGTTAATATGAAAGAGGAGAGGGCACATGAGATGGCAATGATTTATGAGGAAATTCAAGGGTAGAGGTCATGAGCAGTCTTGCAAGAATCTTGATGCAGAATTAAGCAATCAAGAGTGGGCTTCATGCGACATGCTTTGGGTCAAATAATTTCTTGGAGGTCAACATGACCAGGAACTCACCCATTTACTCAGTGGGCAGTCGAACAACAAACACCCAGTTGACACACAGACATTAGAACAGGGATACGCAACAAGGTTATAGGCAAAAGAAACTCAGACTGAAGCCAGTGAATTTGATGAAAGAGAAGACCAGGAGGGGCAACACAGAAATGCAAGTTATAATTCTGAAAGGAAAGTTGGAGGAATCGGCAGACACACCGTAGGAATCTAGACTTGGGAGCTCACACAAAAAGCTGAATGCTTCACATGGTAGCCACAGCAAACAATGTAGAACACAGTAGAAAAAGAGTAACAGGAGTCAGGATTCTTCAGACTCTCAGTGGTAGGTTTAAATGATGCAGGCAGTTAGAGCACAAAGAAGTAATCTTTACCTCTCATACCCACATAGAGTGGGACAGATTGCAACAAACAGAGAGCAATTCAAGCCCTCATGAAAATCTGTGTCTGAAAGAATGCAAATGGATACTACGAAGTACAATGTAAGTAAAACTGAACTCCAAAATGAAATGTGATTGGAACTGGTTTCAAACTTTCTCATGAAAAGAAACACAGGGGCATGCTACTTAGTAGCTCTACTGGAGGGCTCAAGATGTGTGCAAAATCTCTTCTCTACCAGTCAGGGAAGGTGTACACTCACCAGGATGCAATAGGAGCTGTATCAATACTCGGGCATTGGAATATGGAATGGGTCTGGTTGTCTAATAGGATCAGGAAAACATGTGCGACGCTGGGATATGCAGGCATAAAAAGTATCAAGTTTTGCAGCACCAAAATGGATATTTGGTAGCATTTTCACAGCTCTTTTTTACTACAATTCTTTCTTTTACCATACATTTGGCTCCACACATAATAACCTTGAATTTGTAAAGCGCACAGCTACCTCTAAAGCGGTTTCCCGGCACTGGGGGCCCTCGGGAAGATTAAGCGAGCTGTTGCCCAGAGACACATGGTGCTGGGCTGACCTGCTGCCGGCACCTGGGATCGATCCGTGAACCGCATGGTCCAAAGTCAGGTACCCGGGCCACTGTGCCACACCTCTTCCACATGGGGAGAATATTGCTGTAAGGCATAGCTAAGCAAGAAAGTCCATGCCAAGACATTGTTTAAAACATTTTCACTGCCAGCCCATCTTAGTTGTTTGGCTAACATTCTTCTAATCAGCCCACATCTAGTTGAATGTCCTGCTGTTAAATATAGTGTAAAAAATACTGTTTTGCTGTAAAAATAAGTTTCTGTTGCTTTCAACATCTGCAAAACTAGTCATACAGCCTGTATTCATAATATCGACCAGTGGAAGAACTGACATGAAATCAGCCATCCCACACCAAAATAGGCCAGTGTTTATCAACCACTGAAATTGATGCCTTAACTGCTTCTGAGCTTACATGTTTAGAGTTGAGGTGAAACTCCTCATCAGGAACTTCGCGCAAACAGGAATGGACAAAGATGTACTCTTGTCCTGGGATAAATGTGGCGTTGTGCAAGAATGAACAGGTGGACTTGCTTTAGTAATTCAACGCTGATTGAGAATCGTTCATGTGTGTGTTCACCTTTTCAAGGTCCTTTTCAAAAGGTTAATTGAGCTGTTTCATTATCTGTTTTTTCTGTGTGAGTCAATCTCACCCTGTAGTAGTGTCAAGCAATGTTCTCTACGCCTCCAGAGTGAGGACTTAAGTTCATATGGTGGTCCTCCAGATTATCATACACCTAGATTGTCATTGGTGTCTGACTGAAATCGATCCATCAGACTTAAAAAAATGTATAATTTGTTTGCCTCAATGTCCAATTGAACTTTAATGCCATTGTCGTTGTTGCTGTTCACAATCCTCTGCAGATTTTCATAGGAATCAGGTGGAGACTTACTGAGTTGCATTTCAGGTTTAACAAAAATAGTGTAGGCACCAAAGTGCTTGCAGTGGTTTTGGATAGCAGCAAACCTAGACATCTACTGGGTATACCAAGGGTCATTTAGTTGGCATTTGGGGGTTTAATTCCATGATCCTCTGTAAGCTGTTGCAGATATCTTTGCTTTCTGCTGTTATGTACTTTGCATTTAGCCTTCATTTTAGTTTCTGGTTTTAACTTAGACTCATTTTCTAATGGTGGTTTGCACATGTTTTCCTATTGCAAGATTGCCCTTGCACACCGTTATTCCTGATAGACATTGATGCCCCGTATTCTGCACATTTAGGGCCAGATGTAGGTGGCCATTTACCGACCGATAACGGCCGATTTCGGCCGTTACCGACCGGTAAATGGGTATTTGTGATGTAGGAGCCCTATTTTACCGATTCGGTAAATGTACCGAATCGGTAAAATACCGAATCGGTATTTTTACCGATTCGGTAACTGCCAGATGTAGGTGGGACTCTTCTGAGTCCCTAAGGCCTTACAGATTCGGTATTTTACCACCCAATCCAATTGGGTGGTAAAATACCAAATCCAGGTGTGCATGCACATTTGTGCATGCACACCAATGCCATGTGACAGACAGACATGCCCTTAGGGCATGTCTGTGTGCCACATGGCACACATGCCTGTATTTGGGGTGCTAGAGGGTGTCAACGTGACACCCCCTGCACCCTTGCAGGATTCGGTAATGCCCATTGATTCCTATGGGCTTCAAGGCCCATAGGAATCAATGGGCATTACCGAATTGGTATTTACCGATTCGGTAAATACCGATTTTTACAGATTTGGAAATTCAATTACCGAATTTACCTAAATCTCCCTCCTTCAATTTTACCGATTCATAAATACCGAATCGGTAAAATTCGGTATTTATGAGTCTGTAAAATATACTTACCTACATCTGGCCCTTAGTTTTTAGAGTCACATAAATTCAGTACATGAGGCATTATTTTATTTTTTGTGCCCACAAGGAGATGATTTTTCTGCTTTAGTCTAATAAAATGCTTTCCTGCACCTTTGACACAGTGTGATTAGCTTGCCATTTTGTTTAATAAAACCGTGTCTGTGCAGAGGTTGGTAAGAGGTGCACTTCCTGCCATTGTAATTACAGAACGCTGCTGTAAGATGCAGTTCCCCTGTCTCCGACCTTCATCCTGAGATGGAAGATAGCCCTACACTGAGGTGCTTCTGTGGATGCACTGACACTGGCTTTCTGACATATAGTGCCATGGTATGGAGTTAGGTCACTCCAGCAGGTCTGGCAGATGGTACTCCCAATAGGCTCTCTTCAGCATAGAGGTAAGTAACTGATAAAAGTAACTTTAGCAACATTATGAACAATTTCCATGATTGAATTGTTTGTGTTTTTCACTATTCGAATAATGCTTATTACAATAATGTGCCTCATACTTCTTACAATCGCAGTTCTTGTTTTATTCATAAAGATTAGAGCTTTTCAATAAATGTTTGAAAATGCAATATTGTATCTTTTCTGTGTGAGCACTTTGGGCATGCAAAAGTGACAAATGAAGGGTTAGGCCTGTTTCAACTTCCTTGAGAATCTGGGAGGCATGTTCTAGGTTACTGACAACATCCATAACTCTGTGGGTTTAGGAGTTTAGATGCGGTATGTGAGCTAGCTGAACAGACTACCATTTACTGATTATATAGGGTTACTAAGTCTCTGTATTATGAAGTTTTGTTCTAAATACACAGTCCTCCTAGATTACTATATAACATGGCAGCACCAAGGTTCTAGGTTTGGTACCTATTTAATGGATCTCATGAGTAGTTTACTTTCATGTACCCAAAGCTTCTTTACTACATCTATGTGGAGACGTCCATGGTGATAGAGCTTTTATTCTCCTTCAGCTTAGTAGAAAGCAGCTGTTTATGTCTTTAGGTTAACCAAACTTGATTGTTTAAAATGATTGCCCCCATAATGTTTCCCTTTCTTTTTATTCCATTCATTAAATATGGTGCAACAAGTAGTCATTCCTGTGAATCACAGGCAAGCAGTAACTACACACTTAACTAAACATGGGTTCCCCAATGGTGGTGGGGAAGTTACCTTCGTGGTTGAGGCACATGAAGCATACAGATGTGAGGTTTTTTATTCCTGGCTTAATTTTCCTGAAGTCAATGCCAATACACAAACATTTCACACATACACTGAGGCTGTTTCAGCTGTATATAGACCCTATAAATATTTAGAAATACCTTTAACATACCAGACAGCTGCTGATTGTGTTTCTGGATTTACCTTACAAACACAGGAATACCTCCAGTATGAGCAAGAATACTCTCTGTCTAGTGAAATGTTGCTCCAAGATCAATCTGATTTTATAATTTATACTGATGGTCCAGCAGAACCAACGTTGGTACTGGGTGAAAGGTGAACAGCAAAACACACAAGATGATGGACGAAATGCTGCACAATGGCAATATGCAAATCAGTCTTGACCCTGTGCCTCATATGAACAGTCCAGCCCGAACTGCCAAGCCATGTCTTCCCTGGACTAGTATCAAGCATCCTAGGACCGGTTTCTGGCTATCAGCCGTCTTCAGCCAGGATAGCTTGACTCCAGTGGCTTAGTGAGCACTGGACCCACATCTGGGCACACCCTTCCCACATAGGGTGAACAGCAAAACACACAAGATGATGGACGGAATGTTGCACAATGGCAAAACATTCACCCCCAGTCACAGATCTGAGTTTAATCCATCGTTATTTTGCTCACCAAGCCACCTCAGTTCAGACATGGCCATATGCAAATCAGTCTTGACCCTGTCCCTCATGGGAACAGTCCATCCCAAACTGCCAAGCCATGTCTTCCCTGGACCGGAATCAAGCATCCTTGGACCATTTTCTGGCTATCAGTCGTCTTCAGCCAGGATAGCTTGACACCAGTGGCGTAGTGAGCACGGGACCCACGTCTGACCGTACTGACCTCAATAACTATCGCCCCATCACTAATATCCCTACCTTAGCCAAACTGTTAGAAAAATGTGTCCACCTCCAACTGACTAAACACATCAATCACTTTGACCTCCTCAACCAACACCAATCCGGCTTCCATGCCGGACACAGCACTGAATCAGCCATGACACACATTATTGATGACGAACTCCAAATTCTAAACCAAAACGGCACCTGCCTCCTCATCCTACTTGACCTCTCGTCTGCATTCGATACGGTCAAACACGAGAACCTACTCGATCTCTTGAATATCAGAATGGGCATCTCTGGGACAGTACTTAAATGGTTCACCTCCTTCCTTCATAACCGGACCCAGAAATTCAAAACTAATAACACTATGTCCATACCTGTTCCAGTTACACTTGGTGTCCCGCAAGGTTCCTCCCTATCCCCGACCCTGTTCAACCTAGTCATGGAGCCACTCACCACACTGCTTCATGCCTCTAATGTGCAATTCCACATGTATGCAGATGATACCCAACTCTACCTCAAACTTCAATCTCCTGAAGACCTCAAACTTCTCAACTCAACACACAAACATGGCTGGTAGAGAACCATCTCAAACTTAATGCTCTAAAAACAGAATTCCTCCTAATAGCACCCCCCACCAAAATCCCGATCGCCCAAGAATGGCTGAAACTCCTCACTGTCTTCAACGTCCAACCTATCATTGTAGACTCAGCCAAATCCTTAGGCATCACCCTCGACTCCAATCTCAATATGCAACGACATATTAGCAATGCAACCAAGGGAGCTAATTTCCAAATCAATACCTTGAGAAAGCTGAAACCCTTCCTCCCAGCCAACGACTTTAGAACTGCCGTTCAAGCACTAGTAATCCCTCGGATTGACTATGGAAATACCGCCCTCTGCGACCTCCCACTATCAACAACCGCACCATTAAGAGCCTCCCTCAATGCTGCAGCAAGGCTCATAACAGGATCAAAAAAACGCTCCCACATCTCTCAGGACTTAAAATCTCTGAATTGGCTACCGCTCGAAGCCAGAATACACCTGAAAATCGCATGCATTACTCACAAAGCCTTACATCACAGCTCGCCCAGCTACATTGCTCAAAAATTGACAATCTCAGGAGGCTCAAGAGCCACAAGAAGCACAGAAACTCTCCTTTTGAAACCACAAAGATTCCACAAGAAAAAATCTCACAAGCGTTCCTTCTCAGGGATGGCCCCCAGGATCTGGTATTCCCTCCCGCCAGAAACGAGACTCATCTCATCCACTGTCTCCTTAAAAAAAAGTAGTCAAATCTATCCTCATGGCTAAATTCACCTGAACGTTAACTTTGCATTTACTGTTTGCCTGTTTGCCACCCCTTGTATTTCAGTGCCTCAATCGACCGCACAATCACACCCTACTACCTGGCACTGTGCGCTCCCTGTACAAATCGCTTATTTATTTTCCTTTATTGCGTTCTACTTTCATATGTATGTACGAATTGCCTTATTCTTTTTTCTTTATTGCGCCCTCCTTTCATATGTATGTAAAGCGCTCTGATATCTGCAAGGATCATGTTCGCCCTATACAAAACTCTGATAATAAATAAATAAATAAACACAAGATGATGGACGGAATGTTGTACAATGGCAAAACATTCACCCCCAGTCACAGATCTGTGTTTAATCCATCGTTATTTTACTCACCAAGCCATCCCAGTTCAGACATGGCCATATGCAAATCAGTCTTGACCCTGTGCCTCATGGGAACAGTCCAGCCCGAACTGCCAAGCCATGTCTTCTCTGGACCGGAATCAAGCATCCTAGGACCGGTTTCTGGCTATCAGCCGTCTTCAGCAAGGATAGCTTGACTCCAGTGGCTTAGTGAGCACGGGACCCACATATGGGCATACCCTTCCCACATAGAGTGGCTTAGTGAGCACGGGAACCAACGTCATTAAAGATGGTGTGTTTCAGGCACAAAAAAACATATACAGAAACTTTAGTTGACTACTACTCATCTGACTGAATTGAAAGCTTTGGTTCTGGATTTGCAGAATACAGATGCTAAAT
The DNA here is from genome assembly GCF_964263255.1 of Lissotriton vulgaris. Classification (NCBI taxonomy): domain Eukaryota; kingdom Metazoa; phylum Chordata; class Amphibia; order Caudata; family Salamandridae; genus Lissotriton; species Lissotriton vulgaris. The sequence continues at coordinate 886,959,331 of NC_141691.1, forward strand.
TCCCCACACTTTTAGTATGTAATTTCCATTACCACATCCAGACCTTTGATGATAATGTATCCCATTGGTGCTTGAATGGATTCGCTGATTCTTAAGAGAAGGCTATCAAGCATAAATTGCTGTGGGGCAAGGTGGTAGCACTCAAGGATCCTTTATCACAGGCTCATATCATTCATGCATTGAGTCATCGTTGTGTGTTATACACATTGCAGGGTGTTCATTGGCTGATGAAGCTGCCAAGGCAGCTGGTCAGACAGTTTTAGTAGCTGTGATTGCTCATTCCCGAACAAGGATTGATATTAACATTATGGCTGCTATCACTGCTTCACCTAGTGGCGTGCCCTTGCCTAAAGGCTATTCTGCAAAATACTCCTATCTATTGAGTTCTTAAAATGTCCCCTTAGCATGCATTCCCAGTGTGGGTGATCAAGTGATATCCAACAGGGACCGCAGGTTGGAGTTAATAATAGCTGCTCATGAGGGAGTAGAGTCTGCTCGGGTAGGTGTGGTGGCAACCGTTTATTTGCTACAGAAACACTACTGGTGTCAGGGTCTTTACAAACAGACACAAAATGATGCCCTTAATTGTGACGTTTGTCAACAAATTAAAACTTCTACTGCTCGCCCATCGGAGATACCTCTTTTAGTAACCAACCAGCCCTTACAATGTGTCTCTTTATATCATTGAAGCCCACTCCATTCAGATGATACCTTTACATTTATCCTAGTGGCTTTTGATTCTTGTTCTCAAATTCTATGGGTGTAGCCACAGCGATCAGCTGATGCTCGAACTGCTATTAAAGATTTGCAAGTTCTTGTTGGTACGTGTGCAGTAGCAGCATTCTACTGTGACCAGGAACTGGCTTTCATCTCTAAGGCTTACTGGGATACTATGGGCACCCTGGGTGTTGCTGTGCATTATTTCGCCCCCTATCATCTTGAGGGAAATTTGATATTGTAACGGAAGAACCATGATTTAAAGCCGTCCTTAACAGCAAATGTAGTAGGTTCAGGTCGTAGTTGGATCCATCAGCCGTATGGAGTCCAGTAAGCATTAAGTACTCCTTGCAAAATGTTCTTCATTGTCCAAATATATATTCTAAATCTTGATACCGTGGCACCATGGCTATGGATGCACCCTTTGTCATCAATGAATGTTTCGATGTCGTACGGAAATTACAAGACTTCCAAGATGAGCACTCCAATTTGAATTCTAAACGTTCAATCACTGACAGAGTGAAGGAGCAACCAGCTATTTCTGGTTGGATTCCTAAAGTTGGGGATCTAGTCCGAGGGAAGATTACAGATTTAAAAAAGAGTTTGGCCTGGGGGGCGCTAGAAGCCAGCGAGCAAGAGGCTGCACTCTTGTGAGGCTCTAGCAGCCCGGGAACAATATCCAGCAGAATCCCCATTATAAGGTTGAGAAATCATGCCAAAGTAAAACCCTGGCCTAATCAGACATCAGGACGCTGATGAGGCAATAGAAATCTGCTTGAGACTACGCTACATTCCCCATCGCCACGCAAAACTGAACGAGGACCACGCTGGGGAAAATGGCAGCTGCACTAATGATCTAAGCAAGACTAAGGTGCCTGATAACACAGATCAGCTGTCATTGCTGCCGAGTGTGGGGGCTGCCTTAGGTGGCGCTCGACTGGAGGGGGCGGTCCGGGTGACGAGGTTGGGAGTCGCTGTCAGAGGGAGTGACCGGTCAAGAGGAGACCAGAGCGGTGAGAGGCGAGCCCCGTGTTTGGTCCCCCAGAGGCGACTGACTGCTGCCGAAGAGATGGGCAGCCTGACTTTGGCGGACACTGTGGCTGAGATGGCGCCCCCCCATGATCACTAAGCACACAAGGGGGCAGCAGGGAAGATGCAACAGGAACTCGCTGGACCCTGTGCGTGAAGCAGCCTGCTCAGTCTGACAAGGAGACGCCGAGTGGTGGCAAACTACGCAAGAGGCCGGAAGTCCGGGCCCGGTGCTGCCCAGACGGAAGGTCGCCTTAGTGCCTCAGAGAGAACCTGAGGCCACCACAAACAATACACCGTTGTTGGGAACAGGCACTGTGGGACCGCATTGAGGCCTGAAGGGTTGTCTTGTTGGGCACAAACAAACCAGAGGGAGCTTATTTAAAAAAAAACACAGGCGCGCTCCTACCCACCACCTATGGCGTAAACAGCAGCAGCTAAAGTCACTCAGAAATTCACACCATGGGCCGCACAGAAGGCAAGCAGGCAAAATTGAAATTCACACCACACAAAACTGCATCTAACACTGTGGAAGACATGGACTCACAGAGGGAAGAAGACCTCCCTTCTCAAATGACCCACAGGACCCCGACATAAAATCCCTACTCCTTACGATGTGCCATAGCCTTACATCCAGCGAGTCCGAAATGGATGCAATGAATATGCTCATGGACTACATAGCACAAAAATTGGACAAACAAGACAGCTGCATAACTGAGACAGAGCAGTGCATTTCCTCTCTTGAGGACACCTCTTTCACAAGCCAAGAACATCTCCAAGGCATGGAAAAGGTACAAAAAATCATGGCAGCGAAAAGTGGGGACTTGGAGGCACACTTGTGCAGAAATAATGTGCTCATAATCCACAGCAACGGGCAGCATGGAGGACTATGTAGAGCAAATGCTCCTAGGGCTGTTTAGTGCCGAGACGTTCTCTAAAGTTCTGGTGGTGAAGAGGGTGCATCATTCAATTTCTGCCAGGCCACCTCCGGTAGCATCCCCGCAACCCATCCTGGCAAGGCTTCTTAATTATATAGATCATGACACTATACTGAAGCTGACAAGAGACAAGAAGGAGCTGGTGGATGAAGGTAACAGACTCTCCATATACCCAGACTTCATGGCAGTGCAAGAAGAACAGAAAAAGTTACTCCAAGTCTGGCGCAAGCTCCAACAGGTCAATATACAATACTCAATGCCCTACCCTGCAAGTATGCGGGTCCCCTACAGTGGAAAGACACACATTTTCACTACCCCACAGCAAACAAATGACTTCCTAAAAACGGTTGGATTGCAGTTGCCTGCTTCTCGGGACGGAGAATCAGACTCCAGCCCCAGGTCCTGAAGAAGAAAAAAGGTGGACATTCCATGCCAGCAGTCATCCTCACACCTGATAAGGCTATGTAACTAAATGTGGGCCTGTCGCAAACACGTGCAGGCCCTTAACAACCCAATTGGCAATAACACTTGACTTACTGTGGCAGCCGACACTACTGAGATCAAGGAGCCCACCACTTAATAAGGACATCCCGGACACCCTCGCACCTGCGAGGAGCACCGACGGCCTCTCTGGCGCAGCTCCCCTGTGGGAATTCCCTGTATAATGTACTCTGATAACCAATACTCACTTTCTCACCTCTCTCTTTCTATTATGGTGCTCCCAGCCTCATCTCCTTTCAGAAATCTCGACCTTTAAAACTCTACTCTTCCTTCTGGCTAAATTCTATCTGCCCTATTACTTTTCTTTTTTGCAATGCATTCTAATTTTCACTGTTTGTGTGATTTTTGGGTGGGCTGCTATCCACCCACGGGTTTGGCCTGCGGGCGTGGGAGGGGGGAGGGATGGAGGTTTTACAGCTGTATGCAGTGGCTTTGCATGGAAAAATCTTGAATTTGCGCAGCTGCGAATGTGCATACAGGACACTACATATGCTGGGAATGACTGAACCCGCAAAGACTTACAGCCTCAAGGAACCCAGTATGACCACTGCTATGGCTAAGCTGCCCACATTACTCACTTACACCTTCCTAACATAGAATGTGGGAGGACTCTGGGATCTCCACAAGTGCAGACAAATCATAGGCTACCTAGACAGGCAACAAGTGCAGTTGGCAATGTTTCAGGAGATGCACCTAGACCCTAAAACACCTCCCAACTTTGGCAAGAAATTGGAAGCGCATAGCTGCTTCTCTCCGTATTCGACATATGCCAGGGGCACAGCAATTCTAATTAAAGCATGTGTAAAATACGGTCCGGTCAGGGCCTTTCAGGACCCACAGGATAGATTTAGCGTGATGTTGGGGCAGGCTGGCGGACCATTCAGTAATGTTGGTTAGCTGTAATGCCACCAACACTGACAATGCCACTTACTTCGATAAACTCTGGGGCTGCATTCCGGAATTAGGCTCCACCTTTATTATATGGGGAGGTGACTTTAATCTAGCCCTAGACCCACTGACTGACTGATCACACCCACTCCTTCCCACACATACACAAGCAAATAAACATCTCTCATGCATTATGACAGATCACCAACTAATTAATGCATGGAGGGCCCTTCATTCCACAAGCAGCGAGGCCACCTTTTACTCTAGTGTACATGACAGTTGGTCCTGTATAGATCTTTGGCTACTCTCAAAAGGGTTGAGCATATGGCTCCGCCGCAGTTGGTGCACACCTTCTAGGAGCACTCCCCTGTGCTGATGAGACTGGCTCCGCCGAGCAATCCCTGTATCGGTCCTGGAGGCTTCAACCCGCAACTCCGTTAGACAGTGCCTTTTGCGAAGAAATTCGCCAGGAAATCCTGGAATTTTCCCACCGAAATAAAGACAGTGTCTCGTCACTATGTGAAAGCTTTAAGGTCACCATGGGGGTCTCGGTATGGCCAAGAGTGGAGGGTTCTTGTGCGCCATTAGAGGGACCCTACACAGACTGGAGGGAGACATTAAACAAGCAGAGGAGCACCTGGCCACTGCCCATACTTCACAGCAGTGGGCACACCTCAAAGAATTGCTAATCAAATATGCAGCTGAGGCAGAGCACAAATCTAAGTTTCGCTCCAAACATTATACAGCTTGGCCATAAGGGTAGAGCGAACGCCCTGGTAGAATCCTAACAGAAGTAACTAAAACCCCCAGATTTGCTAATCAGATATTAGACATAGTCGATGAAAACGCCAATAGTCATACCGACTCACATGAGATTCTCAACACCTTTGCTAAGTACTACACGCAACTCTACGGCATGCACAGAAGTACTTCACCTGATATAGCTTCTTACCTGGAAGACACCACCCTCGTGTGGATCAGTGATGCCCGCAGGGATTTTCTTGCCGCCGACATCGAGGAAGATGAAATTCAAGCTTTTATAATGGGCCTACGCACCGAAAGGCCACGGGCCCTGACGGGCTGCCTGCGGACTTCTACAAATATTATATTGAGAAGCTGGCCCCCTTCCTTAAACAAGTATTTGAAGAGGCTAGGGAAGAGAAGGTCCTGCCCATGACCATGCGGCAAGCCATGATTATCTCCTAGCTCAAGCCCGGCAAGGATACAACCACATGTGAGTCCTATAGATCATTGTCAATGATTACCTGTGACACCAAGATACTAGCTAAAGTTATCGCAAAAAGACTGACATTGCTGATGGAAGGACTGGTGCTGCCGGACCATGCGGGGTTCATACGAGAGAGGACCACATCTCACAATCTTTGGACCACATTTGCGCTATTGCATGATGCTGATACGGGTATCTTGGCTGCCGGGATATTTTTGGATGCCACAAAAGCATTCGATTCTTTAGAATCAAACTAAATGTTCACAGTACTGCACAGAATGAGCCTACCCAAGAGCCATACATCAGCCTCCACCCTATCCTTCGAGAGTTCATTCGGTTTGGCACGGAATAAACATTAACTGGGGTAAATCACAGATTTGTCCTCTTACGCCTAACACTGCTAAATTCTCCCTAGAATTTCCATTGAGATGGTGCGAGACAGAAATAAAGTATCTAAGTGTGGTACTAACACGAGTTAGGGAGGAAATAATTTGTGCCAACTATGGCACAGCCATTGAAACGATAGCCAACTGGGTGGCCCGTTAGATTATGCTGCCACTTTCGCTAGCAGGCAGAGTCGCACTGATGAAGATGATCATCCTACCCAAACTATTATATCTTTTTATTAACATACCCTATAAACCAGTATGCCATTTCTTTCATACCCTTCGATCTCTGCTCATTAGATTGGCATGGGGTGGGAAACAGCCCTGGGTGAAATGGCAGACCATGGCTCAACCATTCTCTAGTGGGGGATTTGAGGCCCCAGATATGGAGATATATTTTCTTTGTGCCCAGACCCACTTTGCCATATACTGGCTCCATCGACTGCCATTCATGCCACATCTGGCCGTTGAGCAGGGATATATGGCGGCCAAGCCTGTAACCTTCTTCCTGGAGATGCGTGTCCATGGAGAGGGAGCTGGTCACCACAAGGTAACATACACAAACAAAGCTTGGGAGTGCTTAGCTAGAATAGTGCATAAGCCTGTGCTATACGCCCCGCTTTTGCCTCTGCGCCACCTCCCCCATGCACTGGTCACCCATGAGGCTGTATGTCGAGAAATGCTCCAAAAAAGAAGTCTTTATACATGGGGGGATCTTTACCAGGAAGGCACTTTTAAGGATCAACAGGAGTTTCCGGTGGGAGAGAATGTCACTCCATTGGAGGTATTTTTATACGGCTAAAGTATGAAGTTAGGGCCAATATCCCTGGATTTCCACAGGAGCCCCCGAGATAGATACCTTACACACTATGTTAAAATTAGCTGGACCAGCACATGCAATGTCTAGAATCTATAGCACTGAATTGCTGGAAAAACCACACTCGAAACATAGGGCTAGGGAGGCATGGGACTAGGACCTTGACTCGCCATTGACTGATAAGCAATGGGTGTACTGTTGCTCACAGACATAAGCCATCACAGCAAGTAGTTGCTTGCTGGTCATACACTTTAAATTCTTACAGAGAGTTTATTATACACCTATGCAACTACGTAAATATAAATTGAGATAAGATGACTGCTGTGAGAGGTGCCTGCAGGAGGGTGTGGGGTTTATGCACCTTGCCTGGCAATGTAGTGAGATTTATGGCTACTGACAGGAGGTAATTACTGCCCTCTCCACCATGATTGGTGCTTCTCTTCCTATATTCCCACATGCTCTCACTCCTAGGTTATACGGCTGCACCACAGCCCTCACATAGAAAGCTTGTTTCATTGGGCCCAATGTTGGCCAAACGCAAAGTGGCATTCAGATGGGACAGAGGTCGAGCCACCAAATTCAAGGACTGGCTGTCAGATTTTATGTATTGTAAGGAGCAGCTGTCGATTTACGCGGAAATCCTGCCTGCTGCGTCTCATGCCAGAGACATTTGGGGACCCCTGGTGGAATTTTATGTGATTAATTGGTCAACAAATGTTACCTCACACAAAGTAAGGGTGAAATGGCTGGGCTAATCATACTGCAAACGTATTTGGAAGATCTCTGTGTTCTTTTGACCTCTGCATGCAAATGTGCCCCTTAGCTCTGCTATGAACACCCTCTTTTTCTGTCTAGCATGACATCATGATGTATGTATGCTTATTGATCTTGCCATGCTCTTAAGCGCTGCAGTGTTGCTTGTTTTGCTGTATGCAATCAGAAAACTCAATAAAAAAATAATTTAAAAAAAAGTTTGGCATGCTCTACTGTGCACCGGTGCCTGTCCTTGCGTCCAAAGGTACTCTAACTGTGATTTTGCCTTCGCTAGCTAGTTGTAAATTCAACAGTCTTGTTTCCATTGATTTGATCAAGCTACACCATATGGCCAGTCCTACACAGCAGGCCATGGGGATTTCTGGTTAATTCCTGCACACCTCTCCCACCTCTCCCTTCCCTACATGAAATCTGTCTACATGCTTTAAGCAGTCCAAATCTCTCTACAGCCCGGCTGGCATCTACAGATACCGAATAATCGTATAGGTTAATTATGATACCACAGGCTGTGTTTCTGATGTGAGTTTGCCGTTTACCACTGCTGCTCCTTGCAAAGGAAGTTATATACTATCAATCACCTTTGGAGGTACCTTACTGTTCTTCCCGCTGAATTTCCTGTTTTTACTTAGATTGTCTCTGGTTATTTTGTTGACATTAATGATTTTTCTTCTGACTGTACACATCTAGACGTGTACACATGCACTTTTCCTTTGACTGAAACAGACTTATCTGGTTCTGTTGTAAATGAATCCAGAACCCTAGTGTAATTTTCCTGATTCATGCCCTTATATAGGTATAAATTACACAATCCTTATATAGGCATAGAAATCATTACCATATTTGGACTGAGCCTATGCAGCCCAAATACGGCATGGCTACTTCCACTAAGTTCCAAAAATCAACAACGATTTCTTAGAAATAACCCGCCTTCAGCAGCTAGGGACTTCCCCTCGCCTGAATACTAATTTATCTAGGAAATCATGGAGTTTTCAAAGAACTGAGTCTTTGAGTGACGTTATTAAGTCCAATCATACGTCAAACTCAGCACCTTCAAAGTATAAACATGCCTACATTTGCCCAGACAAACAGACGGTGGTTTGGAGCAGATCGACTAACTACTTGCCTGACGCCCTGCAGCTGCAAGTGCCGAAGGAAGCCGACCCTCCAGCTGACGCACTGAGAGACTCTGTCTTTTCTCCTTCCGAGAAATCCAGCTCCAGTGTTTCCAGGCTACCGTTGTGGGTTGCTGGGAAATCGAGTCCTGAGAGAGAGATACAAGACCTCCTTCTTTCTAAAACCAAGGTACGGCGCTGATTGGACCCTTGGAGAATTCTTGGATAGATCCTTGGCAGAGAAATACTAAACTTAAGCTACTCCTCACTTAATTCTTCCCTTGTACTAGACTTAGGTTAGGTACACCGGGGTAGGCGTATTTTAGAAGCACCAGTTGAGTACTTTTAGTCATTATTTTTATTACTGTATGTATTTTATATGTTTTAGGCAACTTATGGCTTAGAAACCATATCATGCTTTTACAGTACGACTTTATAATACTTTTCGTATTATATGCCCTGTACTTTATAACCAGTATTACGATTGTAGCAGTGCATTTCTTATGCTTGAGAAAGAAGACTGTTCAATAAATACCTTTTATTGAAAACGCCCGTCTCTATATTTTCTCAGCACCTCTGGTGAAACAAAGCATGCAGGATTAACTGAGTAAAATAGTTGTCTATTGTTTCCGCGACTCTAGAGATTGATTTCCTATTCTTGGGAAACAAAGTTGTCATGTTTATGCTGTTGTCAGAAACTAATCCCTTCTTGTTTATTCAAGAAAGTTTCTAGTGACCTCTGAGCTAGCTGGCACTCACAATTAAGTTTATTATATACGATAGAGACCTAGTCGACCTCAGTCCTACGTCTAAACTATAGTATATGTTATTCCAATGCGCAGAGCCTATTGGGAATATAGGAACTACACTACATGGCGCCCAACGTTTGGTAAGGCGATAATTTAACGCTAGATACTAGAGTAACTCAGTCGTGCTTTTCACACAGACCCCTTTTTCCCGTAAAATACTCCAATAGACGTCTGGAGTGGGTAAAAGGATAATATCCGCCAATACTGAGTAGGACGAAAATCCTACGTATTAGTTTTTGGTTTTTCAACGTTGAAGGATACAGTGTTCCAAAATATTGTGCACCTAATCTTTGTTTCCTTGAAACTTTGCTCTGCCAAAACTTCCAGTAGACAAAATGTCGGAGAGTGACGAAGAAAGGGGGAGAGCTGCTGCAGCAGCTCAAGCAGTCTTAGATGACACAAATCTCCAACAAAATGACCCGGATGCAATAATCATCCCGGCATATATAAGGAAAACCATAACTATATAACTTATAGAAAATGGAGTATCATCGAGAGGTGGTAAAGTAATCTTTGAAATAGAGGCACATGAATATCGGCAGACAGAGATATTCTATTCATGGATTCTGTTTCCTACAGCAAATCCAGTAACACACGAGTTCCACTACTACAAAGTAGAGGAACATCCAGCGGAATACGTTCCTTTCGAGGACGTTGAAATTCCATTAACTTACCAAGAGCATCAGCTCTGGTTTAAGGGAGCCGTACAACATCAAAATCACATTACCAGGCTCGGTCCACTAGGTAGACCAGGAGCTACATGGCTGGTACTGGCCAGCTACACACCACATCCTGACATTAACGGAATGACATGTCCAGAAGGGGGCACTAACCTGGAAACACAGCACGCCGTGAGAGAACGGCCAGCATATCGCGACCAGCTCCAGCGGACCCAGCAGCCCCAGCACACGCCGGTCCCACCACCAGCGGGACACTACAACTCCCAGCTGCCCTGGGGACCGGCGCAGGATTGCTGACAGCAACAAGGCGCCCGGAGGCGCTTTAAGAGTAAGGAGTGCCGACCGCTCCTGGGGCACTTACCTGGAAACACAGCACGCCGTGAGGGGACCGGCCAGCATATCGCGACCAGCTCCAGCGGACCCAGCAGCCCCAGCACACGCCGGTCCCACCACCAGCGGGACACTACAACTCCCAGCTACCCTGTACCCCAAAACCCAAACCTATCCCTAAACACTAAAAATACCCCTGTACCCCAAAACTCAAACCTAGCCCTGAACCCTATAAATACCCCTGTACCTCAAAACGCAAACATACCCCTGAACCCTAAAAATACCCCTGTACCTCAAAACCCAAACCTAGCCCTGAACCCCAAAAATACCCCTGTACCCCAAAACCCAAACCTACCCCTGAACCCTAAAATACCCCTGTACCCCAAAACCCAAACCTAGCCCTGAACCCTTACAATACTCCTGTACCCCAAAACCCAAATCTACCCCTGAACCCTAAAAATACCACTGTACCCCAAAACCCAAACCTAGACCTGAACCCTAAAAATAACCCTGTACCCCAAAACCCAAACCTACCCCTGAACCCTAAAATACCGCTGTACCCCAAAACCCAAACCTAGCCCTGAACCCTAAAAATACCCCTGCACCCCAAAACCCAAACCTACCCCTGAACCCTTACAATACCCCTGTACCCCAAAACCCAAACCTACCCCTGAACCCTAAAAATACCACTATACCCCAAAACCCAAACAGCCCTGAACCCTAAAAATACCCCTGTACCCCAACACCCATACCTATCCCTAAACCCTAAAACTACCCCTGTACCCCATAACCCAAAACTATATCTGAACTAAGTGTGACCGTAAAATCCGTTCCGCTCGCGGATTTGCGGATTTTCGGCAAATTCGCGGGAGTTCGCAAATTGCGAATTTGCCGAAAATCCGCAAATCCGCGAGCGAACGGATCTGGGGGCAAAAGTTCAAGCTTCAAGCTTGTAACTATTTTAGGATGGCGCCGGCAAGCTGCCAGCGCCATCCTAAAACAGTTACTAAGTTAGCTTCCTCAGGAAGCACTAATAGATAAAATAAAGCAGGTGCTCGAGCACCTGCTTCATTTTATCTACTAGTGCTTCCTGTTGAAGCTAACCTTCTGCCCTCTGCCCTTCTGCCCTCTGCCCCACTCCTGTTTTATTTTAAGATGGCGCCGGCAAGCTGCCAGCGCCATCCTTAAACAGTTACTAAGTTATCAGGAAGCACTGATAGATACAATTAAGCAGGTGCACCTGCTTTTTTTTATCTATTAGTGCTTCCTGATAACTTAGTAACTGTTTTAGGATGGCGCTGGCAGCTTGCCGGCGCCATCCTAAAATAAAACAGGAGTGGGGCAGAGGACAGAAGGGCAGAGGGCAGAAGGGAACAAAAAGTAAAAACGAAAAAAAAAAACCCGCGAACACGCACAGCGCCCCGCAAACACGCAAAGCGCCCCGCGAACACGCAAAAATAAAAATATCTGCAAATTCGCACAAATTCGCAAATTTTGCGGATCGCGAATTCGCAAATCCGCAAATTTGCGAATCGCGAATTCACAAAATTCGCCCATGCTTAATCTGAACCCTTAAAATACCCAAACACCCCAAAACATATACCGCAGTACCCCAAAACATATACCCCTATACCCATACTTACCTTATCCAAACATTAAAAAAAAAACATGCTTTTACCATTCATGCATTTACAACAAATTTCGTTGTAAATGGATGCGTGGTAAAAGCATATAAAATGTAATGCCATGCGTTATAATGGCATTGCGGAGTCATGGTACTTTCGTAATGAAAGTATGCGGAGTGATGGTATACGGAAAGAAAGTTGCGGAATAATGGGTGTTTACCCTCCCCCGGTAAGTACATGGTGGCACGGCGGCCCACATCTCCAGCAACATACTCATATTTTTTCACCACCGATTTGAAAAATGCACAGGTCTCTCTCATTGATGGCCAGCACCGACATACACTTTTAGACACACCTCCCACCACAAGTTCTAGAATTGGGAACTTTAGAGCTGGGGAGCGACGTTCGAATCTCTGCATCAGCTCAACATCCTGTGATTCCAGGCAAATCGCTTTGTCTCCCCGTGCTTACAGCAAATGAATGTTTTCTTCTGTAATGTAAATTGTGCTCATGCCATGTTGTCGAGTTCGCGCGATATAATATTGCAAGGAAAAATAAAGTAGGGAAACTCGAGTTCACACACTACTGAACACGCACTCTTAAGTGCATCAGCAGTGTACTGTGAATCAGAGCATTTCACAGGCCTGTCACAGATAAGAAATGCTATCAAAACGAAATCCTACAAAACAATATACTACTGGCCGGCAGCAATTCATACCCGGACAACGTCGGGACGGGCTGCTAGTTTTACATAAACCTTGAATTTTGCCCTTTCAGTACAAATGTATGCCCAACAACAAAGAGGTTTTGGTTAGTCTACGCAACTGTGGAACTTCTTTAGGGCACTCCTTTGTTTGCAGGGAGATAGCACTTCATGGTGTCTGCCGAAGAGATGGGCAGCCTGATTTTGGCGGACACTGTGGCTGAGATGGCGCCCCCCCATGATCACTAAGCACACAAGGGGGCAGCAGGGATGATGCAACAGGAACTCGCTGGACCCTGTGCGTGAAGCAGCCTGCTCAGTCTGACAAGTTGACGCCGAGTGGTGGCAAACTACGCAAGAGGCCGGAAGTCCGGGCCCGGTGCTGCCCAGACGGAAGGTCGCCTTAGGGCCTCAGAGAGAACCTGAGGCCTCCACAAACAATACACCGTTGTTGGGAACAGGCACTGTGGGACCGCATTGAGGCCTGAAGGGTTGTCTTGTTGGGCACAAACAAACCAGAGGGAGCTTATTTAAAAAAAAAACACAGGCGCGCTCCTGCACCCCACCTATGGCGTAAACAGCAGCAGCTAAAGTCACTCAGAAATTCACACCAGGGGCCGTACAGAAGGCAAGCAGGCAAAATTGAAATTCACACCACACAAAACTGCATCTAACACTGTGGAAGACCTGGACTCACAGAGGGAAGAAGACCTCCCTTCTCAAATGACCCACAGGACCCCGACATAAAATCCCTACACCTTACGATGTGCCATAGCCTTACATCCAGCGAGTCCGAAATGGATGCAATGAATATGCTCATGGACTACATAGCACAAAAATTGGACAAACAAGACAGCTGCATAACTGAGACAGAGCAGTGCATTTCCTCTCTTGAGGACACCTCTTTCACAAGCCAAGAACATCTCCAAGGCATGGAAAAGGTACAAAAAATCATGGCAGCGAAAAGTGGGGACTTGGAGGCACACTTGTGCAGAAATAATGTGCTCATAATCCACAGCAACGGGACACATGGAGGACTATGTAGAGCAAATGCTCCTAGGGCTGTTTGGTGCTGAGACGTTCTCTAAAGTTCTGGTGGTGGAGAGGGTGCATCATTCACTTTCTGCCAGGCCACCTCCGGTAGCATCCCCGCAACCCATCCTGGCAAGGCTTCTTAATTGTATAGATCATGACACTATACTGAAGCTGAAGAGAGACAAGAAGGAGCTGGTGCATGAAGGTAACAGACTCTCCATATACCCAGACTTCATGGCAGTGCAAGAAGAACAGAAAAAGTTCCTCCAAGTCTGGCGCAAGCTCCAACAGGTCATTATACAATACTCAATGCTCTACCGTGCAAGTCTGCGGGTCCCCTACAGTGGAAAGACACACATTTTCACTACCCCACAGCAAACACATGACTTCCTAAAAACGGTTGGATTGCAGTTGCCTGCTTCTCAGGACGGAGAATCAGACTCCAGACGGCCAGCCCCAGCTCCTGAAGAAGAAAAAAGGTGGACATTCCATGCCAGGCAGTCATCCTCACACCTGATAAGGCTATGTAACTAAATGTGGGCCTGTCGCAAACACGTGCAGGCCCTTAACAACCCAATTGGCAATAACACTTGACTGTACTGTGGCAGCCGACGCTACTGAGATCAAAGAGCCCACCACTTAATAAGGACATCCCGGACACCCTCGCACCTGCGAGGAGCACCGACGGCTTCTCTGGCGCAGCTCCCCTGTGGGAATTCCCTGTATAATGTGCTCTGATAACCAATACTCACTTTCTCACCTCTCTCTTTCTATTATGGTGCTCCCAGCCTCATCTCCTTTCAGAAATCTCGACCTTTAAAACTCTACTCTTCCTTCTGTCTAAATTCTATCTGCCCTATTACTTTTCTTTTTTGCAATTTATTCTAATTTTGACTGTTTGTGTGATTTTTGGGTGGGCTGCTATCCACCCACGGGTTTGGCCTGCGGGCGTGGGAGGGGGGAGGGATGGAGGTTTTACAGCTGTATGCAGTGGCTTTGCATGGAAATATCTTGAATTTGCGCAGCTGCGAATGTGCATACAGGACACTACATATGCTGGGAATGACTGAACCCGCAAAGACTTACAGCCTCAAGGACACCAGTATGACCACTGCTATGGCTAAGCTGCCCACATTACTCACTTACACCTTCCTAACATAGAATGTGGGAGGACTCCGGGATCTCCACAAGTGCAGACAAATCATAGGCTACCTAGACAGGCAACAAGTGCAGTTGGCAATGTTTCAGGAGATGCACCTAGACCCTAAAACACCTCCCAACTTTGGCAAGAAATTGGAAGCGCATAGCTGCTTCTCTTCGTATTCGACATATGCCAGGGGCGCAGCAATTCTAATTAAAGCCTGTGTAAAATACGGTCCGGTCGGGGCATTTCAGGACCCACAGGATAGATTTAGCGTGATGTTGGGGCAGGCTGGTGGACCATTCAGTAATGTTGGTTAGCTGTAATGCCACCAACACTGACAATGCCACTTACTTCGATAAACTCTGGGGCTGCATTCCGGAGTTAGGCTCCACCTTTATTATATGGGGAGGCGACTTTAATCTAGCCCTAGACCCACTGACATACTGATCACACCCACTCCCTCCCTCACATACACAAGCAAATAAACATCTCTCATGACAGATCACCAACTCATTAATGCATGGAGGGCCCTTCATTCCACAAGCAGCGAGGCCACCTTTTACTCTAGTGTACATGACATTTGGTCCTGTATAGATCTTTGGCTACTCTCAAAAGGGTTGAGCATATGGCTCCGAGATGTGCCGCAGTTGGTGCACACCTTCTAGGAGCACTCCCCTGTGCTGATCAGACTGGCTCCGCCGAGCAATCCCTGTATCGGTCCTGGAGGCTTCAACCCACAACTCCGTTAGACCGTGCCTTTTGCGAAGAAATTCGCCAGGAAATCCTGGAATTTTCCTCCCGAAATAAAGACAGTGTCTCGTCACTATGTGAAAGCTTTAAGGTCACCATGGGGGTCTCGGTATGGCCAAGAGTGGAGGTTTCTTGTGCGCCATTAGAGGGACCCTACACAGACTGGAGGGAGACATTAAACAAGCAGAGGAGCACCTGGCCACTGCCCATACTTCACAGCAGTGGGCACACCTCAAAGAATTGCTAATCAAATATGCAGCTGAGGCAGAGCACAAATCTAAGTTTTGCTCCAAATATTATACAGCTTGGCCATAAGGGTAGGGCGAACGCCCTGGTAGAATCCTAACAGAAGTAACTAAAACCCCCAGATTTGCAAATCAGATATTAGACATAGTCGATGAAAACGCCAATAGTCATACCGACTCACATGAGATTCTCAACACCTTTGCTAAGTACTACACGCAACTCTACGGCATGCACAGAAGGACTTCACCTGATATAGCTTCTTACCTGGAAGACACCACCCTCGTGTGGATCAGTGACGCCCGCAGGGATTTTCTTGTCGCCAACATCGAGGAAGATGAAATTCAAGCTTTTATAATGGGCCTACGCACCGAAAGGCCACGGGCCCTGACGGGCTGCCTGCGGACTTCTACAAATATTATATTGAGAAGCTGGCCCCCTTCCTTAAACAAGTATTTGAAGAGGCTAGGGAAGAGAGAAGGTCCTGCCCATGACCATGCGGCAAGCCATGATTATCTCCTAGCTCAAGCCCGGCAAGGATGCAACCACATGTGAGTCCTATAGACCATTGTCAATGATTACCTGTGACACCAAGATACTAGCTAAAGTTATCGCAAAAAGATTGACATTGCTGATGGAAGGACTGGTGCTGCCGGACCATGCGGGGTTCATACGAGAGAGTACCACATCTCACAATCTTTGGACCACATTTGCGCTATTGCATGATGCTGATCCGGGTATCTTGGCTGCCGGGATATTTTTGGATGCCACAAAAGCATTCGATTCTTTAGAATCAAACTAAATGTTCACAGTACTGCACAGAATGAGCCTACCCAAGAGCCATACATCAGCCTCCACCCTATCCTTCGAGAGTTCATTCGGTTTGGCACGGAATAAACATTAACTGGGGTAAATCACAGATTTGTCCTCTTACGCCTAACACTGCTAAATTTTCCCTAGAATTTACATTGAGATGGTGCGAGACAGAAATAAAGTATCTAGGTGTGGTACTAACACGAGTTAGGGAGGAAATAATTTGTGCCAACTATGGCACAGCCATTGAAACGATAGCAAACTGGGTGGCCCGTTAGATTATGCTGCCACTTTCGCTAGCAGGCAGAGTCGCACTGATGAAGATGATCATCCTACCCAAACTATTATATCTTTTTATTAACATACCCTATAAACCAGTATGCCATTTCTTTCATACCCTTCGATCTCTGCTCATTAGATTGGCATGGGGTGGGAAACAGCCCTGGGTGAAATGGCAGACCATGG
Source organism: Lissotriton vulgaris (assembly GCF_964263255.1). Taxonomy (NCBI): domain Eukaryota; kingdom Metazoa; phylum Chordata; class Amphibia; order Caudata; family Salamandridae; genus Lissotriton; species Lissotriton vulgaris. Next base: position 886,976,318 of record NC_141691.1, read on the forward strand.
CTCAACCATTCTCTAGTGGGGGATTTGAGGCCCCAGATATGGAGATATATTTTCTTTGTGCCCAGACCCACTTTGCCATATACTGGCTCCATCGACTGCCATTCATGCCACATCTGGCCGTTGAGCAGGGATATATGACGGCCAAGCCTGTAACCTTCTTCCTGGGGATGCGTGTCCATGGAGAGGGAGCTGGTCACCACAAGGTAACATACACAAACAAAGCTTGGGAGTGCTTAGCTAGAATAGTGCATAAGCCTGTGCTATACGCCCCGCTTTTGCCTCTGCCCTACCTCCCCCATGCACTGGTCACCCATGAGGCTGTATGTCGAGAAATGCTCCAAAAAAGAAGTCTTTATACATGGGGGGATCTTTACCAGGAAGGCACTTTTAAGGATCAACAGGAGTTTCTGGTGGGAGAGAATGTCACTCCATTGGAGGTATTTTTATATGGCTAAAGCATGAAGTTAGGGACAATATCCCTGGATTTCCACAGGAGCCCCCCCTGTTAGATACCTTACACACTATGTTAAAAATAGCTGGACCAGCACATGCAATGTCTAGAATCTATAGCACTGAATTGCTGGAAAAACCACACTCGAAACATAGGGCTAGGGAGGCATGGGACTAGGACCTTGACTCGCCATTGACTGATAAGCAATGGGTGTACTGTTGCTCACAGACATAAGCCATCACAGCAAGTAGTTGCTTGCTGGTCATACACTTTAAATTCTTACAGAGAGTTTATTATACACCTATGCAAGTACGTAAATATAAATTGAGATAAGATGACTGCTGTGAGAGGTGCCTGCAGGAGGGTGTGGGGTTTATGCACCTTGCCTGGCAATGTAGTGAGATTTATGGCTACTGGCAGGAGGTAATTACTGCCCTCTCCACCATGATTGGTGCTTCTCTTCCTATATTCCCCATGCTCTCACTCCTAGGTTATACGGCTGCACCACAGCCCTCACATAGAAAGCTTGTTGCATTGGGCCCAATGTTGGCCAAACGCAAAGTGGCATGCAGATGGGACAGAGGTCGAGCCACCAAATTCAAGGACTGGCTGTCAGATTTTATGTATTGTAAGGAGCAGCTGTCGATTTACGCGGAAATCCTGCCTGCTGCGTCTCATGCCAGAGACATTTGGGGACCCAAGGTGGAATTTTATGTGATTAATTGGTCAACAAATGTTACCTCACACAAAGTAAGGGTGAAATGGCTGGGCTAATCATACTGCAAACGTATTTGGAAGATCTCTGTGTTCTTTTGACCTCTGCATGCAAATTTGCCCCTTTGCTCTGCTATGAACACCCTCTTTTTCTGTCTAGCATGACATCATGATGTATGTATGCTTATTGACCTTGCCATGCTCTTAAGCGCTGCAGTGTTGCTTGTTTTGCTGTATGCAATCAGAAAACTCAATAAAAAAATAATTTAAAAAAAAGTTTGGCATGCTCTACTGTGCACCGGTGCCTGTCCTTGCTCTCAAAGGTACTCTAACTGTGATTTTGCCTTCGCTAGCTAGTTGTAAATTCAACAGTCTTGTTTCCATTGATTTGATCAAGCTACACAATATGGCCAGTCCTACACATCAGGCCATAGGGATTTCTGGTTAAGTCCTGCACACCTCTCCCACCTCTCCCTTCCCTACATGAAATCTGTCTACATGCTTTAAGCAGTCCAAATCTCTCTACAGCCCGGCTGGCATCTACAGATACCGAATAATCGTATAGGTTAATTATGATACCACAGGCTGTGTTTCTGAAGTGAGTTTGCCGTTTACCACTACTGCTCCTTGCAAAGGAAGTTATATACTATCAATCACCTTTGGAGGTACCTTACTGTTCTTCCCGCTGAGTTTCCTGTTTTTACTTAGATTGTCTCTGGTTATTTTATTGACATTAATGATTTTTCTTCTGACTGTACACATCTAGACGTGTACACATGCACTTTTCCTTTGACTGAAACAGACTTATCTGGTTCTGTTGTAAATGAATCCAGAACCCTAGTGTAATTTTCCTGATTCATGCCCTTATATAGGTATAAATTACACAATCCTTATATAGGCATAGAAATCATTACCATATTTGGACTGAGCCTATGCAGCCCAAATACGGCATGGCTACTTCCACTAAGTTCCAAGAATCAACAACGATTTCTTAGAAATAACCCGCCTTCAGCAGCTAGGGACTTCCCTCGCCTGAATACTAATTTATCTAGGAAATCATGGAGTTTTCAAAGAACTGAGTCTTTGAGTGACGTTATTAAATCCAATCATACGTCAAACTCAGCACCTTCAAAGTATAAACATGCCTACATTTGCCCAGACAAACAGACGGTGGTTTGGAGCAGATCGACTAACTACTTGCCTGACGCCCTGCAGCAGCAAGTGCCGAAGGAAGCCGACCCTCCAGCTGACGCACTGAGAGACTCTGTCTTTTCTCCTGCCGAGAAATCCAGCTCCAGTGTTTCCAGGCTACCGTTGTGGGTTGCTGGGAAATCGAGTCCTGAGAGAGAGATACAAGACATCCTTCTTTCTAAAACCAAGGTACGGCGCTGATTGGACCCTTAGAGAATTCTTGGATAGATCCTTGCCAGAGAAATACTAAACTTAAGCTACTCCTCACTTAATTCTTCCCTTGTACTAGACTTAGGTTAGGTACACCCGGGTAGGCGTATTTTAGAAGCACCAGTTGAGTACTTTTAGTCATTATTTTTATTACTGTATGTATTTTATATGTTTTAGGCAACTTATGGCTTAGAAACCATATCATGCTTTTACAGTACTACTTTATAATACTTTTCGTATTATATGCCCTGTACTTTATAACCAGTATTACGATTGTAGCAGTGCATTTCTTATGCTTGAGAAAGAAGACTGTTCAATAAATACCTTTTATTGAAAACGCCCATCTCTATATTTTCTCAGCACCTCTGGTGAAACAAAGCATGCAGGATTAACTGAGTAAAATAGTTGTCTATTGTTTCCGCGACTCTAGAGATTGATTTCCTATTCTTGGGAAACAAAGTTGTCATGTTTATGCTGTTGTCAGAAACTAATCCCTTCTTGTTTATTCAAGAAAGTTTCTAGTGACCTCTGAGCTAGCTGGCACTCACAATTAAGTTTAATATATACGATAGAGACCTAGTCGACCTCAGTCCTAGGTCTAAACTATAGTATATGTTATTCCAATGCGCAGAGCCTATTGGGAATATAGGAACTACACTACATGGCACCCAACGTTTGGTAAGGCGATAATTTAACGCTAGATACTAGAGTAACTCAGTCGTGCTTTTCACACAGACCCCTTTTTCCCGTAAAATACTCCAATAGACCTCTGGAGTGGTTAAAAGGATAATATCCGCCTTAACTGAGTAGGACGAAAATCCTATGTATTAGTTTTTGGTTTTTCAACGTTGAAGGATACAGTGTTCCAAAATATTGTGCACCTAATCTTTGTTTCCTTGAAACTTTGCTCTGCCAAAACTTCCAGTAGACAAAATGTCAGAGAGTGACGAAGAAAGGGGGAGAGCTGCTGCAGCAGCTCAAGCAGTCTTAGATGACACAAATCTCCAACAAAATGACCCGGATGCAATAATCATCCCGGCAAATATAAGGGAAACCATAACTATATAACTTATAGAAAATGGAGTATCATCGAGAGGTGGTAAAGTAATCTTTGAAATAGAGGCACATGAATATCGGCAGACAGAGATATTCTATTCATGGATTCTGTTTCCTACAGCAAATCCAGTAACACACGAGTTCCACTACTACAAAGTAGAGGAACATCCAGCGGAATACGTTCCTTTCGAGGACGTTGAAATTCCATTAACTTACCAAGAGCATCAGCTCTGGTTTAAGGGAGCCGTACAACATCAAAATCACATTACCAGGCTCGGTCCACTAGGTAGACCAGGAGCTACATGGCCGGTACTGGCCAGCTACACACCACATCCTGACATTAACGGAATGACATGTCCAGAAGGGGGCACTAACCTGGAAACACGGCACGCCGTGAGTGAACGACCAGCATATCGCGACCAGCTCCAGCGGACCCAGCAGCCCCAGCACATGCCGGTCCCACCACCAGCGGGACACTACAACTCCTAGCTGCCCTGGGGACCGGCGCAGGATCGCTGACAGCAACAAGGAGCCCGGAGGCGCTTTAAGAATAAGGAGCCCCGACCGCTCCTGGGGCACTTACCTGGAAACACAGCACACCGTGAGGGGAACGGCCAGCATATCGCGACCAGCTCCAGCGGACCCAGCAGCCCCAGCACACACCGGTCCCACCACCAGCGGGACACTACAACTCCCAGCTACCCTGTACCCCAAAACCCAAACCTATCCCTAAACCCTAAAAATACCCCTGTACCCCAAAACTCAAACCTAGCCCTGAACCCTATAAATACCCCTGTACCTCAAAACACAAACATACCCCTGAACCCTAAAAAATACCCCTGTACCTCAAAACCCAAACCTAGTCCTGAACCCTAAAAATACCCCTGTACCCCAAAACCCAAACCTACCCCTGAACCCTAAAATACCCCTGTACCCCAAAACCCAAACCTAGCCCTGAACCCTTAAAATACCCCTGTACCCCAAAACCCAAACCTACCCCTGAACCCTAAAAATACCACTGTACCCCAAAACCCAAACCTAGACCTGAACCCTAAAAATAACCCTGTACCCCAAAACCCAAACCTACCCCTGTACCCTAAAATACCGCTGTACCCCAAAACCCAAACCTAGCCTTGAACCCTAAAAATACCCCTGCACCCCAAAACCCAAACCTACCCCTGAACGCTTACAATACCCCTGTACCCCAAAACCCAAACCTACCCCTGAAACCTAAAAATACCCCTATACCCCAAAACCCAAACAGCCCTGAACCCTAAAAATACCCCTGTACCCCAACACCCATACCTATCCCTAAACCCTAAAACTACACCTGTACCCCATAACCCAAAACTATATCTGAACTAAGTGTGAGCGTAAAATCCGTTCCGCTCGCGGATTTTGCGGATTTTCGGCATATTCGCAATCCGCGAACTCCTGCGAATTTGCCGAAAATCTGCAAATCCACGAGCGAACGGATCTGGGGGCAAAAGTTCAAGCTTCAAGCTTGTAACTATTTTAGGATGGCGCCGGCAAGCTGCCAGCGCCATCTTAAAACAGTTACATAGGGCCCGATGTATGTAAATCCCATTTACCGAATTTGAAATACCAAATTTTACCGATTCTGTATTTCAAAATCGGTAAATGGGATGTAGGTCCCAACATCTGGAATCATTACCGATTCCTTACAAATTCGGTATTTACCGATTCGGTAAATACCGAATCGGTATTTGCTATTGAATCCTATGGGCCTTTGAAGCCCATAGGATTAAAGTCAAATACCGATTCGGTATTTTCCGAATCGGTAAATACCGAATTTGGCAAGGGTGCAGGGGGTGTCACTTTGACACCCTCTAGCACCCCCAAAACGGGCATGTGTGCAATGTGGCACACAGACATGCCCTAAGGGCACGTCTGTCTGTCACATGGCACGTGGCACATGTGTGTACATGCACAGATGTGCATGTACACAGGAATCGGTATTTTACCATGGATTTGTATTCCATGGTAAAATACCGATTCTGTAAGCCATGTGCTGATGGAACATTGGCTACCTACATTGCATTTTCGGTAATTTTATCGAATCGTTATCATTACCGAATCGGTAATTATTACCGAATCGGTAAATTTACCGATTCGGTAATGATAACGATTCGGTAAAATTACCGAAAATGTGCCCCTACATCTCGATAGCCCTTTACCGATCATAAACGGCCGAAAATCGGTATTTTGGCCGATTCCGATCGGTAAAGGGCTACCTACATCGGGCCCTAAGTTATCAGGAAGCACTAATAGATAAAATTAAGCAGGTGCACCTGCTTTATTTTATCTATTAGTGCTTCCTGATAACTTAGTAACTGTTTTAGGATGGCACTGGCAGCTTGCCGGCGGCATCCTAAAATAAAACAGGAGTGGGGCAGAGGACAGAAGGGCAGAGGGCAGAAGGGAACAAAAAATAAAAACGAAAAAAAAACAGCGAACACGCACAGCGCCCCGCGAACACGCACAACGCCCCGCAAACACGCAAAGCGCCCCGCAAACACGCAAAAATAAAAAAATCTGCAAATTCGCCCAAATTCGCGAATTTTGCGGATCGCGAATTCGCAAATCCGCAAATTCGCGAATCGCGAATTCGCAAAATTCGCCTATGCTTAATCTGAACCCTTAAAATACCCAAACACCCCAAAACATATACCTCGGTACCCCAAAACATATACCCCTATACCCATACTTACCTTATCCAAACATTAAAAAAAAACATGCTTTTACCATTCATGCATTTACAACAAATTTCGTTGTAAATGGATGTGTGGTAAAAGCATATAAAATGCAATGCCATGCGTTATAATGGCATTGCGGAGTCATGGTACTTTCGTAATGAAAGTATGCGGAGTGATGGTATACGGAAAGAAAGTTGCGGAATAATGGGTGTTTACCCTCCCCCGGTAAGTACATGGTGGCACGGCGGCCCACATCTCCAGCAACATACTCATATTTTTTCACCACCGATTTGAAAAATGCACAGGTCTCTCTCATTGATGGCCAGCACCGACATACACTTTTAGACACACCTCCCACCACAAGTTCTAGAATTGCGAACTCTAGAGCTGGGGAGCGACGTTCGAATCTCGGCATCAGCTCAACATCCTGTGATTCCAGGCAAATCGCTTTATCTCCCCGTGCTTACAGCAAATGAATGTTTTCTTCTGTAATGTAAATTGTGCTCATGCCATGTTGTCGAGTTTGCGCGATATAATATTGCAAGGAAAAATAAAGTAGGGAAACTCGAGTTCACACACTACTGAACACGCACTCTTAAGTGCATCAGCAGTGCACTGTGAATCAGAGCATTTCACAGGCCTGTCACAGATAAGAAATGCTATCAAAACGAAATCCTACAAAACAATATACTACTGGCCAGCAGCAATTCCTACCCGGACAACGTCGGGACGGGCTGCTAGTTTTACATAAACCTTGAATTTTGCCCTTTCAGTACAAATGTATGCCCAACACCAAAGAGGTTTTGGTTAGTCTACGCAACCGTGGAACTTCTTTAGGGCACTCCTTTGTTTGCAGGGAGATAGCACTTCATGGTGTCTGTAGGAAAGTGACCTTTTTGGTATGGTCACCCCTACTTTTTGGTATGTGATTTTGACTGGAAGTGCACTGGGTTCCTGCTAACCAGGCCCCCAATGCCAGATCTCTTTCCCAAAACTGAACAATTGTTTCATCCGATCGGCAAAACCTTTGGAACCCTCTGAAAGTCCCTAGAAAACAGTACCCCCAGTACCTAGGGCTGAAGGATCTAAAGAGGGTCCTTAAGGGTGGCAGCATGAATTGTGCCACCCTAAGAGGCCCTGCACCGAGCTCATACAAACTGCCACTTTGGACTGCATGTCTTGGTGCTGACAAAAGTAAATACACGACATGGCACATAACCTCTGAGCCATGCTTACAGACACTACATGCTGTATAGGTGAGTTATCCTTAGAGAAGGCATTACATACCTTAGCAGGGTGCACTATACTTCATATACGATAATAACTGCATGAACAGATTTTTCCCAATGCTGGTCAGTTCCATTAGTGCCTGTACAAATGGGAAGCCATTTTACAAGCATATGCTGGACACTGGAGGAAATGAGTTTCCCAGCTACATGATGGCTTCACTGAAATTAGGGATGTGTGGTGTCATACATCTCGTATTAAGAAACCCACCCTGATGCCAGTGTTGGATTGAGTAACACATGCATACAAAAGGCATCTTATAGGTTCCCCCTGAAAACTACCAACGAATGTTGTTGTGACTGACTGGTTCTAACCAACCTGCCACCAGAGATGAGCTTTTTGGTTCCCAAGGGTGAGGGCCTTTGCTCTCAGGGGGCCATCAACCAAGCCTGCTCAGGTGGGGGTATGGTATACCTCCTCCTACAGGATGACCTACAGATTAGCATTCGAAGGCAGTAGAGCTTCAAAGAGACAATCATCTTTGGTATGCAAATCTGGTTTCTCTACCCAGAGAAGAAGGCAACCGCCTTTTTCCAGAGCCACTTGGTACCTTGACAGGTGGGAAAATTAACTAGTCTTACAGGCATGTCCATCCTCAGGCTAGTACCACTTCTTAGGTGGGTTACTAGAAGTGGAGGTGACTTTTCAAAGTTAGCCATCTTGGTGATAGCAAAATCAGGAATTCTGGGTCAGGGTTATGACCACCACCCCCAGGAAGTGGTCATATAGAGGACATAGTACCCCAAAGGGGTACTATCCAACACTCCGCTAACATCCTGAAATTCTGTATTTATGGGAGCCACTGGCAACCGAGAAGTAGATCCTGCCAACCAAAAGAACAAGAAGGGGCGAAGAGCCATGAAAGCAAGAACTGCAAAAGAAGCAACTGACTTGACACCCACCCTGGTGGCCTGTTCACCTATTCTCAACAATTGTGCCAAAGTCATCTTGCCCTGCAAGATGCCGATCCTCCAAAGCCTGGGAGGACTGCCAGAACTTCTCCAAGGACACAGGAACTCCTGTGGAACAGCGGAGCTGTTTCCTGCATCTTGCAGGTACCAAAGGCTGAACTGTGAGACTCAGCAACTGCAAAACCCTGACACAGCAAAGCACCACTCAATCCCCCTTGCCTGAGTCAAAGTGGACCAACGGTGTCACAGTGGTTAAAAACAGGCTGGTGGTCCTGCCTTGGACCTGGCCCTCATACACTCCCAATTCCCGGAGGTTTGTCTCATAAGTTGCTGCAAGGAACTTGCATGTCGTACTTGTTTTTCCTTCCTTAGGATAACCCTGTAGCCTCTGCCAAATGCACTAAATGTAAACTGTTGAAATGCCAAAGTCTTTCTAATGAAAACGTACTAACTTGATCATATCAATACTGGTACCTAAACATATATAATATATGTGTTATTTTTATACATTTGTGTAGATCGCCCCATTGAGTCGTGTGCATCATTTATTGACTACTGTCTGTATTTGGAGATGTCTCACACTATTCTCTGGTAAGCCTAAGGCGGATGAACCACACTACCCACTAAAAGAGAAACTTGGGATTACCAGAGATAGCCCCACCCACTCGTAAGGGAACCCCTGAACATAAGGAGTCAGTTTCCCACAGTGTCTGTAATACCTGCATGGCTAACATCGAATTTTATTTGAAGGGTGTTCTGGTGGCAGTGCTAAAGTCTAAAATGTTGTTACTGTCCAATAGCAGCTATTTATTTTAACAGATCAGAGCTGCTGCATGCTGCAATCAGGTGTCCCTGAAGTAGTCACTGTTTCTAAGGTTGTGGCCTGCTGTATGAATGTCTTATTTGCTCCGACACATTCTCTTGGGAACATTTCTTTGTGGGCAAAGGTCCCTCTTTCACAGATTAACTTTGATAAATTTAGCAGACTGAAGGAGTTATTCTTTCAAAAAGATGTGGCTTTAACATCTGTCCGATAAACTTTTGTTCTCTAAGATGCCCGTTCCTCAGCTGAAGAACAAACACTGTTGCAGACTCAATTATCACAGCTGTTCAGAGAGTTCATACACCGTATTTTTAATACTGCTAAAACCGCTGGAGTGGTACACCTTTTGAAGGTGATTGGGTCTGGATTTGTTTATTCCCTCCTTTATACATTTATTATTTTCAAGCTTTTTTTGTTTGGAGGCATTCCAGATGTACTGTTTTTTCTGGTCACTATTTTGGTTCTAGGTTTTTTGCTTCGCTACGGGTGTCCCACAACAAGAACTGATGGTAAAGGAACTACCACCCATCCTCCTGTGTCGTGAATGCATGATACAGTATTTCAGAGAGTTCATGTCATTTGAATTGAATGAGAACTGGTCTCTGTCCTTCCGGCCTATGTGGTTTCAGAGAGTGCAGCCTATGTTTCACTGCCTATGGTGCACATTCGAGAGTGCTTTTGACCCGTGCCTTCCAATGCAATTGTCCCAGTTTCTGGGCATAAATCAGCTTGTGCATCCTTTGCGGTTGCACCAGTGTGTCGTCCTGTGATTCTGCTCGCTTTGCTGCAAGTTGCCTATTATAAGCCTATCCTGGATTCTATGTCATCTTATGGTTCCTCTGCGGAAGCTGCACTCTTGCCTCAGTTGCCCTCGACTTCTGTTGACTGGGCGGCAGCTGACTCTATCTGCTGCTTGGATCTTGTTCAACCAGCCTCTGTTGATGTGGTCTCTGCGGATGTGGGTTCTGCATTAATCTCAAATGACACTCTGCATCTGGGTGTCATGGACTTGCTAGATATGCCACATTTACATTTGAATACCTCCTAGATACTTTATTATTATTATTATTATTATAATGTTTCTTATATAGCGCCTGAATCGACCCCCGAAGGGGTATCTCTGCGCTTGCCTTGGGAACCCGTCCTGGCTTTTCCCTGTGAGATAGCCCCTACAAGGCATCCCCAAGGTGAAAGCCAGGCATCCCGCCGCGGGGGCCGTTGTGGAGATTAAGCAAGCTTAATGCCCAGGATTGGAACCCATGATTAGGTCAGGCACCGAAGCGAGAATTATCGAGTCCATGGACATTTGAGCTCAAGACCCTGCCGCGTCGGGAATTGAACCCTGGTCCTGGGTCTGACCTCTGCTTCAGGGTCTGCCTGCTCTAACCAGTGAGCCACACTTCTCCATGGCTCTTAATTGGCTCCATGTTTTTATAATTTTTTGAAAATTAGTTCGTGTATTTTTCTAATTGGCTTTTTAAAATAATTTTTAGCATCTGTTTTTTTGTTTAAGTTTTTACATGAAACACACCACTTTTTATATACAGTTGTTATTTTTCATAGAGTTTTCCCTTTTCCAACCAATGGGAAGGTGTTATGTGGTTTGCATTTAGTCTCCATTTTAGTTTCTCGTTTTAACTTAGCCTCCTTTTCTAATGGTGGTTTACACATATTTTCCTAATGTGAGAAGATCCCTTACATGCATTTATTCTTGATGGACATTTTGGCCTTGAAGTTTGCACATTATAGTTCCAGGGCTGCACACATTCAGAACATGAGGCATTGTTTTATTTTCTGTGCTTGCAAGAAGACAGCTCTTCTGCTTCAGTCTAATTAAAATGTTGCCCTGCAACTTTTACACAGATTGATTAGCTTGCTGATTTGTTATTTAAACCATGTCCATGCTGAAGTCAGTGAGAGGTGCATCTCCTGCCAGAGTCATCATGGAACACTGCTGTAAGATGCAGTCCCACTATCTGCGATCTTCATCCTGAGAAGGAAGGTAACTGTGCATTTGGAGGTGCATCGTGGGCGCACTGTACTTGGCTTCCTAACATACAGTACCAATATATTAGGGGGCATATTATCAAGGACGGCGTTAAAAATGATCGCTGGTTTAGCGGCAGAAAACTGCCGCTAAAGCAGCGATAATGGACTTGATAATATGCCCTTGAGAATTCCAAAAGAAGTCCATGTTCTAGGGTGAAGATGGGCTTCTATTGGAATTCTCCAGGCCATATTATAAAGGCCATTATTGCTTCTTTATCTGCAGTTTTCTGCCGCTAAACCGAAGATAATTTTAACGTCATCCTTGATAATATGCCCCGTGCTTAGGTCACTCCAACAGGCCTAGCAGATGGCTACTCCTGATATACTCTCTTTAGCATAGTGGCTAGTAATAGATAGGAGTAAGTTTCACTTCATTAGGAACAATTACCATGATTGAATTATTTGTGTTTTTAACTATTTTAATAATGCTTACTGCAATAATGTTTCTCATTTTCCTTACAGTCGCAGTTCATGTTTTATTTACAAAGATTAGAGCCTTTCAATAACGTTTGAAAATGCAATACCGTATTCTTTCTTGTGAGCACTTTGGACATGCAAAAGTGACAAACGAAAGGGTTCGAACTATTACCACAATTTCCTTGGGAATCTGAAAGTCAGGTTCCTGACAACATCTTTAACTCTGTAGGTTTAGGAATTTAGATGCAGTACTATGAGCTAGCCAAAACAAGCCAACATTTACTGTTTTTCTAAGAACACTCAGTCTCTGTATTATGAAGTTTTTTTATTCTAAATACACAGTCGAAACCATTGAAACTGTATAACACTGCTACAGATGTTGCTTAAGAAGTAGAGCACGAAAGCATACAGCTTCAGAAAATGATTCCCCAAAAAGGTTTGTGATCTCCACTAAGCAGGCGATGTGTGCTGAGTTGACATATAGATTTTTCAGCCTTGTGCTATATTCCCTGATCATGTATGCAACATTGTAGTAAATGAAATACCATTCTGAAAGGCAATGTTGTAATCTGTGAGGAAACTCACAACTTCTTGCCACATTCCCAAGGTTGTTCTGTGGGAGATACATTATCTTTGTTAGGTGGGTCTGGATCGAAAGGCCCGCTGTGATGAGATCACTGCAAATAAAACATTCAGTACACATGTTCCTTCATCATCTGCTGTCTTATCGAATATGACACAAATCAGTCAACCTTGTAATTTATCAGGTCATCCTTAGCTCCTATATATCCTTCAGGGAGATAATATTTTTGAAGCTGATGACTTCCTGGGAAAGCTCCACTGTTTCTTACTTGCTCATAAAGGAATCTGCACAACAGAGGGTCTTCAGTTATGCTCAGTGGAATGTTCTCTACTGTGCAGATTACTTATTATTTTCTGGTTTAATGCACTTGCAGATGTACACTTTGAGAAAGGAGATTTCACAGTCATCTGATTAACAAGTTTCTGGGAAGAGGGGAAGAGACCATAGGATCAGCACAGCACTTCATTCATTTTTGGGATCTCACATTCACATCCATGTGTGTTTTCAAACATGGTGGTTGGGATAGGAATGTTCCCTGCATGGTTTAGTCACATCCCCTGCCCAGGCTCTTAATTGCAAGTATTTTGTATCATGGTTATTGGATTTTTTATACCATTCTATTCTCATGCTGATCTAGTGTGTATGAGAAGGTCTAGGTGTGCCCCTTGGTGATGAGTCCAGTTCTGGACCTTTCCTGGTTAGAGGAGTGCAGCAACCATGATTTCCATAGAAACAGATGACTGCTGTCCCTGTCACAGTTTCAAGCGTGTAGCGCCTTCATGATTGCACACCATGTTTGAAGTAATTCTTGTGTGCCCAGTCATCGGAGTGGGGACCTATTGACCCACAGGTGTAAAGTTCTGCTGCTGCAGGTGATATTGGATCCCTGTGCTGATATCCTGAGTGCATGTTGGTATGTATGTATGAGTGTGGTCTGTGGTTTATGCATATTGTGCTTGTCTGAGTGTCTATGTAAAGGAGGCCTGTGGGTTCCATTTTGAAAGCCCAGTTCACATGATGGAGATGAATTTACTTTCCCAGCTTGTGAATGTGTATTACTGACCTTCCTGAGGCTTGAGGGAGTGAACTTAGAACCGAAGTGTGGAGAGAGAACACAAGCTCTCCTTAGAAATTCAATGAGGCGCTTTTGCTGCAGAAAGACTTTGATTAGTCTCCCTAAAGACTGCCATTTGGTGGATGGTATGGGTGAAGTGCAGGACTGCAGTTACTGTTGTCAGTATGTGAAGTGCCTTTTAGAAACTGGTCAGCTTTTTGTCTCTCTTCCTCATCACTGGCAGGCAGGTGCAAAATTGACAACTCTGCCGCTTGAGGGGGAAGGAGTCCCTATTGCAACACATAGGCATATCTGCTGCTAACATCATGTCGCCAAAGAGGGTCACCAACTGAAGATAGCCGCATGCCTGCTGCTGCAGCTGGGACACTGCTGAGTGTCCCATGTCTACTTGGAAGGAGTGGAGCAGCAGCTTGACACACCTGCAGCTGGTGTGTCTTCCCCCACCAGCAAGTAGCTGGAATGAAAAGTTGGAAGCTCAAGTGAGGTCTACAGTGGACCCAAACTGTGGTTGAAACAAACACTGAGAGACTGCGGCCCATATTTATGAAGCCTTTGCATTGTCCTTGCATCACACAAGGTGAGGCAAGGACAACCAAAGACTTCAGTAATATTTACAAAGCCAGCCAAGTACTGATTTGTATGGACTTGCGTGGCTCTGTAAAGAATGTAACGTAAGGCACCTGCTTGCGCTGTGTTATGTTACATTTTAACTTGGAAGGCATTGCATGGGTGGAGCTTGGGCATTCCCATGCATCCACCCATAGATTTTGACACTCTCCCAAATTTTTAAATACCTGTAAACCTACGAATACATCAAATTGGTACACCTTCCAAAGTGGGAGAATTATGGGGAGAGAATGTGGCCTAACGGCTAGGGTGGTAGACCTGGGAACTGGGTTTGAGTCTCGGCAGGGGCGCTGAACATTCTGGGATTCTGGGCACATCACTTAATCTCCCTGTGCCTAACAAAAATGAATGTGTCTGTCTGTAACGTAACTGGTGCTCGTGTAAAGTCCTCTGATACCTTTTGGTCTAGTTAGTGCTATATAAATAAAGCTTCACTATGTTTATTTCTCCTCGTTATTTCCTCTTTCCATTCATTCTGCAGCACACGTGGAAAGATAAAAATGCCTCTAAGGAATTATTTTTGGAATCTTGCCTGTAATGCACGCTCCCCTGCATTATGGTGCACGTGTGCTTGCATTGGCACTGGGCTGCACACAGTGTGTCAGTGCAAGGAGAGAGCAGAAATGCTCCATCTATTTGTAAATATGGATCATTTCTGCTCTTTTCTTTTTCCACATTGCAGTTCAGCAACTTTGCTTGCTGCCCTGCAATTCGTGAAACTTTAGTAAAGGTGCCCTTGAGTGCCCAATAGCACCTACTAGAGAAAAGGGGGGAGGGGAACTGCACCGGTGCTGAAACCTACACCTTGGTATCTTAGGTTAAGGGAGTTTGAAAGAGGAAGAGGAGGCAACCTTGCCAGGGGTCAACAGTCCCGTACCTGAACTTCTGGGTACCTGATACCTTTTATGCAGTGCGTACTATTTAGTGTTGCTGTGTATTAAGGTGTTTCTCTTTTTGCAAGGATAAGCACTGTTTTTGATAATCACTTTGTTTCACTGTTGGGTGCCTGTGGAATGGCAAGTCTTCTGTACCTTCACACTAACTTCCCTAAGAAGTCTGGGACTGCTTGCCATCACCATCACTACCACGGACAGGCAAGTGCAAAAGGGGTTGTACTTCAGACACATATTACCACAGCCCCTACGGCTGTGGCCCAATAGCCCCTGCTTGTTCCATGGTCCCCTAAATGAGGTCCAAAGAATCACTGCCATCATCATGCATCACATTGCTGTGCTGTCTGACCTGATTTGCTGCTGGTGGGTATTTGTGTAGTCAAATGTGATTGCTTCTTTACTGCTTTCAATATCAACATGAACATCTCCACCGTGCCTTCTGTAGGGTAGCTGGTCGCTCCCTATGAGGCCTGAAGTTCTTTGAAGTTAAGTGGGACACTTGTCAGATTCACCTGGGCAAACTTCAGTCCTCTGTGGGTGGGTGGGTGCAGCACCGTCGCTGGAATAGCCGGCAAATATATTGAGTATTATATTATTTCATATACTCCAAAGGAAAAAAGTCAACACTATTGTGGGTACATTTAAAGGAAAACACTATTTCAAATGCAATGAAGTATGCTGTAAAGTACTTGCAATTAAAAATGTTAATGCCATCCCATTATTTACTTTGCCTAACTGTTTTCCATGATTCTATTTAGCCATAGTTAGATTTCCTAACATACAATGTCCACTATTCTCCTTTTCTCTTCTTTACACTTTGTCTTTTATTTCATTTCTCCTATTTCCGCCCCTTTCCTTTATTACATGCAATTTTTTTTCTTCTTCATATTATACTAAATATGTTAAATACCTACACTTTTATGGGTCTACTATAATGTATTATACTTTTATGAATGTATATACCTTTAATCTCTCAATAAGGAATTACGACACAAAGAAAAATGTTAATGAAATGAAATACAATTGCAATGGGAAATAGAATATTTTTATTTTCAAACAATGTTGCACAAATTAAGTTCAAACAGAAACATTAAATCGCAAGAAATGAAAAACCTGAAACCTTTTAGAGTGAAGTTGCACAAGCATTTAGCTATTTGTTTGCAGAGAGCTAAATATCGCAACCATGGAGAGTGTGACTGGACTGTAGAACAGGTTCCAAACTACTGGTAATGTTTTAGGCAATATCACAGAAAATGTTAAGGTTACAGAATCTGATGACATGATCCTGACATCTGATGGCACCAAGTTGTATTTTGAAGAGTGTTTTGCTCTTGTATTTAGTATTCTCCTCCAAACAAGGGGAAGGGTGGCCCTTCACGCTCCTGAAGTGGGGATCATAGCATCTCTTCATCATTCAGTAATACACATATGTTTGTTAGAAAACTGTGCCCCTGCCAGCATTATCATTTATATAATTTAATGATAATTTTTTCATGCTAATTATCCACAATTATTTCCTTCCTAAATGAGTATTATAAGCAATTGTGGTCCTCTAAGCCCATATATAAGGCACCCCTTAAATAGAAAAACTGAAGTGTCTAACTTTCAGTATGATTCTTTTTTTGTACTTTTAATAATTTTATTAAATATTTCCAGTACAAAACCTTTGCTTGAAACAAAGAGCGCTCATACCCTTGCAATATGGTGCGTTGGCAACCTAAAGTGCACCAGCACAGGGAGGGAGAAACAGCACCGTCTCGCAGTAAATATGGTCCTGTCTGCTCTCGCCCTTTCACACACAGCAGACAACTACTTTGGTAGGAGAACTGGATTGCATGAAAAGTTAGTAAATCACCCGTCAAGAGATTTGCCAAGATACACAGGAGATTACGAAGAGACCAGGATTGGAACTTGGTTCCCCAAGTCTAAAGTTGGCAGCTCTAGCTGTTAGGCCACCTCTCCTTGTTGGAGTACATCTATCATTAGTTCCAATTGGAGACTGGGTGCAGAGAATCCTGGGTGCAAATGTGTTTGTCTCATCCAATCACACTAGAATGGGGCAGAAATTCGGAAGGAAGAGTGGGCATTTTAGATCTGAATTAATGTGCAGGCAAAAAACGTGTCTCCGCTGTCGGATTGGGAAGGCGGGCAGTCGGGCATTGGGCGATGGGCCGGTGCCTCAGGGTTTTCTGTGGTCGTTTTTTTTAGGGCCTCTGTTGTTGCGTGTTTATCTAGGTTCCTGATCGATACTGTGACCTAATGCCCCTATTCGGCTATAAATCCATTTATTCCCTATATTGGCATAACCGTTCAAGTGCGATTTTCAGAAAAGTCATCTCTGGCCTCACACGAACAGAGTCACATTCCAGCATAGCTCTCTGCCACTTCCTTTGCGACCAATTAGTGCAATGACATAGCAGAAGTCACTATCTGATATTCCTAGATTAACACTCCGAGTTCTTCAACAAGATAAAAACTCAGCAACCCTGGAAATCCCCGCTTGCTGTGTTTTGATTAGTAATGGAACTCTAATGAGCAACTGATAACTATCACTTCCGAGTGACATCTTTAATTGACGTCTTATGTCCAGCAAACTTGCGTCAAACCCTGCACCTGTCAGGTATAAATATTACCAACGTTGCCTTAAGCAATGCGAGCTACTGTTGCTGATGCCAGCTGCCTGCAAGACCCCGTGTTGGTAAATCTAGCACTCTGTCGCTGCAGCCTGCTGTCCCTGTGGTGGTGAAGCTGCTGATACCATTATCGCTGCTAAAGCGTGAACTATGGTGCAGTACGCTTAGGAGCTGAACAGCCGTCCTCCAGCAGATTCTAGCTGCCCGCGGACGCTGTCCCCCCTCCTTACTCGACGCGCTGAAGAAGAGCCGCTGCCTCTCTCCTGCAGAGAAATCCAGCTCCAGCGTTTCCGGTCTACCCTCGCGGGTGACTGGGATATCGAGAGTGACCCCTGAAGGAGATACCAATCCTCCATCATTCTATTCAGAGGTATGGTGTTGACTAAACCCTTAGACGAGAATTCTTGAAACAAAACCAACTTAACTTAAAGCTACTTACTTACTCCCCTTCCACGTGTTAGGCTTAGGTCAGGCACACTGGGGTAGGCTTAGTTAGAAGCACCAGTTGAGTATGTTAGCCTAATGTATATATAACTGTATATATGTTTTATTACTTTTAAACCATTGTATGGCTAAGAAACCATATCAATGCTTTTACAGTTCTATTTCGCAATCCTTATCTTACTGTAGGTACTTTTTATAATAACAAGTCTTGCAATTGTGGCAATACATTTCTCTTGTACGAGAAGAAAGACTGTTCAATAAATGTTAACCTTTATTGACAAACGCCCGTCTCTCTATTCTCTACATCTCGTGAAAGTAAACTGCACTAGACTGACTGAGTGAAATACATGTCTATTGTTTCACACGACCCTAGAGATTGACTCTTGATCTGAGGAGCAAAGTTGTCATGTTGCACGGTTGTTGGAAAGCTGAATCCCTTCTTGTCTGTGCCAAGGAAGCTGATCACTTCCTATGCAGAGAAGAAAGTTTCCAGTGACCTCTGAGCTAGTTGGTAACACAACCCAATTAAGTTTAGCATAGTCAGTGGAGGCCTGGAATATCCGCAGTTCCACGTCGATACTACTGTTTATGTTATTCCAATGCGCAGGGCCTAGTGGGAAACTAGGAACTACACTACATGGCGCCCAACGTTTGGTAAGGCGATAAACTAACGCAAGACAGTTAGAGTAACTCAGTCGTGCATATTTCACAGACCCCTTTCTCCCGTAAATACTCCAATAGACGTCTGGAGTGGGTGAAAGGTTAAAATCCGCCCGACCTTAGTAGGAAGAGATTCCTATGTAAAGCTCTGGTTTATTCAACGTTGAAGGATACAGTGTTCCAAAATATTGTGCATCTAATCTTTGTCTCCTTGGAGACCTACTCTGCAAACCTCGCATTTTTACAATGCCAGAAAACGGAACCCCTGGGGCCGCAGCAGATGCGACTCAGCAAGGTCCCGAATACACAGACCCAGATGCTATAATCATCCCGGTCCACTTAAGAAGATCTATAACTTTAAAACTTATAGAAAACGGACTGACACCTCAAGGTGGTACAGTAATTTTCGTGATAGAGGCTCACGAGTATCGGCAGACAGAGGTATTCTATTCATGGATAAATTTTCCAGCGGTAAACGCTAGAACAAAAGAGTTTCACTATTACAAAATAGAGAAACCTCCGGAAGAGTACGCTCCTTTCGAGGAGATTGAAATTCCACTTAAATTTCAAGAGCACCTGCTCTGGTTTAATGGCGCCCTAAAACACAATGATCACATTACCAGGCTCGGTCCACTAGGTAGACCAGGAGCCACGTGGCCGGTTCTAGCCAGCTACACACCACATCCTGACATTGTAAAAATGTCTAGAGAAGAGCTGTTAGTACAGCTGAACACATTAATAAAAATACATAGGCAATTAGTCCAATATGTAATGCGGACTGCAACAGTCCAGCCATCTGTTAATACACCACAGCTGACCCCTCATCAGGGGAACATAAATAAAATTACACCACAGAACATACAGTCATGTCTTGGTAAAACACCCGTAAAACAGGAACAAATTCCTTTCTGGTTAGCATAGAAAATCACTCAAATAGAGGCAGTATTTCCTGATACTACCCCTATTGAGAAACACAGAATCTTGACCATCTGCCTTCCTATGGGAATCGCACCACACGTGGAGGACTGTGACACTTGGGGTACAGTCTTTGCTTCCATTTACACAAAAACACACAGTGTTCCGTCTATGGCGGTAATACCAGAAGTGCTAAAACAGATTCAAAATGAATACGGTCCAGAGCCCGCTTTAAATCTAGGTATGAAATTACTGAAAGACTTCAAGCAGGTCACGGCTATATTATTAGCCAACATTAAAGGAGAAGCAGCATCTGTGGTGATTCGCCAGAAGTTGAAGGAAACAGATATAAAAGATCCTGTTGAGCTTGCCAAAATCATAGAAAAATGCTATGAAGAATTAGGTAGAGACAGCTTGGGTGGAAAACCAGTTAAGCCCCAATTGCTCGAAAATCCTGAAAAATTATTTATTAAAAATAATTTAAACACTCCTAAAAAGAGCTGGGATGGAAATAAACAATCCACTCCCAAGGAAAAAGTTTTCCAGTCCAGAGGAAGGTCTCCTCGACGGAGGGAAATAACTCCGACTCGAGAACACCAGTCTCCCCAGAGAGAGCCCTCTGAGAAAAGATATAACCTTAGAAATAGGGATCAAAGTATTGATACACGTCCCTCTCAATCTTTTCCACAGAATTCAGAAAGAAGAGGACGGTCAGACCCAGGAGAGCACACCAAGTCCAAAAACAAGGAACCTGCTCAAAATAAGAAATCACAATTTCCTAAAAAGAAGGTAGCCAGTATTAGAGTAATCAACCATGCCGAGAATACTGAGGACACAGTTGAAAAACGGGGAGTGGGCATTGACAATTTTGGACAGTGCAGCAGAAATCAGTATAGCGCGCAAGATCTTGATGAGTCATCTGGAGACAGTGGACACGAATGAATACATTCAGGTTGAAACTGCCGACGCCAGACTTAGCGAGCCCCATAAAATATACGAAATAACATTGCGTATAGAGGGTGATAAGACTAGGAAAATTAAGGGTCTATTTTGGGATAAGCTCTCAAAAGGCTATGATATTCTGTTAGCTGAAAAAGATTGGCCCCCAGAGTTTGTCAGGGAGTGCCCTCGTGGCGAAGAAGTGATTATGCCTGCCTTCTCGAATCACATTCCGATTCACAAAAAATATACATATGCAAGGAAATGGGCAGTGGCCCAGGCACCTGCATTATATAAAAATCATGTAGGATGGGATGAGGACTCACCTCCTCATAAAATCCAATTAAAAAGTGAACCAACTGCCCAACGGCAGTATCCCATAAAGCAAGAAGCTAAAAAACAAGTCAGGGAGATCTTAGATCAACTTGAATACCAGGGGGTGATTGAAACATGCACCTCTCAAATGAACAATCCTTTGTTTCCTGTCTCCAAGCCAGACAATTCATATCGTCTAGTTTTGGACTACAGACACCTTAATACATGTTGCAAAACCTTTGCAGTACAAAACTCGCATAGTGCAGCCCTAATGAATAACATAGTTAGGAAAAAATATAAAACGACATTAGACATTTCTAATGGTTTCTTTTGTCAAAACATTGCATCAGAAAGCAGATATTTGACCGCTTTCTCTGCATCTGGGTCGCAGAAAAAATTCTGTCGACTCCCACAGGGGTTCAAGAACAGCCCAGGACTATTCTCAGCTAGGGTAACAGAGTTACTACAAATCTATGATGATGAAACATTGTCTTACGTAGATGATATTTATCTCACAGACGACGACTTGGATACTCACTTGAAAAGAGTGAACACCATTATACTTGGGTTCCCAGCAGAGGGTTACAAATTCAACTTTAAAAAGTCTCGAATTGCCCATCTGACAGTACTATTTTTAGGGTACGAATTATCAAGTGAAGGGAAAAGCCTAGCGGACAACTTCTTAGAGAAGTGCGCTGTACTCCAAGCTCCAAAAACGCTGAAGAATTTACAATCCATACTAGGTTTTCTGGATTTCGGAAGAACTTACATACTAAATTACGCAGAGAGGGTTAAACCTCTCTACGAACTAATTAAACCTGATTTTAAACAAATCAATTGGACTCAAAAACACACAGAAATTTTGAGATCACTGCAAACAGACATGTTAGCAAAAACAAAATTAGATACACGTGACAACACACGTGATCTTGTAATCCGAGTCATCCCAGGAAGATGCGGATTCACATACCTAACCTCTAATGAGGGAGAAAAGGTACCCATTTCAATTAAATCTCACTTGTACACACAAGTAGAAAAAGCATTCAGTCACACAGAAAGAACTGTGAAAGCAGTGCAAATCGCATTAGCAAATGAACGAGAACTAGCACACGGCAAAAGGATCAATATCCTTACAGCGGAATCCGCCATCGAGGCGCTATTCAGCCCAGTAAACCTGCCTACAGTGTCACTGGATCCGAAGTGGATACAGTGCATAGATTCTCTAGGAGCGGAAGACGTGAAATACTATTTCGCCCCGCAATTTGAAGAACTGAATGATTTAGAATATGAAGAAGAATATCCTCTGCCAATCGAAATTCTGCCTCTCCCACAATACGCCTGTATAATCTACACAGATAGTTTTGTACAGCATTTCAATGTAGAGAGCAAATCCTACAATGCAGCATGTGCGATCATTAAAGGTCGTTGGCTGTGCGGTAAATTCAGACCGAAAGTAACAAAAACTGAATCTGTAAGAAACTGTTCGGTTCAGAGAACTGAAATCAGATCTTTAAAGATGGCGCTCGAAAATGCAGAACGTGAATTCCCGACACTTATAGTGTGCGATTCTCATTTTTGCGTCAACTCTTACAACAATAAACTGCAGAGTTGGATTGAAAACGACTACAAAGATGACAAAGGTACCACAATAAAGCATAAATTGCTCTGGAACGAGGTAGCTCTTTTGCACAAAGAACTACAAAAGACTCACGTGATTCACGCACAGAGTCTTCAACGTGATGGCGTTCACGTTGCAGGGAATTCATTGGCTAATACAGCCAAAGCGGAAGCAACTAAACCGGCTTCCATAGCCACAAAAAAGCGTACAGATAAATACATAGACGGGGAGACCATGCTGGCAGTAAAAACGACCGTAAAAGGCGACTGTGCAGCACTGCCCGTAAACTATCCACTCAATTATGCATACATAATCGATGCAAACTCCGTTCCTTTTGCTCGAATCCCTGGAGTGGGGGACAGAGTAATTCCAAACACGAACAGGAGAATATTTTTAATAGCAGACGCACATATAGGGTTTGGGTCCTAGGCACAGAGAGATCAAGAAATCACTGACTGAATTACAATCAGTATTCTGGTGGCCGGGAATGAGTGTAGAACACCAAATATATGCAAACAACTTTGAAAACTGTAATAGGGATCGCAGTAGCGAACCTTGCTACCGGCTACCAGTCAGAAAGAGCGTAACGCTGCCTACACCCCATCCTGCGTCCTATTAACAGTTAAGACGAACAGCACTTAAAAAATGAGGCCTCCATCGCTCGGCTGACGCTAGAACGGTTATAAAAGATTTGCGAGTCAATATCGGCACATACGCAATTACCACGTTCCATTCTGACCAGGGTCCTGTTTTCAGCTCTCGAGCCTATAAGGAGGCCATGGCCAGCATGGGAATTGGGTTGCGGTATTCTTGTCTGTCATACCCCGGAAGGGAACAGTGTGGTAGAAAGAAAAAACTGTGACATAAAGCAATCTATAACATCGAAGGTATTAGGTTCAGGCGCTGGGTGGGTCAAACATTTAATAAGTGTCCAAACTAGTCTTAACAACATGCCAAGAAATTCTCTAAAAGGTTTCAGCCCATACAAACTATTGTTCGGAATTAGAATGCGTGTTCAGGACCTCGATAGTCAGATGTCAGTGGTACAAGAAAAAACAACAAACTTTGACATCAAAGATCGTTTGGCTGTTTTACAGGAACTGAATGAAACAAGAAAATCATTAAGCAACATAAAGTTAAAGCAGCAGCCAAGTACCACTGATGAGGCACCACCAGCAACAGCCCCAGCAAGGCCTGTCTGGATTCCAAAGATTGGGGATCTAGTCAGAGAAAAGATCGCGGTTAAGAAGGAATTTGGGCCTTCTTACAGAAAAGCAGTACCTGTCTTAGCAGTCACCGGAACAAGATCAGTTGTGCTACCGCCCCTTGCTGGTAAAAAGGAGAGCAGAGTCGTGTCTATCGATCTGGTAAAACCACAAGCATGTGGCCTATAATCAACAGTAGGCCCAGTGGACTCCCAAGAAACAACAGAATACCCAAACTTGCAACAATCCAAGAGGTTCAAACTGAAAGACTAATCACATTCGATCAGCCTGAAGTGCACAATGAAGGACTATGCAATAATGCCATGGAACTCGTGCCTCTTGAAACACAGATTGAAACAGTTCATCAAGAAAAAACACCAGTCTACAATGATGTGGCATCAGAAAGTGCTACCGAAAGACAGATTGAAAGAACAATCCCATCAATTGACAGAACTGCCTCTGGTTATTTCATCAACTTCGACAACTTCTCTGAAGATCAAAACGACCCCGAAGTGATGCCAGAAACAAAAAAGACTTTTAAAGAAAAAGCAACAGAACTCTTTCATCAACTCAAGGAAATCTACCTTATTTCCCCTTGGCTAGAGTTCTGGTTCGGCTTAGGTGTATTTTTCCTCCTGCTTTGGCTCATCATGGTACTGTGTTTGGGAAAATTCATTGAGGGAAAATATATTACAATGGACACAGCAAGTCAGAACATCAACCTAGTCCTGAAACCACAGAGATCATCCCATGTGAAGAAAAGAGAACTGTCAACAGTAAATGTCACAGCAATTCCAATACCTGGTGGGGTAGTATGGGAGAAAACAGACTATGAGATCTATGGTCCGGTCGAAATCCTGAAGTATCCTCATCAACTAAAGGTTTCCTTAAGTGACTTTGTGACACCTAGTACATTCTCTGATGATTGGGACTTTAACAGTATTAATGAAATGATGTCTGATTTAGTAATGTCAGCTAGATTCACAGATCATGATTATTTACAAGGTTCATCTAGTTATGAGCAGTTATTCTGTTACACCCATTATGGGGATCATTACTTTCATAAATCTGCACAGCCTAGAAATGTTTTTATGTATAATCAATGGGAACATTGTTCTACACCACCTAAAAGCAGTTCTAAAGCATTTTTTGAGAAATTCAAATACTTCTCAGGGTTTAACACCAGTGATGCAGAAACATTTTATTATAAACTGTTAGATAAAACAGGAATGAAAACAATGCTGACAAATTCTAAATTGATATATTCAGAAGCATTTTATGACAAAATGATGACATTTGGTTTTGATTATTGGAAAAATAATATTGAAACGAAAACAATTTGGGGTACAAAAGATTGGCAGGTGCAAGGCATTGAAGCACTATTTGGAACCTGCATGATACCAGAACAAATGTTATTTTTAAATGACACAATACACCAAACATCTTGTCTTGGCCTAGCTAAGATCAAAGACCTTAAAACACTGTCTATACCAAAGCCAATACCTGAGAATACAACCACAGATATTGAGTTAGACGTGTCACAAATTTTACATTTTAACAGAACACATCCTGATTGGAAAAAGTGGTTAATCTGGCCTACAGACACAAACAGCTGTCAAGATAGATTCCTGAATAAAACACAGGGGTTAAAAATGACCAGATTAGACTCGAGATACTCCCAGAGACAACATCCAGGGATTATAACAACATACAGTGTAGGGAAACTCTGCCTTGAATGGCTAACTTCGTCCACACTGGCTGAAATTAAGCAACACTTGTCTTTACTAAAAGATGGTGCTGATTTGCGCGATTTCATTCTTGGACCACGCAAACAGCGTCAAAAGCGTTTCATAGCGACCAGTATCTATGCTGCTTACAACGAGGCTTGGAAAGTAAAGCAAATTGAAACTGCTGAAAAAATACGAGAAATTGATCGTATTCATTTGGAAAAATCACTTTCTGTGGTAGACAATGGGTTAATGACTCTGTCTTCCAGAATATATTCGTTGGACAATATTGTATCCTCTGCCTTTGATGTGATAGATAGAGATTTGCTAATGTTACAACATGGCCAGTCTCAATTACGCTCTATTATAGAACTAGGCTGGACGCTGCAAAATCTTCGTTCAGGCTATGTGCCTTGGCGTTTAATCAACACGACGTCATTATTTTCCAGTTTTAACCTTACTGATAAACAGATCAGTTTGGCACAGAAAGGAGCAGACTATACAATCCTGAGCATCGAAAAACTCGAGAGATTACCATTGACAATGTCAGAGAGTCCTGTCATTGAATGGATAATACACGGAATTATCACAATTCCGATAACAACTTTCCGATTTAAAAAGTGCCTTGAGTACATACCTGCTGGCCAATATGAACAATTGGGTAAAGGATATGTAAAATCTGAATGGAAATTACCATACACTCATTCTTGCTATAGTGACAGTGACAAAAATGTATTTCTTAGTGGTGAAAATTGTAAACATTCACTAAGCGGTATACTTTTGTGTCAGGGTATTAATTTACACGGAGCATGTGATGGAAATTCAAACAACCTTTCATGCCACCAGCTAGTCACACCTGCAACTCAGATAGAGCCCTTCTTTATGCAACTCGCGAACGGGAGTTACATTCTTAGAACGGATCACAGATGTTGTGGCCTCGTGCCAGGGAAAAGTTATCTAGTAGAAGTAACATCCATGGTCAAATGCTGTATGCAAGCATTGTTTCCGAGTGGGCCTGCAGACATAGTGACTCCCATCTGGCCTCGTCTGAATCTCTATTCTATACGAATTGATACATTAAGCAAAATGAAATCTGTACTTTTACAGACAACAGTGCCTATAACGTCATCTAAAGAGATGTATGATCTTCTAGTTGCAAGGACAGCTACTGAAGTTCATGACCTTTTATCAACAAATTGCCCCGTGCATTTCGTAGAAATGTTCAGCCAACTCCTTAACATGTCTAGTGCAACAAGCATCCCAGGCATATTTAAGACAGTCTTTACGGGACTGCTAACACCCTTCCAGGCAATTTTGGGAATCTTTCCTAATTTTGTGCACTCCATTTTTGGCGGCATACCATTATTTTTGGGACTCGTCGCAGGGATTTTATTTTTGACCCTCCTGCTTCGTTATGGCAAGCCTCGGCTCAGACATAGCTCCCTTGGGAATGGAAGAGACAATCCTAGCAATGCGCTACCGGGACAGGATAATTAACGTCCTTGGATTGGCCAGGCTGAGAGATCTAAACATGACCTGGTTCCTTTCATTCAGACCGATATGGCAAAATTGCATTTTAACTGTGCTACGGTGTATGCTTTGCGGCGATGAATGCGTGTTGGACATCTGTCTTTCACTTCCATCAGCAGTACCAATGGACGTCGATACTTTGCTCAGTCCAATAACGGCTCACGCATTGTGTTGTCCCCAGCGGCTACCAATCCTGATGACGGCATTCGTGGAGACTCCTGTGCTACAACAAAGTGGTAACAGTGGAGCGAGTGACAAAAGCAACATCATCCAGGTACAACGTTCTGTGAGCATTGCTGCTTCCGTCTATGATGACAGCAATCATTCTCACACCTGCCAAGTTACAGCGCTATCTAATTTGGTTGAACTATCACCTGAATTTGTAGACCAATTCTTTGAGAGCCTGTCTGATACGATGTTCTCACCCGTACAGAAATAATAACTTTTAGAAGCTTTTCCGACACACAGCGTTCCCATGAACTCTGAATTCGGCCTTCAGTTTTGATCAACAAACACTGCCAAGAGCTTTGGAAATCTATTTTTCCCCGTTCAAGCAATAATTCTTTAATTTGGACGATTTTTCTAATATTGACCTTTTTTGGCACAAACAATTCTTTGCTTAACATAAAAACTATTCTTAGAGAACAGAAGCTTCACACTTCTATTTCTAAAACACATCTAGAGACATAACAATATTACACCAGCCTCTAGCACATGTTATTACAATGCATTTTTATGTGATGATTTATCTCGCCTTTCTTCTGTCAGGGATACTTCATGTGTAATTCTTTATGCATAATCGTTCAATGATTTCATATGCAATAATTTTTTGAATGATTTCTATGCTTCAAACAACGTACAGTACCTAAAATTCATGTATTTCAAGTACGCCTATTTCGAATACATTTATGTATTTTGGGGTGGGCAATGTTACACATACATCTAATTGCTTTAGTTTTAGTAATTTGATGGACATGAAAACGTGGAGTGGGTGTTGCGTGTTTATCTAGGTTCCTGATCGATACTGTGACCTTATGCCCCTATTCGACTATAAATCCATTTATTCTCTATATTGGCATAACCGTTCAAGTGCGATTTTCAGAAAAGTCATCTCTGGCCTCACACGAACAGAGTCAGATTCCAGCATAGCTCTCTGCCACTTCCTTTGCGACCAATTAGTGCAATGACATAGCAGAAGTCACTATCTGATATTCCTAGATTAACACTCCGAGTTCTTCAACAAGATAAAAACTCAGCAACCCTGGAAATCCCTGCTTGCTGTGTTTTGATTAGTAATGGAACTCTAATGAGCAACTGATAACTATCACTTCCGAGTGACATCTTTAATTGACGTCTTATATCCAGCAAACTTGCGTCAAACCCGGCACCTGTCAGGTATAAATATTACCAACGTTGCCTTAAGCAATGCGAGCTACTGTTGCTGATGCCAGCTGCCTGCAAGACCCCGTGTTGGTAAATCTAGCACTCTGTCGCTGCAGCCTGCTGTCCCTGTGGTGGTGAAGCTGCTGATACCATTATCGCTGCTAAAGCGCGAACTATGGTGCAGTACGCTTAGGAGCTGAACAGCCGTCCTCTGCGAAGACATCCAGCAGATTCCAGCTGCCCGCGGACGCTGTCCCCCCTCCTTCCTCGACGCGCTGAAGAAGAGCCGCTGCCTCTCTCCTGCAGAGAAATCCAGCTCCGGCGTTTCCGGTCTACCCTCGCGGGTGACTGGGATATCGAGAGTGACCCCTGAAGGAGATACCAATCCTCCATCATTCTATTCAGAGGTATGGTGTTGACTAAACCCTTAGACGAGAATTCTTGAAACAAACCTTGGCAAAACCAACTTAACTTAAAGCTACTTACTTACTCCCCTTCCACGTGTTAGGCTTAGGTCAGGCACACTGGGGTAGGATTAGTTAGAAGCACCAGTTGAGTATGTTAGCCTAATGTATATATAACTGTATATATGTTTTATTACTTTTAAACCATTGTATGGCTAAGAAACCATATCAATGCTTTTACAGTTCTATTTCGCAATCCTTATCTTACTGTAGGTACTTTTTATAATAACAAGTCTTGCAATTGTGGCAATACATTTCTCTTGTACGAGAAGAAAGACTGTTCAATAAATGTTAACCTTTATTGACAAACGCCCGTCTCTCTATTCTCTACATCTCGTGAAAGTAAACTGCACTAGACTGACTGAGTGAAATACATGTCTATTGTTTCACACAACCCTAGTGATTGACTCTTGATCTGAGGAGCAAAGTTGTCATGTTGCACGGTTGTTGGAAAGCTGAATCCCTTCTTGTCTCTGCAAAGGAAGCTGATCACTTCCTATGCAGAGAAGAAAGTTTCCAGTGACCTCTGAGCTAGTTGGTAACACAACCCAATTAAGTTTAGCATAGTCAGTGGAGGCCTGGAATATCCGCAGTTCCACGTCGATACTACTGTTTATGTTATTCCAATGCGCAGGGCCTAGTGGGAAACTAGGAACTAGACTACACTGTAAACCCGCCCACAGAGACTTATCATCTTCCCCAGACCCCACCAACCGCTGTAAAGTGTCTCCAGTATCAATGGCACTCCCCTGCCATGCTGTCAAACTGAGGCTGGGGGCCAGGTGTTCAGAATCAGAATACGCTTATTGTTCAGTTAATTAAAACCACAACAATTCATACATAGCAACATTAAAACAAATATCCATAAAAAAGCTGTTTCCTTTTTTTGTTCTCTAAAAGGGAAAACTATTTCTTATAAAATGTACTCTTCTTCCTGTATAATTTAAGCAAAGCATTTGATAAAATTGGCTAGTATTTAAAACATAGCCTAAAGTGTTACCTCATACAACCATTTTACCAGGACACTAGCCTTGTTTTGGATGTTCCTCTTGCTAGATTATGAGGTTAATCAAGCCGCGGCTAGGCTACGGATCTTCCCTGCCGGGCATTTTGATATAACAGTTCCGCAAGAGTAGAAACCTCTTGCGTTAAGTGATGCCCCTTAGCATAGTATCTAATGTTACATCATGCAACCATTTTTCCTGGCCACTAGTCTTGATTTGTTCTTTCCTCATGTTGTTCTGGCCTTTAGGGAATTCTCACCCCGGCCCCCTGCGGCCGGCCTGGCCCAGAAGCAATGTCATGCTACCGCTGGACCATCACTTTCAGGTCATGACGGTGGTTTGGGGAGGGTGAGCGTATACAGGGGCCTCTGGCGGGGGGGTGCGGGCGGGGGGGGGGGGAGCAGTTGGGGGGCTTTCTCACCTAAGCCCCCTTGGACTAGCATTTGCAGCCCTGTGCTTTTCTTGACCCCCCCTCCTCAAAATTATTCAACAATCTCAAAAAGGCTTCTGAGTGATTGCGGTTGTCAAAGTAGATTTGTTGTCACGTTTTGAATCAATGAAACTCGAGGGGCTGCTAGCACGTACACACCTCTAAATGATGGTCATAAATTGGGGCAAGGGTGTGAAATAAAACGCAAAAATTATGGTGAGGCAAAAAATATTATCATATTCATTTGCATACCTCACATCAACCTGTCCAATATGCCTTATTAACTGCATTTCTGCCACTGTACAACATATTCGTCGAACAATAAAACACGAGCTATTTCGCACTGCGTGAAAAATGTCAGTAGATATTTTAAGGTAC
The DNA here is from genome assembly GCF_964263255.1 of Lissotriton vulgaris. Classification (NCBI taxonomy): domain Eukaryota; kingdom Metazoa; phylum Chordata; class Amphibia; order Caudata; family Salamandridae; genus Lissotriton; species Lissotriton vulgaris. The sequence goes on from NC_141691.1 coordinate 887,006,967, forward strand.
ATGCACAGACAAATGAGTAACATGTGACCTCTCTGCATGGCAGTGAAAAAGACGCAAATAAAAAACCTAAATTACAACCACAAATATTTAAAAAATGTAATGATTTCCTACTCCAGGTGTGATTTTGGTCCCCAAACTCCTGTATGTCTGCAAGCAAAGTGCAAAATAAACGGAAGGGTAACTGGGTTGAAAAAAAAGACAAATATTAATAATAAAACAAACAGAGGGCAGAAAGAGGGTCATATTTCTATTTTAATCAAACCAGGAGGAGGCAAAAAAACATTGACCCCTAAAAAGTTCAATATCACTGAAAAAAGACATCAGCGTTTAACCTATCAGTTTTAGTTTTATGCTCAACAGAGACAAACATCACTTCGGGGAATTGACAAAGTGCTGACGATCCCGCCCTCCCAATGTTTTCTCAGAACAAGCCAATCCTTGTCCAGGACGGGTGCCAAAATGTAAGGCGTACAGCTGGGTCTCATCCGCCCAACACTGCAATGTTTTGCTTTGTGTTAGCGCCCCTCCCCCAGCATTACAATGTATTGCAGAATTGGCTTCCTGGTGCTTTTCCTCTGCGGACGCGACCTGTTTTATATTCGTAATAATGTAATTAAATGAAAAATTGCTGTACTGCGAGCACTTTAAAAACCACTAACGGGATACACATTTGTTCACAGAGGCAGTTTGGTTATTTTGAAAAATGGACACAGGCTTTTGCTCTTCTCTGAAACGTGAATAAAAAATAGACATTTATATAGTTTCCCCAGTGCCAGCCTTCTGCCAGGACTAGTTCTGACCCCGCTTGGCCAAATGGTGGATTGTGTTTTGCACCTCGGTACGGGGTATTTTGCCATTAAAAAATATGGCCTCACAGCTCCAATTTGGTTATGTACTTCCAAGCCCCCTTTTTAAGGTGTCATCACAACCGGAATCTGCAGTTGCTTCGGGGTTGTGGTTTGTAACGGTTAGTGTGTTGATATTTGTTGGTTCGTTGTTACTAAATATAGTTTACATCTGCTGAATGCTGATGGAAGTTTGGCCAAGATGCTTATGTGTTAGCTGGGTTATTTGGCTTGCACATCACCCACCGGGTTAAGCGTTTGTGAATCAACTGGAAGTATTGGTGTTGCGCAGTGTTCGAAGTGGGAAAAAAAGTAGGGGAATTGTGGGTGGAGAATCAGGGCGCGGGAATAACCGAATATTGAATCAGTGGGCGGAGTCGGAGGTGTGGCTAGAAATAGCAAAACATACCAATTTTTAGTACGTTTAGCATTTCACTGACCAGTTACAGCTTATAACGTTATTTAATTAAAACAATGGATAAACATGTTTATTTGAGGTTTAGTTCAGGAAAAAGCAAACACTCATAGGGAATTCAAGTTTATGTAAAGTGTGTGAAATATAAGCAGGAACAACATGTTACCGTAATGCTTTTACTCGCATTGTTCATAAATCAATGATTATTTTTTGTCTCAAACATTGAGGTCATGAATACAGGGCTCATCCTGTACACATGTCTTAAGCAGGGCTTAGAAGAGAAAGGGAATCTTCAGGAGAATCTAAACCAGAGGTCTTCAAACTTTTGTAGGTTGAGCCCCCCAGCTGAATTTTTTTAGATGTTGGGCCCCCCACCACCTGACAGAAATGTCTGTAATTGACCGCTAAGCGCACATTCCGTACAGTGGTGAGTGAGGTGACCATATGAATTTGGGTGTGCATGTTAGTGCAGAGTGGGACGAATGAATGTATGGTTAGTGGTGGGCTTATTGGTGTGATATTGCACATGGAGCAGTGAGGGGGACAGGTGAGTGAAGTGTCACGAGTGCAGGTTGAGTAGTGTGCTCTGGTGACTGCAGGGTCAGGTACAGGGTGAACAGCACAAGTGCATTGTGAGTGCAGAGTGATCACTGTGAGTGGAGGGTAAGTGGGTGAATGGTGTGAGTGCATGGTGATCAGTGTGAGCGCTGGGTGAGCGGGTGAATGGTGTGAGTGTATGGTGATCAGTGTGAGCGCACTGTGATCGCTGTGAGTGCAGATTGATCACTGTGAGTGGAGGGCAAGTGGGTGAATGGTGTGAGTGCATCGGGATCAGTGTGAGTGCTGGGTGAGGGTGAAAGTGAAGGGTGAGAATGAGGAGTGAGTGGTCTGAATGCAGGGTGCATTCCCAGACACTTGAAGTAACTCAGCATGTTATTGACGGCAGCTTAGGGTTCAAATGTGTTAAACCATTGCTAATATGGCAGTAACTAGGGATCAGGGTGGAGGAAATAAATAATGTGCTGATTCCTCAACAAACTTCCAGTCTTATGATTAGGGTTGCCAGCTCATTATATTTCAACACTTGTCTGTGCAGACTTTGAACAGCAAATTTAAATAGAAAGAACTTTTAATTGTTTTCTAGAGCTGCATGAATGATCCATGACTGATAATAAAAGGGAACAAAGACAGAAAAGTCATATTACAAATGAATACATACTTGTTGTTATTCATAACCATATTTAGCAATTTGCAGGCTGTTTAAACAACACATGGCTGGCTTGCATGTTGCGCGCCAGCCTGTGCAATTTTAAAAGAAACTTTCAGGGACGTTTTAAGAATTTTGGGGCCTGTGGGCCAAATGTATTTTCGGGGTCCCTGCTCGGACCAGCTTTGATTTTATGATCCAGTCTCATCTCTTTCATGCCTTCTTTGGTAAAAAACTAAATGTGTGTACATTGAATATTCAGGGATAGTGATGTGTGTTTCCAGTATGTAACACAACAGCAGTTCAATAATATTACTGGAAATAATCTGTACACCCTTCCATTTCTCATATGTGAGGTCATGTATTGATCTAAAATAAACTTTTTACATGGATGTTTCATGATGCATAAACATTTTGTCTGCAAAATGTCTGTAATAGACTCTTGCACATTAAAAGTGAATGATAGAAACACGCTATTTACAACATACAGCAGTAGCCACCTAAACAAATGTGGGCAACAGCATGGATGTGTATATTTATTTATTTGTTTGTTTGTTGTTACAATTTAAGAAATGATTGCTCTGCCTCTTATTTCCTAGTTCTGGCAGTTATTTTGGGATTTTGATATCCAGGAATGCACTTTTAACCGAAACTACCAATTTGCAAATATTTGACGTTCTCTTCCATCCAATACAGGTGTTCACATTCCTTTTCGAATGTACATCTTGACTTTTGGGGATATGTACGTTTTTTTATTTATTTATCTTACGTGAGCTTAGCTCCCAGTGGTGTCGCAGCTGCATCGGTAGCATTGGTCTCTGAACCTGTGTTAAATCTGCCGGTTACTGCACCTCAATTCTACCTTTTGTTAGCTACCCAGCTAATTTATTTATTTTTTATTTATTTAATGCGATTTTATATAGCGCAAACTTTACCCGAAGGTGCCAGAGTGCTTTACATAAGAACCAGTTGCAAAACATAAGGATTTAGGATTACATGCGCTACGTAAAAGATACAAACAGAAAAAATTGCCACTGTACAAGATGTAAAGTCACACAAGGAAGAGAAACAAACAGAAAGAAAAATTGCAAATGTACAAGTAGTAAAGTCACTCAAGGAAGAGATACAAATGGATATAATCTAAGAGTCACATGGGTCCATGGAGCACTTGCTGTGCCTCTGTTATCTAACTCTCCCAAGAGGGGGTTAATTTAGAGCTGAAATGCTTCAGGTGCAGTGGGAGGCGAGGGGTCTCCTCTGCTAAAACCGAAAGCGTGTATGTTTGTTTGCTTTCGGTTTTAGAAGAGGAGACTCCCTGCCTCCCACTGCAGCTGAAGCTGTCTTCTCCGTGAATTAACCCCCTCCTGGGTGAATTAGCCAGACAAAAGCACGGGCTGGTAGTGCCCCGTCGATTTCCCCTCCCTCCTCCCTCCAACCCAACCAGAGTTCTCCAGGAAGAGTTGCGATGGACAGGGAACAAACAGTTTAGAGAGGAGTGGCGCCCCCCCTGGGATGGTGTTGCGCCCCCCCCAGGGGGGCGGGCCCCACAGTGTGAATAACTCTGCTCTAGACTGACGGAAACCCACAAAGGCTCCTTCATATTCATGTCAGCCAGCTAACTGCTCAATCATAATATAGCAAAAAGAACAACTGGTGGACAGAATGCAGAACAATATCATATATTCACCCCAGTACAGAGATCTGGGCCTAAATCCATTGTTTATTTGCTCACCATGCCATTCCAGTTTGGACCCAGCCATATGCAAATCAGTCTTGATCCTGCACCCAATGGAAACAGTCCAGCCCGAATTGCCAGGCCAGGTCCTCCCTGGACTGGAAACAAGCATCCTAACCCGGTTTTGGGCTTTCAGCCCTCATCAGCCAGGATAGCTTGTTTCCAGTGGCACGGAGAGCACAGGACTCATGTCTGAGCATACCTGTCCCACTCGGGTGACAAATGTAAAAATAACAATTGATGGACAGATTGCAGAACAATGTCATACATTCACCCCAGTTCAGAGATCTGGGCTTAAATCTATCGTTTTTTGCTCACCACCTCTCCTGCCCCATCACCTCTCCTGCCCCGTCAACTCTCCTCCCCCGTCCCCTCTCCTGCCCCGTCAAGTCACCTGCCCGTCACTTCTCCTGCCCGGTCACTTCTCCTGCCCGGTCACTTCTCCTCTCCTGCCCTGTCACGTCACCTGCCCGTCATGTCACCTGCCCGTCACTTCTTCTGCCCGGTCACTTCTCCTGCCCGTCACTTCTCCTGCCTGGTCACTTCTCCTGCATGGTCACTTCTCCTGCCTGGTCTCCTCTCCTGCCCTGTTGCCTCTCCTGCCCTGTTGCCTCTCCTTCCCCGTCACTTCTCCTTCCCCATCACTTCTCCTGTCCTGTCACTTCTCCTGTCCCGTCACTGCTCCTGCCCCGTTCACTTCTCCTGCCCCGTTCACTGCTCCTGCCCCGTTCACTGCTCCTGCCCTGTTCACTGCTCCTGCCCTGTTCACTGCTCTTGCCCTGTTCACTGCTCTTGTCCTGTTCACTGCTCCTGCCCCGTTCACCGCTCTTGTCCTTTCACCGCTCCCGCCCAGTTACCGCTCTAGCTCATGCCCCGTCACCTCTCCTGCCCGTCACCTCCCCTGCCCCATTACCTCTCCTGCCCCGTCACCTCTCCTGCCCCGTCACTTCTCCTGCCCCATCACTTCTCCTGCCCGTCACTTCTCCTGTCCTGTTGCCTCTCCTGCCCCGTCACTGCTCCTGGCATGTCACTTTTCCTGCCTCGCAACATTTCCTAGCCCGTTACTTTTCCTGCCCCATCATCGCTCCTGCTCATTCACTGCTCCTGCCCGTTCACTGCTCCTGTCCGGTCAGCACTCCTGCCTGATCACCGCGCCAGCCCCATCACTTCTCCTGTCCCATCACTTCTCCTGCCCCGTTCACTGCTCTTATCCGTTCACTGCCCCATCTGTACACTGCTCTTGCCGGTTACCGCTCTTGCCCATGCCTAATCACCGTTCCTGCTCCTTTACCTCTCCTGCTCCATCACTTCTCCTGCCCTGTCACTTCTCCTGCCCCGTCACCTCTCCTTTCCTGTCACCTCTCCTGTCCCGTCACTGCTCCTGAAACGTCAACTCTCCTGCCCGTCGCTTCTCCTATCCGTTACTTCTCCTACCTGTCACTTCTCCTGCCCAGTCACCTCTTGTGCCCTAGTACCTCTCCTTTCCTGTCGCCTCTTCTGTCCGGTCACTGCTCCCACTGCTCCTGCCCAGTTCAATCCGTGTACAACATTGACAAATTACACAAGTTGTCAAGTTCCCCACAGTACTCTGTCTGGGGAAAGCTCCTCTGTAATCACCAGGCCCGGAATGGCCATAGCGGGCACCGGGCGTTTCCCCGGTAGGCTGCTAGGGTGGGGGGCGGTTTTGGGCCCTTGGGAGGCTGATTTTGTTACTGGGGTCGGCAATATCAGCCCCCTGTACCAAAATCGGCCAAAACCGAAATGGAACTGGAAATATTATCTGTGACCTAATACTGGTACTTTGTGAATTTCGCCAAAATGAAATGAAAAATGTATGTATGAAACTGTTTTAATGTAAAGTGCTCTTATACCTATTATGTTAAGTTTGCACTATATAAAACTATAAAAATAAATGCATAGTAAATACATAAACAAATATAACACAGGGATGGGGTTGACGGTGATAAGGACTAATATCAAAAGAGAGGCAATCCTATTGATTTGCAAATGACTGATAATGAGAAAATCAAGAAATGTCTCTCAACTCCCGACAATAAGGATCGCTGAACACAAGTGGCAATGGGTGGTAGCAAGAAGTCTGTAGTAAAGTACAGAAAGGTACAAAGCATTCCGACATTAGTGCAATGAAGCTTTTTGTTATAGGTCTGGGTGAAACTGGTCTCTGAAATACGACCACTAATTCTTATTTGTGAGTTCACTTGGTAGAAGGCAGATTCCTTGCCCAAAACAGAAAGCACGTATGCTCAAGCTGCTGGGCTGCACTCCCCCTCACCCCAGGGGAGACCAGCTGAGCAGTTTGCCAGGGCCGGTTTCTGTACCAAGTCCAGCCCTGGTAATCACCAACTCCGATCTCACTGGGACTTGATATGCTAAAAGCAGAGGGTGGGCGCATTGTCATTCGAAAGGGGATAATCTGCCTCAATCGGAATGACAATGGACCTGCCCTCAGTCTGTGAGAGCTCAGGGAGGGGCTGCTGCAGCCTCTGGAGTTCAACAGAGAAGTGCAAGCAGCCCCTGGAATCTGAATGAAAAAAGTTATTGTTTTTTAAGTAGGACTATTCTTGCCGTCCCTGGATGCTTTTTTGAAAGTAAGAAGTAGGGGAACGGACTGAAATAATTTTAGAAGTAGGGGCGCGCCGTGCCCTTCCATTCCCGCCCACTTCTACCACTGGTGTTGCGGCACTAATACTCATCTGCTGTTGTAACTGAACTGTGTTTATTTGGTGTGACAAGTTCCATTCATATATTTACTGTTCATGGTGAGTGTTGATGCCATTGGTTTGGCCAATCTCATATCTGTGATATATCTGTGCACAGTTGAATACGTGTAAGAAGTTTTGTTTTTTATGTTGCGTTGGACGTTCACGTATGTTATTTAGCAGAAGGTACTCTTGGGAGAATGTTGACAACCGATTGTATGGCTTGTCTGCTCTGTCTTTCAACATAGTTCTTTCTACTAGCTCTTTAAGAGGCTTTATTAATGTTAAAAGTCTATGACAGTCATTTAAGGCATATCTGAGCTGTTTTAGGTATGTATTGTGTTCAATAAATATAATTCCATCTGTAAGTAGGATAATCCTGCTACAGCAGCCCACGTGGCTTTTACCATTGGTTACCCTTCATGGTGGCCTACAATACCGTGGTTTGAGCTGTAATCCTTTGGAACACAAATGGATAGAATTAGATATGCAAGCAAGTTTGCCGTAGAGTTCTTAACAAAGTAACTCAACAAGAACAGGTTTCAGCTTTCAATGGCCAACCGGTTGGCTTTGCCAATGTATGGTTCCACTTGCATGCAAACTCATGCATGGAGATGTATGTGTAATGTCGTGATGGATGACGGGACCTCCCGCAGCCTGTCCAAGTGAGGCCGTGTGACGGAGAAGCTCCGACTGTGGCCCGTGTGGTGAGCATCGTGAAACCCGCCCCAGCTGATCGTGAGGCCCCGCCCGCCTGCTAGAGGGTACCGCGGCGCGGCTGGCATGCGTGGCGCCATACGTCAGCCTCGGAGGAAATGCACTCCCGAAGTCATCAGAGCTGCTACCAGGGTGTGGCGCGACGCGCTCGACTGAGGACCCGCACACAGTGAGTCCCTGCCTGTTGCACTGGGGCCTCAAAGGAGGCCTGGCCCATATGGTAGTTTGGGGACAAAGTGGTATGCCTGCCTAGCAGCGGAGTTAGCTGTATGTGGGGCCTTATGCAAGTCAAGCCCTGCAACACTGCCCAGAATAAGTGACTCACAAAAGGCTGAAACAATAAATCCAGAGTTCCCCACACAGCGCTGCCAGACCAGCACACTTCCCGGGCACGTCAGCAGTTGCTCAACACAGGGAAACAGCCCGAAACTAAGGGTGAAAGGGATTGAGTCAAATCAGGCCCCTCTGCAAGGCGGGCCACATCAATGCATCCACAGCACGGAACAGTTGCCCATAATCTGTGAAGGATCCAGATTAAATAGTTTTGGGGACACCTTGGGAAGATAATAACCCCATTGTCTTCATCTGGGCACGCAGCCCCTGGAAGAAACTCCCTTCAATACGTTGCATCCGCCCACCGGAGCGCAAGTCACGAAGTGACACAGCGCCTAGGAGCCCTTAACGCACAGCATGGCGCAGATACCGCCTATTGAGCCGTTCATAGTAGAGGGATCGCCATCCTCTCTAGCGCCCAAGTGGAAAGATTGGGTAGATCAAGTACAAATATTCTTTGAAGCTACCAAAGTACACACAGATCAGAAAAGAGCAATGATATTGCACCTAGGAGGTAAAGACATACACAATATCACGAAGACACTCGTGGAAGTTACTCCAAAGAATCAGCACACACTGATCAATGCACTCAATGGGCATTTTGAGTCCATGGCAAACCAGGACTATGAGAGGTTCATCTTCAGACAGGCCCGGCAACTCCTCGATGAATCATTGGACACGTATTTCGCCCGGCTGAAGAACCTAGCCTCAACGTGCGGTTTCCAAGACGTGACGGAAGAAATACGGGGTCAGATAATACAGGGGTGCGCATCCGCAAAACTTCGAGAACGCATTCTGGAGGAATCTGGGAAACCTCTCGCCGAAATCCTCATGCTGGGACGCACCAAAGAGCTGTCCAAGGCCCGTACAACTCACTTGGAGGCAGCACTCCAAGCCCCTGTGAAGATGGAACCGGTTAACGTGGTAACCACCAAACCTGCGACGCGAAGTAACAAAAAAGGAGCCCGTCCCACCACAACAGCAATGGCCAAAACATGTGGATACTGTGGAGGGCCGCCACACCAGCCGGCCAAATGTCCAGCAAAAGGGAAAAGATGCTCTGGGTGTGGACTTTTCAATCACTTCGAGATGGTGTGCCGAACTAAGAAGTACCGCAAACCACGGCTGGTTCTCCAAACTCGATCTACGGTCTGGTTACCACCAGCTGGTCCTCGACGAGGCGTCACGAAACAACCACATTATCAACTCATGTGGGGTTGCGGAGCTACACGTGCCTGAGTTTTGGAGTGTCCAGCGCCGCGGAAGTATTCCAGAACGTTATCCAGGAGCTGATCACCGATATCCCTGGGGTGATTAATGTAAGTGATGACATCATGATTCATGCCAAATCGTTGCCAGAACATAACACTCGTCTCACCCAGGTACTGCGACGGCTGAGAGATGCTGGACTCATGCTACATAGGGAGAAATGCGAATTCTTGAAGAAGAAACTCCAGTTCTTCGGCTACACTTTCTCAACTTAGGGAGTTAATCCAGATCCTGAGAAAGTGCGGGACATTAAAAATGCCAGTGCCCCTACGAGCGTGACAGAAGTGCGCAGCTTCCTGGGCATGATCAACTATTGTGGAAGATTTATCAAAGACCTGACCACCCTTACATTGCTGCTATGTGAGCTGACCAAGGATTCCACTCCCTGGAAGTGGGGGCTGCCTCAAGATAAAGCCTTTAAAGACGCCCTTTCAGAGGCGACCACATTTGCGTTCTTTGATTATAAGCGACTGACCCAAATTGCTGTTGATGCTGGCCCGATGGGACTCGGAGCGGTGCTTTTACAGAAACAGAGACAGGAGGAAGACTGGGCTCCCGTGGCGTTCGCTAGTCGGTCACTCACCGAGACTGAGCATCGTTACTCTCAGATAGAGGAAGAGGCAATCGCCATACATTGGGGGTGTCGTCACTTCCACCTGTATGTTTATGGAAAACCGTCTGTAATCACCACTGATCACAAACCGCTGGTAGCTTTGTTCGCAGGGACATCCACAAAGCCGCCCCCAAGAATTGAGAAATGGATGCTTCAGTTCCAAGACTACAACTGCCGAGTAGAATATCAACCGGGGGCGCAACCCGGCGGACTATCTATCCCGACATCCCTGAGCAGCAATGGATAAAGAAAGGGAGGACGCTGCAGACACCGAAGAGTATGTGAAATGCATCACGACCCGGTCCTGTCCGATTCCCCTTTCCATGAAGGATCTGTCTGAAGCCACCGCCAAGGATGAATGCCTTCAGAGGGCCAAGTTGATCTTGCAAACGGAAACTGGCACAAGGCAAAAGAAGGATGGAAGATTTTGACGGCTTCAGCCCAGCGGATAATGGAAAGCCTGCACCATGTAAAGGATGAACTTATTGAAGACCCAACAGGTTGTCTGTTAAGGGGGCATCGTTTATTGATCCCTAAGTCATTAACAGACAGGTGTGGTTTCCCCTTATGGATGATCTGGTGGAGAGCATGGTCCGGTCCTGTTCGGCGTGTCAAGTCACAGGTGATCTGCCTCGTCCTGCTCCAGTCATCAAACCCAGGCCACAGCCCCGAGGTCATGTGCCAGCATGGATTTTCGTAGCCGCCGACACACACCGGTGCTGATTGATGACTATTCAAAATGTATCCAGAGGTGGAAATCGTGACATCTCCCTATGCTGCTGAGGTCATACCCAAAATAGAAAAAATAATAGCTACTCACGGATTGATACATGAGCTGCGAACTGACAATGGACCCCCATTCCAGGGACAAGAGCTAGCGGCTTATCTTACGACCCTTGGCATACGACATCATCGAATCACGCCTCATTGGCCTCAAACCAACGGCGAAGCAGAACGCTTCATGAGTACCCTCAATAAGGTCATCAGAATTGCACATGACAAGAAACAGTCCATTGAGTTGGCTATCTTTACATTCCTTTGCAGTTATCCGCAAACACCCCACACCACCACGGGGGTAGCCCCTGCACACTTATTGATGGGCCGAGTGGTCACTGACTCATTACCTCACCATCCCACGTGGCAGCCAAAACATACTAATAACGTTCTCATTGATGCTCGTCGACCTAAGGCCCATACCCAGAAAAACCATAGACAGAATGCGCAAGATAGCAGGATCAAGGAGGGGGACTTGGTGTTGTTAAAAAATCGTTTTCAAACTGTAAAATTCCAGTTACCGTAAGAGAGGATGCCTTGGACTGTGGTGAACGTCAAGGGAACCAGAATCATCGTAACAAGGGGACGGGAGACTGTGACCCGAAACGTGTCCCATTTCAAGAAGTTTCATGCAGCACCGTCAGCATCAGACTCGCTTGCCTCAGAAACAGTGGACAAAAATCGTGGAGTCACGGAACACCTCCCTGGGGAGGATGAGCCTACCACTGAGGGCAGGTATGAATCATGGACTGAAGACCCCTGTGGTGTGGATAACGCAAGTTCGTCGGATCCTGTGGAAGATAGCCACCGTGATACGACACCTGAAGATGATCCCCTCCTTTCCTCTGGGCGAGGTCAGTCTCAGTACCAGCTGCGTAGAAATCCTGAACCGTCGTCCAGACTAAAGGACTACATCACGTAAGACTGTTCTATGTTTGTTTTCTGCAGCCTACTGCATGGCGTATTTTAGTGGTTCCGAATCACACCATTGCGAAGTAGTGTGTTGGCATTGTTGCAGTGTTTTATCTGCTCTCTTTGTTTTGATCCTTGTTCGGGAGGAATGTAATGTCGTGACTGATGACGAGGATCGTCACGTCGCTACGTAAGGGTCAGGTGACCCTCAGTTAATGAAAGTCAGGGGCGTGCTCACGTCGGCCAGTTGGCGACGGAGACACAGGCCCGAGCAGTGCAACCATATAACTTCTCCTGTGGTTATTTAAATAAAAGTGCGTAGCTCACCCCAGAGTGTCCTGCATCCACAGTGTCAGGCTGAACACCCGCCCGACACAACAGTATGCACATGCATAGCGGGAAATCCCGGAATGGTTTTCCTATTACAGGAAGACCACTCTAGGAATGTCATCATACGTCATGGCTCATATGCGTACATGCATCATAATGAATGCATGTGTGATGTAACTCATGACATGTGCAATGACACATGCATCAAGACGTGAGCGCAAGCGTCATGATGCCAGTGGTAATTTTAAATTTACCTTTCCTTTGTGGTGGATGACCAAGTTAGAACCATAAATTGAAAGGTGAAAAAACGGGAAAAAAAGTTAGTGATAAGTGTGAAAAGGTGTGCGCGTGACCCTGCAGCACTTGGCAACAATGCAGCCCTCGTAAATAGTAAATATGTTATGAAAAATAATAAAGCAGGTTGAGGAGGGGAAGTGGGGCGGGAAGTGCTAGTGAGCAGGAAGGGCACAGTGTTGTAAAAAAATGTGCACCAACGTGTAGCAAATGAGGATGGAAGAGTAACAAGGGAAGTATCAAGTAAACATACTCACTCCCATGAAGTGCCCAAACTCAAATTAAAAAAGTGTCCCTGCAGTATACAGTGGCAGGATACAACGTATCCAATCAGAACACGCTGACTCTGAAATGCTCCCGTGCAAGACAAATTAAACAATATGGAGAAAAGCCACCGAATAAATAGCAGACAACTGTGTCAGACAACAAGTCCACTAAGTCGTGAGCAATGGCGGACTCAGAAAGCTATCTGTAGCAGAGACCTATTAATACAATTTACCTGAATTGGTAAAATTACTGATTCTGTAATTCAACATGTAGGTAGCACTGTAATCAGTGCTACAAGGGTTTAAGAATTCGTTATTTACCACCAACTAGAAGTTGGTGGTAAATAATGAATACCCTTCAAAAAGCATTTTTTTTGCTTTAAAAAACGTGCCATGTTGCAGACATACATGCCCTAAGGGCATGTATGTCAGCAACATGTGCACCCATGCACAATTGAGGGGTGCAACAGGGTGTCAAAGTGACACCCTGTCCCCCTTGCAAATTCGGTAATTTTACCAAATCGGTATTTACCGATTTGGTAATTGGCATTGATTCCTATGGGCCTCAAGGCCCATAGGAATCAATGGCAATTACTGAATCAGAAAATACCGATTCGGTAATTACCGAATCATTCCGATTCGGTAATTTCAAAAGTGAAATTACCTACTTCCCATTTACCTACTCTTAAATACCGAATCGGTATGATTCGGTATTTAAGAGTAGGTAAATCGAGATTACCTACATCTGGCCCTATATGTGCTGACTTTCTTTCAAATTCAAGTTTTCTTTAGAAAACAAGTTCATTTGAACAAATATGGCGATCGTGATAAAGCAATTCAATTATGCATATGAAAATGTGGCCTACCTAGTGCTTGTTTGACGAAAAGCGAAAATCATCTTGTTGTAGTTACAAATGCAATAGTGTATGATCCAGAGTTGCATCTATTTTTTTTTTATGTCATGAGACTAGTTGAGGCTCTCGAACAGAGATCTCAAACATTTACTCGGATTCAGGTATCCATCAAAGCACATCAAGTCACCTTCTATCATCCTGAATTTTGTGATATAGCCATATATTAGTCTAATACGTCATTATCTAATTCACTTTTGAAGTGATTTGATTTTTCCCAAAATAAATCTAGCAATACACACGTTTTTGTTCTGTTAGAAGCTCTTTTAAAAAGTAACAATTACATTGCTTCAGTTGTTAAATTGCACAAATTCGAAAACAAGAAAAGTTTGGGGATGTGAACTCAAATGATCAAAGGCCATACCTAGACATAGTCCCCATAACCTGTCGACCCTGGCACACCTGGCTGAGCAGAACCATCGAAATGGGAGATCAGCATAGTTAACTGGCCATGGCCTGTCACTCCTGTCCAGTTTACAATAGCACAGTAGATAATACAATGCTCACTTACATAAACAAGCATTGGCAAAGCCCACAGTTCTTGATTTGTGATGGCCCTTTCTGAACTTTTGTTATTGCCAATGCTTTTTGCTGATGCAGAACAGCATGTGCATATATGCGTCATTACGTTTCAGCAAGCTCAGTATGATTAAATATACCTGCACATGTGTCACCATGCATGCGTTGCATAAGTCATCAGATGGTGGAAATGTTATATTTGAGTTAATTTATTGTGCCAAGATGGAGGATCATCTTGAAGCGGTAAATTAAAAATATATAAAAACTACACCGAAGCACATTTTTTAAAGGGCCAGCCTAGCAGCAAATTTAAAAAAAAAATAAGAAAAACACATTATAGGGAGGAGCAACTGAGGAGCAAGAGTGGGTTGGGAAGGTAAATAAATGCTGGTGATCAACAGGAGCAAGCAGCAACACGGAGAGCGCAAGGAGCATAGATGTTGGGGAAAGCAGCACACAGAGGAGAGAGCAAGAAAACTCATGCACTACAATCAAGTGATAGAAACAAAAGAAAGAAGTAGCTCTCTAATGTCAACTGTGAAAGGATACACGTCATCCAATCAAAAGGATGGTAAAGAAGCTATGCTCCAGCAGGCAGACAAATGCAAGAAGAGGAGGGAGAGCCATCGAATCGGATGCAGGCAAATTAGACGGACAAGAAGGCCAACCAGTGGTAAGCAATGGCATGATTCAAGTTCACTTGAAGAACTGGTATTGTCCACAACAGATCTTTGTCAACTGACAGCTCTATGAACGAGACCTAATTATAGTCCGGCCTTTCCATAGCCTTATAAATGTCATTTTAATGGAAGGTGGAAAGGAAGAGAGATGTTTTGCTAGCATGGCCTATCTGTATACACAAATAGCAGTACATAACGTAACCCAGTACTAAGGGTTTGGATTTTATTTTTAAGTTTATAAACAATTGACCTCTCCAACTGATCATAATACACTGTTCGAGACAGATTTACAATGGGTCTGTGACAAACTGAGCAGTTATTTTCAACAGAATGCTAACTTGAAGATCAAAACATGAGCTCAGAAGATGAAAGCTGAGTGTCACACACTGGAAATTCCCATTTTTCGCTTGTTTTATTTAATATCTTTGAGCTAGTATTCTCTAGCACTGTAGTGTAGCTCAGCTCATCCCTGCTTGTTCAAGGGGAAATGTTCTCCCTTTCTGCTTTTGTACAACAGAACATTAAGGCATGTGTGTCATTAGCCCCTGCTTTAGCAGCTTCAGTGGGGGTGAGTGTCACTAGGCAATTACGTGTAACATGGAACAAAGACGTTTTAAGGCATGGTCAAAGTGGGCTCTTGACTAGGGCCCCAGTCTTTCAGGGGGCGCTTTAGAGCCAGCTCTGTTCTACAGAACGTTTTGCCCTGATAACCTTTAATAATTCCTAAACAGATAATTTTAAATACCGTTTACATGTATTTACTTTTTTATGTGGGTGATGTGTGAAAATGTATTTTAGACATTTTTTAGAGAAATCTTGTGTTTATGTTTCATGCAACCTCCATAAAAAAAGTTAAATTTATAAAGAAACAGGACTTCACATATGAGAAATGGGAGGGTGTCACAGAGATTAGGGGTGGTCTGAACTCGTTGAGTTTTACTCCATGGAATTCCGTGGCATTACCTGAAAAATCCACAAGATTCTACGGAGTTTCACATCCAGAATTCAGGACCACCATAAACGCTTGTGTAAGAGTATGGCACTTCTCAATGAATTGGAATGTTGAATGAAAGCACAGGACTGGAAATTGTGTCCATGGTGATGCCAAGTGGTAACATACTCTATAGGTGTGTATTTCACACATTCTGTAAGCCCACACACAATACCAATACATGTGCCCTCCAGAACACCCCACAATCCTTTCCACAACTTCAGTATGCCCATCAGTGCTCTACCCTAGATTACTTCTGCAGTACCACTCCACCGCCCCATAGGGGGTTGCGAGTGTCGTATCATTGTTGATGAGGATGCTTATATCGATTCTCGAATAAGCACATTTGAAACATCTTGAGAAACATCTTTATAAAAATACCGGGACGTTTAGTTGGCTAGCAAATAAATGTCTCCCAGAAAGAACATTTGACTCAAAATGATCTCATAATCCCCACTCAGAGATGCCTCCGTGTGACTCATTCAAAGATAACACTGAATATCATTGAAGCACCGGCAGCGCAATGGACTTCCCCATATTTAAAATGCCATGTAAAGTCACCATGCATTACTTTTTATAGCATTGTAAATATATTTACCTTTTACGCATAACTCTGTTTGAAAGAGGCGTTCCATGGATTTTGCTTTGGGTATTCTCGTTCGCAACATCCATGAAACTTGCCACATTCCCAGATTTAAAACATTTTGTAAACCTGGAAATGCGTCAGAATCCTACACCTCCTCAGGAGAGACGTAAGGAGGTGCAACAAGGAGAAATACTTTTATTTCTTGTTTTTTCCTCTTTCCATGAGTGCTGCATTCTACAGAACATATAGAGAGAAGAACATCCCTTTAATGATTGTTTTTCTGCAGGAAGATGTCTCTTCCAGCAAAAAACAATCATCTCTTCGGTGTAGGCCCCCTTAAAAAATGATGCAAGTGTTTCTGCGCTAGTGCACAGCTACTGTTTGTGCAACGGCGCAGGGGAGAAGAACAGGAATACGCGGTATCTTGTGGATACGGTGCATTCCTGCTCTTGAAAGTGGCCCTTTTTGCAGTGTTATCCCCAAAGTTTTTGCTTCTTCCTCCTATTTTTCCTGATCTGTTTTTGTTGGCTGTAGGACTCTGGGTACTTTACTACGGCTAATCAGTTCTAAAGTGCATATGCTCTCTGTTAATCCTGGCACCTTTGGCTTGAGTCTCCCTTCCATTTTTGTTGCTGTTGCCTCATGTGTTTTGCTGGTGTTATGTGCTCAGAGCATTGTGCCACTGCCAATAAGTGCCACAGTGCAAGTGCTCCCTAGGTAAAGTATGTATGTTGATTGGTTTCCATGATTGGCTTATTTGGTTTACTGTTAGGCCCCAGTAATGTACACCAGGAGTGCCCAGGGCTTGTAAATCCAAATGCTGCTAGTGGGCCTGCAGCACTGGTTGTGCACCCACAGAAGCAGCCCTGTAAAATGCATCTAAGGTCTGCCATTGCAGAACCTGCGTGCAGTCTGGTACTGTCATGCTGACTGGGCAAATGCACCCACTTGCCAGTCCCTAAACCTTCCCTTAATGTCATATTAGTCACCCCTATGGTAGGCCCAAGAGCAGGGTGCATTGTAAGCATAAGGTAGTACAAGCCCTGATGTGTGTGGCATGTCCTATTAGTGAATTACAGCCATTTTCGATTTTCACTATTGAAAGGCTACCTGTTCTCATAGGCCAGAATGGGCGGTTGGAATTGTTACATTCTACATTCCTAGCAGACTCAGGGAACATGGTAGAAATTCGAGTTTAGCATGCCTGAACTCAGAATATTAAAATACATCTTTTAGTAAAGTTTATTTTAATGTTCTGTGTTTGCAAATACTACTCTTAGAAAGTTGGTATTTGCTTGCCTAACCTTTTCAGCCTGCCTCTGCTAAGATGTGTATCTGCTGTATGGTTTCTCTGAGTGACAGGGCTGGGGAATTTCAGGAGACAGGCTGGGCAGCCAGGTGTTGAATAAAAAAATTACACCAGGATGGGTGGGAGGAGTGCACCTTGACTCTGAATAGGGCTGTGCTCTGCCACCAAAATGCTGGCTTCACCTCCTGTGGAGCATCTGATGTCTCTGCCCTGCACACTGAAAGCAGAAGCCTGCATCATGTCAACAAAGTGCTCAGAACCTGGACTGAACTAGGCAAAGACCCCCTGGCCTCAAAGAACAAAAAAGATTTGTAGTATAAATATAGGAGCCCTGCTCCTAAGAAATTAGATCCTGCTTGAACCAAGAAGAACCTCTGCCCCACGAGAAGGAACTGGGAAAGCTGCCAGGAGGAGTACTGTCCCTGACCTGGGTGATTGGCCTGCAGTGGTTGCCTTGCTGTGGAAGGAGAGGAAAAGACTAATAGAGACCTTGCTCAACTTGTGATTTCAACTATCTCTAAGGGCTTGTGGGCGAGCTTGCCCCCTGAATGGAGTCCCAGTACTATTTGACTCCTCCTGCCTTAAAACCGAGCCGCTGAAACTTGCCGATCTCCCCCTGCTGCTGGAACCGCCATCCAAGTGCGCCTCGTACACCCGGACAGCCGTGAAGCCGTACCTGTGGCCGCCCGCACCGTGTGAGCCCGCTCTGCCTATGAGCCGCACTCGCACCATCCTGAAGGGCCGCCCGCACCCGCTTTACCCTCCCCCGAGAACCGCACGGCTGTGGGAATCCCTGAATCTGAAGCGCACCGCAAGGAAAGTTCGGCCCATACGTACGAAGCGTACTGGCCCCTTGCACCGCACCACAGAGATCTAACAGCAGCCCGCGCCCAAGAGGACGACTCGTACGCCGAAGCATACCAGCCCCTGGACATCGCGCTGCTGGGGGAAGTGAAAGGTGTAGTGACGGAGCCACCCGGCCCGCACACGTGCGCACACACGCACGCATACGCCTCAGGGGCGGGGTAGCCCCTGAGTATAAATAAACGGCCGGAAGACCGCTCGTGGTCTTTGGCCCTAACTGTCAGTCAGTGTTGCGTGGTTTTGTTCTCAGTCATAGTTAGGCCCCACTTCGCGGCCTAGGCATCCCTTGCCCCCGTGTCTCCGGACACTACACTGGCGACGAGGCGGTCTCAGTTACCCGCGCCTCGCCACGCAGCTGTGCCGGTCATCCCTGCTCGGCCGTGCCCCGCGGTGGTGCTGCCGCGTGTGACGTGTGCACCAGGCCGTGGTGCGTCAGGTGAGCTCGCGCCTCTTCGAGGCCACAACCGGCGACCCGCCGCCCTGCCCGCTCTTTGGCGGCTTACCGGCACTCACGCCCACGCTCACCTTCCCGCTGCCTTGGTGTGCGCTCCTCCGCCTGCCGCCGGCGCATCGGAGGGTGATCCTCGGCCCTCGCGCCGGTACCTCAGCGGCCGCGCTTGGAGCCGCGGGCTCGCGCATGCGCACACTGCACCAGGTCGCGTAAGCCCTGATTAGGATCGCGCATCAGGCTGCCGACCGGTGTGAAGGGCCCTGCGTATCCACACGCATCGGGCGGACGCTGCCATTAACTCGGAGGGCGTGTTCGGCCCTCATCCAGGCGGCAATCCCGGCTCCCTTCAGGTCGCGTCTGCTGCTTCGACCACCAACAGGTCACGTTTGCTGCTTCAAACACCAACAAAAAAAAAAAAAAAACAAGAAAACACTGCGCCCCCCTGGCTGTCCTGAGCTCTTCAAGCCTACTTCTGCACGCCTCACCCGGACCAGAAACCTAGTTACCCGGCGCCGCCTCTTCTGCCACGCGGGACCTGCTCACCTCTGTGCCTGCCCGTCCGGACCTGTCTCAACCTCTCACGTCGTGCTTTTCCACGTGCTCCTGCTGCCACGACCATGAGCCAACCGCAGGCCGAAGGTGGTGCTACTGCCGCGGCCCCTGCTCAGAACCAAGCACCTGCTCCCACTGGTCCTCCAGCCACGGTGCCGCCCCTCGTTGTTCCGGGTCCAGCTCCTGGTGCCGCGGCAGCCACTGCTGCAGCCCCCCCCGGGCATGGCCTCGCAGCGCCGCTTCCCCCGTTCAGCGAACTGGCGGATCCACCCACAGCTGCAGCGCGTTGGCGCCTGTGGATTGGAAGGTTGGAGCACTATTTTATCGGCGTCCGTGAGACTGATGGCAAAGTCAAGCGCTCTTTGCTCATGTGTTATGGCGGTGATGAGCTATATGAACTCTTTGAGACATTGCCAGATCGGGGTGGAGAACAAGACTACGACGCCGCAGTACGTGCGTTGAACCTCTACTTCGATCCCAGGGTGAACCCCGACTATGAATGGTTTAAGCTACGCCAAGCCAGGCAGGGAGAGACGGAACCCATTGACTCCTTCTATGCCCGGTTACGTAAACTAGCTATTGCCTGCGAACTTCCGGACCAGGGCCTAGAGATTCGCGCACAACTAATCCAAGGGTGCCGATCGGTACAACTCAGACGCCTCATCCTTAGGCAACCACGTATCTCCCTCGACGAGATCCTCGTCCTTGCGCGCTCGCATGAGCTCTCCAACGCCAGAGCTGACGAAATGCAAGCTGCTCTCGACCGACCCGGTGCACCCGTAAAGACCCCTCACATCAAGGAGGAACAAGTAGATGCCATCAGGCGCCGGCCACAAACACAAAGGGGAGCCTCACAAGCCGCTTCCCGGAACCCCTGTGGGAACTGCGGCATGGAACACCCCGCAGGAGGAAGGTGCTTCGCGAGAGGAAAAGTATGCTCCAACTGCGGAAAAGTGAATCACTTTGCAAAAGTGTGTCGCAGTAGCGGGAACCGCCGTTTTAACTCGAGCGGAAAAGGCCCTACACAGGCGGTGCGGCAACTCTCCTTGGATGATCCGGGCCCGTGCAGCGATACCGCAAGATCAGCATTCCGCGTCGATGACGATGACGATAACGTTTTCTTCGTCTCCTTCGTGGGGAGAGAAGGCTCTAGAAGACGCCCACCCCCGATGTGTGAGATCTCCATCGCTGGCTCTCCCGTGCAAGCACTCATTGATACCGGGGCATCAGTAAATGTGATGGACAGCACGCAATACGAGCTACTGTCTCCACGCCCACCACTGTCACCTTCAAACGCAAAAATATACACTCACGACAGCGACGACCCGCTTCCCCTGAGGGGAGTAATCGAGGTGACAGCTGCTTGCAACGATCAACAAGTCAAGACCAAGTTCCATGTTACCGGAGGCAGGCGTGGCACGCTCCTGAGCTGCCACACGGCGGAAGATTTACAACTTGTATTCTTCGCGCGACAAGTACATGAACTGCACGCGGAAGCCATCTTGCGAGATTTCCCGACCCTATTCAAAGGACTCGGCTGCCTAAAAGGTAAAAAGTTCAAACTACACGTTGACCCAACGGTCCGACCCACTGCCCTCAGACACAGACGAGTGCCATTTCACCTGCGGCAGCAAGTGGAGGAAGAGCTGCGCAAACTTGAAGAGTTGGGGGTGATCGAAAAGGTGTCGGGCCCGACACCCTGGGTATCGCCGCTCGTGATCGCCCCCAAGCCGAAGCAGCCAGGCGCTATACGCCTGTGTGTGGACATGCGTCTTCCGAACAAAGCAGTGAAAAGAGAGAGGCATCTGACACCAACTATGGACGACATCGTGGCAGATCTCAACGGCGCACGCTGGTTCTCCAAGCTGGACCTCAACGCCGGATATCACCAGCTTGAGCTTCACCCGGACAGTCGCAACATCACGACATTTTCCACACATGTCGGACTCCGGAGGTACAAACAGCTGAGCTTTGGGGTATCATAGGCGGCTGAAGTTTTCCAAAACGCCATCAGGGAGACTCTCTCAGGTTTAACAGGAGTCATAAACCTAAGCGATGACATCCTTGTCTTCTCCAAAACCTTGGAAGAGCACCACGTTCACCTCCGAGCCACGTTGCAACGCCTCGCCGATCACGGCCTCACTCTCCATAGGGAAAAGTGTTCCTTCTACAAGGAATCAGTGGACTTCTTCGGATATATTTTCTCCCAGGAGGGACTTCAGGTCGATCCGAAGAAAGCGGACGCCATCCGGGCTGCTCCCAAGCCTACGTCAGCCACAGAGGTCAGAAGCTTCTTGGGGATGGCCACGTACTGTGGCCGTTTCATCCCTGGATTGGCATCCCTCTCCGAGCCACTACGCACCCTCACCAAATCGGGCCAACCATGGGCGTGGACCGCCAAGGAAGACGAAGCTTTTGTGGCAATCAAAGCTGCGCTAATCGACGACAAGGTCATGGCCTACTTCAGACCACACCGGCGCACGGAAGTCGTTGTGGACGCAAGTCCCGTTGGGCTGGGGGCCGTCCTCATGCAGGAGACAGAGGCACACGAATGGGTGCCGACAGCCTACGCTAGCAGAGCACTGACCGCGACGGAGATGCGGTACGCCCAAATTGAACGTGAAGCACTGGCCATCAAATGGGCATGCCAGCATTTTCACCTCTACCTGTTCGGGCACGAGTTCAAAGTAGTGTCTGACCACAAGCCCCTTGTGCCTCTGTTTGCGGGAACAGCTAGACTCGCCCCACCCAGGATTGAGAGATGGGCCGTACAACTCCAAACATACCGTTTCGAAGTCATCTATCGGCCTGGAGCCGATAATCCCGCGGACTTCCTATCAAGGCACCCCGGCACCTCCGATGCGGTCCAAACTATGAGCGATGTGGAAGACGTCGAGGAATACGTCCAGATGATCTCTCAAGAAGCCTGCCCAGTCGCCCTGACGCTGGAAGACATCGGGAAGGCCACGGATGAAGACGAGTGCCTCCTCAAAGTGAAAGCAACATTGGCAAATAGGAGCTGGAAAAACTTCCTGGATGGAGTCAGCGCCCTCACGCCCCAGGAACAGCTGGCAAGACAACAACTTTGGAGGGCTCAGAGTGAACTGAGTGTCGGACCCCATGGGGTGATCCTCCGAGGGACAGCGATCATGGTACCTGCAAGGCTACAAGGGGAAGTCGAGCGTCTCGCACACCAAGGTCACCAGGGGGTGTCAAAGACTAAAGGACGTCTGCGCAACAAGGTGTGGTTCGCTGGCATGGACGCAGCGGTAGAGAAAGAGGTTGGCAACTGCCATTCGTGCACCATCACCGGCCGAGAACCTGCTCCCCACCCTGTGGTCACCGAAGACTCCTGTAAAGAGCCATGGTCAAAAGTGAGCGTAGACTTCGGATCATTCCCGGATGGACGGCACACCCTCGTCCTAATTGACTCCCACTCTCGTTTTCCTATCGTGGAGATCGTACCCTCCACAGCGTTCCACCACGTA
The DNA here is from genome assembly GCF_964263255.1 of Lissotriton vulgaris. Lineage (NCBI taxonomy): Eukaryota > Metazoa > Chordata > Amphibia > Caudata > Salamandridae > Lissotriton > Lissotriton vulgaris. The sequence goes on from NC_141691.1 coordinate 887,029,748, forward strand.
AAGAAAGCCCTGGAGAGAGTATTCGCCATGGTAGGCCTGCCAGAAGAAGTGAGGTCGGACAATGGCCCTCCTTTTCAGGGGAAAGACTTCCAAGCATACCTAGCCGCCCGGGGCATCCACCACAGAAAAATCACTCCGCAATGGCCCCAGGCAAACGGGGAAGTCGAGAGATTTATGCGGACATTAAACCGCGCGCTGCAAATTGGCGTGGAAAGGAAGGAGGACGCCGAAGAGTGCCTGTCACAGTTCCTCAGCGCATATCGACAAACACCCCACTCGACCACCCGCTGCGCTCCGGCGCACCTGGTATTCAAGAAGGTACCAAGAGACTGCGTGCCAGCTACACCTGCCTGGTGCCCTCCAGAGATAAACCACGAAGCCACCCAAGAACGACGGAAGCGCACAAACAACAAAGCCAGCCAGGCCAGGAAGGCCCAAGCCAGGTCATTAGTAGTTGGTGATAAAGTGATCCTCAAGAACAGACACCGACATTCAAAATACGACCCAGCCTTTGAACCGGAAGTGTGGGAGATCGTGAATGTGCACGGCACCATGGTGTCCGCATCCAGGGGCACACGAGCTGTGACGCGGAACGTGTCATGGTTCAAGCGTGTCTCTTGCGAAGGGGAACACGCCGGCTCTGCATCTGAGGAGGCGGAGGACGGAGACCAGGAGCCAGTACGCGAGGAGTCATCCACGGCCCCACGAGAAGAGGAAGGACCGATTTCACCGAGACTCGAGCCGGCCCACAACATCAACCACCGAAAAACTCCTCGAACAATGATCAACATCGTTCTGAGCAACCAGCGGAGATGGGAGGTCTGGAAAGTCGTCAAAGCCAAAGATATCACCTGCGACCCAATCCGACCCCCAACCAAAGGTTGAAAGACTATGCATGGAATATGAACTGATCAAAGACATCTCATGGCCGGGACTATTGATCTGTGAGTTTGGAGGGATGTAGTAACGGAGCCACCCGGCCCGCACACGTACGCACACACGCACGCATACGCCTCAGGGGCGGGGTAGCCCCTGAGTATAAATAAACGGCCGGAAGACCGCTCGTGGTCTTTGGCCCTAACTGTCAGTCAGTGTTGCGTGGTTTTGTTCTCAGTCATAGTTAGGCCCCACTTCGCGGCCTAGGCATCCCTTGCCCCCGTGTCTCCGGACACTACAAAAGGTATCCCCGCTCAAAGGCACGACAAGGACGAACGCAGCGCACGACGAAGGCTCTATGCCTAGGACCACCCGCCTCGCCCCCGGGGCACCCTGCTCGAACGTCTCGGACCGAGACACCTGCACGAGCCAGACCCACATCGGAGGGGGGGCCGCCAGATTGCTCCTTGGATGCCTCGCCTGCACACGCCTCATCCGCATCCACAACTCCGCATTTTCAAAAGGTACTGTACGCATCGCCTGTGACTGAGTGCTTCCCGGACTAGAGAGTCCGCAATGCTGATCTTTAAAACCTCTCGCTTATCACAATCTTGCCTGTGAGACACCCCAGAACAGTGCGGAGCGCACAGCCCAAGGAGTTACGCTTATTTTAAAAAGAACTCGCTGTTCCTAAAAGTATTGTGGCCTATTGATAAACGTTATATTGATCTTGTGCTAAGTCTTTTATATAAAGAATACCTATTTTTGATACAACCCTGGTGTGGTGTCCATGTGTGGTGTCCATGTGTGGTGTTGGGATGTATGATGTTACAATGCATACTTTTACCACGCATACCATTACAAAGCGGTATTTACAACGAATACCGTTACAACGCATAGCGCTTAGAGGTGCTGGATAGTGGTAAGTATAATTTTATATTCCAACTCCAGTCCCCGTGAACACTAGGGAAGGTGTTGGATATAAAATTATACTTATTCCCTATCCTAGAGCGCCCCCCAGCGCAATGCGTTGTAATGGTATGCGTGGAAATGCCTGCGTTGTAATGGTAGTGCGTTGTAAAAACTTTGTTGTAACAGTTATATACCGTGGTGTTGTCACTGAGTTACTGTGTATATTTACAAATGCTTAACCCATAACGCTCTGAGAATAGCCTTGTCTGCTCACCCCATGCAACCTAGAGGGTGAGCAGGGGTTATTTTAAAGAGTAAGTCCCATGTCCTGAGTAGAGGAGACAGTCCCTGCTTGTCACAAGTACCTACCTGTGCCAACCAGAGACCCCCAATTCTAACACTCTCTGTGTAAATTATGGTTATAATTGGTTATCCATGATTGGCATATTTGATTTACCGCTAAGTCCCTAGTAAAATGCACTGAGTGTCCCGGGCCCATAAATAAAACTCTACTAGTGAGCTTGCAGCACTGGTTGTGCCACCCACACGTGTAGCCCTGTAAATGTGTCTCAGACCTGCCATTGTAGTGTCTGTGCACGCAGTTTGTAACTGTCACGTCAAACTGGCAAGTGCACTTGCCAAGCCCTAACCTTCCCCTTTTCTTACATGTCAGTTCCCCCTCAGGTAGGCCCAAGGTACCCCCATGGGCAGGGTGCAGTGTACTTTGAAGGTAAGACGTGTACTGGTGTGTTTCACATGTCCTGACACTGAAATACAACCAATTTCGTTTTTCACTATTGAAAGGAAATCTGTCCCATAGGCTAACTTGGGAGTTGCTTTGTAACATCTTACAAGTATAACTTTACATTGAGACAAAATTGAGAAATACAGTTAGGCTCTCTGAATTCAGAAATTAATAACACATCTTTTTAAGAATATGGTTTTTAAATTGTGTGTTTGAAAATGCCACTTTTAGAAAGTAGGCCTTTTCTTGTTTAACCATTATGTGTGCCTCTGCTGTTTTGTGTATTGACTGTCTGGTTTTGGAGTGACTGAGGATGTGCATTCACTGTAGACAGCCACTAAGGGAGTTGAGGTGTGTCCTGTATTTCCTGGGTGACTCATAGCTGGGCTGAATAGACCTTTGCTGCATTTAGAGTGGTGGGAGAAGTTTCACTTCCACCTGCATTGGCTGTGTCTCCCGTGCACATTGCTGTCTCCACCTCCTATGGTCATGCTGCGCCTGAGAGGACAGAACTGGTTATGACTGGGCTCAGAGACTCTTACCACAAAGAGAACAAAGACAAAATTGGGACTAAGTATTGGACCTTAAAATCCAGAGAATTAGATCACTTCTGGACTCAAGAGGATCCTCTGCCAAGGAGAAGAGCAGGAGAGCTGTTAGGAGGAGTACTGCCCCTTTGCCGTGTTGCTTTGCTGGGTTGGCCTGCAGTTGCTGTCTTCTGCCAAAGAGAGGAGTAAGCCCGGAACTTTGCTGTGAAACTGCTTGTAGAAGAATTTCCAAGGGCTTGTGTGTGCCTTAGTCCTGTTCTGAAGTTTCGGGGACATAAATACTTCAATTGCAACCCACTGACCAGCACCTGGACTCCTGTGTGGACTCCTGTATTCAAAAGAGCACCAATTCCAGTTCCTAGGCCCTAAGAATTGTGTTTTTGTTGTAGCAAAGCAAGATAAACAACTCCAACGCCATCAGCAATACTGCAATCTGCACCGAGGTCTGGGGCACCACTCGTGAAGTGCACAACGCACCCCCCGCCTGCACCACAGTTCCAATGCCCTTCGATACTCATTGATGCCTGCAGTTATTGGCCTTCCCCCCGCCAGCGCTCGCAGGACACCATCAACGCCAATGCCAGCATCCAGTTACCGCAGAGCTGATAACCGATGAGGTTAACTTCACAAACTATTCGACTTCACATCACTTCACTCGAACCAAAGCCTCACCACCGATGCTGCACACTTCCCCTGTCCTGGACTCGACACATAGCCTCCTCACGGACACAATGTCTCGCTTCCTCTGTGGCAACCCGGGAACTGGCCTCGACCTTGGCACTGACGCCTCCCCTCCATAATGCTGTGCATTGTCCATAGACTTCATTTTCCAAGGTACCGTTATTTGGGATCCATGTGACTCCGTGCCCGAAGGTGAGCACCTTGTGGTCAGCGCCGTACTTTGGATTTATGCCTGTCACAACGTCTTTATAGCACCCGGTGGAGCTATTTTGTTTCTACAATTCTATTTTTGCAATAACTGTTTTTAAGTGATATTTTGATACATGTATGTTGGATTTTTGTTGTTTTGGTCTTGTTTGGTTTAGAAAAAGGTACTTTTATTTTTCTAAACTGGTGTGGTGTCCATTTGTGGTGCTTTCACTATGTTACTGTGTTTTTTGAGTACAAATATTTTACACATTGCCTTTGGATAAGCCTGTCTACTCGTACCAAGCTACCAAGGGGGTGAGCAGGGGTTATCTAAAGTGTGTATCCCCCTTACCATGACTAGAAGCAAGGGTCCCTACTTAGACCTACTTAGACAAAGGTGCATATGTCTGCCAACTAGAGATCCCCATTTGTAACACCTCGTCTTTCATTTCGATGCAGGGCAGTGCAACAGGAAGGCTTGCTGCGCTGCTGTGCGTCGAAATATTGTAAATGAGGCCCATTGTTAGTGACTATCAGCTAATGTGTGCCATTTCAATTATCGTTACACCCATATTTTGTCATTAAAGCTATGTTTTATCTAACAAGGCACTGGATTACTAAATTAATGGGAGTTGCTACCCCCTCTATTAATCCAAAATCTCAGAAGCTCGTCCTTCTCTTGACATATAGATAGCACTGGGCAGTCTGAGGGCAAAATTGGGGAAAGGAGCAGAGCCCCCTAAACTTTATAAGTATAAAATGGAGAAAAGGAATGCAAAACAAGTACTTGTACTAAGACGGCAAAATACCTTAAGACGGTCCTGAATCACCACAACATTCCGATGGTTCAGTCCATCAAGATTCAATTCAATCTTGACTGACTCGATGGCACCTGTGTCATTATTGAGCGTAGGTACAGATTGATAAATTTCAGCGAAAAGTTCAGGGAAAGAAGCTATGTTCAACAGATGTGGCAGCCACTGAGATTGGAAACAAAACTCTTTAGATAACAGTTTAATTTACTGATAGGTCATCCAGCCTCTTCATATAGATGTATTTTAAACCTCTATGCAAGGCAATAGGATGGAATGCCAGTGAAATCACCCAGTACTATTTTTATCATAAGATTTTGTACCATCTCACAGAAGATGCTGCAGTTCCATAAAGAGTTTCAAAAGACATTCAGTGTTCATCTTTTTATGAGTTGAAATACCTTAGAGAATGTCAGTTTTTTTTAATAGTAATTGTTCTGCCACCTGAAGTTCCTACGAATCCATGCTGTTTGCAGTATTAACAAAAGCCTAATAGAAAACCATTTCAACCATTTTATTTGACTTTGATGTTCTTCTCCCATGCTGGTTTCTCCTGGAATATGCAATTCAACTTTCGGTTTGTTTCCTGAAATGAGTGCAGCTGTAAAATACTAATGGGAGTGTTTTATTTAGGAATTCAAGATCTTCATAGATTCATTGTATTGCTATAGAAAACAGCTCTAGGGTCTCAGTCCAGTGAGGATGAGGCAGTGTCACTTTCATTCCAAGAAAGGCATCATAAAATACTGACGTTTGATTTGCACTACCTAGATCTATGGCTCATACTGTCAGCCTTGAAAATAGCTTAACGTGTTAATCTCCGGCTGCTGAAATCTAGTGAGATTTATAGATCACAAGTTTGAATCCTGCCTGAAGCAAGTAAATAATGTATCTTTCCATGGTTCAAATTTGGGTCCCAGATTTGCTTGTGCTTTGCGTTGGGGGTTATGCCACAAAATAGATGGGCTGGGATTTATTATCCAAGGCAAACCAGGATTTGCATTAGAAAGTTCCCTAAAGTAATTCAAAGTTGATCTATGCACTATTTTACGTTACTTTGCGTCTAGTGGGTGTTCCGTGGATGGTACATGGGCATTCTCATGGGTTTTGACGCAAATCCCTATCAACTAATATTTATAGACTGGGATTTGTATCAAAACCTTACACCCCCTTGAGGCAGGCAGGATGGAGAGTAAAAATGATTTCATTTCGAACGTTGCATTGCACAGCACACATACCAAGTGGGAAAAGTCTGAAAGGATAGTTTATATTTACTGGAAGGATCCTTTTACAAGTACAAAACCTATGCTTTTGAGAATGCACATTCCCTTGCACCTCCGAGCAGGGGTGTGTTAGTTGGTGCATGGATGCCAAAAGGGTGCTAGTGATAGGAGGGAGAAAAATGTGCCATATCTCAGTAGATATGGTGCATTTTTTTCTCCCTTTGTTATTAGTAAAGCTGGTTCTACATATTGAGTGCCATGGATAACAAGCAAGTTTATGTAACGACAACATGTACATAGTTAAAAAAAGTTAGAGGCAGAGAGGATTTTGGGGCACACTTCTGCTGTGAGACAATCTTAAGGCCAGTGCTTGTTTCCAAATTCGCGCACTGAGTTCATCATAAAGTTCTTGGCTGATATTTTAAAAATAATCCCACGGGTTCCGCAAAGCACCAATGGCTTGACATCCTCTCACATTGTCTGCTCTCCCACAGCATTACACCAATATATCAACAGAGGAAAGACATTTTGCTATAAATATAGTTATGATGTCCACACTTTATTGAGGGTCTGTATTTGTGGACATGCAGGACAATGTGGGATTGGTACGGGTATTATATCATTTGCATATCGAAAACATCACTTCTGAGTATTGTGGAACCCTAATGATTGGTTTACATTCTTGCCTTATTATCTAACCCAACCGACTTGGAATTTATAAGTGTCTCGTGTGCCCTACCTGCGCTGCACAAAATTTCACATAAGAATGGCTCCAAGTGGCATCAATATTACTGGTTGGGGAATTGTTCTATTATTCATAGATTGGTGATTTCGATTTTGTGAAATTGACTCATGCAATATTTCGGCAAATTCTAAAACTGTGCAAACACTTAATCACAAAAGTTGAGTTAATACACATCATCAAAATTTGTTCCTGAATGACCATGCTCACCTATATCTGGGGCACTCCAGCAATTCCAACAGTCTGTTCCCGAACCCAAATAGTACAACCAACAAGGAGGGGGCCATTCCCTATTCAGTCAAGAGTATTCCTCTTGTTTTTTTTCTACTGCTCCCCGCAATTACCCTTGCCGTTGCTCCTTATCACTAACTTCTCTGCATCCGCTCCCTGCCTTTTCCACCCATCTTCCTCTAATTCTTCTTCCTCTTACTACATCTAACCCCCTACCCATCCTATGGGCCCTATTCCCATCCACACTCCCTCCTCTGCACCAGCTTCTTGCCCTTGTCCCCTTTTTCTCAGTTTAGGAGTCCTAAAGTTAGGATTCCTAACTTTACTACTCCTAAACTGAGAAAAATCCTAACTTTAAGACTTTCGGTATTCACAGAAGGCATTTAGGAGTCCTAAAATTATGACTCCTATCTTCTGGGAATACCGAAATGAGTAAGTGCCTTCTGTGAATACCAAAATGAGTACGTGCCTTCTGTGAATACCAAAATGGTAGTAAGTTTAGGATTTTGTCTTAAGTTAGTTCTGTGAATCGGGCCCCTCATGCGGTACTTCTTGGAGGAAGGTGAGGACGAGGATCATCTTCCTGTCCTGGCACATTCACCTCAGGAGGCATGGAGGCCACCTTCTCTCCATTAGCATGACCTGTGCCTGGATCTGCGCCAATCCGAATCATCATGTCAACATAATTTAGGACCCATGTCAGCAGATGGCAGCCAGAGAAGAAGGACGTGCCACCCTTCTCCAGACCTATTGGTAGGTAACAGTCTCCATCTCAAAACTAATAGATATATAATGGACCCCCTTTGGGAAAAGGGGCCACCGCTGCAGCAGGAGGCTAGATTGGGACTCAATACTCCAGAGGCACGAGAGCAGATCCAAACAGTGCCACTATTTACACCAGATGGAGGTGGCTATGTAGCTTGGCTCCTATGGGTATTTAATTGTTCCATGCAATACAGGCCAGGGTGTGTGTTAACATTTTCACTGTTGGCCCATTTAAAATACGAGAGGATGTGATGCAAGTGTAGGGCTTATAAAGCAGGCTAACTTAATTGAATAGCTTAACTAATAAACATTTGATACATTGACACATGTTTCTTAAATTGTATAATAATATTTGATCAAGACACATGATTCAATATCCTGTGTAACAAAACAGGAGTCAAGCTTGAGATGACACCTCTTCACTCGATAGAACACCATGCTTAAGAAAGGTATATAAGGTACTAGTGAGGAGTACGGTTAGTCACATGGACCGGTTGCCTTGAGAGAATGATGGATTACAAAGTTCTGACTATGTGCTGGATGGCACAATAAGATGCACACGAAGACTTTGTCTGACCTTGCATTTTTTGAATTAGCTAATAGAGGCATGCCGGTAGACGGCTGGTAAATAACTTAGGGAGGTTCTAGACCAGGAGAGTGGGGAAATGCTGAAATATAGCTGATGCTTCTCTAACCTTTTCCCTACTTTGTATTTTTATTGGTGACATGTTTATAATATTCACCATGTTTCTAATGCACATGAGTTGCATATGATTATTGTATATCCCAACAATTGTGTACACATACTGATTTTGGGTCTAGGGAAGGTTTCTCTTCATACAGCCTGCAGATGAGAGATTATCTGGCATTTTTCTCTCCAAAGGGTCCCACCGACCTGAGAGTAACACAGATGGGGGGAAACCTGGCTGTTTTCTATTTCTCCAAAAACGCTATGGTTTCCTTTTGGGGCTTAGTAAATTTACCAGGTCTCACATCAGCAGTTTTGGGTTAACAAGACACTCCATACGATTGCTCCACAGCAGATGGCGTGGAGTCCTATGGCAAAGCATTACAAAACCAGTGCAGCATTCAAGAGCACATGGAGATTTAGTGGCATATTTAACAAATAATCATGCAATGCAACACAGCACTCCACTTTGTTAGGATGAACTGAGCTTCATGAAAAGGAGAGGGCAGGAATGTGCCATATTTAAAACTTTATGGAGCATTCCTGGCCGGTGCCTGTGCTAGCACACAAACTGCTGCCTAGATCCAATGCAGGTACCCTGCACCATGGTGTATTGTAGTCAGGATTGATTTTGTGCAGGAAGGGGCACAATTCAGCCTTCTTAGAAAGGGAAACAAAAAAATTTCCCCAAGTGCAGACTTAAAGTTAGTGCTCGTAAATGCCCTCTGTGAATTTCCAAAGTCATAAACTTTGACCCTTGGTCTAAGTTTAGACAAAATGTCTAAGTTTACCTTTGTGAATAGGGCCCAAAGATTTTAATAGTATCAAAAGAATTTCAAGACACATTATCTGGTGATGCTCAGATGAGAAAAATTCAATAAAACTTAATTTACACACATTACAATGTGTGTGCTGTATGGTTTTATCAGTAAAACTGTATGTACATTTAGTGGCCTTTTCAAAGGAAAATGTGAGGTTTGTAAATGACAGTGTGATGCCACACATTGCTTTAGTTACAGTACAAAACGCCTGCCCCATGTTCATTAAAGTAAGGTGGGTCGCAAAGGTTTATTGTTCTAAAATTAAGGTCATGGTTCTAAAAGGTTTGGGCAGCACTGTTCTAAGCACACAGGAAGGAACAACCAACTTGCCTTTTTGGATGAGGTATGGCCAGGGGCGAAACAAAGGCCCCTGCAGCGATAAGGGGCTCATCCTCCACGGAGCCTCAATTCAGGCTCCACCCTATGAATATCTGTGAGATATGGGAGTTTCAGGGGGTGTCATCACATTCAGACGGAGGCCCCCATCATTTTGCTTTATGCCATTGAGTGTGCTTGTTAATTGTTGCCAATTGAAACAGTCATTTCAATGAGTTGAGTCCCATCCTTGGAAAGCCACGGATGCCCATTTTTAAGAGAATATGCATGCATGACCCTAAATTAAAGTGATGACTATCGCTCCCTATAGCCTCTAGGTATGTCATCAATATACTTTGGCAATAATCATATTTTCATTAGTCTACATTTTAAAGTAGTGTTAATGGTACGAAACATGGACATCGTGATTACAAATTCTCCATACAATTGTTCGCATAACCTTAATGAATTGCCCAATCTTTTACTAATAAAAGCTGTAGCCACATAGAAAATGCCCAAAGAATGAGAATGTGTATTACAGATAAGTGACAACCAGGTTGTTGGCAGTAGAGTATGCTTTGGCACACATAATGTGATCTCTTCCTTTAAGTATATTATGTCAGAGTGAATTTAGAGCTTTCCACATTTCATAGCGGTCAATAAAATATCATGTCTTTTAAATATATGATAGCTGAGCAAATAGAATGCTCTATGAAAATAAAGTGATTTGACTCACACAATAAAATATCACATCTCAAAAAAAAAATTCTTCTGCAAAATGCAGCCCTCTCAATTTAGTGAGAAGGCTAAGAAGGAGCATAAGAGAGATACCTGTGTGGACAAATTGTAAATTGCACTCAAGCACATCACAGATTGTACAAATACGTTGGCAGTTATGCAAATATTGTTAATTGGTTTACAAAATAAAATATTACGTCCTAGGCTTTATATGTTTTTGCAAATTTGAGCCTTGATTCATAAAACATACAAATTGTTAATTTATAGATATATTAGACTTACATGCGCTTACGTTTTGCATGTTGTGAAATAACCAGGTTAATTCATGGGCTTCTCAAAGAAGGCTGACTAATGTATGATTTTCTTACCCAACCATTTGTGGAAAATAAGACCTTTCTTCTTTTGAATGACATTCAATATCTTAAGAAAAATTGTTTGAGCCCTCGCTACGCTTCGCTAATTACTTCACAGTTTTCTTCAATGATGACATTATCCAAGATATCACTAATAATATCACTGCAACATCTGAAATGACATCATTGATGACAGTCCATAGTGGATGGCACAAATTATAGTTACTTTAGGGTAAGTGTAACAGTTACTTCAGTTAACAGTAACTGCTGAATTTCTGTGGTTTTGTTAGTTTAAAATGGTATGTTTTAATTGATATTTTCACCAAACTATAACATCACTTGAAACTTTGCTTTTGAAATGAATGAAATGAAATGAAAATGATTTTTGTAAAGCGCACATAGCTGCCCTGAGGCGTCCAAGTGCTGAGATTGCAGCTGAGGAAGTGGTTGCTTAAGGAGATATATCAACCCGACTACTGTTTATTAAACAGGAAAGTTTTCAACTGCTTGCGGAATGAGGTGAGATCGGGGTTGGACCTTAGATGTTGGGGGAGAGCATTCCACATTTTGGCCACATTATAGGAGAAGGAGCGGCCTCCCGCTCTAGTTCTCTTTTTTTTGGGAACTGTAGCCAGAGTGGCAAGGGTTGAGCGCAACTGTCTAGCAGGGTGGTAAGGAGTAATGAGGGATTGATTGATTGCTGGGCCTACAGACCAGAATGCCTGGTGCGCAATACAGGGGGATTTAAAACTGACTCTTTCCCTAACGGGGAGCCAGTGTAGCCTTATTAGCCCAGACTTCACAGATGATCTACAAGGGATTTGCAGAAGAGTCCGGGCAGCGCAATTTTGTATTATTTGTAATTTGCGCAGAGTGAAATCAGGGGCTCCCAGATACAGGGCATTCCCGAAATCCAGACGGGATTGAATCAGGCCCTGTATCATGGTCTTTCTTGCTTCAAAAGGGAGCAGAGGGAGGATCTTTCTGATGACTCTGAGAATGCCAAAGCAGATGGTGGATAATCTAGTTGCCTGATGGTCAAATGACAGAGGCCTGTCCAGCCAGATGCCAAGGATCTTGATGGTATCCTTGGGTGCCGGAGCAGGGCCTAAACAGGGTGGCCAAAATGCATCGATGGAAGCTGGTGCAAGCCAACCTAGTAGCATGAGCTCGGTCTTGTCTCCATTAAGTTTGAGACAAGACTTGGTCCTCCAGCTCTTGACCCTCTCCAGACAGCCTGCAAGATCCACCCCTGCTAAGAAACCCCCTTCTTGAGCCAAAGAAACCACCAGCTGAGTATCGTCCGCGTAGGTAATGATCTTAATCCCATACGGGCGGACGATCTCAGCCAGCCGCCTCATATAGATGTTGAATAACGTCGGGCTCAACGAGGATCCCAGGGGCTTAATGGTGGAGGTGGCATTGCCCTCATAAACCTGGAAGGTTCTGTCGCTCAAATATGAGCAGAACCACTCCAGGTCTCTGCCAGATATTCCAGTATCCAGGAGAAAATGTAAAAGGGTACCGTGGTTAACGGTATCAAATGCAGCGCTCAGATCGAGGAGGATGACTGCCACCGATCCTCCCTGATCTAAGATTTTCCTGGATTCCTCCGTGACCGCCAGTAGTGCGGTCTCGGTCCCATGCTTGGGTCGGAAGCCTGTCTGAAAGTAATCGAGCAACTGGTTGTTTTCAAGAAAAGTTGTTAGTAGACCGTTTATGTACTTCTCAAGGATTTTGGCCGCCCAGGGAAGTAGGGAAATCGGACGAAAGTTGCTGAAGTTCTTAGTGTCCAAGTTGGGTTTTTTGACAAGGGCCCTCACCATGGCCCGTTTCCAAGCCACTGGGACAGTACTAGTAGAAATTGAGGTGTTAAGTACTTCTAACAGAGTAGGAAGAATGGTCTGAGCGACAGAGACTAGGATATGGGGAGGTGCGGGATCGCTGAGGGAGCCCGATTTCACCTGTCGCATAAGGGAGGTGAGTCAGTCCGCATTCAGCAGGGGAAATTCCGCCAAAGCGAAGGGACAGTTAGATTTACCTTCTTGTGAAGGACATAGAGGTAACTCCTTCGAACTAATCTGCTCTGTAGGTGGAAAGGAGGAGTATATAAGAGCGATTTTATGGAAGAAGAATTCTGCCAGATCCTCACAGCGGAGCAGAGGATTATGATCAATTAGTGGCGGCGTTGGAAGGTTAATGAGGCTTTTTACAATTTGATAGATCTCCTTAGAGCTGGAGCCTGCTTCTGCAATTTTATGGGTATAATGTAAGGATTGAGCGATCTTTATGTCTTTTTTATAGGCTCTGATGGCCTCTCTATAGATAGTTTTATCTGGCTCAGCATGTCCCAGCCGCCATTTCCTTTCCAGTCTTTTGCAATAACACTTTTTCTCCCGGAGCTCGTCCGAGTACCAGGGAGCAGAAATCCTAGATCGTTTTGAAACAGTTTTCTTAATGGGAAGTGTGGCATTTAGAGAGTTTTTTATCCATTCATTGAACGTCTCATTGGCTAGCGATGGATTCTGACCAATCGATGGAATTGAGCTTTGTAGCTCATGGGTCCACCGTTCCAACGGGATTTTTGACCAATTGCGTGTTTCTCGCACTGTTGGTGTGAGAGCCGAAAACTTTTTCTTTTATAAGCTCTATCTATCTATCTATCTATCTATCTATCTATCTATCTATCTATCTATCTATCTATCTATCTATCTATCTATCTATCTATCTATCTATCTATCTATCTATCTATCTATCTATCTATCTATCTATCTATCTATCTATCTATCTATACATATATATATATATTACCTACTGACGGTTGCCAGTAGGTAGTTATAGTTAGGACCTAGTTTCCATAGGAAATCCGCAACATTCTATTGGGAATAACTTTGGCGCCGGTTGTTGAATCTTCGCGAATTTCTCAAAGAAAATGGCCCGTTTGCTCTTTAACTGAAAGTCTCGGGAAGATTCGTCAAGGGGGGGCCGAGAAAAAAGGGGGGTCCCAAAACGTGTTTTCCCCGTGTTAATTTCCATAGGACGATTAGACACAGCTACAGCCTGAACCGCTGAACGGAATTACACCAAATTTGGGAAAATGGTAGGGCCTGGTACGCAGATCACGCTTTTGGTTAAATGGTGTAAATCCCTCCAGTAGTTCCTGAGAAAATCAAAAGAAAAATTATATATATCTGGGCGGAGCCTAACCACACATCTCATCGTGAGATCTGATTGGCTGTCAGCACTTCATCTAAGAAATGTTGGCAGCCATCTTGGGACCATTATACATGATAGTACCTGATTAAAAAACATTGCAGTTAATAGAAGGTTTTAGGACTTTAGTTACATTAGAAATCATTTGACCACTAGCGCATTACACACAGCGCTTCTACTCCACTCCATGCTGACTTGCTAGCTGCTCTCTTGAGCTTTTTAAAATTACTCGTTTTCGTAAATTTTGTACTTTTTAATTAAAATTGTTGACCCTGTTGTGAAATCAGCTGGCATATGCCTAATTGTATTCGCATCCTCTGACACGCACGGTAATCGGTGGAATCACCGTTCTTTGCCGGTCCCTCGCCTTCGTTTGTTGGTTGTTGGCGGACATCTTTGGTTGGGGAAGAGGGTGCACGCGCTAGTCCTCTCTCTAGGAGGCGACTAGGGCTTAAAAGCAGACAAATCAGGCAGCTCGTTCTTGACCACTAGCGCATTACACACAGCGCTTTTACTCCACTCCATGCTGACTTGCTAGCTGCTCTCTTGAGCTTTTTAAAATTACTCGTTTTCGTAAATTTTGTACTTTTTAATTAAAATTGTTGACCCTGTTGTGAAATCAGCTGGCATATGCCTAATTGTATTCGCATCCTCTGACACGCACGGTAATCGGTGGAATCACCGTTCTTTGCCGGTCCCTCGCCTTCGTTTGTTGGTTGTTGGCGGACATCTTTGGTTGGGGAAGAGGGTGCACGCGCTAGTCCTCTCTCTAGGAGGCGACTAGGGCTTAAAAGCAGACAAATCAGGCAGCTCGTTCTTGACCAATAGCGCATTACACACAGCGCTTCTACTCCACTCCATGCTGACTTGCTAGCTGCTCTCTTGAGCTTTTTAAAATTACTCGTTTTCGTAAATTTTGTACTTTTTAATTAAAATTGTTGACCCTGTTGTGAAATCAGCTGGCATATGCCTATTTGTATTTGCATCCTCTGACACGCACGGTAATCGGTGGAATCACCGTTCTTTGCCGGTCCCTCGCCTTCGTTTGTTGGTTGTTGGCGGACATCTTTGGTTGGGGAAGAGGGTGTACGCGCTAGTCCTCTCTCTAGGAGGCGACTAGGGCTTAAAAGCAGACAAATCAGGCAGCTCGTTCTTGACCACTAGCGCATTACACACAGCGCTTCTACTCCACTCCATGCTGACTTGCTAGCTGCTCTCTTGAGCTTTTTAAAATTACTCGTTTTCGTAAATTTTGTACTTTTTAATTAAAATTGTTGACCCTGTTGTGAAATCAGCTGGCATATGCCTAATTGTATTTGCATCCTCTGACACGCACGGTAATCGGTGGAATCACCGTTCTTTGCCGGTCCCTCGCCTTTGTTTGTTGGTTGTTGGCGGACATCTTTGGTTGGGGAAGAGGGTGCACGCGCTAGTCCTCTATCTAGGAGGCGACTAGGGCTTAAAAGCTGCCATGTCCACGCGCAGCGGAGACGCGCAGCGGGGATGCCGGAATATCGCCGGAGTTTCGCCAGAGTCAAGCCCGTCTGTGCCCGTCCGGGCCCAGACGGGCTCAGGGCATACCACTCTGCTCATTCCATCTAGACATCTGCCCCCCCCCCTCAGGTATTCACGAGACTCTCTGCTCTCGCTTCGCGCGACTAAACTGCCTAGCTGCCATTATAATTGGGTTGAGGGTACTGCCTTTAAACACTGTCTTGGGTGTCCTGTGTCTAATAACTGTGTGGCTTTAAACTCACTCACTATGGCTCTGCTTAATTGCAGATCACTGCCTTGTCACGCGATAGAAATACACTCCCTCCTTTTGGACCACCGTCTGGATGTGTTATTCCTGACGGAAACGTGGTTGACCGCATGTTCAGGTCCCGATATTGTCAATGCTCTCCCACCGGGCTACCTCATTTTCCATCTTGATAGGCCGGATGGGAGAGGGGGTGGAGTGGCCATCGTGTATAGAGATACTTTCGTGTGCAAAGCTGTAGACTGCGGTATTACCAACACTGAAAGCTGTCATTTCTCCCTTGGCATATCTTCTTCCGTTTCCATCTCCGGCCTCCTTTTGTATCGCCCTCCTGCTGCGCTGGGGAATTTTGTGGACTCTATTATTGAGGCCATCATTCCATTAGCCGCTGCCTCATGCAACTTTGTACTTCTTGGGGATTTTAATCTTCACTTTGATGACCCCAATGACGTGGTGGCAAGAGATTTATTGAGCTCATTTGATGCTCTCGATCTTCACCTCGCTCATTTGGGAGCCACTCATAACAGAGGTCATCAGCTTGACGCTGTTTTTGCTAATACTGCCAACCTGCAAGCCCTCCAGATGTTGGCCCTTCCCTGGACAGATCACCACCTTATTCCTTTCAGCTGGTTGTTGAAGAACCGGGGAGATCCCGTGCCTAGACAATACACTGTGGAACGACTCTGGTCGAAGCTGCCGGTTGAAAGTTGGGTTGAAGAGCTAGCGATAACTCGTCCTGACCCTGTAGATGACCCCAATATTGCTGATCAACACCTGGCTAATTGGCTCACAAACTCTCTTGATCGACTGATTCCTAAAAAAAGGAGGCTTATCAGGGAGAGAAGAACTGCTTCTGCCCCCTGGTGTACTCCGGAACTTAGGAGTTGTAGAACTTCTTGCAAAAGGCTTGAACGTGCCTGGAGGAGAGAGCAGACGGAAGAAAGCCGGGCTAATTATAAAAGAGAGATGAGAAAATACAAAAGTGCACTGAAGGATGTCAAAAAGATTTTCTTTAGTGATAAGATTGAGAGGGCAAGTAACTCTCCAAGAGAATCGTTTAAAATTTTTAAAGAACTCTTGAAAGCCCCGGTCCCGCCAGTCGTGCACGTTAATCCTAAAGACAAATGTGAAGAACTGGCTAGTTTCTTCCATTCTAAAATAGATACAATCCTATCCTCTCTGCCCGCTATGCCTCAAATCTCTGAGCCGGCTACTGGTCCAATAAGCTGCCCGACCGAACTTGTCTCTATTGGCCCCTTCTCGGAGGAGGAGGTTACAAAGGTCTTGGTGGAGATGAAGAGTGGATCTCCGAGTGATCCAGTGCCTATGAAACATCTTAAACTTGTGGCTAATACTCTGTCAGCTCCTCTCACTGACCTTATCAACCTCTCTCTCTCTCATGGCATAGTCCCTCAGAGATGGAAAAGGGCAGTAGTAAAAGCCTTACTGAAAAAACCAGGCTTGGATCCCGCCAATCTGACCAACTTCAGGCCTATCTCGCTTCTGCCGGGGTTTTCTAAAATTGCCGAGAAGCTGGTTAACCGTCAGCTCTCTTACTATCTTGAGTCCAACCACCTGTTGGGAGACTCCCAGACTGGTTTCCGTCCCGGCCAAGGAACGGACACAGCCCTGCTGGCGGTAGTGGAGGAAGCAAGGAGCACTCTCGATACTGGAGGGTCAGTGGCAGTGATCCTCCTGGACTTGAGTGCTGCCTTTGACACCGTGAGTCACCAGGTGCTCCTCCAACGCCTGTCAGAGGTAGGTGTCTCAGGGACGGCCCTGAAAGGGTTGGGATCTTTTCTCTCCAACCGTTTCTACCAAGTCTGGGAAGGGGCAGAGCAGTCTTCCCTATTCCCTCTTCAATGTGGAGTCCCTCAGGGCTCATCGTTGAGCCCTACTTTGTTCAATGCATATATGACTCCACTTGAAAGAGTGGTAGCCCCTTCGGGGTTGAAGATCATCAGCTATGCTGATGATACTCAGCTAGTGGTGGGCCTCACTCAGCTGGCGGAACAACCCAACTTGTTGCATGACTGCCTGGCTAATGTCTACCAATGGATTTCCAACTCGGCTCTGAAGCTCAATGGAGGAAAAACTGAGTTGATGCTCTTGGGCAACTCCAGTCCCTCCATCATTGCCAGCTGCTGGCCCCGGTCTCTTGGCGACCCTCCATCTCCCAAGAAGGAGATCAAGTCCTTGGGAGTATGGTTGGAGGAAGATCTGTCCTTCAGGACCCACGCCAGAAAGACCGCGGGGGTTTGCTTCGGTCTACTGAAGTCAGCCCGAAAGGTACTCCCACTGCTTCCGGATCCAGCTAAGAAGCTTTTGATGCGTGGTTTAATCCTTTCAAGGCTTGACTTTGGTAATACCCTGTTTCTTGGTGCCCCTGAAGCCACCTTTAAAACCCTCCAACAGGTGCAAAATGCAGCTGCCAGAGTTTTGATGGAGATCCCTAGAAGGCAGTCCGCTGCCCCGGCCCTGAAAGCACTTCACTGGCTCCCTGTTAAGGAGCGGGTGAAATTCAAGGCGTTGTGTACGGCCCATAAAATTCTACATGGCAAAGGCCCCCCCATCCTTTTTAATATGGCCCGTCCATATAAACCTCCACGCCTTTTGCGCTCAGACCAGCAACATCTTTTGCAATCTGCGAGAGTCAGGAGAGCTCGGACTGGGGGCAGGCGCTTCTCGGTACAGGTGGCATCTCTGTGGAACTCTCTGCCCCTTAAGATTCGCTCAGAGCACAAGATCCTAATATTTAGGAAACTTCTTAAAACCTACTTGTTTCCACAGTAGTGAGTTATCGAGTTCCTCCTTCTTTGGTCTGTTGCGCCGGGATGCCCCCGGGTAAGCTGAGCGCATTACAAATTTCATATAATAATAATAATAATAATAATAATAATTTGTTGATGGCACCATACTCATTTTAGGAATTGTGGTGTGTTACAAAAAACAATGGCACAGGAATTGTGGTGTGTTCTAAGGTGATTTTACCATGTGAAAATGCCTTCTGCTGGATATTATGAATCATGTTTGAAAGAAAACTATTATCTCATGCTTTTAACACAGTGGTTTGGAACGGGATCTATAAGCTAAACTGAAAGCATATTTTCTGTAGATTCACATTATCTTTCTCAGTCATGTGAGAATGAGGTCTGACATTCTCAGTAAAACATGTACATCCAACAAGGACAGAGACTGTCAGTTGATTCCTTTGTGTTCTACTGCAGCTTCCCAGAGTGTTCTAAAGAACAACTAGAGCGCTAACAGTCCTACTTATTACAAAGGTATGGCACACCTGAAGCCATCTTGATTGGAATAAAGTGGTAACTCCTAAAACATTTAATTTATAAAGGAACAAAATGAGGAGGTATATTTTGCCATAGAAAGTATGATTAGTGCTGCAGAAAGAAAAAATAGGGCACTTTTGAATGACTTCTCAAATCCTCTTCTATTTCATTAAAAAATTCTGACATGCAGTCTCCCAAGATGGCCACCAGAGACAAAAGAGCCCAAATGTAGCCCAAATATCACCCAGATGTAGCCCAAGTATAGCCCAATGACAGAATGTCCCAGAGTGTTCTAAAGAACAAATAGAGCACTAACAGTCTTACTTATGACAAAAGTATGGCACACCAGAAGTCATTTTGATTGGAATGAAGTGGTAAGACTGAAAACATTTAATTTAAAAAGGAACAAAATGAGGGCGTTCATTTTGCCATAGAAAGTATGATTAGGGCTTCAGAAAGAAAAATGAGGGCACATTTTGAGTGACTTCTCAAATCCTCTTCTATTTCATTAAAACATTCTGGCATGCAGACTGAAACATGCACTTTCAATACCAGCAGCAGACTTCCCTGGTGAGCAGTAGCTTTACTACAGTGATCTAATAAGCAACTAGCGTGCTAACATTCTGAATTTATGGCAAATGTGTGTCACATCTGAATGCCTTCTTGATAGAATCAAAGTAGAAAACTGAAAGTATTTCCTACTGAGGAGACTGTAGTAAATGAGGAAATTAGGAAACTTCATAACAAATAAGTCTCCCAAGATGGCCACCAGAGACAAAAGAGCCCAAATGTAGCACAAATATCCCCCCTATGTTGCCAAAGTATAGCCCAATGACAGAATGTCCCAGAGTGTTCTAAAGAACAACTAGAGCGCTAACAGTCTTACTTATGACAAAAGTATGGCACACCTGAAGTCATCTTGATTGGAATAAAGTGGTAACACTTAAAACATTTAATTTGCAAAGGAACAAAATGAGGGGGTTCATTTTTCCATAGAAAATATGATTAGTGCTGAAGAAAGAAAAATTAGGGCACATTTTGACTTCTCAAATCCTCTTCTATTTCATAAAAAAAATTCTGACATGCAGACTGAAACATGCACTTTGAATACCAGCAGCAGACTTCCCTGGTGAGCAGTAGCTTTACTACAGTGATCTATTGAGCAACTAAATGCTAAACAAGCATTGAAAATGCAATAGATCTCGCCATCGTTTAAGTTAAAGCCATTCTGTTTGTAATGAGGTGGCTTTTTAGCTTTGCTTTTATTAGTGTTTTTCAAACTTTCGTGTAAATAACATCCATATGTATGCATATATGTATATGTATGCATGCAATTATATTTGTATTTATATAGATATGCAGATTATATATGTATGTATATATATATATCCAAAATAAGATTTTAGATCCACAATTCCACCAAAAGCATCCGGGCACTCACGAACAGGTTTTATCAAAAAGCTTATTTATTAAGCATTCTCATCAACGCGTTTCGGGAGTCACGCTCCCTTGCTCACGATGTTTGTGCGTTGGTATGAGTTTCCCTTTTCACAACCATGCAGGGTGATACAAACAGAAAAAGGACTCAAGGGGAAGCACTGTTAGGTAAAATACAGCGGCCATCTTAACACTTTGTAAATATACAGATGTCCAAGTGAATACCTCATTGTAGGACCTCTCACACCACAACATTAGTACAAAATTAATTGTAAAAAATGTTAAAAATGTTAAAAACAGAAGAGATATGTACAAGTGTGTATCTCTATATATTTCAATATTACATTTATAATTCTCAAAGTGCAAGTGCATATATCATTCAACATAAGCATACTGGCTCCTTTGCAAAAACAAATAATTCTTGGGTTTATGCTTAATAGAGAAAGGCAAGTGCCTATATCAATAAAATACAACCCTTATTTCATTGTGAGAGATAAGATCATGTCCTAAAATCTATATAATATCTGACAGGTCGCTGTATTAATTTTTACACAGTCAAATCCCCTAAAGGATCGTCCTGGCTCTAATTTATCAAAATTCCATTACTACGCCATGTGGGAGTTAAATCAATAATGATGCTGTCCAACATTTCTACCTTATTAAAAACATAAAGTGCAAGGGCATTAGTCAACAGATAAATGAATACTGTAAACAGATCGACTGGATATTGCACATGGAAAATAACAAAGTGCTAGTGCTTAAGAGGTAAACAATGTCCCAAAAAGGAGTGTAAATATTTCTGTGTTTCTCACAGGGTTCCATATCTACACCTCATCCCCCTATGAACTCTGATTCCATAGCATTGGAGGAATTACATGGTCTTATTATAAAGTTGCAAGTGCTTATGCCTCAATAATACAGTACTTTATAAATGTAAACATTATACTCAAATTGCACAACCAAAAGCAATAATCCAAAGTGACAGTGCAAATCACAGGGTAAAAGACAGCAGTACTCCATTAAAGAAAGAAATTTCTCCCAAAGCCTTCGTTCACGAATAAGACCACCTCTGCATGTGAAAGTACAGACAGGGAAAACTTCAGATTTAAACCATTAAAATCAACAAGAGATTTTCACAAAAAAAGAAATTCATAATGAAAAAATCTTAAAAATGCAGGTCTAGGATTATCGAGGTTTCAGAAATAAATCATTGTGTCTATACAATTAACTCAGGCATGTAAAAAGGTCTTCATTAACGTTCAAACCCTGTGGTTCCTTACAATAGAATTCCAAAATAAAGTAAGTTTCTAATCTCCTTAATTCCCCTTTCCTATCTCCCCCTCTCTTCTTTTTGGGGACCTCTTCTATACAGGAGTATAACAGACCTTCGGGGTTGCTCTGGTGATGGAGTTCAAAATGACGGGCCACAGGGTAAGACCTATCCTGGTTCACTATAGCTCTTCTGTGTTGTAACACTCGTTGGTGTACTGGTAAGGTTGTACTCCCGATATATGTCTTGGGACAGGGACATTGTAAAAGGTACACAACAAATTCACTTTTACAAGTAATGGCGCTCTTGATTTTCACGGTCTTGTTAAAGGGGGTTTTAAATTCAGTGCGATTCATGCCATGCAGGCATGCCTTGCACTTAAAACACTTCTTAAACCCAGGTTTGGGTTTCATCCAATCTGCACCACTCTTTCGTTTGTCCTCAAACTCACTGCGAACAATTAGGTCTTTAAGTGATTTGGATTTATATATATATATATATATACACACATTACCTACTGGCGGTCGTCAGTAGGTATATATAGTTAGGATTTTTTTCAATGTTAAATCTCAAAATTCTATTTGGAATAACTTTAGCGCCGGTTGACGAATCTGCCTGAAAATTTCCTCAAAATGGCCTCTTCGAGCTCCGGTCCTTCCCTGAAAGTTTGGGGGAGATTCGTCAAGCGGGGGCGAGATAAAAGGGGGGGTCCCAAAACGCGTTTTCCCCATGTTAATTTCCATAGGGTGGTCGATTTCACTTTTAGCCCGAACGGCTGAATGGATATCCACCAAACTTGGCAAAATTGTAGGGACTGGTAGCCCGATGTGCCTTTGCTATGTCTCAAGATATGTGCTCCAGTAGAATTTGAGAAATTAACGTTCAAAAAAATATATATATCTATAGGCGCGCTCCGGTACGCGCACGGGTACGCGCACCGGGCGCGCCACGCGACTTGCGCGCAGAAAGCTGATTGGCTCTCAGTTGTCTGTAAACATTCGAAACAGTCAGGCGCGGCCGCCATCTTGTCTGTTGGTAAAATCTAGTCATAAGAGGTGGCAAAAACAAAGGGGGGAATTGACCATAAGGGGGCAGGGTAGACCCCCCCTGACCCCCTAGGTTTGATATGGGGGCCATTAAAGGGCCCCGCGGGGTCTCCCCCCAAAATTTTTTGCGTTTTTTGCGGGGGGAGCGCACGGTACGCGCACCGGGGCATTTACGGGTACGCATACCGGTACGCGCACAAAGTCAAAAATGAAAAAAAAAAAACTATATTTAAACAAAAATATTATCATAATATACAATATAGGGATTTTTTTGAATAGGGATTTCTGAAAATTCAATGTTGAATAACTTTGGGGTTTTTCAGGAAAATGGCACATTTTGTTTCTGAGCGTCCCCTGAAAGTTTGGGGGATTTCATCAAGCGGGGGCCAAGAAAAAAGGGGGGGCACAAAACGTGTTTTTAACATTGAGTTTTCCGTAGGGCGGTTGGACTCACTTTTAGCTCGAACGGCTAAATGGATTTCTATGAAACTTGGCAAAATTGTAGAGACTGTTTGCCCGATGTGCCTTTGCTAGGTCTCAAGATATGTGCTCCAGTGGATTTTGAGAAATTAACGTTCAAAAAAATATATATATCTGTGACAGCGTCCCAGTTAGCGCCCCGGTTCGCGTACCAGACGCGTAACGGAACTTCGCGAGGAGGAGCGGATTGGCTCTCCGGTGACTGTCAACATTCTAAACAGTCCGGAGCGGCCGCCATCTTGTCTCTTGGTTGGATCGAGAGACAAGAGGTGGAAATAAACGAAGGGGGAAATGAATGAAAGGGGGCAAGGTAGACCCCTCCTGACCCCCTAAGATTGATGTGGGGGCTATTAAAGGGCCCCGCTGGGCAAAAAAATAAAATAATTTTTATTTCGATTTTTCGCAGTGGAAGCGCTACCCGGTACGCGAACCAGGTAGCTCACCGGTAGCGTAACGGGAGTATGCCATCTTGTGTTTCGGACGAATTTAGTCACAAGATGGAGGATAAACAATGTTGGGAATGGGTATAAGGGGGCACGGGAGACATATCCTGACCCCCTACGTTTTCTGAGGGTGGCTGAGGAGGCCCATATATGCGAAAAAAAACAACCTTTTTTTTTCAAATTTTCTCACGGTTAGCGCCCGGTCCGCGCACCGGGTAGCGTTCCGGAAAGCGTAACAAGGGGAAAACCAAGGGAAATAGTAAAATAATATTTTAGAGTGCTTTGAGGTAGGGTAGCTCTGAATAGAGCTGTTGTGTTGTGTGGGTGATGTAAGTACCAACATGTAGGTACCAATGAAGAGTCTAAAATTCAATGTACACCGTCTCCTCTGTAGATATTTTGTATGTTCTAATATGGGTTATTTAAATGTAAATGTGTGGAAAAGCACTTCATGCTTTAAAGCAATTGTATTTTTGAACTGATTGTTCTTTCCTCTTAGTACTCCTCTTTAGTTTTTTTTCCCCACACTCTTCTTCAGCATGATAGTTGATAAATTCGCTCCCTCAAAAAATTTATATACATAAAAAAATTATAATAAATACATATAAAATATATTTTTCCTTTAAAAGAAGAATACATTTTACAGCTTTTGATATTTGCTATTAAAAAACCATTGAAATTCACTGAAAAAACCATAGGTTATAGACCATATATAGTTAGGAATTAGCATTTACAAAACCTTGAAAATTCACTGAAAAACCATAGGTTATAGACCATATATAGTTAGGAATTAGCATTTACAAAACCTTATTTTACTCACACAAAACCCTTGAAATTCGTATATATAGTTAGTTGCACTAACTATATATCGCGCACCCGCAATCCACTGCTGATCATGTCACATATTACATCATTCATGACATGGTCAGTGACATCACTGATGACATCACTGATGACAACATCCAGTGACTGTATGTTTCTGTAAAGTTAAAATATGTCTTACATATTGAAGAATGAGTGGATGTATAAGTGTCTGGATGAAGGATTTAGTAGGTGCATGACTGACTGTATGAGTGAGTGATTAAATGTGTCTCACTGAGTGCATGGGTTAGTGACTAAACTGTCTTAATTTGTGCATCATTATGTCTGTTGTTCTGTAAACTGCTGCATGTGTTCATCAGTAGCTATATGAGTAACTATATGGGTTATTGATTGGTTGCTCAAGTATTTGTATGGGAGACTGAGTGTGTGTGTGGGTGGCTGGGAGGTGTATGACTCTGTGCATAGATGTGTGAGCAGTTGATTCACTAGATGTATGGGTTCAAAAGTGCATGTGGAAACAGCTGCATGGGCAGTTGACTGTGTGCATGAGTGTATTGGTGAGTGAATGGATATCTCAGTGCTACATGTCAAAGTAAGTACATATGTAAAACACAGTACATGTGAGAGTTGACATATATAAATAACTGTGCATAAGAGCCAGTGAATGTGTTAGTGGCTGTATGGATCATTGTGAACTTGTATCAGGGATTGTATACGAGAGTAAATATGTGTTAGTATATGTTTGAATAAGTAAGGTGTGTATAACTGTATAGTTGAGGAAATGGAGGTGTGATTGATTCTTTGCATGACTGACTAGGTGTGTGAGTAACTCCATGGATGAGTGACAGTCTGTGAGTGTCTGTTTACACTGAGTGTATCTAAGGTTAGTCTGAAGAGGTTCATCGTATGATCACATGAATGATGTCATCAGTGATGTGATCAGTAATGTCAAATGAGATGTCATCAGTGATGTCATTTGAGATGTCATCAGTGATGTCATCAGTGATGTCATTTGAGATGTCATCAGTGATGTCATCAGTGGTGTCATCAGTGATGTCATCAGTGATGTCATTTGAGATGTCATCAGTGATGTCATCAGTGATGTCACTGACCATGTCATGAATGATGTAATATGTGACATGATCAGCAGTGGATTGCGGGTGCGCGATATATAGTTAGTGCAACTAACTATATATACGAATTTCAAGGGTTTTGTGTGAGTAAAATAAGGTTTTGTAAATGCTAATTCCTAACTATATATGGTCTATAATTTATGTTTTTTTCAGTGAATATATATATAAATGCATATGCATATATATGCATATATATATATAAATGTGTATATGTGTGAGTGTAGAGAGAGGTGTAGAGGTAGAGGTGTAGAGGTAGAGGTGTAGAGGTAGAGGTGCAGAGGTAGAGAGGTAGAGGTAGAGAGGTAGAGGTAGAGATGTAGAGACTAGTAGAGAGAGAAGTAGAGAGAGGTAGAGAGGTAGAGAGTAGAGAGTGAGTAAGAGAGAGTAGAGAGTGAGTAGTAGAGAGTAGTAGAGAGCACCAGAGAGAGTAGCAGAGAGTGAGTGGTAGAGAATAGTAGAGTGAATAGTAGAGTGAGTAGTAGAGAGTAGTAGAGAGTGAGTAGTAGAGAGTAGTAGATAGTAAGTAGTAGAGTGAGTAGTAGAGAGCAGTAGAGAGTGAGTAGTAGAGAGTAGTAAAGAGTGAGTAGGAGAGAGTAGTAGAGAGTGAGTAGTAGAGAGTGAGTAGTAGAGAGTGAGTAGCAGAGAGAGAGAATAGTAGAGAGTAGTAGAGAGTGAGTAATAGAGTGAGTAGTGGAGAATAGTAGAGAGATAGTAGTAGAGAGTGAGTAGTAGAGAGTAGTAGAGAGTGAGTAGTAGAGAGTGATTAGTAGAGTTAGTAGTAGAGTGAGTAGTAGCGAGTGAGTAGTAGAGAGTAGAGAGAGTAGTAGAGAGTGAGTAGTAGAGAGTAGTAGAGAGTGAGAAGTAGAGAGTGAGTAGTAGAGAGTGAGTAGTGACAAGTGAGTAGTAGAAAGAGAGTAGTAGAGAGTAGAGAGTAGTAGAGAGTAGAGAGTAGTAGAGAGTGAGTAGTAGAGAGTAGTAGATAGTGAGTAGTAGGGAGTGAGTAGTAGAGAGAGAGTAGTAGAGAGTAGTAGTGTAGTAGAGAATGAGTAGTAGAGAGTGAGTATTAGAGAGTGAGTAGTAGAGAGTGAGTAGTAGAGAGTGAGTAGCAGAGAGAGAGAATAGTAGAGAGTAGTAGAGAGTGAGTAATAGAGTGAGTAGTGGAGAATAGTAGAGAGATAGTAGTAGAGATTGAGTAGTAGAGAGTAGTAGAGAGTGAGTAGTAGAGAGTGATTAGTAGAGTTAGTAGTAGAGTGAGTAGTAGCGAGTGAGTAGTAGAGAGTAGAGAGAGAGTAGTAGAGAGTGAGTAGTAGAGAGTAGTAGAGAGTGAGAAGTAGAGAGTAAGTAGTATAGAGTGAGTAGTGGTGAGTGAGTAGTAGAAAGAGAGTAGTAGAGAGTAGAGAGTAGTAGAGAGTAGAGAGTAGTAGAGAGTGAGTAGTAGAGAGTAGTAGATAGTGAATAGTAGGGAGTGAGTAGTAGAGAGAGAGTAGTAGAGTAGTAGAGAATGAGTAGTAGAGAGTGAGTATTAGAGAGTTGTGGAGTAGTAGAGAGTGAGAAGTAGAGAGTAGTGGAGAATATTCCAAAGTTTGGCACAGCACCACTTGCACAACAAGTCCAAGCAAATCATATCACTTAGAGTTCTTATTGAAGCGCTGAATCTTGGTGTATATTCAAATGCTTTTATTTTCCTTAAGTTTATGTACCACAGCCAGCCGACGCGTTTCGTTCTGTACAACAGAACTGCTTCAGGGCGTTCTTATTTCCTTCAATTTATGTCGGTATCCTGTTGTCATATAACTAGATATTTCTTCCAAATGTTAGACGAGTCGTAAGTACACTCTTATTCAAAGTGACTAGGTGTCAATTTTACCCACACAATTCGGGCAGACTTGAGTAATTTATAGCATCCTCAAAGTCAGTCTTTCAAACATTCCAAAGTATAGGACATGATAATCCAAATCCAAATGTTTTCAAGAAAAGTCATTTTCAATCGTCCGGAATATCGCGTTTGGGCCAATATGACCCACGGACACAGTTTATGACTTTTCTTGAGAAACATTTGGATTTGGATTATCATGTCCTATACTTTGGAATTTTTGAAAGACTGACTTTGAGGATGCTATAAATTACTCAAGTCCATAGATGCTGCTGGGAACGCCCCCAGCAACACCCATTGCACGCCCCTTTAACGCAAGACACTGCGTTAAAGGGACTGATATTTTATCAGGCAGGATTACGCCACAAAAAGTGGCTTAGTCCTGCCTGATAAATATCACTCAGTCTTCTGCGCCACCGGAACGTCACAAAAAGTGACGTTCCGGAGGCGCAAGGGGCTCGTAAATAAGGCCCCATAGGTTTCACACTCATTATAGTTAGGAATTATCATTTAAAAAACCTTTGAAATTCACTGAAAAAAACCATAGGTTTCACACCAGTTATAGTTAGCTGGACATTTTACTCATACAAAACCATTGAAATTCCCCTGTTATAGTTAGTTGTACTCACTATAACTCGCGCGCCCGCAATCCACTGCTGATGATGTCACATATTACATCATTCATGACATGGTCAGTGACATCACTGATGGCATCACTAATGACATCTCAAATGACATCACTGATGACATCACTAATGACATCACCCAGTGAATGTGGTTTGCTTTGATATTTAAATATGTATTATGAATACACTACTTTGCATTGAATAATGAGTGGATATATAAATATAAATGTTTGGATGGTGGATTTAGTAACAGTGTCATTGATTGTTTCCTTGACTAATTTGTAGAGTCTCACTATATATAATGTGTAGTTACTAAACTGTGTGAAAGTCTGTATTGCTTTGTCTTAATTGCTATGTTAAAGACTATTTTTGTTATTGATTTCCTAACTGAGTATTTGTATGGGTAAATGAATGTCTATGTGGTTTGGTTGGGGTGTGTGATTGCCAAAAAATGTGTGAATAGTTCATTCAGTAGGTATATGAGGTTAAGACTACATGTTATAACAGTTGTTTCAGTGAGTGTAGATGTTTATGGGTGTGGTGGTGATGAAATATTTCTCTCAATGGTACACCTCCATTAAACTTGAAAAAAAGGCAGTGTATGTGACAGTTATATCTAATTAAGTGTGACTAAGACTTAATGATTGTATGAGTCACTATATGGATAACTGTATACCTGTAATAGTGACTTTATAACACACTAAGTGTGAGTTACTATCTATATAAATAGATGAAGTGGTGTTTGTATAAGTGTGTAGGTGAGTAAATGTAAATACAATCTATTGTTTGCATAAGTCAGAAGGATGTCTTTATAAGTAAATACAATGTGTGCTGGTGTGTAATGTTGAAGTAGGCGTATAAGAATATTTGATAGTGTTCTGTTGATTATTCACTGCATATAACACTGAATCTATAGGTAAGTGATTAGATGTGTGTATAGTTCCATGAATAACTGAGTGGGTTTTCAAATATGGCACTTTCTATTTTACAGTGAGTGATGAAAGATTATACTAGTGTGTGATGAGGTGTATTTGATTGTCACATGGATGATGTCATCAGTGATGTCATCAGTGATGTAATTTGAGATGTCATCAGTGATGTCATCAGTGATGTCACTGACTATGTCATGAATGATGCATTATGTGACATCATCAGCAGTGCCAGTTTCTGCCGGAGCGTTTATTCACCAGGAAGTCAGTTGCCCATGAAGAAGTGCTTCATAACACGAAACGCGTTGGGCTGAACTTTCAATTCGAGCAAGGCACTCTGCTGTTTTCACATTGCTTCCTCCATTAAATTTGTGGCTGATGGAACATACCTGTGCAGGCTCACTCATTGCAGGCAAAATTGTTGTTTGGATGTTGAGCGGTACCACCTGAGCCGCGAGTTGAGCCTCGCTCCTTTGCAGTCCTGCTGAGACGCCAAACGACGTGGCAGCACTGGGGACAGGTAGTGCCGATGGGGGAAGGAAGGAGCATGTCAAGGCGTCAAGTTGTTTCTTTTGCAACCCACTTGGGATGAGACGGTGATGACGGGGATAACGCACGGCAACTCACAAGAGTAACACTATAAGCACTACAATAACCAACAGGCCACTGGGTGGCCACGCCCACAAGGGCAGGGTGTCAAGAATTTTATTGGGTGCTTTCTGCCGGAACGTTTATTCACCAGGAAGTCAGTTGCCCATGAAGAAGTGCTTCATAGCACGAAACACGTTGGGCTGAACTTTCAATTCGTATTTACAACAAGGGGTGGTGAGGGACAGAGTCTCTGAATTAAGCAGAAAGCTCTCACCCAGTCAAGAGATCAGGGCTAGATCCAACACCGTTTTTTAGCTCACTGCACCATCCCAGTTTCAGAACCTGGCTGTATGCAAATGAGTCTGTTCCTGTCCCAGTGCATGATGGGAACTGGGCAAACCAAACTACAAAAGCCAATTCTTACACTGGGAAGGAAACAAGCTCCCGGGGACCGGTTTCTGGCATTACAGCCGTCTTCGGCCCGGTTTGCTTGAATCCTGATGGTGCAATGAGCAAGGGTCTCACATCTGAGAATACCCTTCCACGCTTAGGGTGGACAAAAATATTTACAACAAGGGGTGGTGAGGGACAGAGTGTCTGAATTAAGCAGAAAGCTCTCACCCAGTCAAGAGATCAGACTAGATCCAACACCGTTTTTTAGCTCACTGCACCATCCCAGTTTCAGAACCTGGCTGTATGCAAATTAGTCTGTTCCTGTCCCAGTGCATGATGGGAACAGGGCCAACCAAACTACAAAAGCCAATTCTTACACTGGGAAGGAAACAAGCTCCCGGGGACCGGTTTCTGGCATTACAGCCGTCTTTGGCCCGGTTTGCTTGAATCCTGATGGTGCAATGAGCAAGGGTCTCACATCTGAGAATACCCTTCCACGCTTAGGGTGGACAAAAATATTTACAACAAGGGGTGGTGAGGGACAGAGTCTCTGAATTAAGCAGAAAGCTCTCACCCAGTCAAGAGATCAGGGCTAGATCCAACACCGTTTTTTAGCTCACTGCACCATCCCAGTTTCAGAACCTGGCTGTATGCAAATTAGTCTGTTCCTGTCCCAGTGCATGATGGGAACAGGGCAAACCAAACTACAAAAGCCAATTCTTACACTGGGAAGGAAACAAGTTCCCGGGGACCGGTTTCTGGCATAACAGCCGTCTTCGGCCCGGTTTGCTTGAATCCTGATGGTGCAATGAGCAAGGGTCTCACATCTGAGAATACCCTTCCACGCTTAGGGTGGACAAAAATATTTACAACATCAGGATTCAAGCAAGCCGGGCCGAAGACGGCTGAAATGCCAGAAACCGGTCCCCGGTAGCTTGTTTCCTTTCTGGTGAAGAATTGGCTTGGTAGTTTAGTCTGCCCTGTTCCCATGATGCACTGGGCCAGGGACAGACTGATTTGCATATAGCCAGGTTCTGAGCTGGGATGGGGCAGTGAGATAAATAACGGTGATGGATCAAGCCCAGATCTTTGGACTGGGTAAGAGTGGTCTGCTTAATTCAGACACTCTGTTCATCACCACCCCCTTTTCTAAATCGTTTTTGGCCACTATAGGTGTGGCAGGGTATACTCAGACATGAGTCCCTTTCTCACTGCTCCATCAGGATTCAAGCAAGCCGGGCCGAAGACGGCTGAAATGCCAGAAACCGGTCCCCGGTAGCTTGTTTCCTTTCTGGTGAAGAATTGGCTTGGTAGTTTAGTCTGCCCTGTTCCCATGATGCACTGGGCCAGGGACAGACTGATTTGCTTATAGCCAGGTTCTGAGCTGGGATGGGGCAGTGAGATAAATAACGGTGATGGATCAAGCCCGGATCTTTGGACTGGGTAAGAGTGGTTTGCTTAATTCAGACACTCTGTTCATCACCACCCCCTTTTCTAAATCGTTTTTGGCCACTATAGGTGTGGCAGGGTATACTCAGACATGAGTCCCTTTCTCACTGCTCCATCAGGATTCAAGCAAGCCGGGCCGAAGACGGCTGAAATGCCAGAAACCGGTCCCCGGTAGCTTGTATCCTTTCTGGTGAAGAATTGGCTTGGTAGTTTAGTCTGCCCTGTTCCCATGATGCACTGGGCCAGGGACAGACTGATTTGCATATAGCCAGGTTCTGAGCTGGGATGGGGCAGTGAGATAAATAACGGTGATGGATCAAGCCCGGATCTTTGGACTGGGTAAGAGTGGTCTGCTTAATTCAGACACTCTGTTCTTCACCACCCCCTTTTCTAAATCGTTTTTGGCCACTATAGGTGTGGCAGGGTATACTCAGACATGAGTCCCTTTCTCACTGCTCCATCAGGATTCAAGCAAGCCGGGCCGAAGACAGCTGAAATGCCAGAAACCGGTCCCCGGTAGCTTGTTTCCTTTCTGGTGAAGAATTGGCTTGGTAGTTTAGTCTGCCCTGTTCCCATGATGCACTGGGCCAGGGACAGACTGATTTGCATATAGCTAGGTTCTGAGCTGGGATGGGGCAGTGAGATAAATAACGGTGATAGATCAAGCCCGGATCTTTGGACTGGGTAAGAGTGGTCTGCTTAATTCAGACACTCTGTTCATCACCACCCCCTTTTCTAAATCGTTTTTGGCCACTATAGGTGTGGCAGGGTATACTCAGACATGAGTCCCTTTCTCACTGCTCCATCAGGATTCAAGCAAGCCGGGCCGAAGACGGCTGAAATGCCAGAAACCGGTCCCCGGTAGCTTGTTTCCTTTCTGGTGAAGAATTGGCTTGGTAGTTTAGTCTGCCCTGTTCCCATGATGCACTGGGCCAGGGACAGACTGATTTGCATATAGCCAGGTTCTGAGCTGGGATGGGGCAGTGAGATAAATAAAGGTGATGGATCAAGCCCGGATCTTTGGACTGGGTAAGAGTGGTCTGCTTAATTCAGACACTCTGTTCATCACCACCCCCTTTTCTAAATTGTTTTTGGCCACTATAGGTGTGGCAGGGTATACTCAGACATGAGTCCCTTTCTCACTGCCCCATCAGGATTCAAGCAAGCCGGGCCGAAGACGGCTGAAATGCCAGAAACCGGTCCCCGGTAGCTTGTTTCCTTTCTGGTGAAGAATTGGCTTGGTAGTTTAGTTTGCCCTGTTCCCATGATGCACTGGGCCAGGGACAGACTGATTTGCATATAGCCAGGTTCTGAGCTGGGATGGGGCAGTGAGATAAATAACGGTGATGGATCAAGCCCGGATCTTTGGACTGGGTAAGAGTGGTCTGCTTAATTCAGACACTCTGTTCATCACCACCCCCTTTTCTAAATCGTTTTTGGCCACTATAGGTGTGGCAGGGTATACTCAGACTTGAGTCCCTTTCTCACTGCTCCATCAGGATTCAAGCAAGCCGGGCCGAAGACGGCTGAAATGCCAGAAACCGGTCCCCGGTAGCTTGTTTCCTTTCTGGTGAAGAATTGGCTTGGTAGTTTAGTCTGCCCTGTTCCCATGATGCACTGGGCCAGGGACAGACTGATTTGCATATAGCCAGGTTCTGAGCTGGGATGGGGCAGTGAGATAAATAACGGTGATGGATCAAGCCCGGATCTTTGGACTGGGTAAGAGTGGTCTGCTTAATTCAGACACTCTGTTCATCACCACCCCCTTTTCTAAATCGTTTTTGGCCACTATAGGTGTGGCAGGGTATACTCAGACATGAGTCCCTTTCTCACTGCTCCATCAGGATTCAATCAAGCCGGGCCGAAGACGGCTGAAATGCCAGAAACCGGTCCCCGGTAGCTTGTTTCCTTTCTGGTGAAGAATTGGCTTGGTAGTTTAGTCTGCCCTGTTCCCATGATGCACTGGGCCAGGGACAGACTGATTTGCATATAGCCAGGTTCTGAGCTGGGATGGGGCAGTGAGATAAATAACGGTGATGGATCAAGCCCGGATCTTTGGACTGGGTAAGAGTGGTCTGCTTAATTCAGACACTCTGTTCATCACCACCCTCTTTTCTAAATCGTTTTTGGCCACTATAGGTGTGGCAGGGTATACTCAGACATGAGTCCCTTTCTCACTGCTCCATCAGGATTCAAGCAAGCCGGGCCGAAGACGGCTGAAATGCCAGAAACCGGTCCCCGGTAGCTTGTTTCCTTTCTGGTGAAGAATTGGCTTGGTAGTTTAGTCTGCCCTGTTCCCATGATGCACTGGGCCAGGGACAGACTGATTTGCATATAGCCAGGTTCTGAGCTGGGATGGGGCAGTGAGATAAATAACGGTGATGGATCAAGCCCGGATATTTGGACTGGGTAAGAGTGGTCTGCTTAATTCAGACACTCTGTTCATCACCACCCCCTTTTCTAAATCGTTTTTGGCCACTATAGGTGTGGCAGGGTATACTCAGACATGAGTCCCTTTCTCACTGCTCCATCAGGATTCAAGCAAGCCGGGCCGAAGACGGCTGAAATGCCAGAAACCGGTCCCCGGTAGCTTGTTTCCTTTCTGGTGAAAAATTGGCTTGGTAGTTTAGTCTGCCCTGTTCCCATGATGCACTGGGCCAGGGACAGACTGATTTGCATATAGCCAGGTTCTGAGCTGGGATGGGGCAGTGAGATAAATAACGGTGATGGATCAAGCCCGGATCTTTGGACTGGGTAAGAGTGGTCTGCTTAATTCAGACACTCTGTTCATCACCACCCCCTTTTCTAAATCAAACTTTCAATTCGAGCAAGGCACTCTGCTGTTTTTACATTGCTTCCTCCATTAAATTTGTGGCTGATGGAACTTACCTGTGCGGGCTCACTCACTCCGTGATATCGCTGCAGCAGCTGAATCAGAACGCCAGCTCCCACCAACACAGACACGGACCCAATTCTTCGGTGCAGACTTTTATTTATTGATGCGTGCTATCTTGTCGCCATAACGTTTTAACTCCGAGGAGCCTTGATCACTGTCATCATATATATGTATATTACGTACTGGCGGTCGCCAGTAGGTAGTTATAGTTAGGGCCTATTATCTATAGGAAAACCGCAACATTCTATTGCCAATAACTTTGGTATCGATTGATGAATCTTCTTGAAATTTTCCAAACTTTTGTCCATCTCAGCTCCGCTCCTTCCCTGAAAGTCTGGGGGATGATTGGTGAAGTGGGGGCCGAGAAAAAAACGGGTCCCAAAACAGGTTTTCCCCAAGCAATTTCCCATAGGATTTTAGCCACGGCTACAGCTCTAATGGCTGAACGGAATTACACCAAATTTGGCAGAGAGGTAGTCCTCAGTTCTGACTTGTGCCTTTGGCATATCTGGTGTCAATCTGTTCAGTAGTTTCTTTGAAAATTATGGTTAAAGTCATTTATATATCTATGGGCTCGGAGGATCCGCGGATTCTGCGAGGATTGGCCTCGTAGGATAAAAGCACCGTTCCGATCACGCGCTGAATTCTAATTGGCTGTCAAGCAGTTGTAAACATTTGAAACCAGGAACTGTTGGCAGCCACTTTGTGCCTCGGTAGAAGCGAGGGAGAAGAAGTCTGTGAAATATGTTGTCAAAACTTGAACAGGGGCAGGTTAGATACACCCTGACCCCCCTAGGCCTGCCCAGGGGGTGAATAGGGACCCAGAGGGCAAAAAAGTAAGAACTTTTTTTGCAAAAAAAGTCGCGAGATAAGTGTAGGATCCGCACATTTGGTCTCTGAAAAAAATGAAGCATATAATAATAATAATAATAATAATAAGCTTTATTCGATTTTTGAATTAAAAATCATAAAAGCATCAACAATACAGAAATACTAACAAAAAATACAAAAACCATGGACATTTCATTTCATAAACACAATAAAAAGCCATCATTCAACAATTAATATGCAAAATTCAGTTACCATTAAGAAACTTAAGAGTTTGTCCTATGTAATGTGAGGGGAGCTCGGGTAAAAATCATATAAATCCCAAATGCGAATTGTGCCTTGTTTTTCACTTTCATTGGGGGTACAAACTCGTAAAAAGGGGGCAACATTGGTGTTTTTAAATTTAATAAGTATCAAATCTCCAGCATTGCATTTGGGCAGCGTCCCTAACCATCCCACCCTCCTGACACTCAAGATACCCCCGTCTAGCCCCGGCGGCAACGGTCTATTCTTATTTAGCCAATAGGGGCCTTATTTAACAAATCCTGCTGGGATTCGCGTGTTCCCTGAGTGAGGGCAGGGACCCCGGAGAGGACAGAGACATACGGGGCGGCCTCAGGGGGCAGGTTGATATGTGGCATTCTTGCCAGTGCGGATCTAGCCACAGTATGGGTTTTTGGTGCAGGTTTGACAGATACTTTGGGGCCTATATGAATAGGTTTGCGTAATGGCTGTATTTGGATGGCCCCATTGCCAGATTTATGCGTTTCGGGGGCGGTGGTAGGGTTAGGACAGACGCATGTGGCCATAATGGTAGCTGGAAGCGGGAGCTTTCTTATTACTGACTCAATATTGGTCAGCCTTTCCCCTAAATCATTTATTTTAGTGACCAAGGGAGAGATAGTAACAACCAGCAATTGCTCAATTTTGGCCAATAAAGTCGTGTTGGGAGAAAAAAGAGGGTCCTCTGGTATGTCCGCGGCCGGGTCCTCGATAAATGCTATTGGATTAGCAAGTGATGGTATACTTGTATTGTTCCCAAAATTAGTTTCGATGTCATGCTTCCATCTATTGTAGGAACCCAGGGGCGCGGCATTTACTTGGCTATGAGCTTTGTCAGTGAGGCCATTAGCATTAAGACAAAAAGAGTCCACAGTTGGGGAGGTTATAAGATCAGGGGCGTACTTGGTACCGCACAGGGCGTTGAGATCCTCCCATATGGACATCGTGTTTGTAATAGTTTAAGGAATGTCAGGCAAAACAACGAAATGTTTAGGCACAATACCTCCCTCTGCGATGGAACCAAGCGGGGTGGCCCGTCCCGGCCTCCACAGGCCTCGGAGGGCCACAGAGGGCCCGCCCTTGTCCCGGGCTTCTCCCGGCGCCCTCCCGCGCGCTCCCGCGCAGCGGGGTCTACGCCTTCTGTAAATAGATTGCTGGAAGGAAGTTGAGCGGGCGGGCGGGGCCGGCAGGGAGAGCAGCCCAGCTGGTCCCAAGGGCGCGCAGGGACTCCTGGTCCTTGGAGTCCCTGCTGATGCTCGCAGCCCTGCCGGTTGCCAGCAAAGTGCCCCTACTGGTCTGGACTGCTGTCGCCTATGTCAGGGGGCGCTGCGGGACCCGCGAAGCGGGTCCGGCGAGGTCCTGAGAATTATACTTCAAAGGATAAATATCATTTCTATTGATGACTGCTACCCCCACAAAAAAACAGACGTATGTACTTTTTAATTAACTTTTATTAAAACAATAACTGGAACTATAACTAAAAGATAACAATACAATAAATACCTAGAACTATAACTAACAAAACAATATCATAAACAACATATAATATGGAGTCCAAAAGAAGTATTGTAGTTAATCTGCAAAATAAAAAAGAAAATTAGTGTTTAAAATTAGATTGACATCAACATTACACACCAGCACATATCCTATTCCTTTATGCAGACATCCTACTCACTTATGCAATTAATAGATCATACTTAAATTTACTTACCTATACACTTATACAAACACCACTTCACTTATTAATATAGATAGTAACTTATAATATGTGTGTTACAAAATCAGTATTACAAGTATACAGTTATCCATACATCAGTCATACAATCACTGAGTATTATGTATACTTATTTATATACAATAACTGTCATTTATAACAAAGCCTTTTATATTTTTAGTTTGTTGGACATATATCATTGAGAAAATATATTTACTCATCACCACATCCATAAAGAGATTCACTCACCCAAACAACTGTTTCCACATACAGTCTTAACCTCATATACTTACTAAATCAAATATTTACACATCTTTCCACTGTCACACACGTCCCACCCAGCCACACACACATTCATTCACTATCCCAAACAAATACTCATTTAAATGCTTAATAACTAATGTAGACTTTCACATAGGTAGTAACCAACTTATGTAGAAGTTTACACAACAAGCGATATGATGATGCATGTATTCATACAGTTTAATCACTATCCCATATATTTAGTGAGACACCTAAAATTCCTCACTTAGACAGTCAATCACATTGGTACTAAATCCTCCATTCACACACTTTTATATCCACTCAGTCTTCAAGGCAGATTGCTATATATATAATACATATTTCAATAATGAGCCAAACCACATTCACTGGATGATGTCATAAGTTATGTCATTTGAGATGTCATCAGTGATGTCATCAGTGATGTCACTGGTCATGTCATAAATGATGTAATATGTGACATCCTCAGCAGTGGATTGCGGGCGCTCAAGTTATAGTTAGTAAAACTAACTATAACGGGGGAATTTCAATGGTTTTATACAAGTGAATTGTCCAGCTAACTATAACACCCCTGAAACCTATGTTTTTTTCAGTGAATTTCTTATATATATATATATATTTTTTTATTTTATCCACCAAGGTTGCCCTTATGGAGCCACCACACAAGGAAGGGTTTACCGCACACGACGCCACAGGTGATCGGCTGTCAGCATGTCAAAATCCTTCACAGCAGCCATACGCGTTTTGAGCTAATAAAGCTCTTGCTCACTGGCCAAATGATGAAATGTAAGCTTTG
The DNA here is from genome assembly GCF_964263255.1 of Lissotriton vulgaris. Classification (NCBI taxonomy): domain Eukaryota; kingdom Metazoa; phylum Chordata; class Amphibia; order Caudata; family Salamandridae; genus Lissotriton; species Lissotriton vulgaris. The sequence continues at coordinate 887,067,936 of NC_141691.1, forward strand.
AAAGTTTAGAACAGTAAGATCGACATAGGACTTTCACCCCATACGTGTGGAATACAGTCTGTAAACATGGTGGAGTAAGAATTTGGTGACTAGCAAGAATAAAAACAAAATCAAGTCAGGCTTTAAATGCTGTAGAAACGTGTATTGCTGTATCAATGGATTCAATTATGGTACTCTGTATTTTACAGTGAGTGATGAAAGGTTATAGTAGACGCATGCTGGTAAAAGCGCTTGGCGTTTTTTCACTGTGGGGTGACTGCTAAACCCTTTTAACTCGCAAATTGTTGTATTAATACTTTTACTCTTTGCCTACTTGCACTATTCCTACCTTGCTCTCCCCCTCTGACGCCCTCTTGTCGCCTCGCGCTCCCTGGTCCACCGTGGGGTTTCCCGATTGATGTGGAGGGAGCTCTCTGAAGGTTTTACTTCCGGGCTAGAGGTGGGGGAGGTAGACTACAAAAGCACAGGCTGGCAGCTACGCGCAGCAGATGCGTGCAGCGGGCGCGCCCAAGGCAAGTCCGTCTGCGACTGTCCACGCCAGACCGTCGCCAGGGGTCGGGGACTCTGTCATTCGGGTCAACCAACCCAAGGGGAACATTAAATACTCCAGACAGGAGCTAATAGCCTTTAGGAACCATATACCCCTGCCCTCCGCACATAAAGGAACTCACCAATATATTCACAAATTCCCCTCTTTTGCTGAAGGCCCCCTAGCTTGCATATACTTGCAGATTTCAGAGCATCCCTCTCCTGCCTCCGAGCAACCCCAAAACCATCACCCTGCCCACTAACCCGGGCGCTACCAGAACTAGCTGGAACTGCTTCTTGGCTAACGTTCGCTCTCTCCCCAAACATGCTATCAATATCTGGGACCTAATTTCTTCCTCCCGCCCAGACATTGGCTTTTTAACAGAAACATGGATCAAACCGTCCTCTACACCAGCCATCGCTATTGCACTTCCAGATGGCTACCGCATTCTAAGAGTAGACAGACCACGGAAGAGTGGCGGTGGCATCGCTATCATATACAAATATCCTATAAAAGCCACAATGTTAGACCAATATTGCAGTGATATAATCGAGATCTTCATATTTAGAATAGACATCCACCCACAGTTGAGCTGGAAAGGAGCCTTGGTCTATCGTCCTCCTGGACCCCTCCTCACTTCCATACCCGACCTTCTAAACATGATTGCCCCCATGTGATATCCTCTAACAAATTCCTTCTTCTGGGTGACTTTAATGTCCTCAGTGAGAACCCAAAAGATCCAGACACAGCTACCCTTCTGACTGAGATGACAGCACAAGGTCTGACCAAAACCAATGACGCACCTACACACATTGCAGGTCACACGTTAGATCTGTTTGTTCCAACTCACCAGAGACAACCTATAAATCAACCAAACCTCTGATATGGTCAGACCACTCGATAATCGATTTTGACCTAAGAGGTTCTTATGAACACATAGTTAAGAAAAACCCTGTCAGACAGACCCACAGACAATGGCACAAACTAACACCCACCCTCTTTTGTGAGGCATTCACTCCTCAAAATCAGCTAACATCGGACACAGTGGACAAATGTTTGACGGCCTTCTAGGACACAATCAAATCAACCATTGACACTCTAATCCCCATGAAAAAATCCTCTCTGACCCCCAAACGCACCCAGACCCCCTGGTATTCGTCAGAGCTTAGAGAAGAAAAAAATCAATGCAAAAAGCTGGAGCGCCACTGGCGCCGCACTAAGGACCCCTTTGACAAAGAAAAATACAAGGTAGCCTTGGTCACCTACCACAAGAACTTAAAAACTGCTCAGAAAAAATGCATAGCCATCCAACTGGATCAAACGGATATTGCATCTAGAACCCTCTTCCAGGTTCTTAACAGCCTAATTAACCCCAAAGCCTTCAGCCCTGAAGAAGAGCCAACTCAATCTCTGTGCGATGAAATAGCCAATTACTTTTCTCAAAAAATAGATGACATTTACAACAAAATCTCTGTCTCCAATGCTAATACCTGCCACAATATGGTCACTGAACCCACCCAAGCCTTACCTAGTCTTATCACCCTTAACAAATTCCCCCTTCTCACTACCCACAACACCAAATCCCTGCTTAACTCAGCCAAGTCAGGTTCTCCTAAAGACCTGCTACCAGCCAAAATGGCCAAATAACTCACAGCTGAATTGGCCGCGCCTTTGTGCGCAATTTTGAATAGCTCAATCAAGGAAGGTAAGCTCCCCGAAGAATGGAAAGCCGCCCAGATAATGCCCATCAGGAAAAACAACAAATAGTCTCCCGATATAATAACGAACTATCGTCCAATTTCACTCCTTCAATTGTACAGCAAATTGTTGAAAAAACATATCAATATACATCTATCCACTTTTATTGAATTCTCCAACATTCTTGATCCCTCACAGTCAGGATTTCGCCCCAGATATAGTACCGAATCGGCCCTGGTCAATGTGATTAACGACATTCGTATGCAGGCAGAAGCTGGCCGAGCAGTAATTCTCATACTGCTCAACCTCTCCACCGCATTCAACACCACATTACATCAGATCCTGTTAGAAAGATTAGAATCTATAGGCATCCAGGACAGAGCACTAGACTGGATGGGGGACTTTCTCAAAGGAAGAACCCAAACAGTGCACCTCGGACCCTTCTGCTCAAAAATCACTCCAGTGACCAAAGCAGTACTGCAGGGCTCCTGTCTCAGCCCTTCGCTATTCAATAAATATGTAGCCCCACTTGCAGCACTCCTCAGGGAGATCGGATTCACCCCCATTTCCTACGCAGATGACATGCAGCTCCTCCTCAACTTTGATAAAGACACCCCCAACATCAAAAGCATTTTTTTGGAAGGCATGAGGACCATAACATCATGGATGAGTAGCAATTTCCTGCAGCTTAATGCAGGTAAAACTGAAATAATGCTTGTCAAAGAAGCAGTCCCCAGCTGGTCTCCCAGCTGGTGGCCGGAAGAAATGGGCCTGGCACTATCTCCCAAGCCAGTAGTCAAAAACCTAGGAGTCCTAATAGACAGCAAACTCAACCTTGATGAGCACATAGCTACTACCAAACGAGCTTGCTTTCATGCACTCAGTCTTCTTCGCAAAGTCTTTCATTTTCTTCCGAATTCCACCCGCAAAACTCTGGTTCATGCATTAGTACTCAATCGCCTGGATTTCAGTAATGCCCTGCTGATCTCTGCAAAAGAATATGCCCTGAACAGATTACAGGTAGTACAGAACACAGAAGCCCGCCTGGTTACAAGTGCACCATATCGTACTCCGTCACTGCCCTTGCTTCGCAAGCTTCACTGGTTACCCATCCACAAAAGAATTCAATTTAAAATCTGCTGCTTGGTGTTCAAAGGCTTCAACCAGCTGGGTCCCATATATCTGACCAACAAACTATCCAGACACACATCATCGCGTACCCTCCGCTCCAATGGGAAATGTCTTCTTGTCATCCCTCGCATCACGCAAACCAGACTGAGAGGCAAATCATTCTCCTATCTAACACCTCAACTCTGGAACCAGCTTCCACTGGACTTACGCCTTTGCACCAACTATCTAAGCTTTCGAAAAAAATGTAAAACCTCACTCTTTTAAACTCCCACTGCCTCACCGGTATGCGTTCTCAGCGCGGAGATACCCCATGTGGGGTGATTCAGGCGTTTCACAAATGACATAAATAAATAAATAAATGATGAGGTGTATCTGATTGTCATGTGGATGATGTCATCAGAGTTGTCATCAGTGATGTCACTGACCATGTCATGAATGATGTAATATGTGCCATCATCACCAGTGGATTGTGGGCGCAAGAGTTACAGTTAGTACAACTAACTATAATGGAGGAATTTCAATGGTTTTGTATGAGTGAAATGTCCAGCTAACTATAACACCCCTGAAACCTATTTTTTTCAATGAATTTCTAAGGTTTTATAAATTATACTTCCTAACTATAACCTGCCTGAGACCTATGGTTTTTTCATCGAATTTCAAAGGTTTTTTAAATGATAATTCCTAATTATACTGTTTATTAAGCATATCTGTTTTTTTCTATCTTTTTTATTTATCATCCCAATCTCAACCTAGTAAAAACTGCGAATATTACCACTCTTCAATTGATTCCTTCCGCCAACAAAATCGCCACAAACCACTAAAAAAAATTGGCGTCCCCCAACACCTCCAAAGCTCAACATTTGAGGATTCTGCGATGATGCGTGGCCATCGTAACAACGTCTGAAAAGGCTGCTTCGACACGTGATGCACCCTCTTTGAATCACACCAATGGCACAAGGTTAGCAAAGAAGCTTCTTTCCGAAGCAACGAAAAGTCGCCTGTGGGCAGAGAGAGTGGGTAGTGTGCAGCAGCTTGACTGCGTAGGAATGTACAATTACCTCCGAGCAGTGAGAATAGATAAGTTGCAACAGTCTGAGGGGCAGATTTACAAACCCCTTGCGCCACTTTTGCGTCACTTTTAACATGGGAAATTTGACGCAAAAGTGGCGCAAGGAGCTTATAAATCTGCCCCTAAGTGCACAAGAAAAGGCACTCACCTCCAAACTCTGGGAGTCAATGGGATGCAACAGTCTGGGTATGCAGTAATGAGAACTCACCGCTATGCAGTGGGAGTGCATGGGGTATAGTACTTTGGAAGATAAACAGCACACAGAAACCTCCTTGCAGTGGAAGTTTATGAAATACAGTATCCTGAGTGTGCAAAGACATAAAGCAGAAATATACTTGCGCAGTTGTATGTACTCTGCTATTACTTACTCTATACTTTCTTTCAGATCACTAAACTTGAGGGTGCACTATGAACTCACACGTGCTTGGACACACAATGGAGTCAAAAAGGTGAGCTACGAAGATTTGATCTATTATTAACATTACCTCTCCTGCTCCATTACTTTCTCTCTCTCACACTTTTAATGTTGTTTTTTCTCTATTTCTCTCTCACTCTCTCTCACATTGTTTCTCTTTCTCTTTTAAAGTTATGGACGCTGCTGTCCACTCTGCCGATAAAAAAATCAAGGCTGAATTTAATACAGTCAGTGTAGAACCAAAGCAGAGTTCAAGTTGTGAACTCTGTTCGCCACAGTGTTTACACAAGGTAAGCAGAATGGCCTAGGTACAAAATGCCTCTGATTAAAAGCGTTAAAAAAAAAGAATATTGTCCTGCATAATGACGTGATCTCTCACCTAATTCTGTCTCATCTCTGAATCATTTTAAAGACCTGTTGGTCCATACTGTAAATCTGACGCAGTAGGCACTTTCGTACAGACACCTCTTCAACGTGGGCCTATAAGAGAGGTGGAATGTATGCGGCACACTGCAGACGTGCAAATTAACAAATATTGTCAAGTGTTACCCTAATTTTTGATCTTTGACCTCCTTCAGTCACATCGATCTAATTTCAAACACTTATTTTCATTTTTGTTTTGCAGGTTACCTACCCTCCTTCTATTGGAGTCCATTTCACACTTTGTTTATTATATTGTTATGTTAAAGTTATGTTTCTAGTTATTTATTATATTGTTATCTTGAAGTTACGTTTCTAGTTATTTAATGTTGTTTTAATAAAAGTTAATTAAAAAAGTATATACGTCAACATTTCATTATTATTTAGTTTGATAATCATATGCTTATAAAACATTAAACAATTAAAAATAAAAATGATGCTTATAACTAGAAGTATAATACTTAGGCTAACTCTTTACCAGAGTCTGTAGCTGGGATTAACGGTTCCTATGGAAAATTTTAAAAACTCCAGCTCAGTAACTGTTTGGATTAGCAACTTTGGTGAACTTGTAACCTGTGTGCTCACTTAAGTGTTCCATGAACTGTTACTAAGGTAACAGGCAGTAAGTAGTTTGGTGATAGAGTTGAAAGGTACAGGCTGTACAGAAACCGTTATATTTACCCAGGATCCTCTACATGACAGAGAGGAAAGCAAACTAAGACAGAACACTGTGTAGCAGATTTACAAGCCCCCTGCGCCACTTTCGCATCACTTCTCCTTCCCTCGTAGCTATTTTTTAAACAAGCACAGGAGCCCACGTTTCGATTTTATTTTTTTATGGCAGATCCATGCACCCGGCGCACATTTCACAGTTTAAAAATAAAATAAAATTGTTGGGGCCCTAGGAGTCTTTGTGGGACCCCTAACCAGGTCTAGAGGGTTAAAATATTTCTTACCTGCCCCTTTACACGTTTTAAACACTTGTTCCACTAATTTCTAGCTCCTCGCTTCTACCAAGGCACAAAATGGCTGCCCACACTTCCTGGCTTCGAATGTTGACAACCACTTCACAGCCAATCTGCATTCTGCGCGTGATCGGGACGGTGCTCTTATAATCCGGGCAAGATGCGCAGATCCACCGAGGCCATAGATAATTATGTTCTTTTAAATGTCATTTTCCCGGGAACTACTGAACAGATTTACACCATATAAGCAAAAGGCATGAGTCTGAACCAAGGACTACAACTTTGCCAAATTTGGTGTAAATCCGTTCAGCCGCGATGAACGGTACCTATGGAAAATTGCATGGGGAAAACACATTTGGGACACCCTTTTTTCTCAGCCCCCGCTTCACGAATCACCCCAAGCCTTTCAGGATAGGAGCGGACCGAATGCCCCACCAGTTTTGAAAATGTTGCGAACATTTGTCAACCAGCGTCAAGGTTATTCCAAATAGAAAGTTGTGGATTCCCTATGGAAAATAGCTAACTATAACTACCTACTCGCGATTGCCAGTAGGTAATATATATATATATATATATATATATATATATATATATATATATATATATATATATATATATATATATATATATATATATATATATATATATATATATAGATATAGATATAGATATAGATAGATATATATATATATATATATATATATATATATATATATATATATATATATATATATATATATATATATATATATATATATATATAAAAATATATATATATTACCTACTGGCGGTCGCCAGTAGGTATATATAGTAAGGATTTTTTCTCTATGGGACTTTTGAAAATTCTATGTCTAATAACTTTGGCGTTTGTGGACGGAATCGGCTGAAATTTCTAGGAAAATGGCACATCTTGTTTCTGAGCAGCCCCTGAAAATTTGGGGGGGTTTCCTCAAGGGGGGCCCGAGAAAAAAGGGGGGTCCCAAAATGCGTTTTTCCCATTCATTTTTCCATAGGGCGTTTGGCCTCACTTTTAGCGCGAACGGCTGAATGGATTTGCACAAAACTTGGCAAAATTGTAGGGACTGTTAGCCCGATGTGCCTTTGCTAGGTCTCAATATATGTGCTCAGTGGATTTTGAGAAATTAACGTTTTAAAAAACAGATATATCTGTGACAGCGTCCCGGGTAGCGCTCCGGTTCGCGAACTTTTTGCGTAATGGAACTTTGCGAAGCGAAGCTGATTGGCTCTCCGGTGTCTGTCAACATTCTAAACAGTCCGGAACGGCCGCCATCTTGTCTCTCGGTAGGATCGAGAGACAAGAGGAGGAGAAAAACGAAGGGGGAATTTAATGAAAGGGGGCAAGGTAGACCCTTCTTGACCCCCTAGGAATGATGTTGGGGTTATTAAAGGGTCCCGTGGGGCAAATAAAAAAAATTTGATTTTTTGCGGTAGAAGCGCTTTCCGGTTCGCGAACCGGGTAGCGAACCGGGTCGCGAAACGGGAATTCGCCATTTTGTGTTTCGTTTTAATTAAATTACAAGATGGAGGAAAAACAATGTGAGAAATGGGTATAAGGGGGTACGGGAGACGTATCCTGACCCCCTATGTTTTCTGAGGGTGGCTGAGGATGCTCATATATGTTGATACATGTCTTCCAGCGGCTGCGCGTGAGCGTTTTATTTATTTTTTTGCTGCGTGATGTCTGTTAACGTTCGATTCGAAGGAAATCAGGAAGTGTTGACCGCCATTTTGACACTGCGAGTAAATATATTGTTAAAAATAATTGTTATAAATTAATCCGTATTGATAAACATTGTCTGCGCCATGTTGCCTTTTTTCCAATGCCACACTTTTGTCGTGCACGGCAGCCATTTTAGATGTCTTGACCAGACCCACTCTCTGCACGCCGCCGATCCTCAGCATGGCTCCCCACCCTCGCAAGCATCTCCCCCACGCAATGGTCACCCCCGCTCTCTCTCTCATGCATGGGATATAAACCTCCCCCCATCTGCGCTGCTCTTCCCTGAGAATCACACCCTGTGCCCGCCCGACACCTCCCTTTCACCCTATTCACTACCGCACCCTCTGACACTCCTCTTCCTCTGTGTCTGATTGTCCAGGCCGGTCCCAGGCTATCACCTAGCCCTGCGGATGTAGTTTATGGCCCCAACTGTAAAGAATCACCCCTCTTCAAAGGAGTTACAGTAGATCAAGGCCCCCACCCCATGAGATCCGTCACACCACACGCGTTCCTACTATCTGATAACGATCCTGTATTGTGATTGGGGAGGGGATTCTCACTGTGAGGGTGTGTGGGACCGAGCCTGAAGCGGAAGATTCCAGGGATGCCTTTTGGTACATCAAAGTCTTCACAATTATGTGTCACATAAAAAATATATAGCACTCCAACAAAGTAGTAGGATTATAACACTTTAATAACTTATAAATATATACAACGCTCCAACAAAGTAAACACGTTAAAAAAATTTTTTTAAACAAAGCAACAATGGGCTGCTGTGAGGTGGCGTCAGTAGCGGTCCGTTGTGCGAATAGGCCGAAGGGAGCACAACGCGCTGAGATCCGGACGGCACCCAGGTGATGTCCAGTAAGTTGCCGCACTGGTCTTGGCTTCCTACAATGCTGCGCCGAAAAACTGCGTGGGGCGCCCCGGGGGGGACGGGGGGGGGAGGGACGCTGCACGAACGGGCCTCCCTAGATGGAGGCTCCTCTGCTGCAGTGGGGCGCCCCTTTACCGTTTCAGTTGCCATTCAGCGGTTTACCGCCCGCTTTTGCTGCACTGTGCCTCATCCGCCATTCAGCTGTTTACCGCCCGCTCTTGCGGCTACAGCGTCTCACCCACCATCCAGTTGAGTTGCGCCCGCTCTTGCGGCTACAGCGTCTCGCCCACCATCCAGTTGAATTGCGCCCACTCTTGCGGTGCAGCGATAGGCGGCTGCCACAGGACTCTTAAAATGGCGGCCGGCTCTTCGGATTTGGGCCTGGTCCACTAAAATGGCCCTGGGACACATTTGAACTCGGACATTTGCCTGCTAGGGCTTGGGCCCCATTCTCGAAAGCGTCCCCTCAGCCTTGAAGATTCTACAAAAGTCATCGGGACCCCCGACTCCCGCAGGCTTCCGGTGGGGAGCGGCTGCCATGATTGCTTGCGGAATGGCCACGACGGAGCTACGAGATGGTGGTGCTCTCATGCTGACGCCAGCTTCAGTCTGAAACATCCAGAAACACTGTAGACTATCAATTCGATGACTTCCGGTGGAGCCCCAACGTGACCCGGTAGGGAAGAACTTGCCCCCTCCTCTTTTGACAGATGGTTCTTGTTGCCTGTCCCCTCTGTTGTCATCTAACGGAACCTTTTTGGATTGCCAAGTGAGAAAAAAAAAGGTGGGGCTTTCATCGTTTGGGAAAAAAAAATGTTTCAATCCAATGAAAAGTGTTATTTTTAGGTCATATGATCAAGCATTTCATCATTAGGAAACCAAAAGTAAAATGAACCAATGAAAAGTTTTATAAACAAGTCACATGACCTGTTATGCGGCTTTGGGCTATAAAAAGCCTACAAAATCCGTTGGCCTGTGAGGCGGCGTCAGTAGCGGACCGATGTGCGAATAGGCCGAAGGCAGCACAACGCGCCGAGATCCGGATGGCACCGAGGTGGTGTCCAGCAAGTTGCCGCACTGGTGTGGCCATCCTACAGTGCTGCGCCGAAAGACGGTGTGGGGTGCCCGGGGGGGGGGGGGGGAGGCGGCGCGAACTGGGCTCTCCCGCCTCCCCAGGTGGAGGCACCTCATCTGCAGTGCGGCGCCCCTTACCGTTTCACTTGCCGTCCAGCAGAGTTGCGCCCGCACTTGCTGCTACAGTAGGCCGAAGGCAGCACAACGCGCCGAGATCCGGATGGCACCGAGGTGGTGTCCAGCAAGTTTCACTGGTGTGGCCATCCTACAATGCTGCGCCGAAAGACGGCGTGGGGTGCCCGGGAGGGGGGGAGGCGGCGCAAACGGGCCTCTCCCGCCTCCCCAGGTGGAGGCACCTCATCTGCAGTGGGGCGCCTCTTAGCGTTTCACTCGCCTTCCAGCTGAGTTCCGCCCACTCTTGCGGCACAGTGCCTCACCCTCCATCCAGCTGAGTTCCGCCCGCTCTTGCCGTACAGCGTCTCGCCCGCCATCCAGCTGAGTTCCGCCCGCTCTTACGGTACAGTGACTCGAACGCGCCGAGATCCGGATGGCACCGAGGTGGTGTCCAGCAAGTTTCACTGGTGTGGCCATCCTACAATGCTGCGCTGAAAGACGGCGTGGGGTGCCCGGGGGGGGGCGCAAACGGGCCTCTCCCGCCTCCCCAGGTGGAGGCACCTCATCTGCAATGGGGCGCCTCTTAGCGTTTCACTCGCCTTCCAGCTGAGTTCCGCCCGCTCTTGCGGCACAGTGCCTCACCCTCCATCCAGCTGAGTTCCGCCCGCTCTTGCGGTACAGCGTCTCGCCCGCCATCCAGCTGAGTTCCACCCGCTCTTGCGGTACAGTGACTCACCCGCCATCCAGCTGAATTGCGCCCACTCTTGCGGTGCAGCGATAGCCGGCTACAACAGGACTCTCAAAATGGTGGCCGGCTCTTTGGATTTGGGCCTGGTCCACTAAAATGGCCCTGGGACACCTTGGAACTCGGACGCTTGCCTGCTAGGGCATGGGCCCCATTCACGAAAGTGTCCCCTCTTTTGACTGATTGTTCTTGTTGCTTATCTCTTCTGTTGTCATTTAACGGAACCTTTTTTGACTGCCAAAAGGGGTTCTGGTCCGACCGCTGGTTGGTGGAGACATTTTGACTATATCCTGGACCTGCCCGGCCTTGCCCAAAATGGCGCCGGTATAAATGGGACTCGTAACTTCTTGTTGTGCACTGGTTGCCCAACCTTGATATCACGAGATACGTATGCAGTTTTGAAGCACATGGCGGGCGGGGACGAGTACTGATTGAACATTTGGACATCCCTATTGATATTAAGTTCTGATGTGTTATTGATTACTGTACTATTGAAAGTTCGAATTAACGTCACCCAAGGTACTTGCCCGCAAATGTATATCTAGATAATTTTATTGTAACTGGCCCTGTCGTACTTTAATTATAAAATGTACGTCCACAGATTCCGCAACTGTTAGACACCATAGTTCTTGCAACCTAATGGGTCGCCCGTTACGTTCTTCTACATTGTAAATGTCCCCTCATCATATACGATTCCAGTTTGCTCCGTGGCCGGCCCACGTGGTTATAGGCCCGTATTTGTATACTGACATTTTCACAATAAAGGTTTTTAAAACAAAACATGGTAGTAGTACCTAGATTGGTAAAGTTTTGAATAATAGCCACTGTTTTTGAATCAGTAAAAGGCAAGTGAAATAAAGCAGCCCGATTACATGACGGTTAAAAGGTATAATACGCAGGAACGCAGTAAAGATAAATGGTCAAGGGCTGTTGTGTTTTCCGCTCCTGCAACATAAAGTGATCGATAAGAATCCGATATTCATGCCTATCAGCGACTAAGACAGCAGGCCGAGCCTCTTTTGTTCAACGGCTCCCTCATGGGACGAAGAAACGCCCTTTTTCTCGAAATAGGAATATTTTACTTGCAGGACAGTTGTAAATTTCCCGGGAAAATACATTAGCCTGGAACATTGTTAGTGATAAACTGTAAATGCATCTGGGTCCTTTGCTTTACAAGTCAGAGTGAGAAAAAAAAAGGTGGGGCTTTCATCATTTGGGAAAAAAAATGTTCGAAAGTAATGAAAAGTGTTATTTTTAGGTCATATGACCAAGCCTTTCATCATTAGAATAACAAAAGTAAAATGAACCAATGAAAAGTTTTATTAACAAGTCACATGACCTGTTATGCTTACGTTACACGCTACGCGCCGCGCTCTGGATCGTTTCCGGGAAGCTGCGCCTCGCGCACCGGAGCACTTCTGGGTGCGCTAATGCGGCGCGTCATATGACGCATTACGCGATAACGCAGGTCCAGAATATAGTTAAAATGTCTCCACCAACCAGCGGTCGGAACACAACCCCTTTCAGCAGTCCATAAAGTTCTGTTAAATGACAAGAGAAGGGACAGGCAACAAGAACCATCAGTCAAAGAGGGGAGGGCAAGTTCTTCTCTACCGGGTCACGTTGGGGCTCCACCGGAACTGATCGAATTGGTAGTCTACAGTGTTTCTGGATGTTTCAGACTGAAGCTGGCGTCAGCATGAGAGCACCACCATCTCGTGGCTACGTCGTGTCCATTCCGCGAGCAATCATGGCAGTCGCTCCCCACCCGAAGTCTACGGGAGTCGGGGGTCCCGGTGACTGTTGTAGAATCTTCAAGGCTGAGGGGACTCTTTTGGGAATGGGGCCCATGCCCTAGCAGTCAAGCGTCCGAGTTCCACGGTTGCCCAGAGCCAACTTTGCAGGCCAGGCCCAAGTCTGTGGAGCCGACCGCCATTTCGTGAGCTCCGTAGCAGCCGCCTGTCACTGTACCGCAAGATTGGGTGCAATTCCCTTGGATGGCGGGTGAGACGTTGTAATAGCAAGAGCAGGCGCAATTCAGCTGGCCGAGCGAGGCACTGTGTCGCAAGAGCGGGCACAAGTCAGCTGGTCGAGTGAAGCGCTGGGGTGTAGCTGAGAAACCTCCACCTTGGGAGGTGGGGGAGGCTCGTTCGCGCCGCCTCTCCCTTCTACTGCACCCCACGCCGTCTCCTGGCGCAGGTATATGTGATGGTCGGACCAGGGCACCGCAGGACGTGTCTTCAGGTCAAAAGGATTGTGGGACAAGGTGTGGAGCAGGCGCAATTATCTCGGGGGCCTCCGTCAAGTGGTTCAGGGAGGCACCACATCACATTGTTTTCCAATGCAGTCAGGTCCACAAACAGCCCCCATTTACTTTGAGAATAGTGAAGCTGCAGCAGGTGTAAATAAGCTTCAGACAGTGTTACAAGCGCTGCTCGGAACCCTCAACTATGGCACCCAACATCCAGGACTTATGCCATTTGTGCAAGGCAGTGACATCGAAGCATCTCAGGGACCAAGCAACATACCATATCCAGAGTCCTTCCCACAACCTCTGCCTTCCTTCTTACCTAGTTATTGTTCTTTCACTACCACTCCAGGCTTTTAGTCTGTGGATGGAAAACCATGAACCTACACTCACCTATGAAAATCTTACTATTGATGGTTGATTTTGAGCTCCAAATACAAAGGCTTGTTTGGATCGATGTTGCAGCAGGCTGCCATGTAAATAGATATGTAATAAAATGTTTTACCTTGTTACTTGTTGATTTTGAGTCCCAAATAAAAAGCCTTGTTTGGATCGATGTTGCAGCAGGCTGCCATGTAAATAGTTATTTAATAAAACGTTTTACCCTGTTACTTTGCTGGTGTGTTGTATATATTTATAATATTTGAATAGGGTTTGTCGTTATTTTGGGTGGGGTGGGCGGCGGAGCCGAGCTGTCTTGCAGCCATCATGGTGTCGAGCTCAGTTCCTCTCACTAGTTTCGTATTTCTCATGAGGCGTTGTTCATAATGTTTCTATTTTAGCGAGGTCAAAAAGAGATCCCATTAGTGGCCTACTGATTTTGCTTGATTCCTTTTGTTTTTTTAACGATTTTTCACTATCTGCAAAGACTAAACAGAGTATTGCGACTCTGTGCTTGTTTGTAAATAGAGAATGAACCAAAGAGAACCAATTCCAAAACAATAAATGCTAGGATAACAATCAATCAAATGGAGAGGGAAGCAGGCACGACGGATTACAACGGGGGCAAAGGCCTGTGTTACCTACCCTTCACTATCTACAAAGAGAGAATACTCCTAAAAGAAAAGGGGGGGGGGCAGCGTTCAAAGCACATCAGCGTGCATAAACACGAAAATGTTTTTACCTACCACGTACTTGACATTTTACAGCTTTTGATATTTGCTATTAAAAAACCATTGAAATTCACTGAAAAAACCATAGGTTATAGACCATATATAGTTAGGAATTAGCATTTACAAAACCTTGAAAATTCACTGAAAAAAAACATGGTTTATAGACCATATATAGTTAGGAATTAGCATTTACAAAACCTTATTTTACTCACACAAAACCATTGAAATTTCATATATAGTTAGTTGCACTAACTATATATCGTGCACCCTCAATCCACTGCTGATCATGTCACATATTACATCATTCATGACATGATCAGTGACATCACTGATGACATCACTGATGACATCACTGATGACATCTCAAATCCCCTCAAACACATGCCAGGCACCTGAGATGGGGCGGGCCCATATGTCCTCCACAAAAATGTCACCAGAAACCAGGGGATGAGGCCCCTGAGGTTGAAATCCACCTGGGGAGGGGCCACGTGCATCTCTTCCCCAAAATAAAACACCTCTTCCCTCTGAGCACTGGCTCACCCCAGGGGGGTGGTTTAAAATCAAGCACAAGATCCTGCAATTCTGATTTTAAATAGAATTTTGCAGCTGATTCGAGGATCGTCCACATATTTGCTGCAAAATTTAAAAAAATACATTTTTAGCTTCAGGGGTGTCCTTCCACCAGGCCTAAGGGGTCAGGGTATTCCTACCCTGCCCCCTTGTGTTTTTTCTCCCTTTTCTTTCAGGACTTGGGAACGAGTTCTTCGTCTGAAGATGGCTGCCAACACCTCCTGATTCAGGTGGTGATAACCAATTACATCTCAGCTTCAGATCTGTTGGGATCAGCTAAGCCGCGGTGTCTTAGACATACAAAGTTTTTGAGGATGAATTAGTAAAAAACTAATTAGCTGATCTACACCAAAACACAAAGGGCACTCTTTCTGGAACTAAATATAACTTTCTGCCAAATTTGGTGTAAATCTGTTCAGTGGTTTAGACTGTATCTGTGTTTAAAGTTCTTATGGGAAAATAAATGGGGAAAACACGTTTTGGGACCACCTTTTTCTCGGACCCCCACTTGACGGATCACCTCGGAAACTTCCATGCACAAACTAGACAAAAAGAGCCCATTTTTTGGAAGGTTTTGCGGAGATTAGTCAAACGGCAGTAACATTATTAGAAACAACAAAAATGTATTTCCTAGGAAAAACACAAACTATGCACAGTAGCAATGGACACTGAGTAATAAATTACCTACTGGCGGTCGCCAGTAGGTAGTTATAGTTAGGACCTAGCTATCATAGGAAATCGGCAACATTCTATTGGGAATAACTTTGAGGAATTTGCGTGTAATTTTCCAAAATTTAGGCCAGCTCCGCTCCGCTCCTTCCCTGAAAGTTCCGGGGGGATTCGTGAAGTGTTGGCCGAGAAAAAAGGGGGGTCCCAAAACGTGTTTTCCCCATGTTAATTTCCATAGGACGAATTGACAAGGCTACAGCCCGAACCGCTGTATGGAATTACACCAAACTTTGCAAAATTGTAGGGGCTGATGAAGGCTGATAGCCAGAAACCGGTCCTTGGATGCTTGATTCCGGTCTGGGAAAGACATGGCTTGGTAGTTCGGACTGGACTGTTCCCATGAGGCACAGGGTCAGAGCCAATTTGCATATAGCCAGTGCCTAACCCAGGGTGGTGTGGAGCGCAAAAAAACGATGGATTTAGGCCCAGATCCTGGTACTGGGGTGAATGTATGACATTGTTCTACATTCTGTCCATCAACTGTGTTTTTTGCAATTTTCACCCCGAGTGTGCTGGGTATACTCAGACGTGAGTCCCAGGCTCTCCACACCACTGGAGTCAAGCTATCCAGGCTAATGAAGGCTGATAGCCAGAAACCAGTCCTTGGATGCTTGATTCCGGTCTGGGAAAGACATGGCTTGGTAGTTCGGACTGGACTGTTCCCATGAGGCACAGGGTTAGAGCTGATTTGCATATAGCCAGTGTCTAACCCAGGGTGGTGTGGCGTGCAAACAAACGATGGATTTAGGCCTAGATCCTTGTACAGGGGTGATTGTATGACATTGTTCTACATTCTGTCCATCAACTGTGTTTTTTTGCAATTTTCACCCCGAGTTTGCTGGGTATACTCAGACGTGAGTCCCAGGCTCTCCACACCACTGGAGTCAAGCTATCCAGGCTGATGAAGGCTGATAGCCAGAAACCAGTCCTTGGATGCTTGATTCCGGTCTGGGAAAGACATGGCTTGGTAGTTCGGACTGGACTCTTCCCATGAGGCACAGGGTCAGAGCTGATTTGCATATAGCCAGTGTCTAACCCAGGGTGGTGTGGAGTGCAAAAAAATGATGGATTTAGGCCCAGATTCTTGTACTGGGGTGAATGTATGACATTGTTCTACATTCTGTCCATCAACTGTGTTTTTTGCAATTTTCACCCCGAGTGTGCTGGGTATACTCAGACGTGAGTTCCAGGCTCTCCACACCACTGGAGTCAAGCTATCCAGGCTGATGAAGGCTGATAGCCAGAAACCGGTCCTTGGATGCTTGATTCCGGTCTGGGAAAGACATGGCTTGGTAGTTCGAACTGGACTGTTCCCATGAGGCACAGGGTCAGAGCTGATTTGCATATAGCCAGTGTCTAACCAAGGGTGGTGTAGAGTGCAAAAAAACAATGGATTTAGGCCCAGATCCTTATACTGGGGTGAATGTATGACATTGTTCAACATTCTGTCCATCAACTGTGTTTTTTGCAATTTTCACCCCGAGTGTGCTGGTATACTCAGACGTGAGTCCCAGGCTCTCCACACCACTGGAGTCAAGCTATCCAGGCTGATGAAGGCTGATAGCCAGAAACTGGTCCTTGAATGCTTGATTCCGGTCTGGGAAAGACATGGCTTGGTAGTTCGGACTGGACTGTTCCCATGAGGCACAGGGTCAGAGCTGATTTGCATATAGCCAGTGTCTAACCCAGGGTGGTGTGGAGTGCAAAAAAACGATGGATTTAGGCCCAGATCCTTGTACTGGGGTGAATGTATGACATTGTTCTACATTCTGTCCATCAACTGTGTTTTTTGCAATTTTCACCCAAGTGTGCTGGGCATACTCAGACGTGAGTCCCAGGCTCTCCACCCACTGGAGTCAAGCTATCCAGGCTGATGAAGGCTGATAGCCAGAAACCGGTCCTTGGATGCTTGATTCCGGTCTGGGAAAGACATGGCTTGGTAGTTCGGACTGGACTGTTCCCATGAGGCACAGGGTCAGAGCTGATTTGCATATAGCCAGTGTCTAACCCGGGGCGGTGTGTAGTGCAAAAAAATGATGGATTTAGGCCCAGATCCTTGTACTGGGGTGAATGTATGACATTGTTCTACATTCTGTCCATCAACTATGTTTTTTGTGTTTAAAAGTATGGCAATACATGTATTTTTGAAGTCAGTTAGGCTTTAGGATATGTACTAGTAGGGAATCTTAGGCAGCATGTCTGTTAGGCCTCTTACTTTACAAATAGGCTCTAAGCTGTGCAATCAAAATCCAGGGTGTGTTGTGGAAATGAAAAAGGAATGTTATGTCTTGCTTATATATTTATGTGGTCTGTTTTTTTCACAGTAGTGACAGTGAAATAGTATGAGCAGAGACACACATATTGTATGCAGAGACAGACATGGTAGATTATTTTGCTTAGTTGATTTTATATTTTTTTGTATTTTTTTCAGGGGAAAAACAAAATTAGGGATTCCAAAACTGCTCAACAGGAGCAAAAAAAAGGTGAAAAATTAAGGACTGGGAGGGCAACGGTGATCCTGTCTCCTATGAGCAATCAGTTCAATACTCTGTTCCACAAAACAGAGCAGTTCATCACAGTCCATGCATAGTATTTTTATGCGTGCAAACACCTGCTGCACGTTCGGGAACATTCTTACACCTCTTCCAGAAGCTGTTGCACCACCAGTCGAGGTGCTCGCCCTATCCCTCGGTGCATTCCGTACCAGGTCCCTGACACTCTCCCGAGCATAGTTCCATGGGTGCCTTTTTTGCACATGCCTAATCATTAAACATGGGAGGAAAATCCGTTCCGTTCGCGGATTTTGCGGATTTTCGGTAAATTTGCAATCCGCGAACGCTCGCGAATTTACCGAAAATCCGCAAATTCGCACGCAGCGGGTTTTTTTTCTTGGTGATACAATTTTGAGGCGTGCGGTGTAAGTTCGCAATTGCGAACATGTAGGGGCGGCGGGCAGCAACAATCTTGCACTCGCGAAATTACAAAAATTGCAATTCTGCACAAGAAATCTACTAGCAAGCAGCATAGACCTTCTGAAAATGATGATTTTTATCAGAATAATTCCTCAGGTTGACATTTGCCTGCACTTTTTTGGATTTGAGGCCTTTTGATTTTCTTTGGATAACTTTTGGATTAGAAATCAACTTTCTCATATAAGCTTGTTTGGGGCATTACAGTTGCTGTAATGCTGTTCTGCAGAAAAACGAGTTTTGCAAAAGTGAAAGCATTCAGCAGGTTCAAAAGTTCAAACTCATCATTAGTAACCATTCCCTGTAGTGCTTCCTGACAAGGGCCCCTCCAGAGTTCAGTTGCTAGTTGCAACAATTGTATGACCCTGCTCTGACCCTCACAGCAGGCTCATAGAATAGCTACAAGTAGGCCACAAAGTTCCTGGAAAAAAAAATTGCACTGCAACAGAAGGCAAATTACAGATAAGGAAGCAGGTGCCAGACTGGAATTTTAAAACAGTGACACGTTAATAAATCAACCCCAAAATAATTCATGTCAGTTGAAGCAGGCAGGTGTGCTTGCTTTTTCCCCCCATAATCTACAGTGATGATGAACCAGAGGGTGGCATTGATGTACCAGAGGGTGGCATGGGTGAAACAGAGGGTGGCAGGGGTGAAACAGAGGGTGCTAAGAACCTGTGATGATGAACCAGACGTAGAAACAACATAATCGTGACCGTTGCGAGCCGACATGTAAGTTCGCAATTGCGAACTGGTACAAAACCCTTGCGAACTGGCAGAAATACTTGCGAACTGGAAGTAATCCTTGCGAACACAAAAAAAAATCCGCAAATTCGCAAGAATTCGCGGATTTTGCAGATTGCGAGTTCGCAAATTCGCAAAATTCGCGAACGCCAGATTCGCAAAATTCGCCCATGCTTACTAATCATGGTGGAGTTCCCAAAACTATATTTTTTCTGGGGTCACCACGAGAAAGAATAGTGTGGCATATCTTGCATTCCGCCTTTGGAGCATATACTTTCTTTTCTCCTTCTGGAATGCTGAAAAACTTCCAGGTGAATTGCTCCATAATTTTTGGTTGAGGACGGTCTTCATTGAGAAACTCATCAGAGTCACTGCTGCTTGATGGTCTCTCAGCCATTCTTTCCAAAGAAATGAAGAGGAGAAAAAGGAAACAGGTTTTACTCTCTCCAAAGTGAAAGAGGTAGTGAAGGAAATGGGTGGGGTCTTCATTAGTTGTAAAAAAAACTGTTAACAACCAATGAAAAGTGCCGCACTTCCGGGGACGCTTACGCGGCAGGTACGTAGGCGCTTCCGGGGGTGCTTAGGCGGCACGTACGTAGGGGCTTCTGGGGGTGCTGACGCGGCGCGCCTGAATGACATTTAGTTAGATTTAAGGAAATGCGTTTAAAGTTAAAATACGGTTATTTAAAATCAAAAATACTACTTTTATAAGTATGCCACTGAATATCTTGCATTATTATTTACTTTAGATACATACTTATATATTTTTTCACACGCGGGAATAGCGCTCTCACTACGTTTACGGGTGCGTTCACGGGTGCGCGCACCCTGAGCGCTCCAAGGTAAAATGATTAAAAAAAACACAGGAAAAATACATTGAAAAATTTATTTCAGAAAAAAATAAATAATAATGTTATAAAAAATATAATAATTAATAGTTGTAAAAAACTGCTATTAACACCTTGGCTGCTAGGGGGTTTTCCCCTCCTGTGCTGATGATGTTTGAATACTATAGTTTCATAACAAGGTCAACTCGTCATGAACACAGCGCAGGTAACATCCATGACGAGTTGACCTTGTCATGAGCATGGAAGAGTTACAAAAACGTAATAATTCACTTTAAAAACCATAGGTTACAAACTTGTTATAGTAAGGAATTAGCTTTTAAAAATCCTTTGAAATTCACTGAAAAAACCATAGGTTTTAACACTTGTTATAGTTAGGAATTAGCATTTAAAAAACCTTTGAAATTCACTGAAAAAACCATAGGTTTCACACCAGTTATAGTTAGCTGAACATTTTACTCATACAAAACCATTGAAATTCCCATGTTATAGTTAGTTGGACTCACTTTAACTCGCGCTCCGGCAATCCACTGCTGATGATGTCACATATTACATCACTAGCAGTCCGTCCCAACGTTGTCCGGGTATGAATTGCTGCCGGCCAGTAGTATACTGTTTTGTAGGATTTCGTTTTGATAGCATTTCTTATCTGTGACAGGCCTGTGAAATGCTCCGATTCACAGTGCTTCCCTGATGCACTTAAGAGTGCGGGTTCAGTAGTGTGTGAACTCGAGTTTCCCTACTTTATTTTTCCTTGCAATATTATATAGCGCAAACTCGACAACATGGCATGAGCACAATTTACATTACAGAAGAACACATTCATTTGTGGTAGGCACGGGGAGACAAAGCGATTTGCTTGGAATCACAGGATGTTTAGCTGATGCAGAGATTCAAACATAGCTCCCCAGCTCTAAAGTTCGCAATTCTAGAACTTGTGGCGGGAGGTGTGTTTAAAAGTGTATGTCGGTGCTGGCCATCAATGAGAGAGACCTGTGCATTTTTCAAATGGGTGGTGAAAAGATATGAGTATGTTGCTGGAGATGTGGGCCGCCGTGCCACCAATGTACTTACCGAAGGAGGGTAAACACCCATTATTCCGCAACTTTCTTTCCGCACACCATCACTCCGCATACTTTCATTACGAAAGTACCATGACTCCGCAATGCCATTATAACACATGGCATTACATTTTATATGCTTTTACCACGCATACATTTACAACGAAATTCGTTGTAAATGCCTGAATGGTAAAAGCATGTTTTTGTTTTAAAATATTTGGATAAGGTAAGTATGGGTATAGGGGTATATGTTTTGGGGTACTGAGGTATATGTTTTGGGGTGTTTGGGTATTTTAAGGGTTCAGATATAGTTTTGGGTTATGGGGTACAGGGGGATTTTAGGGTTTAGGGATAGGTATGGGTTTTGGGGTACAGGGGTATTTTTAGGGTTCAGATATAGTTTTGGGGTACAGGAGTAGTTTTAGGGTTTAGTGATAGGTATGGGTTTTGGGGTACAGGGGTATTTTTAGGGTTCAGGGCTAGGTTTGGGTTTTGGGTACAGGGGTATTTTTAGGGTTCAGGGCTAGGTTTGGGTTTTGGGGTACATGGGTATTTTAAGGGTTCAGGGCTAGGTTTCTGTTTTGGGGTACAGGGGTATTTTAGGGTTCAGGGCTAGGTTTGGGTTTTGGGGTACAGTGACATTTTTAGGGTTCAGGGCTAGGTTTGGGTTTTGGGGTACAGAGGTATTTTTAGGGTTCAGGGGTATGTTTGGGTTTTGAGGTACAGGGGTATTCATAGGGTTCAGGGCTAGGTTTGGGTTTTGGGCTACAGGGCTATTTTTAGGGTTTAGGGATAGGTTTGGGTTTTGAGGTACAGGGTATATTCATAGGGGTAAGATGGGTTAGTGTTTAAGGGTGTTGGGGCATTTTAAGGAGTAAGAGTGGGTTATGATTATGAGGTGCAGGGGTATTTAAAGGGAGCAGGGTGGGATTAGCACACAATATGAGACATGGCATGAAGGGCGAAATGTACCACACGCCCCCAGCGTTTGTCACGCCCCCAGCCCAACACAGACACGCCCACAAGGGACTACTTTGCTGGCACAGTTCTTTTACCTTTTAAATGTATATGGTGGGCCTCTGCATAGCCTATGTCCTTCTGCTGCAACTGCCCTTTCCAACGCTGTATTGGGTGTTGTGATTGGTGCTGTGTTTCATGAAATTACCCGCCTCAAAGGTTTGGGCTCTCTCTTTATTTTATTAGTATGGATTCATTACATGGTCAGTGACATTACTGATGACATCACTGATGACATCTCAAATGACATCACTGATGAAATCTCAACTGACATCACTGATCACAACACTGATGATATAATTCATGTGATAATACGATGCACCTCCTCAAACTCTAATATAACCTTTGATACACCCAGTGTTAAATACAGACTACCATTCTTGAAACCATTGACACACCAATACCAGTTACAACATACACACTCACTGATTCCTAGGTCTACACACACATCCTCTCATTCACCCATGCAATCGCTCATACATACAGTCACTCATCAATACAACACTATCATATGCACTCATACACCTATACAGACACTCACACACTGCCAGTCATCCATGGAGTTACTCACACACCTAGTCAGTCATGCAAAGAATCAATCACACTCCCATTTCCTCATCTATACAGTTATACAGACAATACCTTAATTATTCAAACATATACTAATACATACTTACTCTCTTATACAATCACTGATACAAGAGTGCACATTGATCCATACAGCCACTCGCACAATCACTGGCTCTCATGTATAGTCATTTATATATGCCAACTCTCACATGCACTGTGTTTTACATATGTACTTACTTGGACATGTAGCACTGAGATATCCATTCACTCACCAACACAGCCATGCACACAGTCAATCGCCCATACAGCTGTTTCCTCATGCACTCTTGAACCCATACACCTAGTGAATCAACTGCTCATACATTTATGCACAGAGTCACACACCTCCCAGCCACCCACACACACACACTCAGTCTCCCATACAAATACTTGGGCAACCAATCAATAACCCATATAGCCACTCACATAGCTAGTGATCAACACATGCAGCAGCTTACACAACAACAGACATACTGATGCACACATTCAGACAGTTTAGTCACTAACCCATGCATTCAGTAAGACACATTTCATCACTCACTCATTCAGTCAGTCACGCACTAACTAAATCCTTCATCCAGACACTTATACATCCACTCATTCTTCAATCCAAATTGCTATATATAATACATATTTAAATAACGAAGCAAACCACATTCACTGGATGATGTCATCAGTGAGGTCATTTGAGATGTTATCAGTGATGTCTTTTGAGATGTCATCATTGATGTCATCAGTGATGTCACTGACCATGTCATGAATGATGTAATATGTTACATCATCAGCAGTGGATTGCGGGCACGCGAGTTATAGTGAGTCCAACTAACTATAACATGGGAATTTCAATGGTTTTGTATTAGTAAAATGTTCAGCTAACTATAACTGGTGGGAAACCTATGGTTTTTTCAGTGAATTTCAAAGGTTTTTTAAATGCTAATTCCTAACTATAACAAGTGTTAAACCTATGTTTTTTCAGTGAATATATCGTTATAGTTAGTTGGACTCACTATAACTTGCGCGTGCAATGCACTGCTGATGACGTCACATATTACATCACTCATGACATGGTCAGTGACATCACTCATGACATCACTGATGACACCATCCAGTGAATGTGTGTCTTTCTGAAAAATAAATATGTTTTATATTTGTATTTGTAAAGGTTGATGAAAGAATAGATGTTTAAATAAGTATGTAAATGGATGTTTTTTTAATAAAATATTGATTGGTTAACTGGCTTATAAAGTGTATCTTAGTGAATAGATATATTAGTGCATCATTTTTTAATATTTAAATATATGTATCAGTGTTTCACTTTGTGTATAAGTGGCTGCATGGGTTGGTGACCGACTCATTGTTTGTATGTCTTTTGAAGACAGCATATGTTTAGGACTGTATGGGTGGATGAGTGTATATATGTGCGTGTTAGTAAGTGAATGCCTGCCTCACTAGTGTCTTTATGAGTAACTACATATGTTTTAATCTAGTATATGTGAGTATTGATGTATATAAGTGAGTATATGTGAGAGTGAGAGATTGAAAGAGTTCCTGTTTAAATAAGTATGTGTTTCTATAAGTGATTGTTTAAGAGAGTAAGTATGTGTAAGTTTCCTTAGAAGTAATGTGCTAGTGTGTGTATAGCTGTATATGCAAACAAATCGATGTTTAATAGTTTATTTGCATGTGTGAGTATGTGTGTGAGTAACTTTTGGATGGCTATTGGTGTGTAACAGGATGTATATGTGTACCACTACATATGATGAGTGAGTATATGTATGAGTGACTATATAGAACTGTTGCTGAATGAGAGGGTGTGTATATAGATGGTGGAATTACTGAATTGGTTGTTGTAACTGGTTTGGGTATCTCCATTTTTTTGAAAATGTTAGTTTCTATTTTTGAATATGTGTTTCAAGGGTTACATTACTCTGAAAAGAGGTCTGTCAGTCTGTCACAAGGATGGTGTCATCAGTGATGTCATGAGTGATATCACTGACCATGTCATGAGTGATGTAATATGTGACGTCATCAGCAGTGCATTGCACGCGCAAGTTATAGTGAGTCCAACTAACTATAACGTGGGAATTTCAATGGTTTTATGCGAGTAAAACTTCATGCTAACTATAACTGGTCTGAAACCTATGTTTTTTTCAGTGAATTTAATAGGTTTTTAAATGCTAATTCCTAACTATAACTGGTGTGAAACCTATGGCTTTGTCAGTGAATTTCATAGGTTTTTTAAATGCTAATTCCTAACTATAACTGGTCTGAAACCTATGGTTTTTTCAGTGAATTTAATAGGTTTTTTAAATGCTAATTCCTAACTATAACTGGTGTGAAACCTATGGTTTTTCAGTGAATTTCATAGGTTTTTTAAATGCAAACTCCTAACTATATATAGGGCCTCAAACCTCTGAAATGTAATATTTTTTATAATAAATCCTATATTGTATACTTCTATAATAATATATATATATTTTTTTTTTTTGCCTTGGTTCACTCCCGGTGCGCGCCCTGGTGCGCGCACCGGTTAGCGGCCCGTTAGCGCTATTGCCGCGAACGAAAACATCATTGTGACGTATCGCGTAGCCGCGTCCGCGTGATACGCACCGCGTAAGCGCACCTGGAAGCACTCGAGCGAATACGATCGCGCAACGTAAACATCCGACGCGACCCGGGGCGTAAGCGCGTTGGGTCATGTGACCTGAAAATAACACTTTTTATTGGTGCAGAACAGTTTTGGTTTCCAAATGATGAAAGCCCGGGTCATGTGACCTGAAAAGAACACTTTTCATTGGTTCAGGACAGTTTTTTTTTCCAAATGATGAAAGACCCCATCTTTTTTCCTTATTCTGACTTTGTCCTTTGACTGAGGAAGACCTGTTTGAACATCTTTGAGAAATATTTTGTACTTTAAAATGGCTACAGTAGCAGCAGCAGCTGGAGCATCTGCACCACCACCACCACCACCACCACCAAGAGGACCACCACAACATTACATTGGTGGTCAAGAAGAGGAGGAGGAGGAAGAGGAGGAGGAGGAGGGGAGAAGGTGGCTGCAAGAAGACAATACCCCATACAAGCCAAGGCAGCACAATGTATGGGAGTTGTTTTCTATACCAGAGGGCAAGAAGAAAGTCAATGTGCCCAAGGTGACTTGCCTAATCTGTGGCATGGAACTTTCAAGGGGGAACTCTAACAAAAAATATTATTTTGGTAATAATACCATGATTAGACACATGCAGTGCAAGCATCCGAACAACTATTCTGCTGCAGAGATGAGAGAACTGGCCAGTAACCCTCCCCAATCTTCAACCACCACCTCCAAAAGAAAGCAACCCACTCCATCGGGACCAGAGACAAGGGAGATGATCCCTTGCATACAACCACGGTTTGGGGAATTCAGAATTACATGTATTTTTTGTGGTAAGACCATCTCCCATGGTGAACAGAGCATAAAGTTCATCCTCCTTGCTGGTTACAACCACAATTGCCCCCAAAAACCCTAATTTTTTCCTGATTTTTTTTTTTGCTCCAGTTTAGCCATTTTGAATTCCCTGTTTTTTGTTTCTCTCCCATAAAAATAACAAACAAAATATAAAATAGTTCATAAAAGCCAAAAAAAGTACAAAATGTTCAAAAAACATTAAAAAAATATAAAACAACAAAAAGAAGAAAAAAACAGTTCTTTTTAGAACTACCTCCAATTTATAAAAAAAGGCTACATTTTTTTAAAACTCTGTGTCATTCTTTTTTCCCCATGGTACGCTCCCCGGTCCGCTCCCCGGTGCGCGTACCGGGCGCTCCCCCCGCGCAAATCTAAAAAAAAAACAAAATGGCCCTGCGGGCCCTTTTATGGCCCCCACATCAAACCTAGGGGATCAAGGGGGGTCTACTCTGCCCCCTTATGGTCATTTCCCCTTTGTTTTTGCCTCCTCTTTTGTCTTGATCTGACCGAGACACAAGATGGTGGCCGCTCCGGACTGTTTCGAATGTTTACAGACACCCAAGAGCCAATCAGCTTTCCGCGCGCAAGTCGCGTAGCGCACCCGGAGCGCTCCCCGGTGCGCGTACCGGAGCACGGCCATAGATATATATATTTTTTTGAACCTAAATTACTCAAAATACACTGGAGCACATGTCTTGAGACATAGCAAAGGCACATCAGGCTACCAGTCCCTACAATTTTGCCAAGTTTGGTGGAAATCCATTCAGCCGTTCAGGCTAAAAGTGAGGTTGACCGCCCTATGGAAATTAACATGGGGAAAACACGTTTTGGGACCCCCCCTTTTATCTTGGCCCCCGCTTGACGAATCCCCCCCCAAACTTTTAGGGAAGGACCGAAGCACCACGAGGCAAATTTGAGGAAATTTTCAGGCAGATTCCTCAACTGGCGCCAAAGTTATTCCCAATAGAATGTTGAGATTTTGCATTGAAAAAATCCTAACTATAACTACCTACTGGCAACCGCCAGTAGGTAATATATATATATATATATGCCTGTAATTTTCCTTACATTTGCCACGCTGCGCTCCGCTCCTTCCCTGAAAGTTTCGGGGGATTCGTGAAGCGGGGGCCGAGAAAAAAGGGGGGTCCCAAAACGTGTTTTCCCCATGTTAATTTTCATAAGGACATTCTGACAAGGCTACAGCTCGAAAAGGCTGAATGGAATTACACCAGATTTGGCAAAATGGCAGGGACTGGTATGCAGCAGTGCCTTTTGTATGTTTGGTGTAAATCCTTCCAGTAGTTTTTGAGAAAATTGAATGTGAAATTGAGTCCAATGCAATTTTCCATAGGACCTTTAGACACAGCTACAGCCTGAACGGCTGAATTGAATTACTGCAAACTTGGCAAAATGGTAGAGCCTGGTATGCAGAAGTGCCTTTTGTATATTTGGTGAAAATCCCTTCAGTAATTGTTGAGAAAATCAACTTTTTTCAAATTATATATCTATAGGCGGGACACGGTGCGCGCACGGGTGTGCACCGTCCTTGCACTGTCCTTGCACGTGTGCGGACCTTAGCGTGCGCACGTGGAATTCTGATTGGCTGTTGGACGTCTGTCAACATTCCAGTCAGTTGAAATGAGGCACTGTTGTCCGCCATCTTGTTTTTGTGGCAGATGATAGTGATTGTAAACAGAAGTGTAATAGTTGACAAGGAGGCAGGGTAGAGATTCCTGAGCCCCCTAGGTTGTGTCATGGGGTCTGTAAAGGACCCCGAATGCTGGAAAAAAATAAATCGCGGGGTCCGCTCACCATGCGCGGACTGTGGCTCTAAAAGACAAAAAAGAAATACATTAAAATAACAAGTTTCAGTGTTTAGATGTTGGTTGAGTGCAACATTGAGTGATGACTCTTTCACCTTTGGGTTTAGTTAGGTGTTTTGTGGAGAGTTTGTATGGTAATTGGTAGAGAGCATTGGGGGTAGGGTGAATATTATGTGAGTTTGAAAGTGTTGATAATTTGAACTAATTAAAATGTTACTTTGGTTTTGATTTTGTGTGTGATAAAATGTGATTGGCTTGGTATGTGAATATGTATGAGAAATGAGAGGGAACACAGTCATTTTGAGATTTTTGTGTTTGAGGTATACTTCTGAGGTGTGAGATTGACACAGAATTTACTGTTCAACAGTTTTCTAGAAGGTGAGTTGTTAATTTGTAAGGAGTACTAAGGTAGATCTGGTTGTACTCAGATGAGGGCTGTCAATGAAATGGCATTTGTAAAGCTTGAAGTTTAGATAAAAAAGAGGATGACATTCACTGCACCTGATATTTAAGAAATGATTGGTGCTTTTTGAAAATGCAGCACAGCATATTAGGGTGCATAGTTTTGTTTTTTAAAAGAAGCAATTCTAATGGTTCAGAAAAGGTCATTGAAAGGAACATTGCACATGATTAGCTGTTATATTGAAAGGTCAAAGAATCTTGCTGGATTCATTTGCAACACAGTATGATGAACTTTTTACCTGTGTCCTTCTTAGGTGGGAGTTACCATGATAACAGGTTGAATGAGCACTAGGGGGATGGGTGAATATTATGTGAGTTTGAAAGTGTGGGAATGTAGAACCAATTGAAATGTTAGTTTAGTTTTGAAATAGTGTGGGAACACATTTCATTGGTTAAGACCTGAGATATGTGTGAAGAATGAGTGGGAAAGTGTTCCATTTCTGGTTCCAGTGTCTGAGCTGCATTTCAGAGATACTGCTTAAGAAAATCTGCTGTGTGTTTCACACTGTTCTATATTTTCAAAAGCGATTTTAAAGGTGAGTAATATAGAGAGAGTGCTGTTTGCAGTATTGGCAAGCATAACAAGCATATTGGGCTTCATTACTGTTGTATTTTGAAAATGAGTCAGGTTTCTGCATTGTAGTGCAGTGCTCATTTAAATGGGTTGTGTTCTGTCTGTAAAATGATTTACCATGCTAAATGTTTTTGATAAAATGTGTGGCTTAAAGATTTTTGACAAGGATCACAGTGAGTGTCTGTGTGAATTAAGGAATTATATTTTCAGTTTTTTCCATAATGTTAACTGAATGGTGCATATTAGAAATGACATTTTGAAATGAGTTAGGTTTCAGCAATTTAATGTAGTGCATATTGAAATGGGCTGTGTTTTGTGTCTAAATCAATTTACCATTGCAAAATGATTTTTGCTGAAATGTGTGGCTATAATATTTTTTACAAGGGTCACACTGTGTGTGTATATGAATTAAGGAATTATATTTTCATCTATTTCCATAATGTTAGCTGTGTGTGCTTACAGTTTGTATCTTTTAGTTTATAGGGTAGACTTCTTTTTAAATTGTTTTTCATGCTTGGATTCAATGCTGGTATAGAGATAGTGTAATGGTTTCATTGGACTTGTAAATATGCTCCTTTTTTAGAAACGCCTTGCGCAACCTTTAACATGGGTGCAAGCAGTGAATGTATGGAGAGGGATAGGAATAATAGATAGAAAACAATATAAAATAGTGTGGGAGATGCATAAAGGATTTCATTAATAGCATCAATTGAGATGGAATATAAGATAAAGAGGGGCATATTTACAAGCCCCTTGCGCAATGTCAGACATGGGTGTAAGCAGAAAATGCATGCAGAGTAATAAAATTGGCACACAGAAAAGAATATGAAATGGTGTGAGAGATGCGTAAAGGATTTTACTAATGGCATAAATTGAGATAGAAGATGCAAAAAAGAAAGGCATATTTACAAGCCCCATGCGCAACGTTTAACATGGGTACAAGCAGTAAATGCATGCAGAGTGTTAAAATTGGCACACAGACAAGGATATGAAATGCTGTGAGAGATGCATAAAGGATTTTACTAATGGCATAAATTGAGATTGAATATACAAAAAAAGGCATGTTTACAAGCCCCTTGCGCAATATTTAACATGGGTACAAGCAGTAAATGCATGCAGAGTGTTAAAATTGGCTCACAGACAAGAATATGAAATGGTGTGAGAGATGCGTAAAGGATTTTACTAATGGCATAAATTGAGATAGAATATAACAAAAAGAAAGGCATATTTACAAGCCACTTACGTAATGTTTGACATGGGTACAAGCAGAAAATGCATGCAGAGTAATGAAATTGGCACACAGACAAGAATATGAAATGGTGTGAGAGATGTGGAAAGGATTTTACTAATGGCATAAATTGAGATAGAATTTACAAAAAATAAAGGCATATTTACAAGACCCTTGTGCAATGTTTAACATGTGTACAAGCAGTAAATGCATGCAGAGTGTTAAAATTGGCACACAGACAAGAATATGAAATGCTGTGAGAGATGTGTAAAGGGTTTTACTAATTGCATCAATTGAGATGGAATATAAAATAAAGAGGGGCATATTTACAAGCCCATTGCGCAATGTTGGACATGGGTGCAAGCAGAAAATGCATGCAGAGTAATAACATTGGCACACAAACAAGAATATGAAATGGTGTTAGAGATGCGTAAACGATTTTACTAATGGCATAAATTGAGATAGAATATACAAAAAAGAAAGGCATATTTACAAGCCCCTTGCGCAATGTTTGACATGGGTACAAGTAGAAAATGCATGCAGAGTAATGAAATTGGCACACAGATAAGAATATGAAATGCTGTGAGAGATGCATAAAGGATTTTACTAATGGCATAAATTGAGATAGAATATACAAAAAAGAAAGGTATATTTACAAGCCCCTTGCGCAATATTTGACATGGGTGCAAGCAGAAAATGCATGCAGAGTAATAAAATTGGCACACAGACAAGAATATGAAATGCTGTGAGAGATGTGTAAAGGGTTTTACTAATGGCATCAATTGAGATGGAATATAAAATAAAGAGGGGCATATTTACAAGCCCCTTGCACAATGTTTGACATGGGTGCAAGCAGAAAATGCATGCAGAGTAATAAAATTGGCCCACAGACAAGAATATGAAATGGTGTGAGAAATGCGTAAAGGATTTTACTAATGGCATAAATTGAGATAGAATATACATAAAAGAGAGGCATATTTACAAGCCCCTTGCGCAATGTTTAACATTAATGCTGGTATAGATATAGTGTAATGGTTTCATTGGCATATTTACAAATCTCTTGCGCAATGTATATTCTTGTCTTTGTGCCAATTTTTTTACTCTGCATGCATTTTCTGCTTGCATCTATGTTAAATATTGTGCAAGGGGCTTGTAAATATGCCCCTCTTTTTTGTATATTGTATCTCAATTGATGCCATTAGTAAAATCCTTTACGCATCTCTCACAGCATTTCATATTGTTTTTTATCAGCTATTCCTATCCCTCTCCATACATTCACTGCTTGCATCCATGTTAAAGGTAGCGCAAAGCGCTTGTAAAAAAGGAGCATATTTACAAGCCCAATGAAACCATTAGTACTATCTCTATACCAGCATTGAATCTAAGCATGACAATCAATTTAAAAATAAGTCTACCCTATAAGGTAAAAGATACAAACTGTAAGCACACACAGCTAACATTATGGAAATAGATGAAAATATAATTCCTTAATTCACAGACACACTCAGTGTGATGCTTATCAAAAATCTTAAAACCAGTCATTTCAGCAAAAAACATCTAGCATGGTAAATTGTTTTAGACACAGAGAGTGAGATGACACATACACACAAACAGACAGATGGTGTAGGCAGAGATTGAGATGACACACACATACAAACAGAGAGATGGTGGAAGGAGATAGTGAGATGAGGCAAGCAAAAAAGGAGATGGTGCAGGCAGAGTGTAATATGAGACACACAAAGACAGATGTGAACTAGTGTGTATAATGTTTAGTTAATGTAATTGCTATGTGCTATGTTAGTAGTGGTCTATAATATGTCACATTTTTCTTTTCAACAGATTGTAAAAATGTAAATTGATACTTGTATAGCGCACTACTCACCCGCAAGGGTCTCAAGGCGCTTGTACGAATACCGCTGTGGAACCCATCCTGGCTTTCCCCGTGAGGTGTCCACTCCTGGGCACCCCCAAGGTGGAGGCCAGGCATCCTTAGCGTTGTGGGGGCTATTGTGGAGATTAAGCAAGCTATTGCCCAGAGTTGCAGAGGGGGACTCCATGATTGGAATAGGCACTGAGGCGAGAATTATCAGGTCCGTGGAATTTTGAGACCAAGACCAGCCGAGGCGGGGAATTGAACCCTGGTCCCGGGCTAGACCTCTGCATCAGGGGCTGCCGCTCTAACCATTGAGCCACACTTCTCCACTAAATATCTACAGAGTCATAATAGATTATGCCTACAAAAGACCGCCAAAAAAGACTTTATAAGAAAGCTTTATCGACCAAGAGGACTCAATTAGAAGATTCATGCAAAGGACAATCTTTCGAGAAAAGAAAAAATGCTCTTGGTAAGCAAACCAAGAAATTTTGTAAGGAAATTGTTAAAAAGCAGAAAAAGCCCAGAAAGTGCTTCTACGGAAAAAAAAACAAAGTCTAAATAAAAAGAAAAAGCAGAGGTCACCAAAAAATGGTATAACGGTACGGGGAGATCATAGTGTGTCTGGTTAGCGTAGGACAAATCAGTTCATTGATACTCGTAGACGAATGTTTAATAACAGAGTAGTTTTGAATGTATTAATAAATCTTAAGAAATACAATAGGGAAACAGCTTTTTACAAGAAAAAGAAAAGAATAGAAAAGTTTGTTGATCAGGCTTTTGAAGTGAAGAGAAAGCTGTATATTTTAGTAATCAATAGAGTTTGTACACTAGATACGGCAATCAATGATTTGAAATCAAAATGTAAGTGAAAAAGAGTAATTAATCGGACTAATTTTTGTGATGTTTTTTCGGGAGAATGGAAGCATAGTTCAAGTTGTGAGCCATTTTTTAATGAAGAGAGTTACTTTCAAGATAATGTTTTGGTGCATGCAGTTGACACCAGTGGTCGAGCATATGAGGTGAAGGACGGTTGTCCAGTTGAAAAAGAAAAAATTGTGCCTAGAAATTCAAATGAGGTGTTAGCTGATGAAGTTTTAGAGAGATGTCCTTAGACTCCGGTGTATACTTGGAATTGTAGTAGTATTTGTAGTGTGCGACAGGATTCTATTAATTTGTTTTGCAATTTTTTACGTACATATAGTAAGAAAAGTCTAAAACAAAAGTTTAAGATATTGCAAGATTTAGATCCTTGCAGAGTGAGGGATAAAACTGGTTTGCATGGTCATTCACTGGCTTGTCTTTCTAGAAAAGTATGTCAGAGTACTTTTTACCATTTTAGGATTTTAGGAGTGCATCAAACTAAAGTGAGGTAAATAGTGAGAAGGTTGTATTATGCAAAAAGTCCAGCATTTATGCTAAAACAGTTAAATAGTGCTCTTTTGCATAGATCTGAATTAGATGTGAAGAAGATTTGTGAAGAAATAGAGTTTTGTTACTTTGGTAAAAAAGAGGACACTGCTGAAAATGATACAGTAATAGAAAGTAATGTGGAAGAGAATGTACACATTGTAAGTACTCAAAATTTTGATCATGAAATTACAAAGTTTAAGGTCATTTCAAGTGAAAGGCCAAATTTTTCTTGTGTGTGTTGTCGACGAACTCATTATAAGAATGTTATGTTATGTTATAAAATTTATAGAGCGCTCAGCTGCCACAGCAAAGTGGCGTCCCGGCGCTATAATGGACAAAATAACACAACCAGATGAGGGAATTAATCGGGACCAAGTGGAAACAGAAAAGTTTTAATAGCTCTTCGGAAGGACAGTATGTCAGATATGGCACGGATGTCAGCAGGTAGTGTGTTCCAGAGACTCGCTGCTGGGAACAGTTCCGGACTCAAAGGAAAGCCCAATTAGATCAAGCACAGGAGGCAAACAAATCTCGGCAGATTCATTGAATTGTGTGAGTCTTAAGGGGTCAGCAGGTGAGCCTGATTTAACTTTTATAGTAAGGGCTTTAAACTCTTCCTGAGATGGCTTAGGTATAAGCGAGAGAGACCTAGTGATTGTGGGATTGCTTCCTGAATTAATTATAGGTGCAGTTTGTGGGGGGAATGATTGATAGATCGCTCTACCTTTTCTACAAAGAAGGCCGCTAGCGTTTCGCAATGATTCGAGGAGCGTTTTTCTATTGCCGCCGTTTTCTTGCTGATGAGATCTTTACAGACCTTAAAGATGAGTTTTGTCAGATTAGGGCTATTCTTAAACTCCTCGGAGTAGAACGTGGCTCGGGTTTTACATATGACTCGGTTAGTTGATTTATATGTAAAAAGTGAAATGGAAAATAATAATGAATGGAAGTATTTTGCGACTTATTTGTTGGTTGAGAATTGTTTTGATTTGGGTTCTGATCTATGTATTTGTAAATATTGTTATAATAAATTAAATGAAAACAGAATGCCTGCTAGAGCTGTACATAATAATCTTGAGTTGGTAAAGATTCTGTCTGAATTGATTGGTTCAAATACCTATGAGTGTATTCTGATTCAATGTGTGCATCCTTTTCAGGCTATTGTTCGCATGGAGCCTAAGACAGGGAAATTGCCTCCTTCAGATTTACAGAGAGGATTAAAGGGAAGAGTTGTTTATTTGCCTCTAGATTTAAAGAAAAATATTGACACCATTGTCGTATAAAAAGTGGAAGAGGAACCTCTAGTTATTCTAGTTAATGGTGTTCC
The DNA here is from genome assembly GCF_964263255.1 of Lissotriton vulgaris. Taxonomy (NCBI): domain Eukaryota; kingdom Metazoa; phylum Chordata; class Amphibia; order Caudata; family Salamandridae; genus Lissotriton; species Lissotriton vulgaris. The sequence goes on from NC_141691.1 coordinate 887,102,766, forward strand.
TACAAAGAGTAAGCAAATCTGGCAAGAATTAGTGGATGTTAGGAAAGTTAAAAAGGCAATGTTGTATTTAGTAAAAAACAATCAGTACTACAAAAATGTAAATGTAGGAGAAGAGGAAACAACAGTAGAAGAGGACAGTGATTCATCAGCGGGACAGATTGAAAAAGTAGATGTGTCTAGAAGTGAACAGATTTATGAGCATTATAGTGTTCATCCTCTACATTCCAAAGAAGTAATAGGGAATGCTATTGAGTTGTTCCAAATGAAAGAAGCCAAAGGAAGTCCCATAAGTGTATGGGAGGAAAGCTTGGAGGCTTGTTGTTTTCCTCAATTGTTTCCAACAGGTCAAGGTGGAAGATATGATGACCAACCTGTTCAAATTCCTGCGTCGGAATACCAGACTTTAAGATTATATGCAGAAGATCCAAGATTTCGTCAATACATTCCATATTTGTTTCATCTTCTGTTTGAGAGTGACTTCTCTGGACTGTCTTATGCTGTGAACCATACACTGAAATCTGGAGTACATCTTCAAAATGTTTCGGCAAGGGACTTTATGGATAAAGTCCAAGTGGAAGATAGTATTTTGGAATCTCAGCTAATCAATCTCATCGCATGGCAGCGCTGTATGAATGAGTATTGGTACCGTCGTCATGGGGAATGAAATGTATGCTAAGAAACTTAGGAACTCCTACATGGTTCCTCACTCTTAGCTGTGCTGAGTATGCCTGGGAAAACTTACTTGAATTTCTTCGAGAGGCAAATGGAAACATAGAAAATATAGAATTCAAGACACCTGGAGAACTGTGCTCTTTGGATCCAGTTTATGTTTGTAGGTATTTTAATCATCGATTTGAAGCTATGATGTCTTTCATCACAAACAAAAAAAAATCCTCCACTTGGAGAGGTTTTGGAATTCTTTTGGAGAAAGGAGTATCAAGAAAGAGGTGCTCCTCACATACATATGCTGCTATGGATCAAAGATGCTCCCAAATTTGGAACAGATTCAGATGACACGGTGATGAGTATCATTGAACAATATTCAACATGTGTTGTTCCAAAAAGTACAGAAGAAGACAATTTACGACATCAAGTCTTACGCTTTCAAACCCATCGCTGTGGAAAATACTGTCGTCGAAAGTTCAAATCCAAGGAGAAGTTCTACACAAAATGTTGTTTTGGATTTCCACGACCTGTAATATCTAAAGGAAGAGGGAACAATTTTATGTCTTCACTGCGACATACTGTGACAAGAAAATCACCGAAAAATACGTACAACTTGAAAAGAAATGAAGAGTCCAAATACATAAATGACTTCAACCCAGTCATTTTGTCCATGTGGAATGCTAACATGGATATTCAATATGTTGCTGACAACTCTATTGCTGTGGTTCGATATGTAACATCTTACATCACAAAATCAGAAAAGACGGAACTGAAGGAAATGTGGGAGGATATTTCGCATGAAAAGAGCCGAAGTAAGAAATTATACAGTTACAGTTTGAAGATGTTGTCGCATCGAGAAATTGGAGCATATGAATGTTCAGATCGGTTATCATCAGCAAGTCTGTATGCCAAATCGAGTTCCATCATTTGGATGAGTCTAGGTCTTGCTGCAACACGAAACCGAGTTTTGAAGTCTGCACAAGAAATTGAGTATTTGGCGGAGTTTCAACCAAAGAGTACAGATATTTTGAAGACAAACATGTTGGATACATATTATCCAAATAGAAGTAGTCATCTTGAGAACGTTTGTCTCTATGAAGTACTGCAAAGCTATACTTTTAAGAGAAATATGACAGAAGATATCAATAAAGGAGTATATGCTGTGATTGGATCTGAAGTATGTCTGGTGAAACAAAGAAAAGGACATTTGATTAATCATCGTAAATTGAGTTGCGAATCTCCTGATAAAAGGGAATTTTACTATTTAGCTCTTTTACAACTCTTTAAGCCATGGCGTTCAGAAAAGGAACTACTTGGAGATTTTCTCAGATTTGAAGATTCTTTCAATGCAACCAAGGATACAATAGAATGTCCTGTTTTTTCAAATTATCTGCAAATGTTGAACGATGAAATATAGCAAGAAGCTACCATTGTAGCAGAGATTGCTAGAGACAGTTCTCAAGACAGTCAAAGTTCTGTTTCGTTGAGTCAGGATCCACTAGGAGGACCAATTATCCAAAATGAAGCTGCCACTGCCATGGAAGAGGTGGAAAGAGCCATTGGACAAGCTCAGGAGGATGTAGTTAATTTAGAAGATTTGGAAAATCAACTAAACGTGAAGCCGAAAAAAATATATAATGAAGTCACAGAACAGATTGAGCATGGTTTACGTCATGATAAAAAAGAGTGCTCATGTACGTCATTTGAACCTGTCCGACTGTATGTGAGTGGAGAAGCCGGAACTGGGAAAAGTTTTTTGATTAAATCAATTGCAACTTATCTGCAAAAAAGAACAGAGTCATCACTGTCTTGTGTTGTTACTGCTCCAACTGGGTTACCAGCACATAACATTAAAGGGATTACTTTACATCGTTTATTGATGCTGCCAGTAGAGTATGATAATAAATTACAATACCACAAGCTATCTGGAGAAGCTTGTTGTGAAGTTGGTAGAGTCCTAAAGAAAATGAAACTTCTTATCATTGATGAGGTAAGCATGGTTTCAAATGTGATGCTTGCTTTTGTGCATTTAAGAATGCAACAAATTCTTAAAACAGAGTATGATGTGTTATTTGGAGGGAAACACATCATTGTCTTTGGAGATCTACTGTAGCTAACTCCAGTGAAAGGACAACCAGTGTTTAAGATGCTTACGCATGAAGATACACGAAAGTGCCTTGGAAGCATTGGAAATGTGAATGTCTGGTGATATTTTAAATATGCAGAACTGCTTCAAAACATGCGACAGGCAAAGGATGAAGATTATAAAAATATTCTACAAGATGTAAGAATTGGAAAAGTAACTGAACATGGCAAAGAAGCTTTACAGTCACGATTAATTTCAAATTCGGTTCCAAAGGAAAATATTCTCCCAGAGATTATTTATCAGAAAATTGCTGAAAACAAAACTGTAATATGCTTGATGCCAACTCATCGAGAATGTTCAGTCTTCAACAACAAAATGTTAGAGTTAGAAAATCAAGAGATTGTGAAACTGGAAGCTATTGATAAAATAGAGCACGAAGGAGTTACTATTGTTTTGTCAGAAAAGTTGAAATCATAGTTGGATTCTTTAGAGAAGACAATTTCTAAAACTGCTGGTTTCAAAAAGACTCTATATGTATGTTTAAATTGTTCTATAATTTTACGACGGAATTTAAACGTGTAGATAAGGTTTAGTAAATGGAGCAATGGGTCATGTTGTTGATTTTGTGAATTACCGAAATAGAGATGGAATTGAATTTTCGAAAATTAAATTTGATGGAATTGAAGAAGTACAACAGTTTAGTCGTTTTTCTGTTTGATTTTTACTTGTGAAAGATTTATATGTCCGCCGAAAACAATTTCCTGTTTCTTTGTCATATTCAGTAACTATTCATAAATCTCAAGGATTAAGTGTAGATAGTGCTTTATTTTCTCAGGATATTCAGCAAGATTGTCAGGAATGTCTAATGTACATGCTTGTTGTATTGCAAGAGGAAGGTATAGATGTTGAAAATCTTTTTGGCCTTTCTTATAAATGGCAAAATGTCTGCGATAATTGTTCCTTTTCAAGTACTACAACAGTAGATACTGAGCGATTTATATATTTGACTTTACCAGACTGCAAATCAGTGTCTTTTAATAGTCTAGTTAGAGCAGCTGATCAAAACATGGTTTGTGCCCAATGTAACTCTGCAATGCTATCAACATTATTTATACAAAGTTATGGACAGTACGTAATTTTAATGTTACAACGATGTAGACCTGATGGTACTAAATTAACAACTTTAATTAAAAATGTTGTGGCTTCTCAATTATCACTTTCAGGAAGAACCTTTGTAACTGTAGCAATTATTTTCCATGATGGTCCTTCAACAACATCTGGACATTATACAACTTAATTAAAATGTCAAAAAGGCTGGACTTATTGTAATGATACTGTTTTGACTTTCCAAAAACTTTTGCCTTTTGACTTAAAAAATTCTTATCTAGTGTTTTTACAACCTAAATTTTAGGAAAAGTAATTAACCTGGAAAGATTGGAACAATTAATAAAAGTTGGTCATCAGGATATTATATGATGTTCAGATTCTGATAGTTTACTGGTTGTTTAAGGTTTTATGGACATGATACACATCTTTGGGTGGAGATATAAATATTGTTAGGTGTTACGAAAAAAGGTTGGGAAATGGAAGGTCAAGAGTATTATTAAGTATTTTCCAAACCAAGGAATTTTTACGTACTATTTGGCCATGTGGAAAGGAAAACAATGAAAAATGAGATTCTCTGGTAAATGTTGATAATATATGTTTTTACATAAGTTTGTAATGATACTCAATTGATTTTCAAACAACGTTTGCCTTTTAACTTAACAAATTCTTACCTAGTGTTTTTAGAACCGAAATTTTAGTGAAAGTAATTGGACAATGAAGATTGGAGCAGTTAATCAAAGTAAGTGTGTTGTTCAAAATTAGTTTGTGAGTGAAAGTGATCAAGATAATTAGTAAACTGGTAGTTGTCATAGAGGTAGTGTAAGTGTATCACATAGTGAGTGATATCAGTATTATAGGAAATGTTAATCAAGAGTAAGTCGGAGGTGCAAATATAATTATTGTTAGATGATGAAATAGATGGTGGACTTTTCATTCAGAAAGTCGGGTAAATGAAAGTTTAAAACTACTATTAAGTAATTTCCATAAACAGGACTTTCTGTATACCATTTGGCCATGTGGAAAGGTATTTAAATGAAGAATAGGTATTTCGGGTAAATGTGGTTTATATATGTTTCTATATCACTTTAGTTTGAGAGTATAATAATGAGATACTGTATCTTAGAAATTGCTGTTTAGAAGAAAACATTTAAGATATGTTTTTTCTAAGTTTTATGGGGTTTTAAAACACAATCATTTTGATTGTGTCTTTTTTGCCCGCTGTGATATGATGAGTAGTATTGAACTCACTGTTTTTAGTAAAAATCAATATATTCTGAGAACAGCAAAAATAAACCATATAACATGTTGTACAAGTTAATTTGCATTTTGTATTGTAAAATATATATTATAACTGATTTGTTTACTCTCTTCCACAGATATTACATTTATAAGGTAAGTTTGACTAATAAAAAATAAATTTTCATTACTTTTTTATTTCTGTTTCTCTCTTTCCTTCTCTTACTGCCTCTCTCTTAACTTCAGTGCTTTCATTCCTTCAGTTTCTCACTCCCTTTCTCTTATGTTCACTCCCTTTAACTCATCCACATTTTGTCACTGACTTTTTTTGCTCCTTCACTCAGTCCCCTTCTCTCACTCTTTGCTTCACTCCCTCTATTTCCTCACTCTTTTACTCTTCTTGTCTCATGCTCATTTGTCTTTATTCATCCTCTATCACCTATGTTTCATCAAACTTACTGTCATTCTTTTACCCTACGTCACCCCTGTCCCTTTATTGTGCTTCCCTCACTTATCCTCATTCCCTATACTTCACTCCCCTTCTTCTTAGTCTTCTCACCCACTCATGTTAAGTCAGTCCCTCTGTTTCACTCCCAATCACCTTTCTTTCCTTCCTTTGCTCACTCACTAATTCCCCTTCTGTCACTCACCTAACTGCACTTCAAACACACCTTTACAAAACTCCCTGTGTCCTCTTACTTTCTCTGTACTCTTCCATCACTCCCTGTCTCTTAGACTCACTGTTGTTAACACACGTGCACTAATTCACCCTTCCCTCTCCCTCATTTCCCTTCCCTAACTCCTCTTTCCTTTTTCTCCTGCTTTGACTGTTGTATTTTGAATAATGTATTATAACTGATTTGTTTTTTTCGTTTCCACAGATATTTCATTTATAAGGTAAGTACGACTGACCCAAAAAATGTTTTTCTTTTTCTTTTTGTCTATCCTTCCATCGCTCCCTGTCTCTTAGTGTGCCTCTCTCCATCACCACTTTCTGTCACTTCTTTTCCCTCACCTATACTACCTCATTTTCCGTTCTTTGATCCCTCACTGAGTCTCCTTCTATCACTCCTTCCTTCACTCCCTGTGTGTAGTCAATCACTCACTCCCATTGTCTCACGCTCACTCGACTATATCTACCCTCTATCATTTGTCTTTCTTCAACTTCACTGTCCTTCTCTCACTCACGGCACCTTGTTTCGTTAGGCTGCTTCCTTCAGTACTCTTTATTCCTATCTTTTACTCCCCTTCTCCTTTCTTGTTTCCCCTCACTTACCTTTTCTCAGTTCATCTGATTTACTCCCCTTCACCTCTCTTTCCTTCTTTTGCTCCCTTACTCATTAACCTTCCCTCACTGACCTTACTCCACTTCACTTACTCTTTCTGTCACTCCCTTTGAACTCTGACATCCTCACTTCTCTTTCTTCACTGTCTCTCTGTTAGCCTTACTTCCTCTGTCCCTTCACTGTCTCACTGCCCTTCCCTTACACTCACTCTCTTTAACTCACCCATACTCCATCACTTATCTTTATTTGCTATTTCACTCAGTCCCCTTCTCTCCCTCTTTCCTTCACTCCCTCTGTGTCCTCACTCCCCTTGTCTCACGCTCATTCGGCATCTCTCTTTTGACTATGCTATGTCTTCCTTTGCCTGTTTCATGTTTCTCTGTGTGAGTGCCATCTTACCCTCTGTCTGTACAATATATGCATGTGCGTGTGTCATCTTACCCTCTGCTTGCACCATCTCACCCTCTACTTGTTGTATCTCACTCTCTGCCTGCACCATCTTACTCCCTACCTGTGGCAATTGTCCCTCTTCATACGCCATCTATCTTTCTTGACTCTTAATCTCCTTCCTTCTCTCTTGTATTGTGAAATATACATTGTATGCATTATAATTTATTTGTTTCTTGTGTTTTACAGATATTATATTTAAAAAACAATTCTTTACGTTTTTTATATCTTAGAAGGTAAGTATAAGAAATAAAAAACTTTTTTCGCATCAGTGTCTAAGTTTTCATTATTTATAAGGTAAGTATGAGAATCAAAAATAAGTTTGTTATCGCTCTCTTATTGTGACAGGATAACTGCCTCACTCTTTCTCAGTCCCTTGCTTCCTCTCTCTCTATATGTCTCTCCCTTACAGGTAATCTTCTTTGCTCTCTCTTTCTACCACTCTTCCTCTTTACCTCAGTCAGTTTCCCTCTTTCTTTATTTTGTTAGGTTTAATCTTATTCTCCTTCCTTCACTCCGTTATCCATTTCTTACCTGTTAGTAAACCTTCATTAACTGGCATTCCACTTCCTCCAGTGCACTTACTTCTCTCTGTTTCTCACACCTCTTCCCTTTTGTGTTCACTTTTGTTTACACTTCTTTGTTTTGAAAATAGTGCCACAGGCCCTTAAATATTTGTTAGTTACCACCGAATACTATACGGCCTCAAGGCCCATAGGAATCAATGGCAATTACCGAATCAGTAAATACCGTTTCCGCAAAATGACTGAATTATACAGATTCTGTAATTTCAAAAGAGAAATTACATACATCCCATTTACCTACTCTTAAATATTGAAGTGGTATGATTTGGGGCCCGATGTAGGTAGGTATTTACCGGTCAGTAACAGCCGAATTTGGCCGTTACCGACCGGTAAATGTCTTTTCCTATGTAGGAGGCATTTATTTACAGATTTGGTATTTTTACCGATTCTGTATTTACTGAATTGGTAAAATTACCGAATCGGTAAATACAGACTCAGTAAAAATATCAAATATGTAAATTCTAATGTAGGTAGCACTGTTGACAGTGCCAGAGGCGTCTAAGAATTCGTTATTTACCACCCAATACAATTGGGTGGTAAATAGGGAAATCCTGTGTACATGCACATCTGTACTTGTACACCTGTGCCATGTGGCACACATACATGCCCTAAGGGCATGTATGTGTGTCACATTGCACAGAAGCCAAAAACAAGGGTGCTACAGGGTGTCAAAGTGACACCCTGTTCCCACTGGCAGGATTCGGTATTTACCGATTCGGTAATTACCAAATCGGTATTTGCCATTGATTCCTATGGGAATCAAGCCCATAGGAATCAATGGCAAATACAGATTCAGTAATTACGGAATCGGTAATTACCGAATTTAACTGAATCGGTAATTAATTTGGTAAAAATACCTACATGCCCATTGCCAGTTCTTAAATACCAAATCGGTATGATTCGGTATTTATGAAGTGGTAATCTGGGATCACCTACATCGGGCCCTCTGTATTTATGAGTAGGTAAATCGAGATTACGTACATCTGGCCCATTGAGTTGTAACATATTTATATACATATGTTACATTTCAGTGCTTTGGAAGTAGTACAGTATACTATAGGTAAACACCTTATAAGTTTATGCTGTACCACATCCTTATAGTTTTGCACTTTGACATTCACTATGACAAACTTTTACATACAAACATAGAAATGTACTTCTTTCTTTAACCAGTAGAGGTAGTTCTAAAAAGAACTGTTTTTTGTTTCTTTTTGTTTTGCTTGAAAAACGATGTAAAAAAATAAACTTTTTAAGGCAGATAATTGTTCGACCGGAACAAACTATGAAAAATAAAGAAAAACATTATGGGGTGCACCTGTGCTTCCTGTTTTTTTGCAGGATAACTTGAATGGACTCTTGTCCAAAGGCTATTAGATTCTGGCAACGAATGCATTGCATCATCAATTTCTTAAGTTCTGGTTGGATATTTGCAACCATTGATGCTTGCATTGGTGGTGCTGTTGATTGAGAAGAAGTGCTGGGAGAAGAGCCCTGCTCCTCTGATGATCTTTTCATTACAGCTTTACTCCAATTGTGTGGGTGTATATTCTTGACATGGCGTTCCATGCTAAAAGTTCCAAAGCTGTACTTCTTCTGTGGATCCCCTCTGGAAAGTACCGTGTCACAGCTGTTGCATGTGACAAAAGGTGCATTTACCTTTTTCTATCCTTCTGGGAATTTAAAAATTTCCAAACTATGGATTCTTTTGGTGATCTAGGGGGTTCAGGAACATTCTCAGATTCCTCATGTTCTGAATGTTCCGGTTCCTGCTGTTCAGACATTTCAATAGATTTTTCAGGAGTAAAGTGCTGATGAAAAAAGGTGTTTCTTCCTCAAAAGCCAAAGAAGAATGATGAAGATGGGAGGGGTCTTTCAAGAATTGGAGTAGGAAGTATTATAAAACAATAAAATCTTTTGTTATGAGGTCACATGGTTGGACGTAAGCTTACGGAGCGTTTACGGAGCGTTTACAGAGCGTTTACGGAGCGCTTACGTAAGCTTACGATGCGTTTACGTATTATTTACGGAGAGCTTACGTCATCTTACGATGTGCTTACATGGTATGCACCCTCGCGAGATTTATAATTGCTTAAATAAAGTTATAGATGGTCTTTAAAAGTTTAAATTAACATGTTTTTTATTATCCCAGATAATTTGTACCTTTACATTGTGCAAGGAATACGTAGATTTCACGATTTAAAGTATATAAAACTTTCAGGGGTAAGAGCTTGAAGCTTTCACGGTGCGCGGACGGAGCTCTTATGTTGCGTGCACGTGTGACCTACCCTCACGAAATTTGTTACTACTTTAAAAAAAACATTTTCTACATTAAAGCAGATATTGTCTACCTTTAAAATCTACGTTAAAAACGTAGATATTATGTTTTAGAAACTTAAAAAAATGTGTTGGGGTAAGAGCTCAGAGCGTTCACGGAGCGCGGACCCTGTAATCGTATAAAAAAAAAACTTGAAAATAAAATATATATTAAATATATATATTCACTGAAAAAACCATAGGTTTCAAGCCTTACATAGTTAGGTATTAGCATTTAAAAAACCTTGCAAATTCACTGAAAAAACCATAGGTTTCAGGTCATATATAGTTAGGAATTAGCATTTAAATAACCTTGCAAAACCATTGAAATTCCTCCATTATAGTTAGTCCAGCTAACTGAATCTCGCGCGACCGCAATGCACTGCTGATGACGTCACATATTACATCACTCATTAAATGGTCAGTGACATCACTCATGACATCACTGATGACATCTCAAATGACATCATCCAGTGAATGTGTGTCTTTCTGAAAAGGAGATATTTTTTATATATGTATATATAAAGGTCGATTGAAAAATAAATGGGTAAATAAGTGTCTAAATTATTGTTGTTTTTGTATAACTGACTTATTAAGTGTATCTTACTGAATACATGTATTAGCGAGTAATGTTTAAATATATAAATATCTGTATCAGTGTCTCACTTTGTGTATAAGTGGTTGCATGGGTTGGTGAGTAGCTATATGAGTGTCTATATGGGCTATTAGTTGATTTTTGAGTATCAGTATGAGTGTCTGTATGGTTTAGTGGGGGGTATTACTTAGCACATAGATGCATGAATGACTGACTCACTGTATGTATTTTGAAGACAGCATGTGTGCAGGACTCTATCAATGGATGAGTGTGTGTATGGGTGTGTTAGTGAGTGAACGACTGTCTCAATAGTATCTTTATGAGTCACTACATATGTGTTAAACTAGTGTATGTGAGTATTGATGTATAAAACTGATGTATATAAGTAAGTATATGTGAGAGCGAGAAATTGTTAGAGTTCCTGTATAAATAAGTATGTGTTTCTATAAGTGATTGTTTAAGAGAGTAAGTATGTGTACGATTCTGTAGAAGTAAGTGTAGTGGTGGGTGTATAGCTGTATATGCAAGTAAATGGTTGTTTGATAGTTTATTTGCATGTGTCAGTTTGTGTGTGAGTAACTCTATAGATGAGTGTCTGTGTGTAATAAGATTTATAGATGTATGAGTACATATGATGAGTGAGTACATGTATGAGTGCCTATATAGAACTGTTAGTGAATGACTGGATGTGTATGTAGATTTTGGAATTACTGAATAGGTTGTTCTAACTGGTATTGGTATCTCCATTTTATTAAAAAATTTAGGGGCATATTATCAAGGGGGTTTATCTCTGCCAAGAAAGAGGAGATAAAATGATCTCCCTATTACCTAGCTGTCGCTAACACCAGTTAGCGACAGCTAGTAGGAGATAGCGACCATCTTGGGCCCCACTTTGCATGTCAGAGAAATTTATCACTAATGACATGCAAAGTGGGCGTGCCAAGATGTTAGCGACTGGAAACAGTCGCTAACATCGCTATCTCCTATTACCAACTTTTGGAGATATTTGCGCTAAGCGCGAATATCTCCAAAAGCTAACACCTGCCCTGAGCAGTTCTTAGCCATGTTATGTGGATAACATGGCTAAGAGCATTAGCTCGGTAATGCATGAATATCGCTGACTTTTCAGCGATATTCATGCATTGCAGCCGATTTTTATCTCATTTGCGATAAACCTTGGTAATACCAAGGTTTATCTGCAATAAAAATCGCCGCAGGTCGGCGATACATTTTTGTCTCTAACCAAGCAATAGCGATAATTATCTCTATTGCTTGGTAATATGCCCCTTAGTTTCTATTTTTGAATGGGTGTATCAAGGGTTATATTACGCTGAGAGGAGGTCTGACACTCTTTTATAACGATGATGTCCTCAGTGATGTCATCAGGGATGTCATTTGAAACGTCATCAGTGATGTCATGAGTGATGTCACTGACCATGTCATGAGTGATGTAATATCTGACGTCATCAGCAGTGCATTGCGGGCGTGCGAGTTATAGTTAGCTGAACTAACTATAACGGAGGAATTTCAATGGTTTGGTATGAGAGAAATGTCCAGCTAAGTATAACATGGATGAAACCTATGGAAAGGGGCGACCATTCGGTCCCCCCGAACGTATGGCGGAGTGCCACGATCCCCCCGGGAAGCCATCTTGGGCGGGAGGCGAGTCTCGGCTGGTATGCCCGAAGCGGCGTAGCCGGGGCGCGCCTTTTTCCCGCCCTGGAGTGGGCTGGCCTAGACACTGACGCGGCCGGGCCACGCCCTCGGGGCAGGCCGGGGCGGGTTTACGCCCGCCCTGAAGACGGATAAAAGGAGCAACAAGCCAAGGAAGCATCCTCTTGTTCCTGTGCTCTGAAGCTGCACCACCTCGCTGCACGTGAGCTCGAGACGGAACGAAGAGCCAATTTTGAGCGTTGTAATCTTTCTTGTTTGTGTTTCAGATACTCGGTCGGAGAATGCCTAAGAAGGCGGGAAAGCGAATGACTACCGACCAGATGCTGCGTGTTCTCATGAAGGAGGTGACCGACTTAAAGAAGCGAATGGCGGAGAAAGACGAGGAAGGGGGGCCGAAACGTCCTCTGGCAGGAGCAGCTCCAGGAGGAAAAGGCAAGAGGCTCAGAAGGGGAGCAGCTGGGGGAGACGTCCCAGTTCCCTGTACCCCACTCGACGCTCCCACTCCGTTGCCGGAGGAAGGGAATCCGATTCCCGTAGTGGTCACTCCCGTGTCCGGGGAAGATATGCCGCCCGAGCTGGCAGCTCAATTAGCAGCGTGGTTGGGTAAAGGTAGCAAGGGCGCCACGGCTGACGACGCGCAGGTATTGATGAGGCAGCTGCGGGAAACAAGGGAAGCGACGAAGGCACCATCGCCATCAGCTCCAGTCGCTGATACAGCTTCCGGTTCAGGTAAGCGGCCATTGCCAATTGCGAGGGACGAGTCGGCACCCTCTCGGAGGGAAAAATTGGGTCAACATGTCCCTCTGGCTATTAAAGAGAAGATATGGGCAGGGGAATATATAAACATCTTCTCGTTGCTTACCGACCATTATGAAATGGAGCATGTTAAGAGCCAGAAAGAACTCATGCATCCAAGTGTTTGGCGCGCTAAGATGGCCGCCTTTAAGGTAAATGAAAACATTGGTAATTGGGGCAAGGCATGGGGGGTTTTTACATCCATTTTGGGTGAACGTAGGCCCGAATTGCTGCCCGAATTGCCGATTTATCAGTCACGGATCATGGGGTATTCAGTATCTCACGAGGGCAATCATTGGTTTTGTTACGACAATGTTTTCAGAAAAGCGAAAGAGCATGATAAAAATTTAACTTGGGATTGTTATGATTCTGTGTCCTGGTCCAAAATGGAGGACTCTGGTATGTTGAAGGTGCCATTGGTTGGGAGTAACGTTGGGGAATCCTCCCGCCAATATGCGGGGACGCCCTTTCGAGCAGGTACGAGTAACGACAATCACTCGAGGCCAGCCGGCAACGCAGGTAAAAGGGGGGTTTGTTGGAACTTTAACAGGGGGAAATGTACTAGGCCCCAGGGGTCATGCAAATTTAGGCACGAATGTGGGGGGTGTGGGCAATCATCCCATCCTGAGTCCATGTGCAGAGCCAAAACGGGTGATAACGGGGGGAGAGGGGGCGCCAAACAGGTCTGACATAGTCCGAGGGGCGCCTTTACCTACCCCGATTGATACCATGGCAATGATTCCCTGGCTCAGCGAATACCCGGATCACGCTTCCGCTGGGGTGTTGCGCAACAGATTCTCATATGGTTTCCGCATCCCAGTGGGAGAGTTTCAGGGTAGGCCACAGTGTAAAAACCAGATATCGGTCTTACAGCATACGACCGTGGTACATGAAAAGATCGGGAAAGAGGTGGCTCGAGGTCGAGTCGCCGGTCCATTTAATGTGCCACCAGTTGGTAACTTTGTTTGTTCACCTTTAGGGGTGGTCCCCAAGAAGGACCCGGGGGAGTTTCGGTTGATACATAATTTATCAGCCCCACGTGGTCTTTCTGTAAACGATGCGATAGACCCGGAAGTGTGTTCGGTGCGGTACGCATCCTTCGATGAGGCCGTAGCCATTTTGAATCGCCTGGGGCCCGGTGCGCTGATGGCAAAATCTGATATCGAGTCAGCGTTCCGGTTGCTCCCGGTACATCCAGACGATCAGCGTCTCCTTGGTTTCATGTTTCAGGGTCATTATTACATGGATAAGTGTATGCCGATGGGGTGCTCTATATCTTGTGCCTATTTCGAAAAGTTCAGTTGCTTCCTGCAATGGGTCTTCACGAGGAAAACGGGGTTTCAACATGTGATGCATTATCTCGATGACTTTTTGTTTCTGGGGGCAGCCGGGGATCCCGAATGTGGACAGGCTTTGACTGCATTTTGTGTTTTGATGAATCAGTTCGGCGTGCCATTGGCACCAGGTAAGACTGTGGGTCCCTCGACTTGCCTCGAGTTTCTGGGGATCGAGCTTGATTCCGAGGAAGGTTGTTTTCGTCTACCAGGGGACAAAGTGTTAAGATTCAGGGCATCCCTGCAAAGGTGTATGAGTGAGTCTAAGGTTAGGCTGCATCAATTACAGCAATTGGTGGGACAGTTGAATTTTGCCCTAAGGGTTATACCGATGGCCCGCCCCTTTTCTCGCTCGATCGCTCAAGCCATGGTCGGCCTGAAGGAGGGTCATCATCGCACAAGGCTCTCGGCAGAGGTTCGCCAGGACATGCGCATTTGGTTGGCATTTCTGGCGGATTTCAATGGCCGAATTGTCTGGAACAAACCGGCTGTGTCCTCCGAGGAGCTGGGGCTGTGGACGGATTCGGCAGGGAGCATTGGTTTTGGTGCCATATTCGGCACTCAGTGGTCGGCACAAAGATGGCCGTCATGGTGGCATGAGAGTGGTCTGACGAGTAACATTGCTTTCCTGGAACTTTTTCCCATTCTGGTGGCCCTGAGAACTTGGCCCGAGGGGTTCAGAGATCACTCTGTGGTATTCTGGTCTGATAACATGACCGTTGTTGAGTGTATCAATAGCCAGGCAGCACGATGCAAGTGGATTCTGAGATTGCTCAAGGAAATTGTGTTATTGTGTATGCAATTGAATGTACTATTTAAGGCGAGACATGTCCCGGGGGTGATAAACCAGGCGGCTGATGCGCTTTCTCGTTTTTGTATGCAGGCCTTCTGGGGTTTTCTGCCCACAGCGGACCCGGTGGCAGCACCCTTTCCCGAAGCTCTCTGGTCTCTCGGTGCCCCGAACTACAGAACCTCGTGGGAGAGAGTTTAGCACCCAGGACAAGGAAGGCATATGAAGGGGCGTTCCGTTCCTATTGGGCCTTTTTGGGGGCAGCTAGAGGGGAGCTTTGGGGCCAGGAGGAGTTGGTAGTGAAATTCCTGCTATCCTTACGTCAGGCAGGCAAATCAGTGGCTACGGCCCAGAGGCATCGGGCCGCCATTTCCTTTGTGGCTAGGGCTCATGGGATCCAGGACCCGACAGCGTCTTTCGTGGTGCGAAAAGCGCTACGTGGGTGGCAACGCCTTGAGGGTCGCAGAGTAGATGAAAGGCGCCCGATAGGTCTGGATAGGTTGGCTTTGTTGTTATCTGTACTTCCTGCAACATGTTCATCCCAGTATGAAGCAGTATTATTCCGAGCCGCTTTTGTGCTAGCATTCCATGGGGCTATGCGGGTAAGCGAATTAGTGGCAAGGAACAAGCAGGATACCATGGGGGGACTGTGCCGAGAGCACGTCCAAGTCAGGGGGGAGACGATGACTGTCTCATTTGTCAAGTCCAAGACCGATCAGGGTTCGATGGGGGACTGCATAATGATACGAAGGATCCCCGGGTCCTCCATGTGCCCGGTGAGTTGTGTAGAGGAGTATTTAGCACAAAGGGTGGCATCATGGGGGGGGACCTTGTTGAGACACGCTGACGCCACCCCACTGACGAGGTTTCAGTTTCAGCGGGTGCTTGCGATGTCGATTACGGCTGCGGGCTTGAACCCGGGCGAGTTTGGGACCCATTCCTTTCGGATAGGGGCTGCTACAGAGGCTACGGCCAGGGGTCTGAATGTTGAACAAATTAAACGTGTGGGGCGTTGGTCCTCCAATTGTTATAAGAGGTATGTGCGGTTGCACATGTTGTGAAGCTGTAACGATGTACTCACGCTTCTTGTTTTTGTTTGGTTTCAGTTGCGCAAGCCTACGAGGCGGGGCGGACTATGCAGTCGACCCAACACCGGGCCAGCGGTCATACTTCACCGGCTGTGAAAAAGGAGGTGTGGGTCGTGGGCCACTCATACGTGAGGCGAGCCGCGGACGTATTCAAAGCAGGTGACATGAATCACGTGGCTGGGGAATACGGGTACAGTGTGTCCTTCTACGGAAAGGGCGGGCTCTGTATTGACCAGTTTCAATCATTTTTTGAGGGTTTGCTAGGGCGGACGAGGTCACCGCCGTCTATAGTCATAGTACATCTTGGGGGCAATGATTTGGTCACCACTGGTAGACGACTTCTTCTTGAGGCGATGCTTTCCACTGTAAGTTGGTTGGCGAGGAGAGTTCCAGGGTGCACAATTGCATGGTCACATATGATCCCACGTAAAGTATGGCGGGGGGCTATTTCGGTTTCTGCTCTAAACCATTCAGTAAGGAAAATTAATAACAAAGTGAGTAGATTGTTCCGTTCCAATACACTGCATTCTATTTCGCATGGTTGTATTACTGGTGACAGTATGTATTTGGGGGACGGTGTTCATTTGTCCCGGGTGGGAAACGAGTTACTCATAGGAGACTGTATAGCTTGGCTAAAGACTTTAAGACATGACCTTTAGGTAGGAGTGTTGTGGGGGGTCCGGATAGCCGGTCAACTATCCGGCCTGTGGCGGTAAGGTCATGATCGGTGAGCACTAATTGGAAGATCCCTACGAGTGGGCGTCACCCATTACGGATGGGAGCGCTCGAAGGAGGTGGCCATTGGCCCCTCAACGGGGAAGGCGGTCCCTTCTAAGGATGGGACGCCGAAAGGAAAGGAAAGGCGGTCAAGGCCCCTTCCTGGGTAGGGGGGGCTACAGCCCCCTCCCGGAGAATTTCCCGGGGCCAGGACATCTGCGACGGCAGATGTGGTAAGTTGTGTGGGGTTTGGGGGGGGTCTACGCTACCTTCTAGATTCCTCACACGAGTCCTCGGACGACCTTTAAGTGGCGTCGAGTTTATTGGGGCCCCCGTCAAGTCAAGGGAAATTGGTAGTTGCACTCGAGGTACACCTCTGTGCGGTCGCCCCTCACAAGTGAGGGGGATATTTCTGGTTAGGGATCTTGACACCGGTTACGACCTTGCCGTTGGCCCTTAAACGTTAGGATGTACAATTTCAAAATTTCATGTTAGATGTTTTTTTGGATGTTAGTTCGGCTAGGAGAACCTTTGTATTAGAGAATATGTTAAGGTTAGCCAAACATCGCAATGTGGTAATGAAATTGTACATAATATGAAACTGTTATTTTAATGTTTTAATTTTGTTTCATATTTTAATAAATACGGCCGGGAGGGTCACTCCCTCCCGTCTTCCAAAAGTTCAGAACTGTTTCCGGTTTCCCATCCTTGGGGATTGTGTTGAGAGGGGGTGGCGGGTATCTCAGCCATATGGAAAGGGGCGACCATTCGGTCCCCCCGAACGTATGGCGGAGTGCCACGATCCCCCCGGGAAGCCATCTTGGGCGGGAGGCGAGTCTCGGCTGGTATGCCCGAAGCGGCGTAGCCGGGGCGCGCCTTTTTCCCGCCCTGGAGTGGGCTGGCCTAGACACTGACGCGGCCGGGCCACGCCCTCGGGGCAGGCCGGGCGGGTTTACGCCCGCCCTGAAGATGGATAAAAGGAGCAACAAGCCAAGGAAGCATCCTCTTGTTCCTGTGCTCTGAAGCTGCACCACCTCGCTGCACGTGAGCTCGAGACGGAACGAAGAGCCAATTTTGACCCACCCACCAGCCCCTGAAGACAGCAAGTAGTTTTGAATAAAGTCTGATGTGGTAACTCTTTTGTTTGCAGGTCGGATTATTATCGTGATAACCTTGAATAGGCAATAAAGAAATGGTCAATTTGTGGTATGTTTTGCAAATAAAGTAATCTTGCTCTAGTGTTGATCAGTAGCATGTTTTTAATAAAATTATGGCTTTTAACTGTCTTTTAAGTGATTTAGTCATTTAGTCTAGAACTCATTTAGTTTAGGCCTGTCGTATTTATTTTGGTCGGGCGGTAAGGTCATGATCGGTGAGCACTAATTGGAAGATCCCTACGAGTGGGCGTCACCCATTACGGATGGGAGCGCTCGAAGGAGGTGGCCATTGGCCCCTCAACGGGGAAGGCGGTCCCTTCTAAGGATGGGACGCCGAAAGGAAAGGAAAGGCGGTCAAGGCCCCTTCCTGGGTAGGGGGGCTACAGCCCCCTCCCGGAGAATTTCCCGGGGCCAGGACATCTGCGACGGCAGATGTGGTAAGTTGTGTGGGGTTTGGGGGGGGGTCTACGCTACCTTCTAGATTCCTCACACGAGTCCTCGGACGACCTTTAAGTGGCGTCGAGTTTATTGGGGCCCCCGTCAAGTCAAGGGAAATTGGTAGTTGCACTCGAGGTACACCTCTGTGCGGTCGCCCCTCACAAGTGAGGGGGATATTTCTGGTTAGGGATCTTGACACCGGTTACGACCTTGCCGTTGGCCCTTAAACGTTAGGATGTACAATTTCAAAATTTCATGTTAGATGTTTTTTTGGATGTTAGTTCGGCTAGGAGAACCTTTGTATTAGAGAATATGTTAAGGTTAGCCAAACATCGCAATGTGGTAATGAAATTGTACATAATATGAAACTGTTATTTTAATGTTTTAATTTTGTTTCATATTTTAATAAATACGGCCGGGAGGGTCACTCCCTCCCGTCTTCCAAAAGTTCAGAACTGTTTCCGGTTTCCCATCCTTGGGGATTGTGTTGAGAGGGGGTGGCGGGTATCTCAGCCATATGGTTTTTTCACTGAATTTCTAAGGTTTTTTTAAATGCAAATTCCTAACCATAACATGGCTGAAACATATGGTTTTTTTCAATGAATTTCTAAGGTTTTTTAAATGCTTATTCCTAACTGTAACGTGGCTGAAACCTATGGTTTTTTCAGTGAATTTCTAAGGTTTTTTAAATACTAATTCCTAAATATAACATACCTGAAACCTATGTTTTTTTCAGTGAATTTCAAAGGTTTTGTAAATAATAATTTATAAATGTATTAATTATTATGTCTTTCTTTTTATACTAATTTCTTATAATTTTAATATAATTATTTATATTTACTTTATTTATTTTGATTATATATCATATTCTTATTATAAAATACTAACAAAACGAAATTGCTAAATATTTTTGGGATTAATTATTGCTTAACTTCGATTGGAACCATAACACAACTCCAGCAAAGCTCTCGAGGCCGTATGCTCACAGTGCTGTATCAATCCTTACACCTGCTTCAAGCATATGCAAGGTTTTGACGCAGCATAAGATCAAATGTCAACTGAATGATATGTTATACATTTCACTCAGTCACTTTTAGGAAGCGTTGCTGCACCCCTCCCGCACAGGAAAGCCTCCTTCTGGCGCAGGGTTTTACACTGTAATGCACTCTCCATGTGCATCACATTCTTAATACAACACACCATGGCACATCTTTTGCACCACCGATGTGTCACAAAAGTGATGCAACGGCTGTGTAAAAGAAGCACAAGGGGATTGTAAAACCGCCCCTCACACATACAAATTCACCCAGACAGTTTCACCAGCAGCACAAATTGAAGCACAGACTTGTAACATATTCATGTACATATGTTACATTCAAGTGCTTCGGACATACTACAGTATACTATAGGTAAACCCTTTACAGATTTATGCTGTAGCACTTCCTTATAGTTCTTCACTTTCACATTCTCCATACACTAGTAATATATTCATTCATTTATTTATAAACTACACATTCATTCTAACAAACTTATACACACTAACATAGAAATATAGTTCTTTCTTTGACCAGTGAAGGTAGTTCTAAACAGAACTGTTTTTTTCTGTTTTTTTTTAAACTAAAAAAATTTGAACTGGAACCCAAAAACAGGAACAAAAGAATGAAAAAAAACTAAAAACTAATGTTGAGGACAGCGATGTTCCTGCATCCTGCATTTCATCAGATCTGCTCCCTATAACATAAAAGTCTATCGCAATGAATGCACACAATTTTGCTGAATATTCTGCTGCAGTAGTTGATGTGCTTGGTGCAGAAGCATGTGGGTATTTTTTAGTTGGATCACCCCTTGAAAGAGTTGTTTGGCACATTTTACAGGTTACTTTTGGAGCAGAACTTTCAACAGTTACATTAGGAAAACTTATGAACCAATCAAATCTCTCCTTTTAAAGTCACATGACTGTATGTACGCTTATGATGCGCTTACACAGCTGTTTCGATACCAGTAGGCATGATGTTCTACCGCGATTTGTGTAATTGTTTTCAAAAGCAATATAAGATTGTTAAAACTGCAAAAAAATGTTCATAGTTATCCCAAATATTATCTTCCCTTAGTATGTACATTAAATATATAAATATATGTTTTTAACCATGTAGAAACATTGGCGCCTTTCGCGTACAGGGCGCCTTTCATGACGTCACACTTAACCTATGATGCGACGCGTAACGTCAAACCATATTCGTACTGTATGCGCGGGTACACGCGGACTATGATTAGCAGTACATGTATGGTGTGATCACCCTCTCAGTGATAAATCAGAGCACAAGACGCGCTAACGAGAATGATTAGAAGTAGTCACTCATTGGAGATCCGATTCTGGGACTGCCTCTGTGCACATAATAACACCGCCCCATCTCTCTCTGTTGTTAATTGTTGGTACACACTCTCAGACTTGCAGATACACGGTCCACGCCCGCCCACACTCCCCACATGCCACCACCTAGCATGCTTGCTATCACTAAGCCTGGAAACCAATACATTAGCCAATGTGATGTCCCCCAAGGCCATCATTCTTATAGACCGCGTAAACGCTACCAATGATGCTCCTGGGCTTGGTTTGCTCAGCCCCCGCGGTTCCCATATAATACGAACACTGACGTGAGCACGCTCTCTTTTGCCTGCTTGTAACGCGGGGACAGACAGAGTGTCGTCATCGATTTCACTACAAACTGACAGCTCGAGCGGAGGAGGACTCCTGACACTCGACGTGGTATCACTACTGCTGCCGCCCAGCCACAATATGATAGGCACTGAGGCGGCGGCGCCGCACCCAAAACACCCCAGACCCAGCTATTTTTTTCCCCATCATATGGCTCTCCTACCCCTTAATGGTTTAAAATTGTATGCACATAGTACAAAAGTTTCTATCTGCATCACAAGGTCCTATACACCTCTAAATTTATAAATTATGCGTCCATAAATTTCTGTGTCGTATTTCTGTACTACGCCACGTGCTTAGGCCTCGTTATTAATTGTGCGTCCATCATGATATTTTTTTTGTGCGTCACAAGGCCGTCCGAGGCAGGCCCGGACTGTCCGTTGCAGGCACAGGCAATAGCCCGATACGCTACAAGAGTGGGGGGTGGTTTTGGGCCCCTGGGGGCCGATTTTGTTACAGGGCCGATTTTGCAGCATAGCTGCAAAATCGGCCCTATGACAAAATCGGCTGAAAACCGGCCCCACCAAAGAGCTCGGTCGCACCCCCAACTCCCCTCCTCCTGGGAGAGGGGGGGGGGGCGGCCGAGCACTTTGCCAGGGCCGGTTTTGGTTACTTTGTTGATCCTAAAATTTCCTTCTGTCTTACGGAGCACTCCTACGCCTTTTTTTTATAAATTGAGCTTCCATGAATTTCTGTATCCTATTTTTGAAGTGTGTCACATGCTTTACAATGTGTTCTTTTTTTGTATGTTCATGATGGTATTCTTTTCTGCATCACGTGCCCCTCCTACCCCTCAATGATTTTCTATGCACATAGTATAAGGGGGGACCCAGGGGGAGCCATGCACGAGTCGCTCTCTCCCCAGGGTTGGTTTGCGCAAGGGAACTGGCCACAGGTGCAAGGGGCGGTGATTAGCTAGTTGAAGCGGAAGGAAAAAGGGATAAATAGGGGTAGAAAGGTCTGGAAAAGAAACTGTGCCGGGGAGGCGGGTGGCGAAGGATGTTTTTGCCCCACCCACCCTCTTGATCTTTCAAGTCCTATTTGTTTGTTGTTTTATTGTGCTTTGGGTACTGCCAAAACTGTTTATTCCTGGTTGCCACGCTAAGGCAGGTCTAGGTGTAATTTTAGTTGGTAGGCACTTTTTCTGGGGGGTGGACAGCCTGCAGCGGGCTGGTCCATCCTCAAAGGGCAGTTAAAGGAAAGGAGGGGGGTATCAACAAGAGTCAGATGCTCCTGAGTTTGTTTGGGTTAACTTGGTGGGGGTTTCATCTTTCATAAGGTAGCTAAGATAAGTTGAAGGAATTCATCGCCCATATCCCGCATTTTACAACCCCCACCCTGCCCCTCCTCTGCCTGATGTCATCGCCCGGCGTAACACCCTGCACGAGCCGTGGATGCTTAAATGCAATTGCAATTTAACGAATCTCAGTTTACAGATTCCTTAATTGCGATTTTTTGCATTTGGAATGATGCATCCCAAAATGCAAAAATACCAGTCACAAATAGAAAGATTCTGAGAATCTGCCCGTTTGCCACAGTTTTTTTTGCTTGATGCAACTTCTTTAAAATACTCGTAAATACCAAAGAGGGTTTCAAAGATAACATTTATTTTGAAAACTACCTTTTCAATGGTTAGCATTGCTATTATGATTCCCTAATATACATTTTTTTTTACATTTACAGTCTATTGAAAAGTATTGTTGTGTCTGCAACCAAAAAGCTTCAGCAACTTATACAGAAAACTTTACGGTAAGAATCTTTTCTGAGTCGCGTACACTATATTTGAAAGCTGACTATGCACCGTCAAGGATGTGTAATTCTTATAGCCCGACGCACAGCACATATTGTTTGAGGTCAAGGGCAACAAGTTTTCATGTGTATTGTGTCCTTGGCACAAGTAGGCCCAACTCCCACCAGCACAAACTCTATGGCTGACAGTTAGCAGTACCACATAATGGGTCAGAAAAGGGCACTGTCTGTAGTTAACGTAATAAGTTTGCCCATATGTTAATACTGTTCAAACCTGTTTTTATGGACCATTAATTGAATGCATTTATTACTCGGGCGCGCACTCTAAGTAAATGTTGTAACCTCTGAGTGCACAACTGTCAGTGGCACCAGTATACAAAAGCGTGCAGCTCTGAAACACGCCTGACCCACGTATACTTATCAGAAATGTCTACTGCCGAGTTAATATTTCTGTCCATATGTTATAGACCTTCAAACTTGTACAACATTGATGCAGTCATTATTATTAGTTAAAGTGACTCTTCCAAATAAATGTTGTAAACTCAGACTGCACTACTAACAATTTCTGTAGTAAAAAAAGTGTACACACACTTCCAAAGTTTAGCACTATGAGGCTATGTAAACTGCTCCCACAATCCTCTGCGATTTGAAAGCAAATAATTGCAGAAGCATAAAACTAAGTTTGATAAAACAAGGTAGGAGGCTCAATTGGGCTAGGGTGGTCCCAGACACCTTTATGGAGGACCTTTTAATTAAGGCTGATGCACTTTTGGCTGTATGTCTAGACAGTTCTGCCCCAAGTAGGGATATTATTGGTGCTTATGTTTCCATTTGCACCCAGATTGAAAAGGATCTGAAGGTAAAAAATAAAGGGAAATTTAATAACCAATATAGATAGTTTGATGGTAGCTGCTCCAAAGCTCACGGGGCTCTCCTTCAAGCATTAAAACAAAAACCTAGAGATAGAGAGCTTGTTGCCAATTTAAGGAGGACATATAAATTGGTAATTGCTAACCGGAAAAATTTAATTAAATCTGAGGCCTGGAACAATCTTTTGTCATCAGATGTTCTAAGGGACAGCAGCAAATGTTGGGCAACCATCAACCATCCCTTCTTCTCAGGTCAGGATATCTCAATTCTAGACTGTGTGATTCCAGATGAAATATGGCTCTCACACCTTAATGGGATTTATGGCAGTGAAGGTAGTGCCTCCAAGAGTTTGTTCACATGCCCACGCAACCAGCTCCACCTCTTAAATTTAGTGAGGACGAGGTTCAAAGAGCGATCCTGTAGATGTCCAAAAATAATGCCCCAGGCCCGGATGGCGTCCCAGCGGACCTATATGGGACCTTACCCAAATACTGGGCAAAGATTTTAACTAATGTTTTTAATGCGTCTAGTACTGATGGGTTCCCGGCATCTTGGGCTACTTCAATAATAATCCCAGTTTTTAAAAAGAGCCTGAGGAGTGACCACTCCTGCTACAGACCTATCTTTTTGATAGACTCCTCTGTTAAAATCTTGGGCAGAGTCATTCTGCATAAGCTTAGAGATTGGCTGGAGGAGAGAGGGTTCCTCTCTAATCTCCAATACGGGTTGAGGGAGAAAAGAAGCACCCTTAATCAATGCTTAAATTTGCATCTTTTAATAGGTAAATATACTCAGGCAAAGGAAGGGTTGCTATACATGGGATTTATGGACCTTTCATCGGCCTTTGACCTGGTTAACCGGGCAAAGCTGTGGGCAATTTTACTGAGTATAAGGATTGACCCATCTTTAGTAAAAAAATGTTGCAGCTCTTCACCAGGGGCTTTTAGCATTGGTCAGGGTTACAAGGGAGGGGGAATGTACTAGTCATTTTAACTCTAAGCAGGGTGTTAGGCAGGGTTGCATCCTGGCGCCCCTTCTTTTTACTTTATATATTAATGCTATTGATAAGTCCTTAGAGGGGGCATCATTAGATGTTCTGCGTGTAGGAGATTCTGTAATTCCAGTCCTCCTTTACGGGATGACGCAGTGTTATTGGCGCAAACTGGTTTGGGTCTCCAGAGGCTGTTGGATTCCTTTGGGGACTTTATGGGATCCTTAGATCTGAAGATTAACAACAAAAAGTCACACGTCATGGTTGCTGGTAGATGCCCAGGGGCCTAAAACTAAAACGTTTTTTATGCAACGGCGCAGAGGTATCAAGGGTACCTATCTTCTCATATCTTGGGGTCCTCTTTGATGAAAGAGGCACATGGGGACCTCAGCAGAAGACAAAGTGTAACGCCATAGCTAGGTCAATGGCAGCATTATTGGGCTTTGCGAAGCGGTTGGGGTCGAGACCAATGGAGGCACTTTTAAAGGTCTATACATCCAAATGTCTGACTATAGTCTTGTATGGTGCCTCACTGTGGGGCTTTTTACCTCAAGAAAAGTTACAGGTTGCAGAAACATAATTTTTAAGATCCCTACTTGTGGTTCCCCAATCTACCCCTACATTTTCTCTGCACTCCAAACTGGGGTTGGGTTATGTTACTGATCAATTGAAAGGTGCCCCTCTGATTTGCTGGGTCAAAACCTGGTTGATTCATGAGATTTCACTGAATCACCTTATTTTAAGAGATTGTATGTCATTGGAGAAAGTGGATAGGGTACCCTGGTTAGTTTCTATCAAAGAAATGCTTACAAAACTGGGAATCTCAGAAATGTATTCGTCACCTGATCCTATTAAAAAGGAGGATTTGAGCTGGACTAAGAAACACTTTTTGGGTAGGTTATCACTGGAACGGGAGGAACTGGAGCTGAAGAAACCTTGCGTCAGAGCTAATTTTGTTCTGTTAACTTCATTGCTCCTTGAGCCATACCTCTAAATTGTTACAATCCCTTTCCATCGCCATCTCTTAATTAGATTTAGGTTCAATATAAATCACTTTTCTTTGGGTTATTTTCCAGTTTCGGGCAAACCTGAAACTTCCAACCACTGTAGTTGTGATAATCTTTCTATCCAAGACACAATGCATTTTATTTTGTTTTGTGACCACTACGCCGACATTGGGAAACAGTTTTTAGTACCATTATTAAGCGAGGCGGGGTTTTTACAAGTTAGGCCCGCTCTCCTTTATCTACAACTGTTAAGTAGTACTCGTATAACTTTTGGGGTTGCTAGTTTCTTGGTGGCCGCTATACGGAATAATGGTAAAAGAACAGCGGCTCGTAATCTCCCTGTCTGATTTTTATTTTTTTAAGTCAGTATTTAAATTTTTATCATGGAATTTTACTACTTTGTGTAGAACGTATGATACATTTGCACCCATGATTGTATGGATTTTGTGGTATGAACTGTTTATATTTGCTTTTATGATTTTAAGTAATCGAAAAAAGTGTTTTTGACTGACTGACTGACTGATAATGCTTTGCTTTCAAAAGAAAATGTTCATAAAAAAGAGAAAGCAGGAAAAAAACATTTTGCTATTCTACTATGCCATTTCTGTTACCATTTTTTCGCAGCATCATTTAACAACATGTTCATCCATGCTAGTATTTCCCCAAAATATTCATTATAGACAATCTCTGTAACTACTTTCGATTAGATTATGGGAAACAAAATTCAACAACCATTGGCAAACACAGTAGGTCTGAAATTGATGGTCACCTTTTTACTTTTGTCATTGTGTGACTTGTTTTGGCATTGTGTCTGTAAAACTTAATTGCCATGTAAGCTGCTGCGCCCTCACTATTATAACAAACTTTGGCAAAAGCAAAAAATATTTTTGGTTTTAAAAAGCACGAACTTCCACAGTAGTTACTGGCACTAAACAAAACTACTTTGTGTTCTGATATACTCCTTGTAAAACAGCATAATGCTGTGACTCACAGTGAAACCATCCAATACAAAGACAGAGAGAGAGAGAGAGACAGGAGAGAGAGCAGAGTGGATGAGAGTGGAGGGAACAGAGAGAGAGAGATGTAATAAAAGCAAAAGGTCACAGTTAATACCAGACCAAATTAGGGGCCCAATTATTCAAGAAAGTTTCAAAAGTGCACCCATGGAATATGTCCTAGCATCAAGTGCAGCTATACAGCTTTTATGAATTCCCAAAAATGTAAACAAGTAGGACAAGAAATAGTACTCCTAGAAAATATTTGTGAACTACATTTTAGCATGAGCAAATTTGCATGTGTAGCTCATGTGAAAATCTGAATGTTTACAAATTCACTTTTCCTCCGACACCTTTTTTCCCAACTCAGAAAGAAGGTTGATGTCTGGAATTGTCGGGAAGAAATTTCCAACATTCTTCACTATAACAAAAGATTAGAGAAGAGTTCTTAAAAACGCATAAAACATGGAAGTTAGTGGGTTTGCACAGACTCAAAAGGCCATTCTAACCCTGGAACTATGTTTACCATGTAAATACATATAACATTTTTATTTCAAAAAGCTATTCATCTTTAAACCATGCAATATTAATTACAACTTACTTCTCACTTTCTTTTCAACAGGCCCAATATTTCGAATGCAGCAGATGACCACCTTCAATCCATAAAAGGAAATGTAAATCATACTTACCTGTTACTGCCTATATATGTAAAAAGAAAATAATTGTGTTCAGTCTAAACACTCCTTTTGCATTAGAACTATGACATAGTGGTGTAAAAATATCATTCATTCTATTGTCAGATATCTACTTTGGTGACAGTGGAATTACCACTACGTTTTAGACTTTTTAGACCAATATTGTGTAGAGGAGCGGTGTTGCTTCTTGACCTTCAAAGAGGAACATTTAAATGTATATTTCAACAGGTAAACAAAATAATTGCTGAATTTCAAAAAGATAATTAAGTATCAATGTTACAGGAACTCTGCTCCAACTCTAAAAAGATTACTATCTCAAGCTTTTACAATCCTGAATGCTACGTTTTCTGTGAGAAGATGCCCATGCATAACCATGCTAAATTTTCTTTAGCTCCATGCACACATGTAGTGTAACCTATCAAACACTTTAAAATGCTACCCTCCCACTAGTTCTAAAGACGGATGTAGAATTTAACAGTTCTTCACAAAATAGAATTGGACGTCACTAAATACAAAGTGTTTCTGTATTATGAAAGCTCTAATGTGTCCCTTAAAGATTCCAGCAAAGTCCACACACATACTAACTGAAACACACCAACCATTAGGAACCTGTTAAATTTACCAAACAACTCTTTCAAGGTGTGATCTACCCAAAAAATCCTCCTTTGGCACATCAAATATAGAGCAACACTTAAACAACTTGCACCCCACCAACTTAGCTTCACTGCAACACAGAGATTGCAGAACAACCGACTTCCTGCTGCATAAAGCACATCAACTACTGCAACAGCATCTTCAGCAAACAGTCCATAGTCACTTACTGATCTTCAATTTGGTAAACGTAAATTTCTATGCATTTATTGCGAATAACTTTTGTATTACGCGAAACAGTCTATCAACCTCATCAAAAACAACAAACAAAAGCGTCACTGTCCTTAACATTAGTTATTAGACATTTATCAAACTTTTTGTTGTAAAAACTACCCCGTCCAAAGGCAGTGGAAAATTTGCACACTTGCGGCCTTTCTTGGCTGGAGTTATGAAGTATTCTAAAATTAATTCAAATTCAAAATGCAGAACCTTTATTCAGCCTTCATGCTAACTACAAACCGTGAATACCAGTGAGTAATTTGCACACTTGTGTCCTTTCTTCCGTCCTTTCTAAAGCACAGTGACTGTGATTTCTGCACTTGAACTGTTTGCTCAGATGTGATACCCAATTCTCAGGCTCCCACTACAGAATCTGACGCACAGTCTGTGTAATGGACTACAAAACCAAACACCCACTTCCTTTACAAAACCATTAGTAGTTTCCACATCTCCTGTCTTTCTAAATTTTCACCTTATTCTGTCTCCACTAACACAAACACACCTACCTGCTGCCTTTCTTGACTGTCTTTCCCAACTATTATTCTAATTCAAAGTAGAGACCCTGAAAAGGGTCGGCAGTTCTTATTTTTAAACTCTATGAAACTCTATGGCCCACAGTAGGAACTTAGTACACTTGCTTTGCTTCCTTAGATGTGGTAGTTATTTCTCAGCCTCCCACTGCGGAATACAACACCCTCTCTATATAATAAAAAGGATATCGAAAGATCCACTTCCCTGACAAGCCAGAGAGTACTTTGCATATCTGCAGCCTTTCTTATTCTTCACCTAATTCATCTTCTACTTGATGTAGACACCATCCACACGTACACACACTTACTTGCTGCCTTTTTTGTCTGGGGTTAATAATTATTCTTCAATTCCATATTCTAATTCAAAGACAAGGCCCTTTATCGAGCCTTTTTGTTGTAACTACTTCCCCAACTAAACACACTAGGTAATTAGCACGTTTTCAGCCAATAACAATATTGGAAATTGTAATTAAAAATGTTGTAGCTGGTCAAGTTTCAATATCAGGAAGAACTTTTGTAACTGTTGCAATTATTTTTCATTATAGACCTTCTACAACATCTGGACATTACACTGTTTATTTAAAATCACTGAAAGCTTGGATACATTGTAATGATAGGCAATTAGTTTATAAACAACGTTTGCCTAAAGAGTTACCAAAATGTTACCTAGTATTTTTAAAGTCAAAATTTTAAGATCAAAATTTGGCCTTTTTAGGATTACTACTGTAAAGGTAGATTACTCTGGTGTAGAGTATTTTATAAGTGAGGGTGAGCAGCTTGAAGATTATCCTATTCTTGGTATTAAGGCATTGTAGGTGTATCAGGTGGTGAATGATGTGGCTGCAGCAGAGGACATTGATAATCACTCAGGTGGAGGTATTTTGGACCTTTTGTAACTGTTGTACATGTTTGACTGGAATTCCTATATACAGTGTTTAGCCACTGTGTAGTGTGCTGCTCATGAAGGACTGTGTCACTGTTTTTATTTTGTTTATGATGCAATTGTAAATGTTCCAGAGCATGTGGAGGGTGTTATAGCAGTACGAGGAGACGGTGTAGACTTGCTTACACATACAAAAGGGGGAGTCTAGGATGAATCCTAGGTTGTGCACAAGCTTGATAGGTGTTGGTACTGTCCACAATGTACTCAGCTAGCATAAGTCATCCAAGGCTGAGAGGGTGGGTCTGAGGATGACTACCTTCATTTTGTACGACTTTATGTTTAGAAAGCTGCTCTTTATGTACTTGGTGACGTTGCAGCGGTTCTTATTTTTTACATTATTCATCTTCCACTCAATCAACACATTATCTACACATACACACAAACACACCTACTTTCTACCTTTCTTGCCTATGGTTAACAACCGTTTCTTACGCTCCCACTGCAGAATCCGACTAACACTCTGTAATGTACTGGAAAACAATATACCCATTTCCTTTACAAGACAGTAGCTTCTTTCCGCTTCTGCTACCTTTCTTCCTTTTAACCTTATTCTACATCCACTACCTTAAATAC
Organism: Lissotriton vulgaris; assembly: GCF_964263255.1. Taxonomy (NCBI): domain Eukaryota; kingdom Metazoa; phylum Chordata; class Amphibia; order Caudata; family Salamandridae; genus Lissotriton; species Lissotriton vulgaris. The sequence goes on from NC_141691.1 coordinate 887,133,018, forward strand.
ACCTACCTACTACATTTCTTGCTGCCTTTGCCAAGTATTATTGTAAATCAAAATGGAGTCCCTGAAATGGGCCCGGTGTTGTAATTTTTCAGCCCTACCGCCGCAGTGGTAACTTAGTACACATACATTCCTTCATTTCATGTGGTAGTCATTTCTCAGACTCTACTACGAAATTCGACAATCTATCTGTATAATGAGGTGTGAAACCAAACATCCACTTCCCTAACAAAGCAGTGGGTACTTTGCACCTCTGCAGCCTTTCTAATTTTTCACCTTATTTATCTTCTCAATCAACACATCATCTACACATAACAAACACCAACTTGCTGCCTTTTTTTGGCTAGGCTTATCAATTATCCTTCAATTTTATATTCTGATTCAAACTCATGCCCTTTATCGAGCCTTTTTGTTCTAACCAAAGTGGAAACAATACTATTTTGGAATGGCTAAGGTGACTAGACATATTCTAAATTTTTTAGTACTGTATTTTGCTATAACAGCCTGAGCCTTTTCCTAAAGTCATAAGGAATGACTGATTTCAAAATTTAAGGAAACATAAGAACACAATATCCTTATAAGTAATTATATTTATATAACTTTGTAAATGAGTTAACCTCTACTAATTAAATGTTATTAGATAATGGTCTTTATATAATATTTTTTGTAAGCCAAAATAGGTGAAAACGCTAGTATTGTATTTATATATTACGAAAACTGATAAAATTATCTGTTTATATTTTTATACAAGGACCAACAGCATAAAGAAAAAATTATGGAAAGAGAACAACCTCATACTTAGGAGATTTTGGATATTACCTTGAGTGTAATTCAAGTACTAATCATATCTATCACAGGCAATGAGAGTGAAGAGGGAAAATTAGTGCTCCAGACATGAGCTATGATTTCAAAGACGAAAGCTTTGATAGACACTTTCTAGAAGTATTAAATTATGTTGAACTTTAGAACAAATGAATTCCGATACTGCTAACGAGAAAATTGATGTGTATGAAATACCTGATGAACTGATTCAAAGTCAAGGCCCTTTATTGAGCCTTTCTGGTCTAGGTTTTACTGCGGCCGAAAGCAGTGGGAAATTTGCACACCTGCAAACTTTTTTCGCCGGGGTTGACAATTATTCTTGAAGTCATTCAAAGTTCAGGCCCTTTATTGAACCTTCTTCGTAACTACTACCCATGAATGGCAGTGGGTAATTTGTACACTTGCATCCTTTTTTGCGTCCTTTCTACCGCAGTGTGTCTACTTTGTGCACTCGCTAAACTCCTTACATGAGATACCCATTTCTTAGGCTCCCAATGCACAATCCGACGCACACTCTGTGTAATGGACTGGAAAAACCAAACACCCACTTTCTTTACAAAGCAGTGGGTAGTTTGTGCATCTGCTCTTTCTTATTTTTCACCTTTTTTATCTTCCACTTAATCAACACATCATGTACACGCACACACGCACCTAATTTCTACCTTTCTTTGCGATGGTTAACTAATCTTCTATTTCATATCCATATTCAAAATGCAGGCCGTTTATCGAACCTTTTTATTGTAGCTACTACCTCGGCCAAAGACAGTGGGAAGTTTGCACACTTACTGCCTTTCTTACCTGAGATTATCAATTATTCTTCAATTTCATATTCTGATTCAAAGTCCTTTTTTGAGTCTTTTTGTTGTAGCTACTACCCCAGCCGAAAGCAGTGGGAAATTTGCACACTTGCTGCCTTTCTTTCCTAGCTTTATCAAATACTCTTGAATTTCATATTCTAATTCAAACATATGTCCCTTTATCAAGCCTTTTTCATGTAGATATTGCACGGCCAGAAGGCAGTGGGAAATATGCGCACTTGCTACCTTTCTTAAGTGGGCTTATCAATTATTCACTTAAAATTCAAATTCAAAGTGCAGGTCCTTTATTGAGTCTTTTTGGTAACTGTTACTCATCAATGAGTAGGTAATTTGCGCACTTCCTACCGTTCATGTATAATAAAAAGCTTAGCAAAAGTCTACCAATATTATAAAAGAGCCACTATGCTCTATGTTTATCAAATCTACTGTTTCTTATCCTAATTCAAAGTACAGACCCTTTATTGACCCTTCTTGGTAACTACTACTCATGAATTGCAGTGGATAACTTCCACACTTTCATCCTTTCTTATTTTTTCACATTATTCATCTTCCACTCAATCAACACATCATCTACACATACACACACCTACTTGCAGCCTCTCTTGGCTATTGTTATCCACTATTCTTCCGTTTCATTTCCGTATTCAAAGAACAGGCCCTTTATCGAACCTTATTGTTGTAGCTACTAACCCAGGCGCTGGCAGTGCAAAATTTGCACACTTCCTCCCTTTCTTGGCTGACATTATCAAATACTCTTCAATTTCATATTCTGATTCAAACTCATGTCCCTTTATCAATCCTTTTCCAGGTAGATATTGCACAGCCAGAAGGCAGTGAGAAATTTGCACAGTTGCTGCCTTTCTTAGCTGGGCTTATCAATTATTTTTCTTCAAATTGAAATTCAAAGTGCAGGCCCTTTATTGAGCCTTCTTCATAACTATTACTCATCAATGGCAGTGGATAATTTGCGCACTTCCTGATGTTCATGTATAATAAAAACCTTAATGAAAGTCTATCAATATTAACGAAAGAACCAGTATGGTCTATGGTTATCAAATCTTCTATTGTTTTATCCTAATTCAATGTACAGACCCTTTTGTTGAGCCTTCTTGGTAACTACTAATCGTGAATGGCAGTGAATAACGTCCACATTTGCAGCCTTTCTTATTCATCTTCCACTTAATCAACACAACATCTACACACACACACAACTACTTGCTGCCTTTCTTACCTATGGTTCTCAACTGTTCTTCTATTTCATATTCCTATTCAAAATGCAAGCCCTTTTTCAACCCTTTTTATAGTAACAACTACCCCAGCCGAAAACAGTAAGAAATTTGCATACTTGCTGCCTTTCTTCTCTGGGGTTATCAATCATTCTTCAATTTCAAATTCTGATTCAAAGTCAAGGTCCTTTTTCAAGCCTTTTTGTTGTAGCTACTACCCCAGCCAAAGGCAGTGGGAAATTTGCACACTTGCTGCCTTTCTTGACTGCGGTTATTTGGATGTGCTACCCAGTAAATGGTTAAGGTACGAAATTATGAAGGTTCGGGTAGGACTAAACCCATGGAAGATCGACAGCAAATTAAAAGTAGCCCCTATCGAACCTGATGGTATTTGTAAATGTGGCCTAGGTGTAAAGAATGATATTTTACATATACTACTAGACTGTTTATTGATTTTAACAGTGGGAAGAATGTTTTTACGTCCAATATTTTTGTTCTCCTTACAGAAATGTCGTTTTTAGATATTACAATTGCGTTGGGAAAATTTTTAAAAGCAACAAGAGAAGCCGTAACGGAGGCATTCCAAGGAAGTTGAGAAATTTTAAGACATTAAGATTTAAAATATGGAAAATGTTAATGTAATGTTTTAATGGTTTTAAATGTGTACAGAGTGTTAAAATGAACTATGATGTAACATTTTCTATTGCTAAGTGGATCCATGGCCTTGTGTATGGTTTATAGACTATTGTCTAAATAAACTTTGTTTTACTACTACTACACTTAATCAACACAACATCTACACACACACACAACTACTTGCTGCCTTTCTTACCTATGGTTCTCAACTGTCCTCCTATTTCATATTCCTATTCAAAATGCAACCCCAGCCGAAAACAGTAAGACATTTGCATACTTGCTGCCTTTCTTCTCTGGGGTTATCAATCATTCTTCAATTTCATATTCTGATTCAAAGTCAATGTCCTTTTTCAAGCCTTTTTGTTGTAGCTACTACCCCAGCCGAAGGCAGTGGGAAATTTGAACACTTGCTGCCTTTCTTGACTGCGGTTATCAACTATCCTTCTTGCAATACAAATTGAAAGTGCATGCACTTTATTGAGCCTTCTTTTTAACTACTACCCGTGAATGGCAGTAGGTAATTTGCACACTTTCAACCTTTCTTGGTTTTTTACATTATTCATCTTCTACTCAATCAACACAACATCTACACATACACACACACACCTACTTCCTTCCTTTCTTGGCTATGGTTAACAACTATTCTTTTATTTCATATCCATATTCAAAATGCAGGCCCTTTATCAAACCTTTTTGCTATAGCTGCTAACCCAGCTGATGGCAGTGCGAAATTTGCACACTTCCTTCCTTTCTTGGCTGGCATTATCAAATACTCTTAAATTTCATATTCTGATTCAAACTCAAGTCCCTTAATCAAGCCTTTTTCATGTAGATACTGCACTGCCAGAAGGCAGTGGGAAATTTGCGCACTTCCTGCATTTCTTAGCTGGCATTATCAGTTATTTTTCTTAAAATTCAAAGTGCAGACACCTTATTGAACCTTCTTCGTAACTATTACTCATCAATGGTAGTGGATAATTTGTGCACTTCCTGCCGTTCATGTATAATAAAAAGCTTAATAAAAGTCTACCGATATAAAAAAAGAGCCAGTATGGTCTATGGTTAACAAATTATACTGTGTCCTCAGGTTATGCAAACAGTGACTAAATAGCTTTCATCGATCTTTCTGTCAACAAATGCCTTCAATCTACACTCCTGACAGCTGGGTTCACAACTTGAATTCAGCTTTCCTTCTACATTAAGGACAGAATTACATTTAACCTTGCTTTCCTTAAGGCACACACAATTATACTGTATCCTGAGATTCTATTATCTGTGACTAAATGGCATTCATCGACCTTTGTGTCAACAACTGCCTTCAATCTACACTACGGACAGCTGCGTTCACACCTTCAATGTAGCTTTCCTTCTACATTAAGGACAGCATTGTATTCAGCCTTGCTTTCCTTAAGCCCGAGACAATTCTACAGTGACCTCAAATTCTGTTATCTGCAACTTAATAGCATTCTTCAATGTTTGTGTCAACAACTGCCTTCAATCTACATTGCAGACAGCTCAGTTCACAACTTGAATTCAGCGTTACTTCTATATTAAGGACAGCATTGCATTCAGCCTTGCTTTCCTTAAGACAGAGACAACTCTACAGTGACCTCAAATTCTGTTATCTAACTAAATTAAATAGCATTCTTCAATTTTTCTGTCAACAACTACCTTCAATCTGCACTGTGGATAACTGGGTTGACAACTTGCATTCACCGATCTTTCTGTCAACAACTACCTTCGGCCTACACTGCAGACCACAAGGTTCCCAACTTCAATTCACCTTTCCTTCTACATTAAGGACCAAATTACATTCAACACTGTTTTCCTTATCACAGATACAATTCTACTCTGTCCTCAGATTCTGTTATCTGTAACTAAATAGAAATCTTCAATCTTTGTCTCAACAACTGCCTTCAATCTACACTGCAGACAGCAGAGTTCACAACTTCAATTGAGCTTTCCTTCTACATTAAGGACCGCATTACATTCAACACTGTTTTCCTTATCACAAATACAATTCTATGTCCTCAGATTCTGTTATATGTAACTAAATAGCATTCTTCAATCTTTGTCTCAAAAACTGCCTTCAATCTACACTGCAGACAGCACATTTCACAACTTCAATTGAGCTTTTCTTCTACATTAAGGACTGCATTACATTCAACACTGTTTTACTTATCATAAATAAAATTCTATGTCCTCAGATTCTGTTATCTGTAACTAAATAGCATTCTCCAATCTTTCTGTCAACAGCTACCTTCGATCTACCCTGCAGATGTCAGGGTTCACAACTTCAATTCACCTTTCCTTCTACATTAAGGACCGCATTACATTCAACACTGTTTTCCTTATCACAGATACAATTCTACTCTGTCCTCAGATTCTGTTATCTGTAACTAAATAGCAGTCTTCAATCTTTGTCTCAACAACTGCCTTCAATCTACACTGCAGACAGCAGAGTTCACAACTTCAATTGAGCTTTCCTTCTACATTAAGGACCGCATTACACTCAACACTGTTTTCCTTATCACAAATACAATTCTATGTCCTCAAATTCTGTTATCTGTAACTAAATAGCATTCTTCAATCTTTCTGTCAACAACTACCTCCAATCTACACTGCTGACAACTGGGTTGACAACTTGCATTCACCGATATTTCTGTCAACAACTAACCTCTGTCTACACTGCAGACAGCAGTGTTCACAACTTCAATTCACCTTTCCTTCTACATTAAGGACCGCATTACATTCAATACGGTTCTCCTTATCACAGATACAAATCTACTCTGTCCTCAGATTATGTTATCTGAAACTAAATAGCAATGTACAATCTTTGTCTTAACAACTGCCTTCAATCTGCACTGCAGACAGCAGAGTTCACATCTGCAATTGAGCTTGCCTTCTACATTAAGGACCGCATTACATTCAACACTGTTTTCCTTATCACAAATACAATTCTATGTCCTCAGATTATGTTATCTGTCATTAAATAGCATTCTTCAATCTTTGTCTCAATAACTGCCTTCAATCTACACTGCAGACAGCAGAGTTCACAACTTCAATTCAGCTTTCCTTCTACATTAAGGGCAGCATTGTATTCAACTTGCTTTCCTTAACCCAAACACAATTCTGCTGTGACCTCAAATTCTGTTATCTGCAACTAAATAGCATTCTTCAATTTTTGTATCAACTGCCTTCAATCTAACCTGCAGAAAGCAGGGTACTCAACCTGCATTTAGCTTTCCTTCTACATTAAGGACAGCATTGTATTCAGCCTTGATTTCCTTAAGGCAGAAACAATTATACTATGTACTCACATTCTGTTAACTGTACAAAATAGCATTCATCAATATTTGTATCGATTAGTACCTTCGATATACATTACGAACAGCAGGGTTCACAACTTCAATTCACTTTTGCATGTAAATTTCTCTTATGTCTACGAAGAAGAGCCTTCAATAAATTCTGCACTCACTAGAGTTCACAACTAGATACCAAAACCGCCAGTAGTACACAAAACATTTAATACAATCTTGATTTATTTAAAACAGACAATTTCACAATGTCATCATATTTCCTTACAGTTTGTACATTAGGAAATTCAGCCTTCATTTCTTAAAATTATAGATGTTTCTAGTGAATGTCTCCAGATTTTGTATTAAAAAAGAGACAAAAAGCATTCCTCCATTTCTGTGTCAACTACTGCCTTCGACCTACACTATGGACAAGAGGATTAACAACTTCAATTCACCTTTCCATGTACACTAAGGACAACATTGAATGTAGCTTTGCTTTCTTTAAGACAGACAATTGTACTGTGTCCACACATTCTGTTAACTGTGACAAAATAGCATTCATCGATCCCTTTAATGAAGGCCAAAAGTAAATTGAAAAGAGAAAGTAACACATAATTTTTCAGACATTTTTCTTAGGAGAATGGAACAATAGATCAAGTTCTAAGCCTTTTTTTAATGACAAGTTATCTTCAGAGTAATGATTTGCATACAGATGACACTAGTATTCATACCTATGAGGTTAGAAATGGTTGTGCTATTGTGAAACACGAAATTGTTCCTAGAAATGCAAAAGAAGTGTTACCTGAGGAACTTTTAGGGACACGTTCTAAAACTCCAGTGAACACTTCCAATTGTAGTAATATTTATACTGTAAGTTAAAAATCTATTATTTTTTTTAATGAAACTTTTTACCCAAGTATAATAACAAAAGTGTTAAACAAAAGATTAAGATGTGGCACGCTCTAGACTCTTGCAGAGTGAGAGAACATACTGGTTTGCAAGGTCATTCACTGCCTTGTCTTTCTAAAAAAGTATGCCAAAGTGTTTTTCACCAATTCAGAATGTTACCAGTTCATCATACTCAAATTAGAAAATTAACCAGAACATTGTATTACGCAAAAATTAAAGCACTAATGTTAAAAAAATTGAACAGTACTCTTTTCCGTGCATCTGTATCAGATGTAACAAATGTATCTGAAGAAATTCAGCTTAGTTACTTTGGTCCTCAGGAAAACCGTGCTGAAACTGAGACATTAATATAAGAAAATGTGGAACACAATGTACAATGTTTTACTGTAGATAATTGTGAGCAACATATTACAAAGTTGTAGGTGATTTCACTAACACCAAAACACGAAATTATTCTTCCATTTGTTTTCAAAAAAATCGTTATAAAAATCAAACCAGTACTGTTCATCTGTATTTAAAAAGGAAAATAATAATGACGAAACATATTGCAACTTATTTATCACAGAATTGTTTTGAATTGCATTCTAATCACCAAATTTCTAAATATTTTTCTAACAAATTAAATAAGAACAAAATGCCTCCTAGTGCTGGGCATAATAATGTAGAGTTCGTAAGAATTCCTTCTGAACTGATGGATTTAAATACCTATGAGTCTATTCTTATTAAATGTGTCCATCCATTTCAGGCTATTATTCGTATAGAGCCTAACACAGAAAAATTTCCTCTTTTTCATGTACAGAGAGAACCCACCTACTGCTGCACCAAGCACAGCAATTGCTGCAGCAGTATATTCAGCAAGCAATCTATACCCACAAATTAATCCTCATTTCGGTGAAATTAACATTCTATGCATTTATTGTGATGAAGTTTTGTCTTACGAGGAACAGTCTATTGACCTCATAAAATGCATGAATCAGGAGCATCACTATGCTCAACATTACTTTTCTGACATTATCTTCTAATTAGTATGAACTACCTCAGCCGAAAGCAGTGCTTAAATTGCACACTTTCTGCCTTTCTTGACTGGTATTATCAATTATTCTTCAATATCACATTCTGATTGAACATCAAGGCCCTGCATCGAGCCTTTTTGTTGCAACTTCTTCCCCGGCTAAAGGCACTGGGTAATTTGCACACTTGCAGCCATTTTAATAAATGTATTCTTATAACATCTCATAACTTAATAGACCTAAAATAATTTCATCATGTATTTTAAATACCTCATTATCAATTTCAAAACTCATATCATCATACTCGATGTCATGTAATTCTTCCAGAAAATCACCATCTAACCTTTAATCTAGGAAATCACAACTAATATTTCCAGCATTTATATCTTACTCTTCATTCTCGTTACTTGTAAAAAGTATGTTCAGCTCTTCTATGACACTGTTACTAATTTCGAAAATGTGTTCAAATTGTGTTATTGATTTTCCATACTGAATTTCTTCTGTTGCAGCTCCTTGTACATAAACACTTCTTTTTATCTTTACTATAATATCAGCTCATGTGGTGATTCAAAAAAATGAGTATATTCAATTTTAATAACATTGGAAAATTAAATACAATAAAAAGTGTCACTCTACATTGTGTCAAGTGCTTTATTTATCCTACCAACTGTGTTGCAAAATTTAAACAGAGACAACAGCAGTGCCCCCATTACGTTGTCAATTAGGGTGGAGGGAGGCAAACAAAAAACAACACTACCACAGACGCTACACTGTGGAACTCATTCTGAAGAGACGTAGACACATACTGTAAATAAAATGGAATACAAGTAAAGAAAAAGAGAAGAACTTACATGCATGACAAAGTCACTGGACTAAAACTCTGTTCACCAACACAAAAAAGAATTTTGCAAAAACTATATGTACGAATGTTTAAGGAGCTGCAAATGAACCCATTCCCCCGGGATTCAAGAAATATCATTAGGAACCGAGTGGGGAACACCAATGCCCACACGGTCCCAGTCGTCTCCCCGCATCCTTCGACAGCCGGCATTGCTTTCTCAGAGAGAAAAGTTTATATGCTACTATCTAATGAAAAGCAATATAATTCCTACTTGAAAGACACAGCAGCTTAACTTGCTCTCCCTTTCAAATAGGAAACCGGTTTGCTGTGCTAAAGTGGATGCTGCAACACTTCCGCTCTACCGAACCAAACAGCAGAGCCCCCGGGGTACAAACCCCGGGGCACTGCAGGAGTTGGCCCTGAGACGTGGTGGTCCCCAGAACAATCAAGAGCTCCAGGACGGAATCAGCGTTACCCCCTCCCAACATTAAAAAGCCCCGAAAAGTGGTAACCCCCGTAGCTAGGAGGTCCGTGCCCTCACGGCCACCCTGTTTTAAAGATTACTGCCCCAGGAAGGTGGCGGACCCCAGGGCATGTACGCCCCCTCTGCCACACTTTAAAATAAAACATGCCTGCAACACATCCTACTTTCAAGCATTGACAGCCAATCAACATGCAACTTGTGATTGTACGTCCGCGTACGCCGCAATTTTTCCATTGTAAATAAAAATATTATATAGAGCTTAAAAATCCATGAACGACCCCCTCAGCAAGCCTACAGGATCAGGATGTTTCTACCATGCCCCCTTTCCTTATTACTCACCTTTTTTTTTTAACTGTTTTCTTCTGACTCGGTTCTAGCGACCAAGAACACAGCTGCCAACACTTCCTGGTTTGGAGTGTCGACAACCAATCAGCATGCAGCTCGTGCACGTAAATACGCATACTCCACCATTTTTCTATTCAAAATAAAATTTAAAAAAATAGCCTAAAAATTCTAAACCTAACCCCTGACAAAGCCTACAGGGTCAAGATGGTTCTACCCTGCCCCCTTTCCTTATTTCTCAACTTTGTTTACTGTTTTCTTGTGACTCGCTTCTAGCGACGAACAAGATGGCTGCCAACACTTCCTGGTATCGAGTGTTCACAGACAGTTCACAACCAATCAGCATGCAGCTCCTGCTCGTAATTCTATGTATTTTCGTACGCGTACTCCGCGATTTTTCTTTTTAAAAAAAAAGAAAAATTAAGCCTAAACATCAATGTACAACCCCCTCATCAAGCGTAAAGGATCAAAATGTTTGTACCCTACCCCCTTTCCTTGTTTCTCAACTTTCTTTACTGTTTTCTTGTTACTCGATTCCGAGGCACAAGATGGCCAGCAACACTTTTTCTGGTTTCGAGCGTTGACAGACAGTTGACAGCCAATCAGCATGCAGCTCGTTCTCGTAATTGAACGAATTTTCGTACGCGTGCTGCACCCCGTCTCTAGATATCGCTATGATTTTACTTGCAATTTTCTCAGAAACTACTGAACAGATTTACACCATTTAACAAAAAGCACAATATGCGAACCGAACTCCACCTCTCCGCCAAATTTCGTGTAATTCCGTTCAGCCGTTCGGGCTGTAGCCCTGGCTAAAGGTCCCTATGGAAAATTACATGGGGAAAACACGTTTCGGGACCCCCCTTTTTTCTCGGCTCCTGCTTGACGAATCACCCCCAAACTTTAAGGAAAGGAGCGGAACCGAGCAGGCCATTTTCTTGGAGAAATTCACCAAGATTCATCCTCCGGCGTCAAAGTTATTCAAAATAGAATGTTGTGGATTTCCTTTGGAAACTAGTTCCTAACTATAACTACCTACTGGCGACCGCCAGTAGGTAATATATATTTATATATTCATCTATATAAAGACGAAAGGATCAATATTAGTTATGGTTATGAACATATGAACACAGCTTTTTTTTCTTCTATACAAAACCAACGTAAACTATGCAAACCTTAGAGATTCTAAAGTTCTAGTTATAACTTACAGTTATGAGTTCTAAACGTCCTCCAACTCGTGCACTTCCATACAGAGTTTTGAACTTGTTAGCCACAAAAGAGTAAATATAACTCGCACCATCTCCATGCACTGCTTATATCCTTTCATATTACATCACTTATAGCATGTTAAATTATAGAATCCTAGCAAGATTGATGACATGTCTAAATGTCTAATTAACTCACTTATGAGAACACTGTGGTTTGTACAGCGCCGAGTTTTTGTTAATGTGCAGTGGCAAAGCACAGAGTGGAGTGAGTTGAGTAAGTGAGTGAGAAGAGTGTGGTAAAATGGGCTGGAGTGGTGTAGAGGGAGTTGCAAAATGTATCATAGAGTGGAGTACAGTGTTCTAGTGTTTTCATAAAGTGAATTGGTGTGATATACAGTGCCATATACTGGAGTAGTGTTGTACAGGAAAATCCATAGAGTGGAGTAGATTGTGGTAGAGTTAAGGGACATCGAGTGTCAAAGACTGGAGTAAAGTGTTATAAACAGGAGAAGAGTGGAGTGGAGTGTTGTACAATTTAATGTCATAGGGAATTATGGCATACAGTGTCATGGCGTAGAGTGTTCTGGTATAGAGTGGAGTGGCGTACAGTGTTGTGGTGTAGAGTGGAGTGGTGTAGAGTGGCGGGGCACAGAGTGGAGTGGTGCAGAGTGCAGTGGCGTAGAGTGGCCTGGCATAAGTGGAATGGCGTAGAGTGGAGGGTGTGTTTTTGAGTACATTAGAGTGGCGAAGAATTGAATGGCCTTGTTGTTTAATAGAGTAGAACGGAGTCACTTAGAGAGGTGTGGTGTAGAGTGCAATAGCATAGAGTGGAGTGGTGCAGAGTAGGGTGGCATAGAGTGGCGCGGCATTAAGTGGAATAGCATAGACTGGAGTGGCTTAGAGAGTGGTAGTCTACAGTGTATTGGCATAGGGAGGAATGATGTAGAGTGGCGTGGCATAAAGTCTAATACAGTTGAAAGGCATACAGTGGAGGGGCATGCAGTGGAATGGCACTCCAGAGTGTCATATAGTGGAACAGCAGAGAGTGGAGTGGCATACAGTGAGTAGTGTAGAGTGGAATAACAGAATAACACAGAGTGGAGTAGCATACAGTGGATTGGTAAATAGTAGTTTCCCAGACTGGAGTGGCATGCAGTGGAATGCAGTGGAATGGGGTAGAGTGTAAAGAATGCAGCAAGTGGGGTACAGAGGACTAGCGTACAGTGGAGTGTCATACAGTGGAATAACATACAGCAGATTGGGGTAGAGGCTAGTGGCATGCAGTGGAATACCATAGATTGGAGTGGTGTACAGTGCAGTGACTTAGAGTGGAAAAGCATAGATTGTAGTAGCGTACAGTGGAGTGGCATACATTATGGAAGGATACACTGGCATGGCACAGAGTAGAGTAAAACAGCTTAGAGCGGAGCAGCATAGAGTGGAGTTTCATCCAGTGGAATAGTGTAGATTATACTGCCAATGAGTGGAGCAGTGTATAGTGTAGAGGCGTACAGTGGAGTGCCATACAGTGGAATAGCCTAAAGTGGAGTGGTGTAGAGTGGAGCTGCAAATAGTGGAGTTGCTTACAGGGATATAGTGTACAGGGAAGTGGCGTACAGTGAAATAGCATGTCATGTACTATTCTACAGTTGAGTGATGTACAGTGGAGTGGCGTGCACTGGAGTCACAAACAGGGAAATGGGGTAGACTGGAGTAGCAAAGAGTGGAATGTTATTTTGGAGTTCTATGCAGTGGAATAGCGTGGAGTGGATTGGTAGGCAGTCTATTAGTAGTGTGCAGCGGCATAGAGTGGAGTGGCACAGAGTGGAGTGATGTAAATTGGAATGTTATACAGTGGAGTAGGGTAGAATGTAGTAGCATTCAGTTTAATGGTAACCAGTGGAATAGCATAGAGTGGAGTGGCATAGAGTGGAACAGTGGAGTGGGATACAGTGGAATGGCATACAGTGGGATGGTGTACAACATAGTTACATACAGTGGAATAGCGTAGAGTAGAGTGGCGTACAGTGGGGTGTCATAGAGTTGAGTGGTGTAGAGTGAAGTGGCATACAGTGGAACAGTGTAGAGTGGAGTGGCATACAGTGGAATTTCATAGAGTGGAGTGGTATAGGGTGGAGTGGCACACAGTGGAGTGGCGTAGAGTGGAGCGCCGTACACTGGAGTGGCATACAGTGGAACAGCATAGAGTGGAGTTGTGTAGAGTTGAGTGGCATAGAGTGGAATGGCCTAGAGTGGGGTGTTCTACAGTGGAGTGGCATAGAGTGGAATAGCGTACAGTGGAATGTTGTAGAGTGGAGTAGTGTACAGTGGAGTGGCATCCAGTGAAATAGCTAGAATGGGCTAACATACAGTGGAATAGCAGAGAGTAGAATGGCATACAGTGAAGTGGTGTAGAGTGGAATAGAAAGAGTGGACTAGTGTACAGTGGGCTGTGGTAGAGAGTGGAGTAGCTATAGTGGAGTTCCATACAGTGGAATAATGTAGAGTGGATTGATGTACAGTGTATAGTGTAGAGTTGAGTGGCATCGATTGGAGTGGTATACATTGGAGTGGGGTACAGTGGATTGCCCACAAACATCTCCATAACACATGGCAACCCCACAATCTACCCCTAAACTTGCGAATGCAGGCATTCTGCCATATTGGTGCTGATGGCGCGTTCATAGGCGCCACTTGCAAACACAGAGCACGGCTGGGATTCTACCTCTGTAAATGTTGTTTGCTGCACTTCTTTGTTGCATTTAGGTGCTAAAAACGTTTAAAATGGTCGCACATCTGCATCGTGCTTTCTGTTAGAGGTTGAGTGAATCGGCCCTTCTTTGTGCATCTGAAAGCTCCAAAAACAGAAGGGAAATAGATAGATACATGCACATTAAGGGAGTTACAAAGGAGAATATTTACCCATTTCCTTTCCATTAAATTTTCATGCCCAAGGCGAGCAGAAAAGTGCATATTTTGTTTGCTTTTTCTGAAAGCAGTTTATGTTTCACAATAAACCTACATCAATCTATAAAGATACTTGAATCCTAAACGAATAAAGTGGGTATTGTTTATAGCCGACTGTCACATCACATCAGAAACCTGTTTCATTCAACGGGAATGTATGAGATTTCGGTAATGGCACATATAAAGGTAACGATGTTAGACGGTGAAGAATTACTGTGTTTGGCCCAATATTACTTTAGAGCCTTTTTATCTTCCATCATGTCAATAACAATTGACTCTGTCATTCATATGAGGAGCGCAGGGCACAGGTCCCACTTAACCAACCCTTTACAATATGAGAATACCAAAGGGCTCCCTTTCATTTTGAAATGTTTAGATTTTTTTTAAATTACATAAAGGCTCGTTTTGCTAAATCATGAGTATTTTTTTCACATTTGTATCCTTTATCTCCATGTTATATATTTTTTATGCAAACTGAGCACCTCGGTGTAGCCGCAGGCGGCAAGGCTCATCTGATGTAGTTTGTTTATGATGAATGGTCGGTCTGATCTTCTGCTGTCAGACTCAAGCAAGGCAGTGCAAAAATGACGTAGTGATTCGATCTCAAGTCATCAAGGAAAGGATGTTTGACTTATCAGACAGGAAAATGTGTCAGAATTAACATTTAGAAAGATAGTGCACGGAAGCAGCAATTTAGTGACATGATCTACATGGAAAACACTGGATAGGTTACATTAAATATATGGCTACTGTGGAAGCAGCGATGTCCTATTAAAAGCAAAGGAAAATGGCTCTCCTAGGTACAGCATGACTGGGGGTGCAGGGGGCCTCTCACACCTGTGGATGTCAAATGGGATTAGCTAGGAGTGGCAGTTGCTACACCTGTCCTGCATTTTTGGTAGCCTTGTGCTTCCCTTGCTACATCTGTTGAAAATGCATCAAGGGGGCAGTAACACAGGCAGAAATTACACAGGGCCTTATTTCAAAACTTTAGACTCACTGCAGCGCAGCAGGCCTTCCTGCTGCACTGCCGTGCATCAAAAGTAAAGAGCAGGGGCCTCATTTATGAAAAGTGACGCATCGCTGCGTGAAAACAGCGATGCGTCACTTTTCACTGCGCACTCCTTGCGACACCAATGATGCGTCATATTTAATGTATGACGCATCATGTTGCAAGGACTTACAGATACGTCAGTATTTCTGACGTATCTGTAAGCGCAAAAGTGACGCATTGCTGGAGTGTTTCACAAAAGTGACGCAACTCCAGCAATGCGTCCTTTCACATGGGGAAAGCCCAATGTGAAAGGGCTTGCGTCAGTCTTACGCCTGCTGTGAGGCAGGCGCAAGATTTTGACGCAACAGCATCCTAAAAGTGACGCAGTGAAATCTCATAGATTTCACTGCGTCACTATTACGAGGCTTTTTGCGGGGGAACGCCCCCTCTGCATACATTATATCTGACGCAGGTATAATGTGGCGCAGGGGTTTAAAAAGTGACGCATCTACCTAGATGCGTCACTTTTTAAATATGGCGCAACAAGGCGCATATTTTACGCCGCTGGTGCGTCACAAAAAGTGACGCACCGGCGGCGCAAAACTGACGCAAGGCCTCATAAATAAGGGCCCTGGAATGCACCATATCAACAAGATATGGCGCATTCCTGTCCTTCTCACCTGCACCGAGAGCACAAACAGCAGCCAGGCGCCAATGCTGACATCCTTGCTCCATGTTGCAAGGGTGCCTGCCTTGCTGGGATGACTATTTTTGTGCTGGAAGGGACACCTTCCTGCACAAAAACAATAATTGATGGCATTTTCCTGGAGAAAGAGCAAAAAGCAAGGAGAATGAATGAATGGCCCACAATCCAAATGGTCAGAACTGCTGAGCGGGGGCCAGCCACAGAACCTGAAACGAGAAAAGCAGTATCAAATAGAAGAAAAAGCTGATGACGCAAGCGCCGCTCCTCTGTCATTTCGCACATAGCGCTGAAAGCATTTTGAAGACCAACACCCCAAGCGCATAATGTCCTGGCCAGACCAGCCCCTGTTATGTGCCTCCGTAGCAGCCCCAATCCTAAAAGAATGAGTGCTATATTTCTTATCATCTAGACCAATAAACCTCAAAGCCTTACGAAGCACCATGCGTAATTGATAGTCCGTGACTCTGGATCCGTCAGCATGCTGAAAAACAAAAACCCCCAGAGCCCCCCCAGTAACAGCCCACCAACGTCAAGCCCAATGTAATGGGCAAGTCCCAAGAGGAGAAGACGCTTCCAACCAAACACCTTTGCCCTTTCCTCTCTGGTCAGTCTTGGACCGGGACAACCATAAGTGGACACCTCTTTCGGACAAATGAACATTCCCCCAAACAACCCCCCATGTTACTTAGAACCTAACAATTCCGAAACTCTGAAAGCACCAAAAAACATCCACACCATAAGAGTGGAAAAAAGACATGCTTCAAACTCATCTCTACATACCTGGGACAAGGCGTCTACCACTCTAGCTAAATTTTGCCAAGACAAAGGGCTGCGAACTGCCTGTTCCCCTCCCCGCTCCCGGGACCAACCTTCCAACATTCTCTTACCCAACTCCCCAGCCGAAGGAGAATAACCCCAGAGTAGCTTTCCCATAAAGGAAATGCCAGCTAACTTGCCTGCGATAGTAACCTTAGAAAGCTGTCTGTCCATCAAATCAAGAAGAAACTGCACCACATCTTCTGTCCGTCTCCAACCAGGATCACGCCTGCAGGCCCCTGACGCCAAAAATTCTCTCCAAGCCAGTTCATATGCAGACCGAGTAGACACAGACAACAAACCTACCACCAGCTGTATGACCCTGTGTCGCCTACATCCCAGAGGTGCTCCAGCATGGGGGTCGGTGTCCTGTCCGTCTCCGAGGCCAGCCCATGGAATCTCTCCCACTGCGAACGAGACAAATCATCCGCAATGTCATTGTCCACACCAGGAATGTGCAAGGCCCTAAAGCTGATGTCATACCTAAGGCAGCCTAACACAAAGACTCGGAGCAATTTCAAAATCTGTGTGTCCCTAGCGGATTGCCTATTAATGATGTTAACCACAGCTAAATTGTCAATCCGAAATAGAACTTTTTTGTGCGCCAACTCTTGTCCCCACAATGTCAAGGCCACGACCACAGGAAACATTTCCAAGAAGGCAATACTCCTACCACCCTCCAACCATCTCACAGGCCACCTTTCTGCACACCATTTTCCTTGCCAGTACACACCAAATCCTTCACTGCCCGCTGCATCCGAGAAAATCTGAACGTCCCAAACCCAATCATCCTCCCTGTGTAAAGGAACACCATTGAAAGAATGTAAGGAGGCTTCCCACATGCGCAGGTCTTCCTTGACCCCTGCTGACAAGTGCACATGATGATGGGGCAAATGATAACCAGCAAAAGAAGGTGGGGCGCAATTGTACCCCACGTCCAGACGTACAGCCAATCTGATGCATGTCGCAAATTCGTGAATGACTTCACAATCAGCTTTATTGTTCTGTACAATAATACATCCATATACTCCATGTTGTTGAGTTTCATTCTTTTTATTTCCAATGAACTTCCCACACGTTAATACCACTTCTCATGCCGCGGATATGCCACAGGCCTTTTTCCGGGCACGTGCAAAACATAAAACATCCTCAATAGTAAGTGTTGATGTTACCCAATGCATTTCGGGCTTTATTCAGCCCTTCGTCAGGGGTACACTAAAATTTAAACAAACATTGCTATTAGCACATTGCTACATGTTACTGCAATTGATTCAAATCACTTAGCGATCAAAGAACCATGTTGAATTTAAAGTTTAACAAAAGAGATTTGCAAATATTTAGCGCTTCCCGCATAACACGGAGCTCCAGTGCTACCGTTACTGAACTAAGAGGAATCATCTAATAAAATCCCTTACATCAGATTGGCTGTGCGTCTGGACGTGGGGTACAATTGCGCCCCACCTTCTTCAGCTGTTTATTCCAACGTGGCACTGGGCGGGCCACGTAGTCCAGGGAGCACGCAAACAACTTTAAATTGAGGAAGAAAAACAATACAACGAACATGAAAATATGGTGTGCACAGCAACTTTTGACAGATTAGCAAATGATAACCAGACAGGGACCTACCCAGATGCCGGCAAAAAGTCCTTCCAGCTCTTACCACTCTAGAGGCAAAATTCAAATGGCCCAACAGCACCTGCACTTCCTTAACTGTGACTTTTGTTTTTGCTAACATTAGTTGTAACAGCTCCAGCATTTTCACCTTCTTATCCATGGGCAAGCGAGCCTGCATTGCCTGTGAATCAATCTCAATGCCCAAAAAAAGACATGGTTGTGCAAGGCCCCATTGACTTTTCCAGTGCTAACGGTACTCCCAAAAATTCCATGAGTGACTGAAATGTATCCAAAGCTATCTGGCATTCAGATGAGTTCCAAGAACCGACAAAAAAGAAGTCATCTAAATAGTGTGTCACTAACTGGTGTCCAGACTTGTGTGTAAAGAACCATTGCAGAAAAGTACTGAAGGTTTCAAAAAGAGAGCAAGAAATCGAGCAACCCATAGGCAGTGCCATGTCCACGTACCATTTTCCATTGAAATGGATGCCCAGAAGATTCCAATCTTCAGGATGGACTGGAAGCAATCTAAATGCAGATTTTATATCGCATTTTGACATTTCACCCGAATTGTCGCAGCCACCACCAATGACATAGCCACATCAACGGAAGAATAAGACACAGAAGCTGCCTCCTCATTAATAAAGTTATTAATTGAAGACCCTTCTGGCCAGGACAAGTGTTGGATTAATCTAAACTGCCCTGCCTCCTTTTTAGGGACAACACCAATTGGGGAAATGATCAAAATATCTAGAGGCCAATCATCAAAAGGACCAGCCATCCTCTTTTCTCGAACCTCTTTGTCCAATTTTTCTTGCACTATCCCTCTGAACTCATCTGCCGATTTTAAGTTCTTAGACCAGCGCCGCAGCCGCGGCCCTGAGTAACCAAGTCGAAACCCTTCATGGAAACCAGTCAGCAAAATCTGTCGTGCCCTAAAATCATCATACTCCAGCAAACTTTCCGTTAAGTGATCTAGATCAACCCGAGTATGAGCCTTTGGGCCCAGGCCCTGAAATGTGTTTTCCTCCCCTAGTAGCCTGTGACTGCTGGGGTGCACCTGAAGTGCTGGTATTCTGTTGGGGCCACTGCTGGCTACCAAAAGGTCGGGCCCCCAACACTTAGCCATGGGGTGTTTCCTGCCACATTGTGAGCACTCATGACGATATTTACAGAACTCCCTTGTACACAAACCTTTGTTAAAGTCCCTGCAGGCGCCCACCCCAGACTGTGTGACCGATATGCTTCCCACCCATCCCCTGGTGGGTTTTCCCTGAAAGGGCCGGTAAACCAACGGCAAGCCACTTGCAGTAAAGATTGTCTTACCACCGGCTGGTGCCCCCATTGTGTGTTGCCATAAGTCCGTGTCCAACTCCCCTCACTTGGCCTCTGGGTCCCATGCCATCCGGGCCCTAAACTCCTCATCATATTGGGCCCATGCAAAACCACTACCTGTTATCTGTGCCTTTCTGATATCAACAATACTTAAATATAACAACGCAGCGCTCAGGGAACTTTTCACAATACACACTTGCGTAAATTAAAAAGGCCGCCGTCCAATTTTCTATTGTGAGAGGGACTTTTGGGCGCTTAGCTAACTCATACTACTCCTCCTTTGACCCTTCCTTAGAACGTACTTCCAATTCCAATTCCAAAAATTCTTTATTTCGGCCACATAGGCCATAAAAGATGCAATAAAATACAATACATACATATATTACACAATAAAATACAGTATAAAAAATACACGATATTATATATAAAAAGTCTGGGGGACTGCATGGGGTAAGGACTGCACAGCTGTACCAGTTCAGGGGGACATTTTGTTCCTTATTACCTAAGCTGCCATTAGAAATTTTGAGACAGCAAAGACAATATGTCCCAGGGTATTGGTTTTCATGACCCTATAGGCTTGTTGATACTCCCGAAAGCCCAGGTTTCGGCACATCGGTGCTATCCATCGCATCCTGGGACTCTGGTACGCGTGGCAGACAAACATTATGTGCAAATCATCTTCATCCTTGATTTTGCAGCAAGGACAGAGTTTGTCACCCCCTGTGGACCATTTGTGGGTGAATACTTTAGTGGGGAGTGTGCCAAACCTCCATTGCAGGAACAGTTTCCTCGCCAAAAGAGGAAAAATAAAATCCATAAAAGATTCAAAAAGGTAAGAATTTTTGGATTCAATAAAACGTCCCGTCAAGGTGCCACTGGTATGGGCATTATCCATGTCAGCCAGATTTTTGTTTCTGTAGAGCTGGCCAAGAGTTTTACGCGTGATCCTTTGGCAACCCTGAGCTGGATCATCCCAGAGGTCTGGCAAGTTCAAACTGAGCAATTCTGATTTAATATAAGCCAGCCAGGGGATATTGTTGCTGCCATTCAGCCTCAGAACATGGGTGAGGTCCTGCCTGTAGTGATACAGTTCCTCGGTAGACCATATCCGGTGCCAAAACTTCACGGGTTTCGATAGGAGATCTTCAGCAATGGAATGTATCCCCAAATCCAATCTTAGGGGGAGGAGTGGCGTGCCTTGCGGGAGAGCAAGTAGGCGTCTCAGAAAACTGTTTTCCACCGCAGCCAATGCCTTCCCTGCTTTGTGACCCCACAACTCGCTGCCATACATGGCTGCTGCCTTCGCTTGGGATCTGTATGTTTCAAGGGCCGGGCTTACAGGCTTGAAGGTGGACTTATTTACCACCTTCAGGAGTGCACCTGCTAGCTGGGATAGTTTCAGTCTTGATCTCGCTATCTGGCAGTCCCAAGCTAAATTTTCTTGTAGCGTTACCCCCAGATATATAAAGGTCGAGACCCTCTCAAGACTAACTCCCCCCAGTTTTGGGTTGGGTCTGGTTCTGGCAGGGGGGTTGAAGATCATAAACTTGGTTTTATCTGTATTGACCTCCAACCCATGTTGACGACAGAAAAGGCCAAAACCATTCACAACCCTCTGGATCCCCATGGGGGATTTGGAAAGCAGGAGGGTATCGTCAGCAAACATAATTGCCGGAACCCTCCTGCCTGCCAAAACCGGGGCATCATTGACCTCAACAGTGTCAAGATGTTGAATGACGCTGTTGATGAAAAGTCAGAACAGGGTCGGCGCCAAGACACAGCCCTGTCTGACTCCTCGGCGGACCGGAAATTTGCCCGAGAGCTTACCATCCCTCCCACACCTCACTTGGGCATAATTGTTTTCGTGCAGCCTGATGATAATACTAAGGAGGTGGGGGGGCACTCCTAGCTTCTGCAGAACCTCCCAAAGTTTCCCTCTGGGAACTAGGTCAAAGGCTGACCTCAGATCCACGAAGACCATGTACAGTCTCCCTCCCTCTATAGTTACAGTCTTCCAGTATAGGAGAAGAAGGCGGAAGATCTGGTCCATGGTTGACGTGTTCTTTCTGAAGCCAGCCTGGAGGGGGCTCATAATGTCATTGTCCTCCACCCAGTCCAGGAGGTGATTAAGGATGAGGCGTGCAAAGAGCTTTTGGGGTACATCTATTAGGCTAATAGGCCTGTAGTTGGCGGGGAGCAGAGTAGATCCCTTCTTGTGGATCGGAACAATCTCTGCCCCCAGCCACGACCCAGGGATTGACATACCTCCTAGGATGGCATTAAAAAGAATAAGAAGGTATGGACCCCAGATGTCCATATGATGCCTAAACAGATCCCCAGGTAGCCTGTCCAGACCTGGCGCCTTCCCCGATGATAAGTGCTTCAGGGCTGCCTCCACTTCCCCCAGGGATAGTTCCATTTCACAATCCCGTGTGCCACAGGGCACAAACAGGGCTGTGACAGGGCAGAGGTTGGTGTCTTGATAGAGCTCCCCATAGTGGGCCTCCCAAACCTCGGGGGCAATATTGGGTTCCACTGCTTTTTTAAGTTCCCCTGTGCCATTATTGAAAAGGGCCCAGAATTTGCGGGAGTCCCTGACTTTTAGGGCATCATGAAGATCATGCCAGTGATTCCAGTCCCACTCGGTCCTGGCAGTTGCTAACACAGCTTTGTAGTATTTCCTAAGGTCACGTACCTTGGCCTTGTTTGTCCCCTCTTTTATTGCAGCAATGAGCTCAGTCTTTGCTGCCCTACAAGAGGAGGTGTACCAGGTGGGAACATGGGTCTTTTTCTTTCTATTGGGCACCACCGGGTAGAATAACTCAGCCAAATCTCTTACAAGATCCTGATGGATATCGCCCAGTTTCTCATTGTATTCCGGGGTTCTTGGTGCATTTAGAAGTGCATCCACCTCCATGAACCTTGGGAGTGCCAACTCGTATAGCTTGCTAATGGTCTCTTCTGAGCTCACAAGCTTCCCCCACTTGACCCTGCGCCTATTGGTTGTAAGGACCAATTCCCCCGTGTCTCCCCCTGGGTTTTCTGCCACTTCGCCCACTAGATGGATGGGCCACTGAATATTTAAACAAAGGGCATTATGGTCGCTATCTGACCTGTTTATTACCCTGAAGTCGAGGACTTTGGGCCAGAGTGTAATGTCTACCATGATGTAATCTAGCCTCGACTCGTGACCCTTCCTATTGAAGGTACACACTGAGGGAGTGTCGGAAGGGGTACGACCATTACAAGCCCTCAGTGCGTAGTTCAGGGTTAGGGACATAAGCTGTATTGCCAGGGGGGACCAAGCTTTGGGATAGGGGGAGGACGAGGGTGGAACCCCCCAGTAATCATCCTCGGCCGTGAGGGCACCCTCCGCCATGCCCTCCAAAGGTTCAAAGTGGCAGTTGAAGTCTCCTCCAAGCACCACCCTGAGATCTCCCGGGAGTTGCCCCAGGAAGGAGGACAGATCATTTAGGGTTGGAGATTCGTTTGGTGCGGCAACCGGTCGCGAGTAGACGTTCACAATAGCCCATGATGGTTTACCAGGCCATGTGAGCCGGACACACTGGATGTCCTGCGAGAACGTGTGCACCAGTTCCGCCTGACACCCAGCGTGGCTCGCGATCCAGATTGCCAGACCACCTGACGGCCTCCCCTTCCCACCCCATTTGGCAGGGATTTCAAATACTTCAAACCCGCTCCTAGTTGCGGTGTCCCTCGCCCATGTTTCCTGGAGAAGGAGGATGTCGCTACTACCCACTAAATGATCCCACTCCGGTGTGCCTTCCTTATTTGCAATGCCCGCTACATTCCATGAGACAATTCTCAAGCCCTGATCTATTGGTGAGGGGCCTTGACCTACAATAGGGGGTTGACCAGGGGCTGTGGGTGGCTGAATTCCTAGCAAGGCAGTAGTGCACTCCGTGATAGCGGATGGACCAGCCAACTCCGCCCCCCCGCATTGCAGGGTGCGGTCAGTCCCGTTGTTGTGATGAGACCCCTGTAAGCCCAAACTGTCACCTCTGCTAAGCGGTCGGGCTTTGGCGTTATCCTGCGAACCGTGTTCAGTCGCAGGGGCTGTAGCCATTCCCACCCGATTGTGCACCTCAACTGTAGCATTGACCTGCAGGCCCGGTTCAGTCACAGGGGCTATACTTTCTCCCACCTGACTTAGAGCGTCATGCACCCTCTTCCCAGGGCTGGAGGAGGTCTCCCTGGTTTGTGGTCAATCGACCTGGTCTAGGCAGGAAAACCTATTATGGTGTGTGAAGTTTGCCTGGGCATGTGGTGGGTGGTGCCTTGGTCTATAGCGTGAGCCATCCACAGCAAAACCTACTCTAGTCCACCCCTTCTCCCCCCCTGCCTCACTAGTGCTTACATTTGGGTAAAAGTATGAGAGGGGGACAAGTTCAATATTGGACTTGTCAGGCCTTACAAGCCAGTTGGAAATGTAGTTAGCTACATGGGGGCTTTTAAAACTTATGATGATACAGTCCCCTGCCCTGTTCTTTGGGGTGTGACCAATCCAAGGGATCCTCCTGACCATCAGGACCTCGCCTTTCAAGTTAGAAGGCAGCGGCCTGTTGATACTAAGCCAGCTTATCACCTTGTTACGTAGCGAGTCCTGGGGCTCCCTCATGTCACCAGTTAACTCAGGTACTCCCACCATGATAACCGTATATGGGACTGCTTCTGGGGGCAGATTCACCACCCTGCGCCTGTCAAAATGGGGAGCGGGACCATCAGTGGGGCCGTTAGTAGGGTTCGCTCCTCCCCCTATCTGCGGCGCAGGAATTTGCTTTGATCTCCTAGGGGCCGGGACAGGGGGCCTAGGTGCCGAAGGTAACAGAGGGTGCGTCTGGGGGACAGGTGCACCGTCTGTACTTGGCAGCACCCTGTTGGCGCCCTGAGATGGTGCAGCGGGCCGCAGACTATTCCCCATGGAAGCCCGGGGGACTGGGGGGGCATTTGTCACATTTGTGGCTGACCCAGAGCTATTCCTTAGGTGAGTACTTTCCAGTGCCTTCAGTCTGGACTCTATGGCGTCCAGTTTAGCTGCGATGGGGTTTAGCAAGTTCTTCATGATGTCTGTGAGTGATTTGATTAGTGAGTCAGTGCTAGAAGAAGTTGCCCCGCCGAATACAAAAGGGCCCGGGGGCAGGGATAAGGAGGCGGGAGCTGGAGAGCCCATGTGATTCGACCTGGTCCTTGATAAGTTGAGATCAGGGGAGGCAGAGATGTCTGTATTGTCAGTCTGGTTTGGCTCTATTGTATCGACTTTGGCCCTCTTTGCCTTCTTTGCTTTCCTGGACCTTTTCCTTTTGGGAGGCTGTTCCACTCTACTGCCTACCGGATCTGTAAGCAGGTCGACCTGGCCTGCGTCTTGCAAGACTGGTCCCCTACTTTCCAGAATGGTAGGATGGTCCAAGATCCCAGATAGCCGAGAGGAGTTCCTGTCCCTCTGCATCAAGGGAGTCCTTAACTGCTGGAGGACCGACTCGATCGTCTGATCAATACTGTCCATTAGTGACATATGGGTAGCATCCAGTGGGATTGGTGTACTAGCGTCTGTGGAGAGAATATCCCCCTGGTCCAAAAACACACTTTCCGAACCCATCTCAAGGGGCGCCTCTGTAATAGACGAGCATTTACTGGCTAAGTTGCTCGCCTTAGGGAAAAAGTTTTCCAGGGTGCTTGTACCTTGTTGGGCGGACTTGCTTCGCGAAGTTCTGGTCGCCATAATGAGATATGTGAGGGAGGCTACAGGGCCGGGAGCGTCAGAGGGGTGGCCCGGTCCGGTCTCTGCCGGCCTCTAACGGCCTAGAACGGCCCGCTCTTTGCCCGGTTATCGCCCCGCGCGCGTCCCGCTACGCGCGTGAGGAGGTTCTCCTAAGTATGACAATGGGGCGTGGCACTGGGAGGGGGCGCGAGGCGCGGCGGGAAGAGGAACCAGCTGGCGCTGCCAGATGGACTGCTGGTCCTCGCAGTCCCGCTCGCCTCCGCCTCTCACCTCCGCTGCGGCCGGTCCAAGAATCAGCAATCCCCCAGCTGTGTGGAAGCACCAAACCACTCCTGTGGCAAGGAAAGCAGGCAACAGTCCAAACTCCTCACACGAGCGGCTCCCGCGGAGCGGGGGCCGCGAGGAGTTAAAAGCACTATCAGGCAGGGGGGCGTGGCACTGGGAGGGGGCGCGAGGCGCGGCGGGAAGAGGAACCAGCTGGCGCTGCCAGATGGACTGCTGGTCCTCGCAGTCCCGCTCGCCTCCGCCTCTCACCTCCGCTGCGGCCGGTCCAAGAATCAGCAATCCCCCAGCTGTGTGGAAGCACCAAACCACTCCTGTGGCAAGGAAAGCAGGCAACAGTCCAAACTCCTCACACGAGCGGCACCCGCGGAGCGGGGGCTGCGAGGAGTTAAAAGCACTATCAGGCAGGGGGGCGTGGCACTGGGAGGGGGCGCGAGGCGCGGCGGGAAGAGGAACCAGCTGGCGCTGCCAGATGGACTGCTGGTCCTCGCAGTCCCGCTCGCCTCCGCCTCTCACCTCCGCTGCGGCCGGTCCAAGAATCAGCAATCACCCAGCTGTGTGGAAGCACCAAACCACTCCTGTGGCAAGGAAAGCAGGCAACAGTCCAAACTCCTCACACGAACGTACTTCCCTATGCAATAACTTCAGAATTTCGACATACTCACCTTTCCAAATCCTTTCCTTGGAGGATAGCATTAAGTGAGCACCTAACGGTTTTGTAACACCCATATAAGGCAGTTTCTTAATTTTCAGCTCTTTGCTCTGTAAAGAACCTGTTACTATTTCAACTTTGTCAGTATTCACGCCACTTTCCACCTTAGCACCCAACCCCCCCTCACCATCCCCTGTGCCAACGCCCTGAACTTTAACATAACATCCTTTATATAATTTGCCTTCCACTCCTTCCACAGGTGGTTCCCCTCCCGTTCCCACAGACACCATCTTTGGTTTGGCCCGTGGAACAAGATTCTCACCTGGTTGTAACAAGGGGGGTTGCCCCGGGCTCGCTCTCCATGCCATCTGTTCAACATTATCGACCATCTGAGGAACCCTCACTGCGGTGCCGCGCTCTTGCCTTGGTCCTGGTACCACCTTCTTTGGACGCACAACCACTGGTGCCTGAAAAAGACTACGAGAAGCATGAGATTGCCCCCCCAGTTTCAATGTCACGTATCTCCCCTTCCTCTGGGCTTTCATCATCATAATCCAAAAGCAAAGATTCTTCCAACCGGGGGGGCCTCACCGGAGCCGGCACAGAACCATCAAGACCTACATGGGCCTTACCAACCCTTTTAACACCACTTGACGGGGGAGCCGACTGTACCCGCCGGTACTCCCCACCTTCTTGACCACTCAAATGCAAACGTTCAGTTAACCGCTCCTTCCGTGGATGTTGAAATGTTGGGGCCAGCGAGGTCACGCCAGACCTCCATTTGCTGTCCGTGCCGGGATCCCCCGTCGGTACGGATTGTGCCGCGCTAGGCTCCACCCTCCCTTCACCTCGGCGCCAATGGGCCGCACTTCGCCCTACCGAGTCAGCTGCTCCGGGGCGACCTCTAACCTGAAAAGAAAAAGGCTGGACTGACGTGCCGGGTCCCTTACTAAGAAGAACGTCCAAATGCTCACCACTGCCAGTTACTCTACCTCCAGACCAAACACCCTTCTCCTGCAAGCCCCTCTGTTTATCCACAACATCTGCCTTAAAAGAAACATTACGAGGTGGGGGGGAGGGGTCAACTAACTCCTCACCACTGCTCCAATCCAACCTAGCTTGGACAACCACAGGCTCCTGACCAGACTCCCTTCGGGCCCCCCCCCACCTACTGTACTGGACCCTTCCTGAGCCCCTCTCACCCTACGAGCACCCCCAATTTTCAAACCTGGGAAATCCAAAGCGCCCTGAAAAGAACCCTGTGGACCAAAACCTGTAACACTTGTATCAAAGCCAGCTCCACAAATCCCCTCAGACCAAGAAGAAAAAACGTCCAAACCCTCCCAAGACCTATGACGCACTCCCTGAGACAAATCATCACCCCTAAAAGAAGAAAATGAAAAATCTCTAACAGCAGCCTCCTGTATACTCCTAGACGATGGCAAAGTATGAGAAAGGGGGGCAAACCGGCCGCCTCATGACCTGAAACCTCCAAAGACAAACCCCCCCAACCCCCAGTCTGGGCCCACTCACCCTCACCCACAGAACCACTCTGAACAGACAACACATCACCCCCCTGGGAACTCTGAGGAGAAAACAAAAGCGGACTGCAAGGAAAAGGAGCCACACGAACAGAAGCGTCCCCTTTCCCCTGACACTCTAAATCCATCCTAGTGCCCGGATGTATGGCCTTCGAAGGAGGGGGCAAAGAAATGAGAGCATCCCCCTCTCCTGCCCCAGAAACAACATGACTAATTCCCTGCTTGGCAGGGGGGGGACAACCAGTACATTCTTACAAGAAAACCCAGTCTCAGCTAAGGACAGGGCCGGCGAGCGCAACACATGCCCGACCCCGCTCCCTCAACAGACCTCGTCTCGAACGTTCTCCCCGCTGACACCGATGCGGAGCGCCTCTTACCGCTGCGCTTACCACCGCGTTTTCCTCGCGATGTAGGGGCAGAAACAGCTCGCGCATTAAGCGCCTGACCCGGCGAGAATGCCGGCGGGTCAACTACGTCAGTCAAACGCTCCGACCCAGTCACAAACTCTCCGCCACGCGCGAACTCAACCCCTTCCAAGCGCCGCGCTTTCACTGACGGGGGCGCCTTACGAACACGCGAGCGGCCCCGTTCACTTACCATTTCCGAGTGAGCACGCTTCGGAGTAAGGCATGCCGCCACTACCGCCGCCACTCCAGCCGAGGCCTGGCGCTGGGGCCGCGAAGGGCCCGCGACATCCCCTATCACCAAGTCCAATCTACCCGCTTCACTAAGAAGCCGGATAGCCTCTAATACCCTGAAATCCTCAGCTGCCATGATGACTACAAAATGTAACTAGCAGGTTCCTAAAGCTAGAAAAAAAATTCTTACTAAGACGCCTCCCGGCCACCAGGTCACCAAACCTAAAATGGTGGCCGGGAGGCGGGGCCCGAGGCATTTATGCCTGGGCTTCATTTGGGCGGAAAGGAAGCCCAAATACAAAAAACCAGCCCAATGCTGCAACCCACCCCTAAGGCCCTCCCAAACCGCCGGGGGCTGAGGGGGGAACCTCCCTGCGGCGTCTCCCCCCCCCCCAAGCCCCCCTTACGATATATATTGGGAGCATATAGCATGTGATAATTTTCTTCTTAACTGGATTGGGATACGTGTGAATAATATTATACGTGGTTACCGGATAAAATACAGAAAGAAAGTTTCTCTCTGCGGGCAGCAACACTTTAATACGCAGACCTGTTGCATTCACTACCGCCTCCCTCCCAGCTGCAGGAGCGCACGGTGTGGGCACACCTCTAGAGCGAAGCAATGGAGACAGACAATTTGTTGGGCCCATTTTAATCCTCGCAAGCACCTAGCACAGAATAATAACTGTTCATAATTGTCCTTATGAGTTATTAATTACACTGGCTCGCTTCCACCCAAGCAAAAGTGTCACGGACAATTTTTATAGGGAGGATATAATTTCAAGATTACCAAGTAAAATGACATCATTTTCGCATCAGCTATCAAAAAAGTCCAACTGTGGACGGGCACGCTGCATACAATCCAAGGGAAGGCAGCCAAGGGCATGGTTTGGGACTAGAATCCAAAGAGAAGAATTCATTAGAAGGGTCACAATTAGACTAAAAGGAAAAGTGAAGCCCGCAAGAGGGTGAGAAATACCTGCCTGACTTGCACGCGCCAGCAGCAGAAAGTTCCAGAACCCAGTGCATTTCTATGTTGGACGTGTGCAACATATGGAGATAACATCTGAATAATATATGGCTGTTTAAAAAGCTGCAGCTATTTAACTAAGCCGTACATAATGGCCTGTTTTGGTCGAGGGAGAGAACCGAGGAAAGTAATTGAACATAAACTACAGCTATCTCTTCTGAATATAAACTAATTTTCAGATCGCTGCCGTTTGGAAATTAGACCGAACAACAACTTTAGTAGTTGACTTTTATAGTGATTAGTGCTTAATACTCCGCGCTCGCCTTCTGCCTAAACTTTGATTTCATACATCAACAAATATATAGTCTACAGGGGCAGTATGGCCTATCATCATGTCACACAGTGAAACAAGATACATGTGCCTCATTTAAGTAGACGCAGTTACGGCACACTAATCTGTGTATAATATTTATTATTATTATCTACGCGAGCCCGCACAGATCCTTTTTCCTTACTTCAGAAGGCTTTTTTTCTCTTTTTATCAAATTCTGTTTACGTTTATTAAGTTATAGACAAAGTAACCTTGATGCCTGCCGCCTTCCTGACAGACAGGCAAGCGGAATGGCGTTATTGTTGTTCTTGCGCACATAAATAGCTTCCAAGGGAATTAAATTATGCCTGCCCTTGTAGGGCAACCTCCTAATTAACCGAATGTCCTTTAAAATATGACGCTAAGTGCTATTAGACGGCACTGTACATCGATAACAGTATTGGACACCTTTAATTGAAAACATCTGTTGTTTGTAAAAAAAAAAATATCAAAGTTGCCGGGACATCAAAATTGCTGCATGCTGGCAAGATGTTGTGCACTGAATTTGCAAGCGATCAGAGTGGCGAAGCAGAATGAGGCGATGGACAGTAATTCAGTTTTATTGTTGCCGGGCTTCCGTAGGCTTGTCCAGCAAGCATAATAAAATGCGCCTAAGAGGCAGAGAACGTGTAAAGAGGCTGCGTTATAAGATAATGTTCATTGAATGATACATTCGATACAATTTGGATGCTGTGATTTGTAACCACATGAAATAATTTTTCGTGCCATGTTTTGGTGGGAAAATTAAGGCCGTTAGGATACAATACAAGGCGTTTACATTTATATCGAGTCTCGGTTAGCTGTCTTACGGTATGTCTCACAGTGAGCCATTGAATACACTGGGACATTTTTCCAGAAAGCTGTGGGCTTCAATGCTTAATTTGTTTAAAAAAAAAAATAATTGCCTGCCCGTGTCAGGAGACCACTGCAGCTTGCAATTACAGCACACATTGGCACTGTACTTACACAACTACTAACCATTACACTGCTACAAGTGTGACATGTCAGACTGTTAGAGACTGACAGATTTTTAAGAATGGCTTGGGTGACAGGTATTAGTTGTTTTTAAGGTATATTGAATTAACAAACAACAGTTTTTCTGCTTATCTTTAACTTGCACAAACAGCCCCACCATGTGGCAGCTGTCAGAAGTAAAGGTTCTGGCAATTAAGTGCAGGTTCTGGCAATTAAGTGCTGGCTCAAATTAAGCATTGGTGATCTTCAAACTGGCCAAGTATCGTGGCAAGAATATCATAAGCCCTGGTCCAAGCAAGGAAAATGGTGCCTTTGACTGTTGTTGGAGTATAAACATGGAAATTATCAGGGGGCAATGGGAACCTGAGGACTTTGGCCCCTATGGCATCAACAGTAGCTACGCCCCTGCTCCTGGGACAGTGGCATAGCCATTGTGTCAAGGCCTGGTGCAAGGAAGCAAGTGGACTCATGGTGGCTGTTTGAGCTGTGAAATCCAACAATAATCAGAATTCAGTGGACACCTTAGGCCCCTGGGCCCCTGTGCCACTGCAACTGCTACAGTAACAGGAACGTTATAGTTAGGTCTAGATTTTACTTGCACAAAACCATAGAAATTCAACAATTATTGTTATACTTATCTCAAGTAATACTTGTGCCCTAAAGTAACTATAAGCTGCGACCCCAACAGGAGCCAGCATTTGTTTTAACTTGAGGGGACCCCGGTGCCCACCCAGGCCACGCCACTCCATTATTATTTTTGGAGGCTGCAGGGGGAGATTCAGGGTCTCCGCAGCCCCGCAGACTCCCTCATCCTGCAGCACTAGTATTGTAATTTGTCTTTAAATTTAAAAGTGGCTCACCGCAGTGCCCACATGGGGTGCGTTGAAATTTGTCCCATGTTGGGTGCTGCGGGAGGAAGCTCAGAGCCCCTGTAACCCTGCTGACTCCCCTGCTTGCACCCTTAGTGCCAAATGCAACCCTGTGGAGCTGTTTTCTTCTGCTCACATGGGGTGTGAGCAATTTAAAGCATTTCAATGCCTGAAAGCTTGGCCTGGGAAATGTTTTGCTCTCCCACCGGGCAGGAGCAGGTTTGTGTTCCCTCCCATTGGGAGAACAGTAGCACTGTCACAGCCCACACCTACGGGCAGGGAAATAGATGGTGTCAGTGGGTTGGCGCCCCTGGGCACAGTCACTAAACCTGCTCCAGAGGATGGGGTCCTTGGGGCCATTGAATCTCTCAAGGAGGGGGCTACATAACCCCCCCTGGTTCCCTTAATTTGAAAGATTGCCCCAGTGGGATGGGGTACCTGGGACCTCTCCTGGCTCAGGGAGAGGGGGCTCGCATCCCCCACCCCTCTATCAAATTATTGGCCTTGGGGTATGGGTCCCCGTGGCCTTTTTAGGCTCAGGAAGGGGGCTGTGAGCCCTTTCCTCTTAATTTCTTACACAGCGCAGTGGGATGGGGGTCAGCTCGGCCCCCTCCCCTTCAATAACATGTCAGCCCCAGGGGATGGGGCTGCCAGGGTCTCTTGGTGAGGAGTGGGGCAATGTGACTTCTACCCCTAAAATAAATGTAGTGCTCCCTGAGCCTTGGCCCACCTGAGGTTTTTAAAAATTAATGTCAAAAAGTAGTACTTTTTTGGAAAGTTTAGTGTGGATTCATTAAATGGCCCTAAAGATACTAGTAACACAAAAAAGACATTTCCTATGAAAAAATGATCTTAACTGTAACCAACACATGGCGAATACCAGTAGGTCGTTATAGTTAGGACTTAGTTGTGATACGAAAAGTGTTTTTTGAATTGCTTTTATCTTTGGTGCCGTTTGTCAAAAAAAGTGGCCCGGTTTGACTAGTTCTGCATGGTAAGTTTCTGAGTGATCCATCAAGCGGGGGCTGAGAAAAATGGGGGGTGTCAAAAAATGTGTGTTTCCCATGCAATTTCCCATAGGGATTTTGAACACAACTGCAGCCTGAACTGCTGGACAGAACTACAACAAATGTGGCAGAGAGGTAGCTCTTTGTCCAGAAAGAGCGCTTTATGTGATTTGGTGTAAATCTGTTTAGTAGTTGCAGTGTTATTAAAGAAAAATAAAATTGTATACCTAGGGACGCAAACCCTCTGTGGATCTCCCGCCGTGGATCCACGAAGTCACACGCTACCAGCAACGCCTTGATTGGTTGACCACAACCTGACTGGGAGGTTGTGGCCCCCATTTTAAGTATCAGGGAATAGTCCAGGGGTCTTAAAATGTATCTGCAAATGATTTAAAGTGTTCAGGGTAGAGATTCCCTCACCCCATGGGAGTTTAGGAGGGTTGTAAGAGGGCCCTATGTTGGACATGAAATTAAGTTATATCTGGGGGTTTTTCCACTTTGGGAATCCACGGATCCCCTGCAAGGCTCAGCACTGCCCCATGTAAATCGGCACCAGATCTGTGAATCTTGATGCACTTTGAAAAAAAAATACTTTCAGACCCACTCAGACACCTACACATGTACTCTCACACCCATTTACAGACCCACACAGGTAGTCACAACCCACTCACAGACCTATGCAAGCATTCCTACACCCACTCACAAAGCCATGCATGCACTCTCAGACCGATTCACAGACCCACATAGGGACTCACACATCCACTCACAGACCAACGCAGGCATTGATACAAACACTCACATACCCTTGCGGGCATTCACGACCCACTCATGTGATCACATAGGCACTCACACACCCACTCACAAACCCACACAGGCACTCACACACCCCACGGTCTATGCTGGCACTTTCACACCCACTCCGAGTCCTACACAGGCAGTCATACACCCACCACAGACACAAGCAGCCACTCATAGACCTACTCATGAGCACACGGGGGAACTCAAAAACCCATTCACAGACCCACTCAGGCACTCACACACCTACTGACAGACTCACACAATCACTTACACACCCACTCACAGACCTATACAGGCGCTCTTACACCCACCTCTTTACAGAATCACTCAGCCACTCCCACTCACACACAGACAGTCTCACACCCATTCAGAGACATGCACAGCCACTCACACACTGACTCACAGACCCATGCAGGCACTGACACACCCAATTTACAGACCAACACAGACACTTACAGACCGAGTGACAGACCCACTCAGGGATTCACACACCCAGTGACAGACCCATACAGGAACTCACATACCCAGTCACAGATCCACTGAGGTACTCATACACCCACTCACACACTTGCACACCCACTTACACACCCACACAACCACTCACACACACATACAGCCACTCACACACCCCCTCACAGACCCACTCAGCTACTTAAACACTCAAATACCCACTCATACAACAACTCACACCCACACCCACTCACACACCCATACATCCACCCACACCCCCACAGACCCCTAAGACCATTAACACACACGTTTACAGACCCATATATCCATTCATATACTCTCTCACACTTCCACACAGCCACTCACATATCCATACACCGATTCGGTCACCTACTCACACACCCATACAGGCAGTTACACATCCAGTCACACATCTGCAAAACCACTCACAGACCCATACAGCTACTCACATATCAATACACCCACTTAGATATTCAGCCAAAGACAGATGCAGCCTCTCATAACACCTATAGCCACTGACACACCCAGCCACATACCAATACAGACACTAACACACCCAGGCACACGTTGTTACAGACACTGACATACCCAGGCAAACACCAATATAGCTTCTGACACACACAGACACACACAATACAGTAACTGATACACCCAAGCACACACTCTTACATCAATAATACACTCTCTCACACATCAATAGAGCCACTTGCACACCCAGGCAAACTCCGATGCAGACACTGACACACCCAGCTACATACCAAGACAGCTACTGACATACCCAACCAAACACTGATACTCTCACTTACACACTCAGGCAAACACTGATACAGCCTCTCAAACACCCATACACACACAGATTCAGCCACTGCCACACCCAGTCACACATTGATACAGAGTCTGACACACCCACACACACATTGTTAGACACTAACACACCTAGGCACACACTGATACAACTTGCGACATACCCAGCCACACTCTGATACAGAGACTGACACATCCATGCACACACCAATACAGTCACTGACACACCCAGGCACTGACAGATACAACCACTTACACTCCCAAGCTCACACCGATACATCCTATGACATACCCAGGGACATACTGATACAGCCACTGAAGAATGCAGACACACACTGATATAGCTATTGACACACCCAGTCATACTCCAAGAAAGAAACTGACACACCCAGTCATATAGCAACACAGCCACTTAAACAGTCAGACAAACACCGATAAAGTCTCACAAACACCCGTAAACATACTGATACCATCACTGACAGATGTAGTCACACACTAATACAGACACTGACACACCCAGGAATACACACATATACCCAATAACTCACCCACTCATACATCGATACAGCGACTTACACACCCAAGCATTTTCTGATGCAGCTACTGACTTACCTAGCTACACTCCGATGCAGAGAATAATACATTTGTACACACACCTATACCGTCAATGACGCACCCAGGTACCCACTGATACAGCCACTCAAACACCCAGTTTCACACCGATGCAGTCACTTACACATGAAAAACACAGAGTTAGCTCTTTGTTTGAACCATTGGTGGCTCTGAATAGAATTTTTTTTTGTAGAAGGTATTATTAACAGTTTTTTTTATTTCTTTCATTGTTTTTTTCAATAAAACGTGAACATGGTACTAAAACGGGGAAGATCAGGGAAATGCAAAGAAGCAATTGGCTTAAGTGTTTAATAAAACATTAAGTGGCAACTTGACGCAAAAAAAAACTAACAGCGGTGCTTTTTCACTGTACCCAAGAATTCACCCACAGAAGGCATTTTTACAGTGACAAGCATTGCATTTTGTGCAGTGAATAACCATCTCACTTAATTATTCACATTTAGTTGGTATAGTAATGACTGCAGCTGATGATGTTTCTCCCAATGGTGCGTTAGAGGTGGACTGTCCTGCTGCATCTGCTTTGCCCCACATCATCCAGTTGTATACCCTTTCATGAATTGTTTTAAAGTATTTCCACATGGCACTTGACCCATGTGAATTATTTTTTGCCGTGCCCCTGGATAACTGCTTGCCGCACATACTGCACAGCACAAATTGAGCAGTAACCCACTTTCCCCTGAAGGTTTTGGAATACGCTTCCAGGCATCACATTGTTTTCTTGAAAGTGATGTATCTTGCTCCTCGTCCTCAAGAGGTTCCGGATGTTCATCCTGGACAGAAGATGAAGCTTCAGCTAATCTACCCAATTATTCACAAAAACAGAACATCACTGCTTCTGAATTCTATTTCTACAGTTTTCACTGGAGACATTTTTTGGTTATGGTTTTACATGTGCATGGTTGGGGTCCTAATGTGGCCAGTCAAAAGACAAGATTTATGTGTGTCATTGAGCGAATTCTCAATTCCAGTTCATATGAAGTAACCATGTTTGAAAAGAAATTGCTGTATATATATTTATTTTCACCCGTGGCAATTCAAGGATCCGCAGAAATGCTCTGTCCGATCCTGTGTAACTTTGCGGTGGATCTGCGAAGTCTGCCGCAAATTAAAAAAAATATAACCTCTCACTGAGTCACTCAGATACTAATACACCCACACACAGAAACTTTAGCACCCACTCACAGACATACTCGCAGAACCACTCCCACTACCACTCAGACACTCACACACCCAGTCACAGACCTACTCAGACACCCACGCACCCACTCACACACCCACTCAGACACTCTTGCACCTGTCCACACACCCACTCAGACACTTACACACCCAGTAACAGACCCACTCAGACATTCATGCACCCACTCACAGACCCACACAGACACTCACACATACACTCACAGGTCCCACATGGACCAGCAAATCCACTGCAAAGTTACTGGGCCATGCTGAGTGTCACGTTGGATCAACAGATTTGTGGAAAAACACGAAACAAATCGGGTTTCTTCACAGGAAACATGGAAAGGGTAAAAAAATACTGACCATTTAGAAGTGCTATAGCAAAAATAAAAGATTAGAGGAAGACTGTGATTTGTAACTAGAGCATCATAAGCAAGAGCACATGGTGAAGCATGGCCATTTTAGAAGCTTTTCTACTGAGAGAGAAGGTGGTTTGCTGGAATTCAGACTGGCGATTTGGAATGAAAACAGATGTTACCAGACATAGAGACACAACTGAAAGAACAGCAAAGAGCTTTTACAGGTAAGTTAATTTAGTTGTAGTATATGAAAGTATATTTAGATAAAACAATGTGAGTGTATGTAAGTTGAAAAAAATGTGTAGCTTCTAGACACTAGAGTAGAAAGGAAAATAGAAGGGAGCTTAGTTGAGAACCATAATTAAAAATGCAGTGAGCAGGAAAGGAGAAAGAGAAGTTGGTTTACTGAAAGTAAAGTAATTTTATTAGGCCAGAATGAATGAATGTGTTCGATATTAGATGTGGGTATTTACTTATAGTATGTAATTTAATAGTATGTAATTTGCACACGCTCACACATCACACAGGCAATTATACACCCAGTTACACTCCCACAAAAGCACTAATGTAGCCACCACTCATATAGCAAGAGAGTAACTGCAACACTCAGTCACACATCCATAAAACCATTCACACACCCATTTACTCACCTATACATCCAATCTTGAGTACTAGTTCAACCTTAGAGCCTGGGAAGACATCCGCAGCATGCAATCTGCACCCCAGGAATGGTTTGAATAGGTATATTTCAGCACTCTTGAGAAGGGAGAACCCCGATTGTCCTCAGAATCAGGGTGAAAGACTGTGAGAAGGAGGGAGAGAAGCAGAGAACTGACTGGGCTAAGGCTCCATTGGAAAGAAGGGATCCCGAGAGAGATATCCCGATTTGAATCAATACAGGAAAGACCTGTCTCCTGCCAAGCCTACTCCCCTGGGGACATCAAGGACAGACAGGATGAGTGAGACCTGAGGCTGTAGCTGGTCCAGCTGGCTGCAGGGGAGAGAAAAACGTAGGTTAAGAAAGCCTTGGAGGAAAAAACGGTCTTGCTGACTCATAAACTGAGTGTCAAGGAGCTAGATTTGAAGGCCAAATAGCTGTTAGAGGCTAGCAAAAATGGTAGGAGCACCACTGCTGTGTCCAGTGCAGAAGAAAGAGTCCATCTACCCAGAGACTTGGTGCCTGACTTTAAGGCGGGGGTGATATAGACAGGTGGTTTCAGGCATATGAAGTAGCCTTAGAGGTACGGAGGATCTCTGAGGAGGATTGGAGAGCTGGCCTTTGGAGTCATATTCCTGGTGATGGGAGGGACATCCTATTGGCCCTAAAGAAGGGGAAGAGGTTGAGGTATCAGTCCATAAAGGAGACCCTTGTTAGGAAGTATGAATTTACCGCAAAGGAGTGCAGTTTGAAATTTAGGGGTAGTCAGTAACTATGTCACCAGTCCTGGGAGGATTTTGTGGAGTACTTTTGAAATGTTTTTAAAAAGTACTGTTGTTTTTTAATAAGGTATTTCAAACAGTTGTATACGTTTCCTTTTTTTTTAAAGAGAACCATGAAGATGGAACTGGTTTCAGACTGTGAAAAACATGAAGGATCAATGGTGAGCTAAGACATAATTAAATATTTTTGCTGACAGTACTTTCCACATCTAAGTCATTGAAAATGAAGTGCTTGCTGCTTTTGGCTTTTTTCCTCATTGTCTTTTGGAAGGCTACATTTACTATACTATAATATAAGAAAGAAAGTACAGACTCATCTCTGTTTGTTCCAAACTTAGGTGCATCTTTTACCCAGAACAGCATATGACAATGAGATGCACCTCTTGCTTGGTACTCTTTTTGTGAAAATAAATCAGTAATTTTTCCAAGAGATGGATTTTTTGTTGTTGCAAGTTAAGGACACCATTGTCTGAAATCTCAGCTCCAGGTATCTGCAAACATTTGCTGGATCCAAACAGCATAGTTCTCCTGGTGTCTTGAAGGTGATGCCTTTAATGTTACAATTTGTTTGTCTGCAAAAGTCATGTAAGTCACCCATGGATATGCTGCACATCTTAGAGTTAGAAACCAATTTGGTGTTCTTAAATTTCTCCATTTTGTAATTGTTTATATACACATAGTATGCAATTTAGATTTTCTCTACAATCTTTATGAAATGTTTTCCCCCACTATAAATGATGATTCTTTCAACAGTTGTCGCTTTTCGTGTGGGTATAGAACTTGAGAATAGAAAAAAAGGGAAAATGCACCCACAGATGACTTTTGTACAGTGACAATCATGTGGCATTTCGCACAGTGAGTAAGCACTCCCTTACATTTTTCAAGGCTGGTGCTATTCTAATGATTACAGCTCATGGTCATTCTCCTAAGGGTGCTGTACATGTGGACTGTCCTGCTGCACCTAGTTTGTCCCACATCGATTACTTGTGGCACCGTTCAGTAATTGTTTTTAAGTGCTTTCAAATGAAAGTTGTCCCATTTAAATAATTGTTTGTAGTGCCCCTGGAAAACCGCTTGCTGCAACCATTACAGTACAGATATTTATCTGTAACCTTCTCTTCCTTTCACAATATTGTAGAAAGCTTCTAAACTTCGTTTTGTTTTGTGCTTCCTGGAGTACTTGTGCACAAAAGTGTATTTGTAATTAGTTAAATAAGTTATGTTATTTGTTAATTGTTTTGTTTAAATGTATATGTAAACTTATAAAAATGTATATTGCTAATTTAACTTATGGGTCACAAACACATCTTTACAGGTATTCATACATGAACTCACAAACCTATAGAGTCATTCACACAGACACTGACACCCCCACATTTATACTCACATACCTAGTCAAAACCTCATATAGTCAGACTCTTAGGGATATATTTACAGGCCCCTATCACCACAGCAACATCACTATTTTGGATGTTCCTGTGGCAATAGGTACCTCGCCTTATTCACAAGGCGGCATTAAGTCACTTACATGTGGTGTAACGCTACCTTGTGAAAAAGGCATCCTTTCACGCTATTCTTAGCGTGAAAGGGGTAAGCAATGGGTGTTGCAGTAGGCATTTTGCTGCAACACCCATTTACTTTGACGCTGCCTTATATTTACAAGGGTGGCGTAAATATGAGGCAATGCCAAAATTAAGACCAGGGAAAACCTGGTGAACAGGCGAAACAAGGAGAAATGCCTTAATTTCTCCTAATGTTTGCTGTTACTATGTGTGCTGCACAAAGCAGCACACATAGAAGTTACAAATCCCCATTTTGATTATTTATGTGCAGGAAGAGACGCCTTCGCACAACGCAGGAACTCTTGCACTATGGTCCAAGGGTGCAAGGGTGCTAGGAGCTATGGTGCAAGGGTGCCTGCATTGGTGCTAGGCAGTTACATTTAGTGCAAGTGGAGGGAGAAAAGCAGAGCTGCACCATATTGTGTAAAAACCATGGAGTGTTAGTCTAGGATTAAAAACCATAGAGTGATAGTCCTGTCTATGTTTTGGGACCCGTGGAAGCACTGCAGAACCAATAAATAACTTGAAAAAAATAAAATTTGCTTAATTACATTAATTAGAAAATTATATATTTTACATCAATTAGATATGTGATTATTTTCCTTTTACAAGATGTAAAAAGGATATTTATTAAAAAGAATGTCTGTAGTTAAAAAAATCTAAATAAATTGTGCTCTACTTAGTATTAAAAAGAAACCCTAGCAAATAACTAAAAAAAATAAACCTTACAGGGACATAATACTTTAGAAAAAGAATTTGAAAAACCTTAGAAATTCACTGGAAGAAACCGAAGGTTATAGGGACGTTATTGTTAGGAAATGGCAATAGGAAACCTCAGAAATTCACAGAAAAAGCCAAAGGTTACAGAGATGCTATAGTTAGGAAATAGAATTAAAAAACATAGAAATTCACTGACAAAACTATGGATGTTATAGTGAGTCTTAGATTTCACTACTACAGACAGCGTTAGCTTACTTTTGGAGATTAAAGGAATATGACACTGCAGCTGTGGCACTCTCTCCCTGAGGTTCTCCCCTGACCACATCTTCGTC
Source organism: Lissotriton vulgaris (assembly GCF_964263255.1). Lineage (NCBI taxonomy): Eukaryota > Metazoa > Chordata > Amphibia > Caudata > Salamandridae > Lissotriton > Lissotriton vulgaris. The sequence continues at coordinate 887,174,381 of NC_141691.1, forward strand.
ACCCAGCTGCTCATTGACCATGGTGGATTTCAACAGTTGGAAGCAGCATCCCGAGTCAGGCGCAGGGTGAGGCCCTGAATGTGGCAGCTTTGTGGCCGGGGGATGTGAGGCCGCCCCGCGTCCTCAGCAGTTCATGACCACCTATGTCCCGAACCGGGCTCAGCTGATTGCTTGGGCATCATGGCGCTGCCACAGACGAGTGCACTCTGGAGAAGTGTGGCTCAAATGGTTAAAGCGGCAGACCCTGATGCAGAGGTCAGGTCCGGCACCAGGGTTCAATACCCGCCTCAGGTCTTGGGCTGAATTTCCTCGGACCTGATCATTCTCGCCTCAGTGCCTATTCTAATCATGGGTCCCACTCTGCAATTCTGGGCAATAGCTTGCTTAATCTCCACAACAGACCCAACAGCGCTGGGATGCCTGGCTTCACCTTGGGGGTGCCCAGGAGTGGACATCCCACAGGGAAAACCCAGGAAGGGTTCCTAAGCGGTATACGGACAGCGCCGGGACACCTCCGTTGGAGGTAGCTGTGCACTTTACAAATGGCATTTACATTTACATTACATTTACACTCTGCAGAGGGGTGGGGGGGCTCGTGCAGCAAAGGCTACAGCGACATACTCAGCCTTTGGATAGGTTCTGGATGAAGTGACCCGCTCTCTGCTTCTGTCTGCTTCCTGAGGTGGGTCTGCCTCCCAGGTTGTCCGCCCTATACTGGAATTACTCAAATCTAGCTCAGCGGCCAGCTTGCTTCAGTTAGGAGCAGTCTGTACCCAGCAAGGAATCACCAATAGCTGATATTCTGATGATTGCAGCCCAAGACAGGGGGCAGATTTATTAACTTTGGCAACTCCTGCACTGCTGATTATGAATAGCAACAATGTTGTTGAGACCTCAGCTATTTTCGCTACATTGCAACATGGTAATTTTTCCTGTGTATCTGATGTATGCACTGAAACTGCTAGACGTGCAAGCCTCAGAAGAGGAGCTGGTACAGAGCTGGGGATCTAACCGTGAGTTTATTGTCAACATTGTAGATATTGTGAAGACCACTGAGGGAGGCTCAGAGACTGAGGTGGGGGCTGGGTTTTTTATTTTGTCCTCATTAAGGAAATAAAGTGAGTGGTCATAAAGCAGTACCATGGCACCTTCCTGGACCCAGTAGAGGGGATATATAACCCTCCAGATCTCTTTCCACCTCCAGGGTATTTTAGAGACGTCAGCCGCATGACACTTGGGAATAACAATGATGGGTTCATGCCCATAGTTTATACATAAAACATTTTCCCAGGAACTCACTTGCTTCATAATCATTGGACTTTTGCACATGCTAGAAAGTTGTAGAATTCAAATTATTAGCCCAATTATCCCAAAACCCTGAAAACCTAGTTCTTTTTTTGCTTCACAAGCCATATCCAACTTGTTGATTCTTTCAACAGAGGACACCCAATCTAACAACTTTGGAGAAATTGGGTGATATCCAATTTAAATAGATTTCTCTTCTTGTCAGAAGTATTAAAATAAACAGTAATGATGCTTGGAGATTTGACAGTTTGATGGTGCTACTATCATCAGGTAAAATTCTCAAAATAATTAATACCAGGCTTACATGAATTTCTTGGCCCATTACTTTGGAGATACTGTTACCAACTTGCCTCCAGAAGCCCTGAATCTGAGGACACTGCAGGGACATATGCACATCATCTGCGCTTTTCAGGTTACACTACACATAGACCTTCTCTCCGCCTCCCAGCTTGGAAAGCCTCTTTGGGGTCCAATTGTCTCTGTGAAGTGTGAACAGAGGATTTCTCCTCAATGCTGCAGCTTTGACAACCTTCCACAAAATGCATATAGATACCAATTCACCACTTCTTTGCTTTGGTGGTTTGGGACTAAAAACCTGCTCTCCAGTTCTTCATTACTAACTTGATTTTTATCTCAATTAGAAGCCCAACGGGAGATTTGATAGAATTCGAATCTTGATAATCTTTGATTTGTTTGAGAGTTAAGCTCATCACATGACAAGAGTTTGTTTTCTCGCAATAATTGGCCCCAATTCTGAAATCCATTTTCCCATAAAGGGGCAGATAATCAGTCATTTAGGCATGATGGAGAGTTCCATATGGGAGCACTAGAGCAGTAATATGGAATTTTGAGCATCTTCCTCATCACCACCCCCTTTTGTACCGCTTTGTTCGCCATAAGTTGGCAGAGTATGCTCAGACGTGAGTCCCTTGCTCACTTTGCCACTGGATTCCAGCTAGCCTGGCTGAAGAAGGCTGTAATGCCAGAAACCGGTACTAGGAAGCTTGTTTGCGGTCCAGGGAAGGCATGGCTTGGCAGTTCGGGCAGGAATAAACGCAACCAATTCTCTCCCCGCCATTGAAGGAGTCCCAGCCTGTCATAAGCAAAGGAAGTGGAAAGTCTTCACCAACTAGGGTACTAAAGGCACCTGAGAACAAAATGGATAAAAGGGAAATAATCCTGGCGCCCGAGGGGGCAGAATTCGATAATATTACAACAGATAATATGTTTGAGGTACTGGGTGAGAATGGCCTGGGCTCGGCCTCGGGTTGCGATACCTCGATCTCCACGTCGACCCCTCTGATAACATCAGTAATGTCATCTGCCCCTGATCAGCTGAATCTGGCGCAGATGGTAGATACCCTTTCTTAAGAAATTCAGAGTAAGCTCATCATCTCAGAGATAAACCAGGCTAAGATCCAAGACTCATTTGAATCCCTAGAAGCTAAAATGTCTGCGATCACCGAAAGAATTTGTGTAATGGAGGCCTCAATAGAAGCACTGAATAAACAAGTGGAACTGAACTCTACCGAGATTCAGGCATTAAAAAAAGGAAGAAAAAGAAATGCTTGATAAGTTGGAGACACTGGAAAATAATGCCAGACGGAATAATATTAAAACCATGAATATTCCGGAGGGTTCAGAGGGGGAGGACATTAAGACCTACATCATAAATCTGTTAAGAGAATTTATCCCCGCTGTAGATGTTAAGGAATTAGAAACAGACATTCAGAGAATCCACAGAGATCCTTTCTCCAAGAACCCAAATAGGAACATTCCTCTGCGAATCCTGGTTAATTTTAGAACATATACTTTAAAGGAGCGGGTACTATGGGAAGCCTTCAAATCTGGAACTTTCACAAAGGGGGACTGGACTTTCAGGATAAGTTCAGATCTCTCAAGAATTACACAGGATCGACAATGGAAATTGGGTAAATTCATTCCAATTCTAAGATCTCTGGGTGCTACAGTACAGCTGAGGTGTCCTGCCTTACTTAGGGTGATGGCGAAAAAGTTCAGGGACCCTAAGGAGGTAGGGACCTTCATTGAACAAATTAAAGCTCAGGGATAATTTAGCGCAAAATTGCATGATAAGTATAGGTTGCGGGGTAGGTGGGAGTTGGGCTCATAGGGGTTAATTTTACATCAAACCACATGTGGTATAGGAGGGTTCCCAGGGGGGAGGGGAGTGGGGATACACAAGAAGAATGTAATTTTAAGTTTTCACTTGGTGGGGAGCAAAGTAGGGGGAAAAAAAGAAAAAGTCCTCATTTACACACTTTTTTCAAGGAAGTTGTTAATCAGATAGGAATAGCCGGTAACCAGAGGGCGCTCCCTTGGGCCATAGTTAAGGCACGCTGGCCCGATATAAATGACCGAAACTAGAATTTGTACTTGCAATGTCAATGGCTTAAGGGCTCCAAGTAGGCGTAGGAGGATTTTCCAATACTTAAGGCAGGCAGACTTTGACATCATGATTTTACAAGAAACTCACCTTACACCTGAGGAGTGGGAGCTGGCTATAGCTAAGCAAAGATGGATAGATGGCTCACTAAATACCAGATAACCCTTTTGTACTAAAGGTGTTGCCATTATTATAAAAAAATCTGCCAAAGCAATCTTAGGTTCTTCTAAGTTAGACAATAGGGGGTGGTGGATCATAACTGTTATACAAATTCGAAATGAGTGGGTGACTTTGGTGGGATACTATGGTGCAAATATAGGTGATGAGTCATCTCTTAGAACAATTTATAACCACTTAATGGATACCAACTTCTCCTTTATTATGGGTGGAGACTTTAACGTCCTTTTGAACCCCGCTCTTGATAGGTCCAAGGGGGGGAGAGTGATACCTATGAAAATGGGCTCACTGATTACAATTATTGTGGATGATTTAAACCTTGTAGATATCTGGAGAGTAAAAAATAAGACTATATCTGGCCTTTAAAACTTTATGTTTCATAATAAAAACACAAACATCACTCTAGATTAGACTATTTTCTGATACATTTCAGGCTGATAGAACTAGTCAGCCTAGTTTCCCACATTCTAGAACATCTATCAGATCATTCAGCGGTCCAGATAAATCTAAAATTTACTAGGTATTGAGGTGTGGACATGGTGGAGGCATTTCAGAGTGAGGGGTCAGCTGCTAACGCAATGCCTCACTCGCAATCAGTCAATCAATCAGGGGGTTTAAAATACTCTACTCACCCATGAGGGTCTCAATGCGCTACTGGGGGGGTGCAGCCTCATTTCATCCAAAGAGCCAGGTCTTGAGGCACTTGCTGAAGGTGTGCAGAGTAGGGGTGCATCTGATATTGACTGGGAGCTAGTTCAAAGCTTTAGCCATGATGTAGGAGAAGGATTTTCTACCCCCTCTGGTTCTGTGGATGTGCAGGGTTTCTGCTAGGGCGAGGTTGGCGGAAGTTCACTTTGGAAAAGTGAAAGGAGACTTTTTCGTTGAGGTATTAGGGTCCCATGGTGTGGAGGGATTTGCAGGCGTGGGTGAGTAGCTTGACGGTTACTCTTTTCTCGACGGGGAGCCAGTGGAGGTCTTGCAGGTGTTGGGTGAAGTGCTCATGTTGTGGGATGCCGAGGACGAGTCTGGCAGCAGTGTTCTGGATGGTCTGGAGTTTGTGTAGCAGGGATTTGTTGATTCCAGCATAGAGGGCATTTCTGTAGTCCAGTCTGCTTGTTATGAATGTATGGGTGGCAGTCTTTCTGGCTTTGGTGAGGATCCACTTGAAGGTCTTGAGGAGGATGCAGTCGGTGTTAAAGCAGGAAGAGTGACAGCGTTGATCTGTTGGTTCATGGAGAGGGAGGAGTCGGTTATGATGCCGAGGTCCTGGGGTGGTCTGTGGGGGTAGTGGGTGCCGAGTGCAGAGAGCCACCAGGAGTTGTCCCGAGCTGAGGGGGTGGGTCCAAGGACAAGGACTTCTGTCTTCGAGTTAAGCTTCAGACAGCTGCTGCTCATCCAAGCTGCAACGTCTTTCATTCTTTCTTGGAAGCTGAGTCTGGTGGTTTCGGGGTTCTTCGTGAGGGAGAGGATGAACTGAGGGTCTTCGGAATAGGATACAAAGCTGCATCCATGCTGTCTGATGATGGGGGTAATGGGAGCCATCTAGATGTTGAAGAGCCAGATTCGAAGGAGGCTTTGATGGTGCATCGTTGCTCGGCGCTATAGCGGCAGCAGCTTTGTGGAAGATGTGCAGAGAGCTGGGGTCCATTGGGGCTCCTGACAGACTTTTCTTCATGGTCATGGTGATATATTTGGTGGTGACAGGGGTCTAGGTGGTGATGGTGGGCCGGCTGTCGTCGCTGGAGGGAAGGGTAGTCTCTAGAGTCTGCTTGCTGATATTGTCGTAGAGGGACTTGATTTTCAGGTGGATGTAGGAGCTGGGCTTGATTCAGAGGTCCTAGTAGGGAGTGACTTCTGTTGCTTCGCTGGGGGGTTTGGTGAATTGATGGATGATGTTGAAGATTTCCTTAGAGTTGCTGGAGTTGGTGAGGATTTTGTTCCGGATGAAGGTCTTCTTTGTCATGGCATTCTGTCATGCCGTGAGGGCTGTCTTCCTTGGAAGAATTTCTTGGAGGAGTTTGGAGCATAATTGATATGCGGGAGCATCCCGCATGATCAGCACCTGCAGCAGCTTACACAACAACAGACATACTGATGCACATATTCAGATAGTTTAGTCACTAACCAATTCATTCAGTAAGACACATTTAATCACTCACTTATACAGTCAGTCTTGCACCTACTAAATCCTTCATCCAGACACTCATACATCCACTCATTCTTCAATATGTAAATTATTAACTTTAACCTAATTGTATTTTAACTTTTCCGAAACACACAGACACTGGATGATGTCATCAGTGATGTCATTTGAGATGCCATCAGTGATGTCATCAGTGATGTCACTGACCATGTCATGAATGATGTAATATGTGACTTCATCAGCAGTGGATTGCGGGCGCGCGAGTTATAGTGAGTCCAACTAACTATAATGTGGGAATTTCAATGGTTTTGTATGAGTAAAATGTTCAGCTAACTATAACTGGTGTGAAACCTATGGTTTGTTCAGTGAATTTGAAAGGTTTTTTTTAAAGCTAATTCCTAACTATAACGAGTGTGAAACCTATGTTTTTTTCAGTGAATATCAAAGGTTTTTTAAAAGCTAATTCCTAAGTACAACGTTTCTGAAACCTATGGTTTTTTCAGTGAATTTCAAAGGTTTTTTAAAAGCTAATTCCTAACTATAACGTTCCTGAAACCTATGGTTTTTTCAGTGAATTTCAAAGGTTTTTTAAAAGCTAATTCCTTTGTATATCGACTTTGTAACCTACGATGTTTTATTTTTTTATTATTTTTTTTTCCCTGTGGTGCGCTCAGGGTGGGCGTACCACAGCGCGCACCTGGGAGCGCAGCCAGCGCTTACCCCGCGAAATTTAAAAAATAAAACAGTTTTTTTTACCTTCAGGGTCCTTCTAGGCCCCCTTCAGAAAACCTAGGGGGTCAGGGGGTGTCTACTCTGCCCCCTTTTAATTATTTCCCCTTTTATTTTTCACCTCTTGTGTCTCTGTTCTTCAGAGTCACAAGATGGCGGACTATGCAGACCATTTAGAATGTTTACAGACACCCAAGAGCCAATAAGGTTTTGAAATTTAGAACCAATTAAAATGTTTCTTTGCATTTGATTTTGTGTGTGATGAAGTTTCATTGGTTTTCTACATGAATATACATGAGAAATGAGAGGGAAACACAGCCATTTTGTGATAATACTCTTTGAGGTACATTTGTGAGGAATTTTTGGTGTTCTATTTCTGGAGTGAAATTTACACAGTACTAACTCTTCTACTGCTTCTAAAAGGTGAGTTGTTAATTTGTAAGGGAAATTTAATACTTGATATCTATTACTAAAAACGAAAAATTAAAGTGATTTTTTTCCTGCAATATACAGCAAGAAATTTGAAAAGAATATGGATCTGAATGAGGATACCGTTGATATTAATTTTGAAATTTCTACGACTTTTGTTGAGGCGAGTTTTATTGAGGTCTTGAATGATCCTGTTGATAACACTATCCATGCTGAAGACCTTATTTTTACATGAGATGGAATGGAGGATTTTAATGATGAGACTTTGGATGCTGAATTAATCCAATGTTTGGACTATATTGAGTTTCGGGACTAATGTACCGAGACTTCTGATGAGGAGATTCCTGATCAGTTAATAATAGAAGTTCTTCTAAATTATGAAAATTCTGAAGAATAAATTTAGTTTAAGAAATTATAAATTGTTTAAAACTTTTTTTATTGTTCTATTTGTAATTTATGAGATAGTAGCAAAATGATTGTGGAATAAAGTGAGACTTATCGTATAGAGTGCAACATTTCTGTGTTACATAGTAAGTTTACTCACAGTTACTTCCCTTCTCTCACTACATTTTCTCCAATGTGCATTTCACATCTCTTCTTCATCTCATGCCTTCTTTCTCTCACTGTCTCTCTCTAATGTACACTACTGCCGCCATTTTGTGTACTTTCAGAAGACAGTAAAATGTAATGCTCCAAAGCTGGAGTGCAAGATCTGCCATACTGTACTTTCCAGAGGAGACCCCACGAAGGGAATGAGGATAAGTGAAGAAAATGTAGTAAAGGAATAGGGGTGTGGCAGGGTAAGAAAAGAGCAGTGATGTTTAGGATGCAGAATATTAAAATTGGCACCCAGACAAGAATATAAAATGCTGTGAGAGATGTTTAAAGCTTTTTTAAATGGCATAAATTGAGATAGAATATACAAAAAAAGAGAGGCCTATTTACAAGCCGTGTGCACAATCTTTGACATAGCTGTGTGTTTATAAGGTAGACTCTCACAATGTTAATATCTCTCCCATTACATAAGGTAAGGTCATGTGCTTGCCCCATGTGAAAGGATGCATTGCTGGCAATTATTTTTTTACTACAATTTTTTACACTGTTTTGCCCTGTGGTACGTTTGAGGGCCTCATTTATGAGGCCATGCGTTACTTTTACGCCGCTGGTTCGTCACTTGTTGTGACGCACCAGTGGTGTAAAAATTCCACCTTGTTGAGTCATATTTCATATAGTGACGCATGTAGGTAGATGTGTCACTTTGTAAACCCCTGTGTCACATTATACCTGCACCAAGAGGACAGAGGGAGTAAGAGAAGGAGTTAATGAAGTGGAGTAAGGAGAGTAAAGGAAGGAAAAAAATAAAATAAAAAAGAAGTACAAGAAGAGAGGAAAGAAAGTAAAAGAGAAGGCCTGAAAGAAGGTGAGTGTAAGAGAAGAGTGTGAAAAAAGATAGTAAACGTGGGGATTCAGAATAAGTGAGGCAAGCGCAATAAGGGAACAGAGGTGTGGGAGTATCAAAGAAGAGTAGTGAGGTTATGGAAACAGTATAGAGAAAATTAATATTGTACATCAAACTTACCTTATAAGTAATGTAAATTTAATATTATATTTCCATTAAATTTTATATCTGTGAAAGACAAAAAAATTTATAATATTTATAATATATATTTCACAATACAAGCAAATGAGCTTGAGACAAAGGAAGTGAAAGAGTGAGAACATAGAGGTAGTGAAGGAAAGACTGGAAGACAGAAACTGAGTAAGAGATTAAAGAAAGATAAGTAAGGGAGTGTGGGTGAGTTTTATGGAGTAAGGATGACGAAAGAGGAGTGAGATTTTAACAGGATCGAAAGACTGAAACTAAGAGACAGGAAGTGAGAGAAAGGGAGTGAGGATGTGAGAGAACAGAGGAAGTGAGAGAAGGAGTAAGGGAAGTGTAATAAGGTACGTGAGAGAAAGGGAATTATTGAGGAAACAAAGAAAGAAAACAAGGGGAAGGGGAGTGAAGTAGACTGACTGACAGCTCGAAAGTAGTGAATGGGAGAGAGGGAAAAGGCAGTGAAGGAGTGGTTAATGAGAATAAGTGAAGAAAGTGGAATATGGGAAGAGAGGTGAGGGAGAGTGAAAAAAGGCCAGAGAGGGTGAGTTAAGAGGAGTGATAGAGGGTGGAAATAGGTGAGTGAGCATAAGAAAATGGGAAAATAATATATATTTAATAATAATTGATATTACAAAATTATTTCAACATCATGTTAAATGGTTTCTTTTTGCTGTTCTCAGAATATATTGAATTTCACTTAAAATTGTGACTTCAATAGTACTCATCATATAACAGCAAGCAAAAAAAACACAATCATAATGATTGTGTTTAAAAAACCCATTGAATAATCTCTTAAATAATGTAAAATTTTAAAAACCATATCTAAACTCAGTTTTGATCCATCCACTTTTCCACGAGGCCAAATAGTATATGAAAAGTCCTTTTCTATTTAAATTAGTCCACTGTTGTCTTAATGTCTCAATTATCCGACTTTCTGAAAGAAAAGCTCCAACATCTTTAACATTATGAAACAAGAATTTTACTTCCACCTCTACCTTTCTTTTTATAAATAATTTGTATAATACTCACAGCACACACTATATGATAAAAATATACTATCTCAATGAAAATTACATGTTTTTATTATCTTCATCACTCTTATTCAGAAAGTAATTTTGAAGAGCAAATTAAGTTAGATTAACTGCTGCAATCTTCATAGGCCAATTACCCTCCCTAAAACTTCGGTTGTAAGAACACTAGGTAAGAATTTAGTAAATCAGAAGGCAAACGTTGTTTGAAACTCTATTGAGTATCATTACAGAGCTTCCACCCTTTTTGACATTTTAAGTAGCATGTGTAATGTCCTGATGTTGTTGAAGGACCATCATGGTAAATAATTGCTGCAGTTGTAAAGGTTCTTCCTGAAATTGATAATTGAGAAGCCACAACATTTTTAATTGATGTTGTCAATTTAGTTCCATCAGGTCTACATCGTTGGAACATTAAAATAACATACTGTCCATATCTTCTTAAAAATAAAGTTGATAGCATTACAGATTTACATTGACTACAGACCATGTTTTGATTTGCTGCTCTAACTACACTATTAAAAGACACTGATTTGCAGTCTGGTAAAGTTAAATATATAAATCTTTCAGGGCCCGATTCACAGAATGAACTTAAGACATTTGGTATTCACAGAATGCACTTACTACTATCTGGTATTCACAGAATGCACTTACTACTTACGGGATTCACAGAATGAACTTACTACTTTTCGGGATTCACAGAATGAATTTACTACTTTTCGGGATTCACAGAAGAGACTTACGACTACTAACTTTACGTCCGCCGCCGGGCCGTAATTTCCGCCACCGGGCCGGATATTACGGCACATAGGCGTACTCTACCGCACATTTGCGTAAAATGCGATTACGGGCCGTAAAATGCGATTACGGGCCGTACAATGCGATTACGGGCCGTAAATTGCGATTTCGGACCGTTTGCCATGTTAGTCAAGAGGAAACACCTGGCCAAGGTCCACCCATCCCCCAACATGGATCAGCTGACACACAGCAGCCAATCCCAGCCCTGCAGCATGTATGAATGCTGAGCAGACACAAAAAACCCTTTTCAGGATATCACTGAACGTGTTTGTAGCACTACCCCTTGCCATGCGGCAAAACTACTTGAGGAGGAGGAGGAGGAGAGCACAGAGGATCTACAGGCAGAGGATCAACCTATTTGGAATGTCCAGCCAGGATGTAAGGGCCAGGTACCGTTTCCCACCTGAAGTAATCCTGGAAATGGTATGTGAGTGGGAGCAGGAACTTGACTCTGTGACCTGCTGCTCACATGCTATACCAGCATACCTCAAGATCCTTTCTGCCCTCCACTTCTTTGCTACTGGCTCCTTCCAAAGGGTCACTAGTGACCATGTGGGCATTTCCCAGGCGAGCCAGTCGCGGTGCCTGCATCAGGTACTGAGATGCATCACTGAGAGAGCCCCCAACTACATCAAAATGCCATATACACTGGACATGAGACAAAAGGCAGCAAGAGATTTTTATCTCCTTGCACAATTTCCACGTGTGCTGGGTGCAATAGATTGCACCCATGTGGCCCTTCAGCCACCCCGCCACATTGCACACATCTTCTGCAACAGACACAGATGGTATTCCATCAATGTTCAAGCAGTCTGTGATGCCAGTGGAAGGTTCATCAATGTGCATGCAGCGTTCCCAGGCAGTACACATGACAGCTTCATATTCCGCATGTCACCTCTTGCTCGGCGTATGGATGCTGGAGAATTTGGTAACATGTGGCTACTGGGTAAGTACCAAGCACTGAAAATGGGTGATATGCGTCAAGTAAATATATGAATGCCCCCCAATAGTAACGATTGTACAATAAGAAACATGGCCCAACAGACACTGCATGTATGAATGTATAGATCATGTCCTGTCAAAGTCAAAGAGTGAAATGTTAACAACTTCCCATTCTTCCCTCCTCAGGTGACGCTGGGTATGCACTCTCTCCACATCTCCTCACCCCTTACAGGCGTGCTAACACTGTACCTCAGCGTAGGTACAATAGGGCACACATACGTACTCGAGCCATCATCGAGCGCACTTTTGGTCTGTTGAAGTCGCGATTCAGATGTCTCGACCGTACAGGGGGTGTGCTTCTGTACTCCCCAGTAGTTGTGTGCAAGATTAGACTAGCCTGTTGTGTTTTGCACAACATTGCTCTAATGCATGGCTTACACATGCCTCTCCACCCTCGACTAGCTCTGAATGTGGGAGCCGGGCTATTGCACATGACCGACGTCAGGGCATGCAAGTCCGTGATCAGCTAGTTGCCACATATTTTGCATGAGCAACCTGTAGTGCCACGGACAACATGTGGTTTGCTGTCTGTTGTCAATGATGAAATGTGGACAGACACAACAGTGTCCATAAATCCCACCCTGAGACGACTTTCCAAACCACACTAACTGCATGCAAATCACAGCTGCTGACAGAAGTCAAAAGGTGGATTGTGCCTCAGGTCACGTGCCCATGTCAGCGATCAGCGTAGTGGACATCCCTTAAACAAACTATTCACGCTGATGACAAACAATACATGTCTTGAGAGACATACCTGGACCTCATAAGGATGGGTCACCAAATCACAAAAGGTTGCATACTCAGGCCTAAGACCACTAGAGAATTGACTCCCCCACAAATGATGGGCCCAGAATGTGAGTGATGATGTCATGTTAGAATCATGCACCATGGGTCAGATTTACAATAAGAGTTGCATCTCTGCATATCAGCAGGGATGGCCAAGTAATTGTGCCTCACAGCAGACATCCCTTGCGCCATCATGGCTGTGCCGCATGTACAAAGCTGTGCGCTGTGGACCAAGTATAGACAGAAGTGTGAAGCCTATGCTGTCATAAAGGTGATGCACCACTGGAGTTGGGTCGCAAGTACTCAATATGAACTACATGTCCCATAATGCAAAGTATGAGAATAGGAAAGTCGGATGGATGTTGTCAGCCACCTACCCCCTGTCAGTGCATAAATGACATGAAATGAACTGTTCCCCCTTTTGCTACATAATCATGCATAACACCTGCATTGTCCTTTCACTTTTTCCTACATCAGAACAACAGGATGGCAGTGGATTTGTTTACTGATTGTGGATGGCCCAGGATGAATAAAAATGGCAGCAAAATACTTCCTGTGATGTGTTTCCTGTCTCCCACTACCTGTATGAAATAATGTGTTCCGGGTCATTTTCGCAAGTTACGGTGCAAAACCGTAGTTTCCGGTTTCGTAGCGTAGTGCGCGTGCGCGCAAACGACGCTCCGGAACCGGAAACTACGAAATCGGGCCGTAAATTACGAAAATAAACTAGACCACATCATTGCATACAGGCAAGGTGATACATCAAGTGGGAGACAGGAAATACTTTACAGGAAGTACTTGGCAGCCATTTTGTGGTCATTCAGAGTCATCCCCTTTCACTGATCAGATCCACAGGCATCCTGCTGCTCTCATCTTACCAATTTCCCCATAATGGCTCAGGAATATGAGGAGAGAGCCCCCCCTTTCTCAGACAGGGAATTGGACATCTTGGTGGAGGGGGTGCTGGAGAAATTCCCTCAGCTATTTGGGGACCCTGAGCAACAGCTGAGCAATGCAGCCCGGGGCAGGGTATGGGCCAACATCGCCGAGCGCTGCAGTGCAGTGGGAGTGTTCACCAGGAGGGCTAGGACGTGCCGCAAGCGCTGGGAGGACCTGAAGCGGTGGGCCCGTCACAAGGCTACGGAGCTGGCTGGCCTGTCCACCCAGCACCATGTATATCGTCCTCGCCTCTCACCACTGTACAGGAGGGTCCTGCGAGCAGCATGGCCAACCCTCCATGCTCAGCTGGAGGAGCACGAGCAGCATAGACCTAGTAAGTTCATCATATGCAATATGAGTCTGGGAGTATGATGTGAGTGAAACAGTGCTGTACCATTGTGTGTCCCATGCCTCCATTAGCCAATTCCATGTCCAAGCAGCAGTCACCAAGTTTTGATAGGCACACTGTGGCATATGGACTATACAGGCCAGAGTGCACTTTGGGAGTTGTAATGTTCTCATGACAACTGGGTAAATGAGCCACACTCATGCATCCATATTGAATTCTGCTCTGCCAGCACCACTACAATTGTACCAAGTCCATCATAACGGATGTGTGCATTGGATGAGCGATGGCACAGAGACGGTCCAGTCTGCACATGGCAGGCCATGGGGGATTGGATGTTGTGATTAGCATTGCACCTGTAGCGTTGTGTTACAATTGAGACAGATCATCATGTGCCTTGGAGTCAAGACAGATATTGAGATCCTTGCATCACTCACAAGTTCTCATAGGTCTGCAAGGTGTGACCACTGACAGATGTCTGACCCTCAGTGGCCTGTATGACATTTCACATGCACAGATAGCTGACACAACTGCCCACCACTGTTCAGCGGTGATACTGCACTACCGTGTCAGTCAAGTAAGTCACTATGTGGCACTGGATTGTCTGAAGATGTGTGGGGACATCAAAAGGCTAGACACACAATGTAGCTAGAGGAGTACTCCAGACCCCACGTGGATGTGTGACCCACATTTGTCTTGTCCCATACAATGCTACAATGCAGATGACACTTGTCCAGACGTTAAATAGCTGCAAATCAATATCAATGGCCAATATCATTTCTATCTGGACTCTTCATGTTCTCCTCTGGTGGACTTGTAGTTGAACTGGTACATGCAGCAGTGACACGACACATAGATCACAACAATGCCAAGGTTGAGGCTTGGATAATTCAGTTGCGCAAGCCACAATAATACACATGAGATGTCCATGTCAAACTCAAATCAGTATATGACAGTGTGCATACATGTAATGTAAGTGCATGGACAGAATGGGTGTTGGGAGCACACTGCCTCACAGTCCCAGCACGGTTTGTCCCTTTGCATCCTGGTAAATGCAGTACACATTCCAAACTCACTTTGGAATAATCTGGAGTGATACACCAAAATTGCTGCTGACTTTGCTGTATATCCCTAGACACGTGTTCCTGGAATGAGCGCTTCATCAGTAGAGAGCTGCAGTTTCAGAGAGAGCAAAGTAAATCATCTTGCTTTGCTGTGTTCCTGTGAGTGTTACTGTGACCTCAGAATAACTTGGCAGCATTCCCAGCAAACACAGATGAATCAGGAGTTAGTTAGTACTGTACACAGCATATACCCGGATGCAAAGGGACAAACTGTGCTGGGACTGTGAGGCTGTGTGCTCCCAACCACCACTTAGTCCATAAGGACTGATGGGCAGATCAACAAGGCACTTGCGCCTCTTTGCACCGCCATTGGGTCACTTTAGTGACGCAGCGGCGGAGCACACAAAGCGCCATGCTGCTGGATTATTACAACGTGACGCATACGGTGCAGGATTGCATCCTAAAAGTGGCTGAGTGAAACTACAAGATACCACTCAGTCACTATTAGGGCCAAGCGAAGTCAAATCTACGCACCTGCTTGAAGCAGGTGTTAGGATTGCCGCAGCATGTTAGCGATCATGCACCCCCGAGCCTTGCTGGAGGCGGCTCCGCAATTGCCACGCCACTACAGCAAAGCTCGGCCCTTCCACCGGGGATGCATCACACATCTGCCCACCCAAGCGCCACAGTGTGCCGCTTGGTACATGTGGTCCAACAGGGGTGACGCACGGGTGGGCTGATGCGTTACAACTCATCAGACACACCTCTGCTGATTAGCGGAGATGCGCCAGAAGTTGTAAATCGCCCCCTGATAACTGTACAGTGTGAATAGAGTTAAAAAAATTTGGACCTAGGCTATTCTATGTATGTGTAGCGTCATGCATGGAACAACCACCACATCAAGATTTTGCTTATACTTCTGCAGGCACGGTTGATGAGACAGGAGATCCGCAGGAAGAAGTCCGGAGGATTAGACCATCTGTTCGGCGACGGCTAAACCCTCTTTCCACTAGCGATGAAGGGGAGGAGGAGGAGGAGGAGGAGGAGGAGGAGGAGGAGGAGCCATCAACATCTGCAGGCCAGAGGGTTTCACCCACCCGGGATAAAGACGAACACTACACCGGTACTATGTCCCAGGTGGAGGCTGTGGACAATGAAGGGGGGGGTGACGAACCGGACACCTCGGACCATGATGTGGGGGATGGCCCCTCACCCACACATACATCACTAGTGGGTCACAAAGAGGTGTCCCCGGGGAAGGCCAACATTCCATCTGGGCCTGCCATCTGCCCCACCGTACCTCTAGAGTCCCCCATGCCATCGGGGGCTCCTGCTCAATCCCCTGATACCAGTCTCCCTACTCTTGGCCGCCAAGCCAAACACATCGGCTCCGGATCGGAGGCACCACGTCCCTTCTGTTTCCCCCCCCCCCCCCCCCAGTGCCGGTGCTGTTCCTCCTGTGGCTGTGCCAGGGGACTTGAGTTGGATGGTCGAGGGTCAACCAGACATGTCCGCTCGCATCTTGCTACAGGTGTGTCTGGAGATACGCTCGATGCGAGCGGACCTAGTCCGATCTATGGACAACATCGGCATCCAACTCCAGTCCCTGACCACAGCCATTACCTCTTTCATCTCCCAAGTGCCTTCCCATACCACCGTCAATGTGTCCCCCTGTCCGTTGGCCCACACTGGTTCCCCCCATACGCCTCGTGTGTCACGTTCCCGTGTGGTGCCTGTTCCTGCATCAGCCAGACGTGTGGATGTATCCGACCCTGAGGAGCCAGACATTGTGCTCCTGGATGATGACCAGAAAGACACTTGACTGTTGGACTGAGACATTGTTTTGGACGATGATTTATTTCTCCCCTTGTGAATAGACTGGTTCCCATGACGCTACCTGACGTATTATATTTGTTTTGCCCCACCCAAATCCAAGTTCCCTTCTCCTTCTGCATTAAGATCATCATTTGTTTTCCTTTCTCCCTTCCAAACCGACGGTTTCTTTGTGTTCCTACATAAATGACTTTGCAGTATTATACTTTGTCTGACTAGTTTCACTTCATTTTGAATGTCTATTGCCAAATATAGACACATATTTAGTAAGTCATATGCTATGCATACTACAACGTGTTGCCATGATGTGTTACACTTGTACCTGTCTCACACACACACACACATGCCTACATCGTCAGAAGAGACATACTACACAACAGAATATTACAGTAGTAGATATTTATTGTCAAAATACTCCTAAGGAGCCCAAAACAAATAAGCCATTTCAATGGCGGTCATGTTTGCGTTGCCGCAATCGTGGGGGGGAGGAACGCGGTGAGGGGTGAGGTCGTCGCCTTCGTGTCTGTGGGTGTTGTCCAGGCTGATCAAGAGGTGCAGGTGCCAATGGTGTCTGCACATTAGGTGTCTGTGGCTGGACAAGGGCTGGTTGATGAGGTGGTTGAAGTGACTGTGCAGAGGTTGGTGGTGGTTGGGCAGGTAGTGGGGGTGGTGGGAGTGACTGTGCAGTGGTTGGTGGTGGTTGGGCAGGTAGTGGGGGTGGTGGGAGTGACTGTGCAGTGGTTGGTGGTGGTTGGGCAGGTAGTGGGGGTGGTGGGAGTGACTGTGCAGTGGTTGGTGGTGGTTGGGCAGGTAGTGGGGGTGGTGGGAGTGACTGTGCAGTGGTTGGTGGTGGTTGGGCAGGTAGTGGGGGTGGTGGGAGTGACTGTTCAGTGGTTGGTGGTGGTTGGGCAGGTAGTGGGGGTGGTGGGAGTGACTGTGCAGCGGTTGGTGGTGGTTGGGCAGGTAGTGGGTGTGGTGGGAGTGACTGTGCAGTGGTTGGTGGTGTTTGGGTAGGTAGTGGGGGTGGTGGGAGTGACTGTTCAGGGTGCGGGTGTGTTTGAGTACCTTGGCTGTGGTGCTGTGCAGTTTGTGTTACAGGTGTGGGGATGTGCTGTCCTACAGGCCGACATGATTGTCCCCCTCCCTGCGTTGGCTGTGAAGGTAGACTTTGGACCACTCTCACCATGCCCTCCATCATCTTCATGGCCAAGGCATGGTGTCTTGCACTCTCTTCCCTTTGGATGGATATCAGGTCTCTTGTATTTCTAGACATTTCCTGCCAAGTGCTATCCATCCTGTCCAAAGCTTGGCCCACCCTGTCCACCCCCTGAGGGAATTGGGCCATGTCCTGCAGGAACCCAGATATGTCAGACAGGGTAGCCCCTATGGCCCGAATGTCCTGCCTCACATCTGCCTGCTGTTGGAAGAAGTCCTGCTCCCACTGGCCACCATAGTCATGTGCAGGCCCCCTCTGCTGGTGTCTGCCAGGGATGAGATGAGCAGGTCCAAAAACAGGGAGGCTGGCAGGTAGAAGTCTGTGGGCAGGAGAAGGGTTCCCAGGGGATACCTGGTCCACAACAGGGCTGGCACTTCCCACAGATGGTGGAGAGAATGGCAGGGATTCACTGCGTAGGGAAGAGTGGGTAGGGGAACCACCATGTCGGTCCCGGACGTGAGGGCTGTGATGATATTTGCTGTGGTATTGATGGTTTGAGAGGAGGCAGACGGGCGTTGCTTGTCAGAAGATGTGAGGCGGGGACGTCAGTATTGTCATCCCCGGAGTCTAACAAATTGTACTCATCATCCTCCTCAAAGGCAACGTCCTCTTGCTCTTGATCCTCCTCCTCTCGGGCATGAGTTACAGCCGACATTGCTGCCTGGAGGATCAGGGGATTCTCCCCTCGGATTTCCCGTCTGCCACTACTGGTTGTCGGTCTGTCAGCCTCTTTAACAGCATCATCTGAAACACAGAGGTTGCAACTGTATTGGTGATTGACCAGGTATTACATGTGCAGCAACACCAGGGTTGTATTTACTGCACCTTGCATCAGCAGATGAGGATCATGTGATCTGGTTTGGATACCACCACAAATGGCCGCTCACACCATAGCCCTGAGGTGTTACACGGAGATCTACATGATACTAGCAAACTCACCAGTTCCAGCCACAACTCTCTGTCCCTTTGCGTTCCCTCCTAGTCTATCCTGCTGCACCTGTCTCACCATAGTAGTTGTAGACATAGCTGTAGAGGGTAGAAACAACATCATCAACAATCTGCCTCACCAAATGACAGACATGCATATGTGTCACTCCTGGTCTGTATTTCACTTAGTAATCAACAACTGTTGATTCCATGTAGAAGGGGATCTTGATCTATGTTATGGCTTTGTAATCTGAGCTGTTGACACTCCTCATGCCCTATTTACCTGAGGGACAGGTGCGTGACAGTTTCACAGCTGCAGCCAGGATGTCATGCATCCCCCGGGATGGTGTGCGCTGCAGTGGTCTCATCCTGTCAGCACCTGTGATGAGAAATACATGTCCATATTTTCGTACAACAGATTGTAGCTATGAGAACAAATGACATTCTCATTAGCCATTTGTGGATAATCAAGGACGCTGTGCAGCATGCATGGCTCATTGACTTAACAAGTGGGCACCTGCTCACAAGCAGCATTTGCAACCTTACAGCCATGCGGCACTTACATCAATTAGATGACACATCAACTGACAGACTTGTATGAGAAGGTTACTGATTTCACCCTTACCATTGTGACTGACTATTTTCATGGGTGTAATGTTGTGTGTTGAGAAGTCAGAAAGGAGTTCATGTGTGAGATGTGCAATTGTCAGGGGCCTGATGTTGCCCATATGTGCTTCCCTACCCATGAGGTCACACAGCTCATTATTGAATGAGAGAACGCAGATTACTAATGTCCATCCTTTGAGTGTTCTCTGTTCCCATGCTCCATTTCCAACATCATGGTACTACTCACATGACAACAGATAGTATCTTGGGTGTGCAGCAGACATCCAAACCTCATATTTCATACACTCACCAATACATGTGGATATGGTAGAAGGGAGGCAAGCAGAAGACAACATTTGGATTTGATCACACATTGCAGAGGAGGTGAGAAGCTTTGAATCTTCGCACCTGCACTGGATTATCCTGTTGCTCTTCAGCAAAATGATTTTGCAGGTGTAACTGCATGAAGAATCACCTCAGCAGCCCCTACACCCATCTCACAGGTACACAACTGGCACCAGTGTGTGCCTCAGCCATGCCAATTTCATATTGATTTGTGCATGTTAATTTTCCTAGGTATTTAGCATATCATTGACTTGCAAGCCTGTTGTGTTGTGGAGGTTTCTCATGACACATTGTTCTATTGTATGTCCATTGTGCACACACTTGGCATACATTTTGTGTCAGCATCTCATTTGCCACCAGGGTCTGATCGGCCATGTGTTCAAATGCCCCATGTGAGCATATTGTGATGCAGGATAACAGTGTTGTACAACACATATGGTGGAGGTGAAAGGCACAGTTCATAGGCATTCAGCAAGCTTGACTTACCGTGGCCCAGCACCGGATCAGTCTGTGGTCCCTGGGCAGATGTGAAGTCCAACCTAGTAGCAGGAGTCAGTGGGTGTCTGGGGTTATGGGAGGACGGCATTGTACCTAGAATGATAAGTTAGTTTGGCAACTTTACATTCCTGCTGCCACATGTGATGCATTGGATTCCTGGCACAGGACGGGCACAAGCAGTCATGGTCACCACCGTTGCAGTAGTGTGTCATACATTATGTAATGTGTGATCCCACATATAACTTAGATTGGGCCCACTACCTTGATGCTACCTATAGCACAATGACATGCCTACGACTCCAGAGGTAAAGTCCACTATCGTGTTTTGTTGAAGTCCGAAATTTATCCATCCAATGTACGCAGTACATGATCAGCTCTGTGGACTGTGCTGAACAAAGTATGTATGAAAGATTTGAAGTTGGACAGTGTATGCATTGTCAATACTACAGAGACTGCTATCTCCCCGTTTGGTCTTCATTTCCGTATCGGTGCAAATGCTACTTCTTGATTATGTCTACAAACATTATTACAATATGGTGTATACACCCTTCTGACTTGTTGTGGCCCTCGATTACAGGATTGCTTTCCCCGTTCTGGGTCTGTTGATGTAATACATGTTGTGTACCACATTTACTAAGGTATGATGAGGCAAGACATGTTATAATTTGTATTTCGCTGTTCACAAATGTCATAAGTAAACGGTGAATGTCCATTGACGTCTCCAATTGTCATGCAGCAAATGTAGCATAAATGGTTGTCTTACATAGCTGGCCACTTTTTGTCCCTCTGTTGTCTACTGACCATGTATGCTTTTTGACCATCTCCTTTGACTTACCAGTTAGTGTGGTTGACATGCCTTCATCAGTACGTTGCCGAATCCTCCTATGCGATGCGGTGACCTCTGCTACTGAAGTTGTCGGTGCTCTGGCTGGATGTGTCAATGGGTGAGAAGAGAGAAAAGTAGACAAATGGAAATGTGCTTGTGTACAGTTTCGGGCATTTGCCCATATCTTCTGTGTGATAACAGTATTGCGTGGAACTGCCGCAGACTGGGCAGGTAGGAGCAGTGGTGTGTTGGGGATGTAATGGCGTGGCAGATTGGAAATTGGACAACAGGATAGGTGTTGGACATGTTTACATCAGAGGATACTCTCACCATCTGCTTTGTGATTTAGGCCAGCACAGGGTGATGTACTGTTTGGAGACTTTAGTGGCAGGTTTACAAGCCCCTGGGGAAAATAGATTTACACTGTGGTTGCATTACTCCTGTGACACAACAGTGGTGTACAACAGACAACACATGTAGGAGTATTTGCACCGTGACGCTACTATGGTGAATCGTCATGTTGTGAGGCCCTGCGCTACGTCAGCTTGGAGGTGGCAGGGTGTGCACTCCTTTGGAGTATGCCGCATCCAAGTGAGTCAGTGTAATCTACATCAGTGGTTCCCACACTTCTGACTCCTGAGGACCCCCATTGAGTCACCACTGGAAGCCGAGGACCCCCATGCAATTAGTATGAGTTAAATTTCAATCATTTTAACAGTAATTTGAGAAAAATACACACGTGTGCACACAAAACAAATACTCAAAGTACTAAGTATTTTGGGTCAAGATGTGCGACTATTTAATGTAGCGCCTCGCAATTTGCTACACTTTTCAAGTGGTAATTTGCGAGTCACTAAATGAAATGTACAACAGTGTGTTTGACACTGTCTGGGATTCCCAATGGGGTCGCTAATTGCGAGGTTCATTTATATTATTGAGCCGCTCGCAATTTGCAAGCCCATTGGGAATGCCAGCCCTCCCAGGTATGGTGGCCTGCTGGGCTCTGCAGGCCACCATGTCGGGGCCAACTTTTCAATATAGCAGTTTAGAAAAGAAAATGCTGCCTGTTTACAATGCATTTTGTAAAATGAATCAAGTAACAGTAAAGTTGTCTTTACATTTTGCTAAGGGCAGGCAGAGGTCCCTGGGACCACTGCCTGCCCTTAAAATAATATTTTGCTTGCTTTTGCTAAGGGGAAGGGGTCCCCCGGAGACCCCTTCCCATTAGCAAATGCATTACCATCTACTTGAAGTAGGTGGTAATTGTGACTGTTTTGCGACCACAAACATTTGTACATGTTTTTGAGACTCACTAATTGGAAGGGAATGCTGCTTCCAAATCGCAAGTTGCTAAACCTATTTAGAGAGTTGCAAACAAATTTGAACTTGCTAAATTGGCTATGTACATGGCCCCATAAGTTTTTGCATGCACAAACGGGTTAGCGAACCCGTTTGCGCATGTGAAAACCGATCGTACATCTGGCCCTTAGTGTTTCATGTAGAAGTAATAGGCCCTCTGTCAAATGTATTTCATTTGTTTTATAGCATCTTTCATACCAATGTAGAATGTCAGAGCACTTTCCATCACACACATATAGAGACATAGAATCGTACATGTAAATGTGTGTATATGAAATGTTTTAAGAGTTCTTGGTCTGGAAAAGCACAAACTCAGTATTCAGAACATGACACAGGGGCTAGCATTGACTTTAGCACACAAAACGTTTTTCTACCCAATAATTTCTTCTTAGCAGCATCAGGATAAATAATGACTGGGAGATGTTTAAGTTACAAACTGGTACCATGCAATTTGCAAGCAGCTCTTTGATGACAGTTTATAGGTCCCTCTGCTAGATTATGATTGTCACTCATGAAGAGCACAGTAACAAATGAATCTCTGTGACAAAAGCAGTAACCACAATCCTAGGTACATACAATACTGCTTTTCAAGATGATTTTTATACTTTCTTTGCAGTAGGCACATTTCTACTCTGTGCTACATTTGTTACATTGCAGCTGCCACAGAACAACATTCTCCTCATGCTCCAGCAGGTACATTGATCACTGGCATTATCTTGACACGTTTATTGTTGCTGGTAAGCTGCTAATTATACAAGAACATTTCTGTGCTTTAAAAAATGATGCCTATGGACCCCATGGTAATGTGTTACGGACCCCTGGGGTTCTGCGAAGCACAGTTTGGGATACACTGGTCTACATTATTTCACAGTATCACCTATCAGAGGCTGCTGTGACGCAACAATACGCCTGCTTGAGGCAGATTTCAGGAGTGGCACAGCACGTTAGGTATGGGCAGTACATGGATATTGTTGGAGTTGCAAAGCTCTTCCGACACAACTTCAGCAAAGCCCCCCCTACACACCATCAGATTCAACACACATCTGTCTATCCCTGCACCACAGTGCACAACCATATGTACACGAAACATCAGTGTTTGCGCAAGGCTTGAATTGGTCACATGTCACATTGTTACTGGCGCTTCCCTGCTAATGTTTGTCTTTAGCTTATTTATTTATTAAACTTACTTTTAAATTTCCATTTGTCATTGCACATTTTCTGTCAATATGTACAGTTATTGAATTAGCTGGGTTGTGTATGTATGGCATCAGTACTGTGCACATGTTTTTAATTGAGTGGGGGGGTATTAGCCTTTTCTGATGCAAAGCATTGTGGGACTTGTGGTGCTGCGTAGTGGGTGACACATGAGTCTCTGACTAACCATATTTTTATATGCACTTAGGACTATTACCATGATCACTATGACAGTGTAACACAGACAATCTCTTCATGCACATTTTCTTTTCATTCCACTTACCTGGTACCACGTGGCGGACGTCACTGACAGGCAGCCCATGGACCAAGTGGGGGTGTATTGTTGTCAGGATGTCCTCCTCCTGTCGGGTGAGCTGGATGCGGGGTCCAGGGCATGCAGCAGGGAGGATTCTGCGCAGTTCTATCGTGGAATATTTTTCCTTGACCCTCTGCTTTTCGTCCTGCCACTTTTTTTTTAATGTCCTGTATGGTTCGCCTCTCCACCCCCAGGGCTGAGACAGCAGTGGCTATCTGCTGCCATAGTTCTTGCTTCTGTGCCCCACTGGTGCAATATGGTGGTAGCCCATGTAGGCGATTGTGGTGCCTTACAATGTATTCCACTAGCATGGTGGTCTCCTCTGCAGTGAAATTTTTTTTCCGTCTCTGCTCCATGTTCACTGTCACTGAAAGCATTGTAGGAACAGTCTCTCTGTGTCCAAACCTGTTTCTTTACTGTGTGCTGCTTTTATGTGTTTTGTGGTACTGGTCAATTAGTGTTAATTAGCTTCAGCTGGAGCGTGGTGGGGGATGGTAGGCAGTGGCAGCATACACCATGGCAAAATGGAGCTGGTGGCTGGGATTGGCTGCTGTGTGTCAGCTGGTCCATGTTGGGGGATGGGTGGACCTTGGCCAGGTGTTTCCTCTTGACTAACATGGCAAACGGTCCGAAATCGCAATTTACGGCCCGTAATCGCATTTTACGGCCCGTAATCGCATTTTACGCAAGTGTGCGGTAAAGTACGCCTGTGTGCCGTAATATCCGGCCCGGTGGCGGAAATTACGGCCCGGCGGCGGACGTAAAGTTAGTAGTCGTAAGTCTCTTCTGTGAATCCCGAAAAGTAGTAAGTTCATTCTGTGAATCCCGAAAAGTAGTAAGTTCATTCTGTGAATCCCGTAAGTAGTAAGTGCATTCTGTGAATACCAGATAGTAGTAAGTGCATTCTGTGAATACCAAATGTCTTAAGTTCATTCTGTGAATCCCGAAAAGTAGTAAGTTCATTCTGTGAATCCCGTAAGTAGTAAGTGCATTCTGTGAATACCAGATAGTAGTAAGTGCATTCTGTGAATACCAAATGTCTTATGTTCATTCTGTGAATCGGGCCCTCAGTGTCTACTGTAGTACTACTTGAAAAGGAGCAATTGTCACAGTCATGTTGCCATTTACAAGAAAGGCCGAAAAGATTTTCTACATCTACACCTTCACCTTGCAAAACAACAAGCATATACATTAGAAATTCCTGACAATCTTGCTGAATATTCTGTGAAAATTGTGTTTGACCAGAACATATGTCTAAAACATTTCGAATTTCAGAAACACTTTGTATTTTTGTTCTATCACTGCTACATTTCTCTAATACAGAATTTAATAAACAACAAAGTGTTTGATCACGATTTTCAGCAATCTGTTCTTTTACAGTTTGAAGAAAAAAAACAACATTAACCACTACATTAGCATAGCAGTTGACACTAGAACTATTTTCAAACTGAAATCCAACAACATCTTTAACTGAATCCATTTTGTTTCTGCTTACAATTACTGTTTCGTCTACTTTTTTTCTTTTTACTACAACTTCACTACAATTTTTCTCATCTCTTCTTTTTCGGCCTACCACATGCTTTTCAAACAGAGGATATTGAGGTAAATTTGGAGCATACTCTCTTCTTAACCTATTATATTCTTTTACACAATTTAGATCTGCATTAACCTTTGTCTCATCAAAATCAATCAAGAACAATCCAGATACAGTTCTGACTCGAGATAAAGCAACATATGCCATGCCCTTTTTGAACACAGAATTTCCAATATTCACCAAAGCACTATCAACACTTAAACCTTTAGATTTATGAATAGTTACTGCATATGCCAAACAAACAGGAAACTGTTTTCTGCGTACAAATAAATCTTTCACTAGCAAAAAAACGAGCAGAACAACAACAGATTTGTTGTACTTCTTCAATACCATCAAATTTAATTTTTATAATTTCAATTCCATCTCTATTTCGGTAATTCACAAAATCCACAACATGACCCATTGCTCCATTTACTAAACCTCTTTCCACATCTAAATTACGTCATAAAATTATACGACAATTTAAAGATGCATACAGAGTCTTTTCCATACCAGCAGATTTAGATATTGTCTTCTCTAAAGAATTTAATTTTGATTTCAACTTCTCTGACAAAATAATAGTTGCTCCTTCATGTTCTATTTTAACAATAGCTTCCAGTTTCACAATTTCTTGATTTTCCAACTTTAACATTTTGGTGTTGAAGATTGAACATTCTTGCAGAGTTGGCATCAAGCATATGACAGATTTGTTTTCAGGAATTTTCTTAAAAATATTCTCTAGGGGGAATATTTTCTTTTGGAAACAAATTTGAAATTAATCGTGAAGGTAAAGCTGCTTTCCCATGCTCATTTACTTTTCCAATTCTTACATCTTGTAGAATATTTTTATAATCTTCATCCTTTGCCTGTCGCATATTTTGAAGTAGTTCTGCATATTCAAAATTTTGTCATATGTTAACATTTCTAATGCTTCTCAAGCACTTCCTGGTATCTTCATGCGTAAGCATTTTAAACACTGGCTGTCCTTTCACTGGAGTTAGTTGTAGTAGATCTCCAAAAACAATGATGTGTTTGCCTCCAAATAACACATCATAGGCTGTTTTAAGAGTGTCTTGCATTCCTAAATGCACAAAAGCAAGCATTACATTTGACACCATGCTTACTTCATCAATGATAAGAAGTTTCATTTTCTTTAAGACTCTTGAAACTTCACAACAAGCTTCTCCAGATAGCTTGTGGTCTTGTAATTTGTTATCATGCTCCACTGGCAGCATCAATAAGCGATGTAAAGTAATCCCTTTAATGTTGTGTGCTGCCAACCCAGTTGGAGCAGTAACAACAAAAGAGAGCGATGATTCCATTGTTTTCTTCAAATATGTTGCAATCACTTTAATCAGGAAACTCTTCCCAGTTCCGGCTTCTCCACTCACATACAGTCGGATAGGTACAAATGATGTACATGAGCACTCTTTTTTCTCATGAGATAAACCATGCTCAATTTGTTGTGTGACTTGATCATATATTTGTCTCTGCTCAATGTTTAGTTCTTTTTCCAAATCTTCTAAGTCAACTCCATCCTCCTGAGCTTGTTCCATGGCTCTTTCAACTTCATCCATGGCAGTGGCAGCTTCATTTTGTATAATTGGTCCTCCTAGTGGATCCTGACTCAATGAAGCAGAACTCTGACTGTCTTGAGAACTGTCTCTAGCAATGTCAGCTGCAATTGTAGCTTCTTGCTGTATTTCCTCATTCAACATTTCCAGATAATTTGAAAAAACAGGACATTCTTTGGTATCCTTGGTTGCATTGAACAAATCTTCATAAGTTAGAAAATCTCCAAGTAGTTCCTCTTCTCTACGCCAAGGTTTAAAGAGTTGTAAAAGAGCTAAGTAATAAAATTCCCTTTTGTCTGGAGAATCACAACTCAATTTTCGATGATTAATCAAGTGGCCTTTTCTTTGTTTTACTAGACAGCCTTCACATCCAATTACAGCATATACACCTTTATTGATGTCTTCTGTGACGTTCTTTTTAAAAATGTAGGTTTGCAGAACTTCATAGAGACAAGCGTTCTCAAGGTGAGTACTTCTATTTGGATAGTATGTATCCAACATGTTTGTCTTCAAAATATCTGGACTGTCTAGTTCTTTCTCCGCCAAATACTCAATTTCTTGTACAGATTTCAAAACTCAGTTTCGTGTTGCAGCAAGACCTAGACTCACCCAAATGATGGTTCTAGATTTGGCATATAGACTTGCTGATGACAACTGATCAGAACATTCATATGCTCCAATTTCTCGATGCGACAACATCTTCAGGCTGTAACTGTATAATTTCTTGCGTAGACTCTTTTCATGTGAAATTTCCTCCCACATTTTCTTCAGTTCCGTCTTTTCTGATTTTGTGATGTAAGACGTCACATATCGAGCCACAGCAATAGAGTTGTCAGCCACATATTGAATATCCATGTTAGCATTCTACATGGACAAAATGACTGGGGTGTAGTCATTTATGTATTTGGATTCCTCATTTCTTCTTAGGTTGTATGTATTTTTGGGTGATTTCCTTGTCACAGTATGTCGCAGAGAAGACATTCAATTGTTGGCTCTTCCTTTCGATGTTACTGGATGTGGAAATGCAAAATGGCATTTTGTGTAGAACTTGTCCTTGGATTTGTATTTTCGACGACAGTATTTCCCACAACGATGGCTTTGAAAGCGTAAAACCTGATGCCTTAAATTGTTTTCTTCTGTACTTTTTCGGAACAGCACATGTAGAATACTGCTCAATGAAACTCATCACTTTCTCATCTTAATCTGGTCCAAATTTTGATGCATCTTTAATCCATAGCAGCATATGTATATGAGGAGCACCTCTTGCTTGATACTTCTTTCTCCAAAAGAAATACAACACCTCTCCAAGCGTAGAATTTTTTTTTGTTTGTAAAAAAAGACATCATAGCTTCAAACCTATGATTGAAATACCTGCATACATTAACTGGATCCAAAGAGCACAGTTCTCCAGGTGTCTTGTATTCAATATTTTCAATGTTTTTATTTGCCTCTCGTAGAAATTCAAGTAAGTCTTCCCAAGCATACTCAGCACAGCTAAGAGTGAGGAAACATGTGGGAGTTCATAAGATTCTTAGCATACATTTCAATTCCCCATGACGACGGTACCAATAGTCATTAGTACCACGCTGACATGCCATGAGATTAATTAGGTGAGATTCCAAAAAACTGTCCTGCAGTTTCACTTTATCCATAAAATCCCTTGCTGAAACATTTTGTAGATGTGTTCCACTTTTCAGTATATGGTTTACTGCCTAGGAAAGTCCAGACAAGTCACTCTCAAACAGTAGATGGAACACATATGGAATGCATTGATGAAACCTTGGATCTTCTGCATATAATCTTGAAGTCCGGTATTCAGATGCAGGAATTTGAACAGGTCGGTCGTCATATCGTCCACCTTCACCTGTTGGAAATACCTATGGAAAACATCGAGCTTCTAAACTTTCTTCCCATACACTAATGGGACTTCCTTCAGCTTTTTTCATCAGAAACAAGTCAATAGCATTCCCCATTACTTCTTTGGAATGCAATGGATGAACACTATAATGTTCGTAAATTTCTTCACCTCTAGAGACATTAACTTTTTCTATTTGTCCAGGAGAGACATCAGTGTCCTCTTGTACAGTTGTTTCCTCATCTCCCACATACACATTTTTTTAGTACTGATTATTTTTTACCAGATAAAACATTGCCTTTTTGACTTTTCTAACATCCACTAATTCTTGCCAGATTTTCTTACTTTTTGTCAGAACACCATTAACTAGAAAAACCAGAGGTTCCTCTTCTACTTTTTCAACACCAATTGTATCGATATTTTTCTTAAAATCTAGAGGCAAATAAACAACTCTTCCCTTTAATCCTCTCTGTAAATCTGAAGGAGGCAATTTCCCTGTCTTAGGCTCCATGCGAACAATAGCCTAAAAAGGATGCACACATTGAATCAGAATAGACTCATAGGTATTTAAATATCAATTCAGAAGGAATGTCTACCAACTCCAGATTATTATGAACAGCTCTACCAGGCATTTTGTTTTCATTTAATTTATTATAGCATTATGTACGAATACGTTTATCAGAGCCCAAATTAAAACAATTTTCAACCAACAAATAAGTTGCAAAATCCTTCCACTCATTATTATTTATCTTTTCGCTTTTTACATATAAATCAACTAATCTAGTCTGATGCTTATAATGAGTCCGTCGACAACAAACACAAGAAAAATTAGGCCTTTCACTTGAATTGACTTTAAAATGTATAATTTCATTTTCAAATTTTTCTGTACTTAAAATCTTTACATTCTTTTCTACATTACCTTCCATTACTGGATCAATTTCTGCACTAACCTCTTTTTCACCAAAGTAACAAAATTCAATTTCATCACAAATGTTTTTGACATCTAATTCAGTTCCATGCAAAAGAGCACTGTTTAACTGTTTTAGTTTAAGTGCTGGACTTTTTGCATAGTACAACCTTCTCACTAATTTCCTCACTTTATTATGATGCACTGCTAACATCCTAAAATGGTGAAAAACACTTTGACATACATTTCTAGAAAGACAAGCCAGTGAATGACCATGCAAACCTGTTTTTCCCCTCACTCTACAAGGATCTAACTCTTGTAAAATGTTCATGTTTTAGTTATTTATTTTATTTTATTTATTTATTTTTATTTTGAAGGTTTTATATAGCGCTACTGGACCCAGGAGTATCGGAGCGCTTTACAGGCAGATAAACATCAAGAAGCAAGTAAAATTTACACAGCATTGCAAGGTGAGTAACAAATCACCATGGGAGAAATTGTCTGTCAGTTAGATGAGGGACTTCAGGAAAGAGAGTAATTAGGTATGAGTGAGGGGGAAGGAAGAAAGAAGGGATAGAGAGGGGTAGAAGGAGAGGGGGGAGAAAAGGAAAGTGAAAAAGAAGGGGTGTGCTGATGAGAATAAAAACAGAGGAAAACATCGAAATAGAGATGTTAGGTACCCCAATACTTGTTGAGAAGAAGCAACTTGAGTCTTTTTTTGAAGAGAGGGAAGGATGGGTTATAGCGAAGATCTTTGGGGAGAGAGTTCCAGATCGTCGGGGCATTACCAGAGAAAGCACGTGATAGAGTCTTTTTACATTTGAGTTTTGGGGAGATGAGGACAAGGGCATTAGTGCTTCTTAAGGACCTGGAGCAGCCCGCTTTTTGTAGTTTGTCCGAGAGGTAGGAGGGGGTGTTTTGGTGAAGGGCTTTGTGAGTAATACAAGCCATCTTGAAGGTAGATCACCTTTTGCAGCATTTTTAATGTGAGGGATGAGAGTAAGATTTTTATCAATACTGATGCCCAAGGATTTGACAAAGTTCGAGGTGGAGAGGGTGCTGTTGAGTGCTTTTATGTCATTGATCCAGAGTTGAATCGGCAGGGGACTATTTTTGGGAGTGAAAAGGATGATTTCAGTTTTTTGGGAATTAAGTTTGAGATGATACAGATGGAACCAGGCTTGGACTTTGTTCAAGGTATCATTGAGGAGAAGAATGTCATGGTGGGATTTGATCTTGCAATAAAGTTGTGTGTCGTCAGCATAGAGGTGGTAATTGATATTAGCTTGTTTGAGAATAAGAGTGAGTGGTTCCATGAATAGATTAATGAGGGTAGGGGAAAGGATAGAGCCTTGTGGGACCCCAAGTGAGACAGGTTGTGGTTTGGAGAGGCAATGACTGAGTTTAATTTGTTGGGATCTATTTTGGAGATAAGAGGTAAACCATTTGTGAACAATGCCCCCAAGCCCAAAACGGTCTTTGAGAGTATTAAGAAGGGTAGGATGGTGGACAGTATCAAATGCAGCAGAAAGGTCAAGGAGGATCAGTATGTAGGATTTGCCTTTGTCAAGAGAGTGATGGATATCATCAGTGATACTGAGCATGGCAGTTTCCGTGCTGCAGCCTTTTCTAAAACCGGATTGGAAAACGTCGAATGA
Source organism: Lissotriton vulgaris (assembly GCF_964263255.1). Lineage (NCBI taxonomy): Eukaryota > Metazoa > Chordata > Amphibia > Caudata > Salamandridae > Lissotriton > Lissotriton vulgaris. The sequence goes on from NC_141691.1 coordinate 887,205,818, forward strand.
GGTGATATGTTTGTCTAACTGGGCAAGTACACATTTTTCAAGGGCTTTGGAGAGGAAGGGAAGATTAGAGATTGGGCGAAGATTGTTAAAGTCATTATGGTCAGCGGTGGGGTTTTTGAGGATGGGGAGATTTGACCTAGTTGAAGGGATGCAGGGACACAGCCGGAGGCAAGGGAGGAGTTGATGATATTAGTCCAGGTGGGGGCGATGATGTGCTTGAGTTTCTGAACTAACTAGGCAGGAAGAGGATCATTGGTGTGGGACGAGGGTTTAAGTTTTGAGATAATGTTGAGGACAGTGGATTCAGAAACTGGACAAAATGAATTCCAGGAGGCATTATTTTTGGTAGAGGTGTCTTTAGAGAAAGAGTCAGGATGGGGTGAGGTAGGGAGGGGTGGGAGGGGGTTTGGTATGAGGGGTCAGAGGAGCAAGGTGAAGTAGGAGTATTAGAGAGGAGGTGTTGGCTAGAGGTAGATTGGTTTGGGAGAGGAGGAGTATATGTCCGTAAGAAAGTGCAAAACAAATCAATTGATTGCTGTCGAACACTACAAATACTACTACAATTCCATGTATATACTGGAGCCTTAGGACATCTCCCTAAAACTTCATCAGCTAACACCTCTTCTGTATTTCTAGGCACAATCTCTTCTTATTCAACCGGACAACCGTCCTTCACCTCATATGCTCGACCACTGGTGTCAACTGCATGTACCAAATCATTATCCTGAAAGTAACTTTCTTCATTAAAAAATGGCTCAGAACTTGAACTATGCTTCCATTCTCCAGAAAAAACATCACAGAAATTAGTTTGATTAATTACTCTCCTCCACTTACATTTTGATTTAAACACATTGATTATCTTATCAAGTGCACAAATTCTATTCATTACTAAACAAAACAATTTATTTTTCACTTTAAATGCTTCATCCACAATCTTAACTATGTTTTTTTCTTCTTATAAAAAGCTGTCTTTTTTTATACCTTTTTACATTTTTTAATACATTTAATACAATTCTGTTGTAAAACATTCATCTACGAATGTCAGAAAATTCTTTACTTCTTTCATTGCTTTGCAAGATATCGTCTCCTTCTACACGTCTAACATTTTTAGAAGGACATCCTGTCTTTTTTGAAATTACAGGTGTTTCATTCTTCTTAGTTAAAAAACATTTTTTTGCTTGACATTTCAATAACTTCCTGAGAAAATTTTAACTTTGCTTACCAGGAGCATTTTTCTTTTTCTCTGAAGATTTTATTTTGGTTGGTTCTTGATTTTCTTTACCCTTAGACCTTAATTTTCACTTATAATTTGTTTCTCTTCTTGTTTTAGAAGGCATCTTTTTGTTTGTTTGTATAGATGATTATAATCTGTGGAAAACAAAAAATAACGAAATCTATTGCATTTTCAATGCTTGTTTACTTTGGTTCCAACAAGGAGGCATTCAGATGTGTCACACATTTGCCATAAATTCGGATTGTTTGACATTAATGCTGGTCCAGAGATAGTGTAAAGGTTTCATTGGTATACTTACAAGCCGCTTGGGCAATGTTAGATATAATTTACAAATGAATGTTATATCTTGGTTATATATAGGTGGCCTGTTTTTAGATTGTAGGTACAGAGAAATAATTTGTTCAGAGACACACATACTGCTTGCAGAGACAGAGATGGTAGATTACATGTAATATCGTGGACATGTGCCTAAGATCACACCAAATCTATTCCATTTTCAATGCTTGTTTACCTTGCTACCATCAAGAAAGTAGTCAGATGTGTCACACATTTGCCATAAATTTAGAATGTTAGGACTCTAGTTGCTCATTATTTCAAGTTTCACTCACAGTGTAATCTTAGGCAGATTAATTGGATTTTAGATATAATGTACCATGTCTGTCACTGTATGTCTGACACCAAGGGCGAAATCTATTGGATTTTCAATGCCTGTTTACTTTGGTTCCATCAAAAAGGCATTCAGATGTGTCACAAATTTCCCATGAATTCAGAATGTTTGACATTAATGCTGGTCCAGAAATAGTGTAAAGGTTTCATTGGCATACTTACAAGCAGCTTCCGCAATGTTAGATATAATTTACTAATTAATGTTATCTCTTGTTTATATATAGGTGGCCTGTTTTTGGCCTGTAGATACAGAGAAATAATTTGTGCAGAGACAGACATACTGCTTGCACAGACAGAGATGCTAGATTACATATAATATCGTGGACATGTGCCTAACATCACACCAAATCTATTGCATTTTCAATGCTTGTTTACTTTGCTTCCATCAAGAAAGCATTCAGATGTGTTACACATCTGAAGTGGAGAAGTGTGGCTCACTGGTTAGAGGCGGCAGACCCAGAAGCAGAGGTTGGCCCGGGACCAGGGTTCAATTCCCGACGCGGCAGGGTACGGAACCAATGTCAGCGGGCTCGATAAATCTCGCCTCGGTGCCTCTCTAATCATGGGTCCCACGCTGCAACTCTGGGCAATAGCTTGCCTAATCTCCACAACGGCCCCCTCGCTGCTGGGGATGCCTGGCTTCACCTTGGGGTTGCCGAATAGGGACCATCTCACAGGGAAAGCCAGGACGGGTTCCCCAGCGGTACACAGCACCAAGAAACCCTCGGGTGAACGTGCACTCTACAAATTCATACTAACATAACATACATATTTGCTATAAATTGAAAATGTTAGCACTCTAGTTGCTCATTATTTCAAGTTTCACTCACAGTGAGATCGTATGCAAATTAATTGGATTTTAAATATAAATATAATGTACCATGTCTGTCACTGCCAACAGTATGTCTGACACCGAGGGTGAGATCTAATGCATTTTCAATGCTTGTTTACTTTGGTTCCATCAAGAAGGCATTCAGATGTGTCACACATTTCCCATAAATTCTGAATGTTTGACATTAATGCTGGCCCAGAGAGAGTGTAAAGGTTTCAGTCTTGTAAATATGTCCCTCTTTATCTTATATTCCATCTCAATTGATACCATTACTGATACCATTACTGAAATACTTTATGCATCTCCCACACCATTTCATGTGGTTTTCTATCTGCTATTCCTATCCCTCTCCATACATTCACTACTTCCACCCATGCTAAAGGTTGCACAAGGTGCTTCAAAAAAAGGAGCATATTTACAAGTCCAATGAAACCATTACACAATTTCGAAACCAGCATTGAATCCAAGCATAAAAACAATTTATAAAGAAGTCTACCTACACACAGCTATGTCAAAGATTGCGCACACAGCTTATAAATATGCTTCTCTTTTTTGTACATTCTATCTCAATTTATGCCATTAAAAAAAGCTTTAAACATCTCTCATGGCATTATATATTCCTGTCTGGGTGCATATTGTATTATTCTGCATGCATTTTCTGCTTGTACCCATGTCAAAAATTGCGCAAAAGTCTTGTAAATATGCCCCTCTTTATCTTATATTCCATCTCAATTGATACCATGACTGAAATACTTTATGCATCTCCCACACCATTTCATATGGTTTTCTATCTGCTATTCCTATCCCTCTCCATACATTCACTGCTTCCACCCATGTCCAATGAAACCATTACACAATTTCTAAACCAGCATTGAATCCAAGCATAAAAAACAATTTATAGAGAAGTCTACCTTATAAACACACAGCTAACATTATGGAAAAAGGTAAAAATATAATTCCTTAATTCACACAGACACTCACTATGATACTAGTCAAATATCTTTAAGCTCTCTTTTTAAAAGAATCATTACTCACCTTTAAAAATGCTTTGGAAAAAGTCAAACAGTGTCAGTCACAGTCAACAGATATTCTTAACCAGAATCTCTGAACAATGCTTCCTTCACTGGAGCCTTTCAATAATGGCACAGATTCTTTTTTCATTTCAGAGCCATATTCCTGTACACTGCCAATAAAAATTGTTCCCACACAAATTCAAAACCAAACTGCACATTTTAATTGGTTGTACATTTCAAGACTTTGAAACTCACATAACATTCACCCATCCCCCCAGTATTCATTCACCAAGTAACCATGGTAACTCCCTCTTAAACCAGCACACAGTTCACAAGTTCAGCATACTAAGTTGCAAAACAATCCTTCAAGGCTGTTTAACCTCTCAATCTACTAGCTAATGAAATGCAATGTTTCTTTAAATGACTTTTTCCCAACCATTGAAATGACATCTTACAAAAAAAAGCATGCACCCAAATTTTAAGTGGAGATTTTTAACAAAGCACCAATCTTTTCTGGTTATTCAACTGCACTGATTCCCAAGCACTTTTTTCATAATCAAACTGCCATTTCATTTCCACAACTCATCTGACTAGAAGCACATCCACCTTCAAAATGACAAAAGTCTGGTTTGTGGGTCATAGCTATGTCCACTGGAGCCACAATTACGCAGCTAACAGATGTATTTACAATCTTGATTTACCAAATGTGGATATTGTATGGACTGGACAGAGAGGATTGAGGAGTCACCAATTGATACCATTGGTAAAATCCTTTATGCATTTACCACACCCTGACCTTATAATTGTGCACTGTGGTGGAAATGACTTGGGCACTTTGACTGGGGTAGGTCTGGAAATGCTTTTAAAGGACACCTTTGGGCAATTGATGTCACTTTTTCCAAAAACTGCCTTGGTATTTTCTAATATATGCCAAAGGCAAAAATGGAACTGGTCCAACCAATTTTGTCCACAGATTGAGAAAGCAAGGAAACATGTAAATAAATCTGTTTCTGCATACCTCGGAGACTATGGTATGGGTTCCATTTTCCACAACAACTTGCGTTACAACATGCAAGACATCTATAGGAGAGATGGTGTGCATTTTACAGATGAGGGGAAAGAAAAACTTTTTTGTGTGCACATACATCCTGTATATGCTCAATCAATGAATGTGACATATCAGTATTTTACTACACCATCTAAAGATGGCCGATCCATTAGTCACCTTGTACATAGTCCTTTTTTGCTTTCTAATGTAATTGCGGAAGTAAGACATCTGATTTAAATGAGTTGAGCGCCTCCGCTCTTTGCATATCTTGACGAAGCCCTCTGGCAAAACGCGTCGTATGCTGTAAAGTTCCCAAATATAATCTACGTGGAACTACCCCCTGTGTGTGCTGCTTTCCTTACGAACAGACGGTTCGTGGATGTTTGAAGCTGTGATATATATATATATATATATATATATAATTTTATTTTTTTTACCTACTGCCGGTCGCAAGTAGGTAGTTATAGTTAGGACCTATTATCCATCGGAAAGCCGCAACATTCTATTGCCAATAACTTTGGCATCAATTGATGAATCTTTCTGAAATTTTCTAAACTTTTGGCCAGCTCAGTTCTGCTCCTTCCCTGAAAGTTCGTGGTTGATTGGTGAAGCGGGGGCCTAGAAAAAAGGGGGGGCACAAAAAGCATTTTTCCCATGCGATTTCTCATAGGATGTTTAGCCGCGGCTACAGCTTGAACGGCTGAACGGATTTACAATAAATTTGGCAGAGAGGTAGTCCTCAGTTCTGACTTGTGCCTTTGGCATATCTGATGTCAATCTGTTCAGCATTTCTTTGAAAATTGTGGTTAAAGTCATTTATATTTCTATGGGTGCAGAGGATCCGCGGATTGTGAGAGGATTGGCCTCGAAGGATAAGTGCACCGTTCCGATCACACGCTGAATTCTAATTGGCTGTCAAGCGGTTGTAAACATTTGCAACCAGGAACTGTTGGCAGCCATTTTGTGCCTCTGTAGAAGCGAGGGTGAAGAAGTCTGTGAATTATGTTAGCAAAACGTGAACAGGGGCAGGTTAGACACACCCTGACCCCCTAGGCCTGCTCAGGGGGTGACATCGGGACCCGTAGGGCAAAAAAAGTAAGAACATCGTTTTACAAAAAAAGTCGCGAGATGCGCGTAGGATCCGCGCATTTGGTTGCTGAAAAAAAACGAAGCATGTTTTTTTGCGATATATTTCAAGCTTACGTGTTTAGATGTTGGGTGGTTCTACAAAGAGCCCTTGTGTTTATTGAGAGATTTTAATAATTACAAGTAAGTACCGATGCAGAGTCTAAAGTTCATGAGGAAGACTCGGTTTCCTTCATCTGTAAAATGTACACTATCTCCTTATTAGATGGCATGCATAATGAAACGCAGATTGTTGTGGTATATGGACAATATTCTATAGTCTTGTAGAAAAGTAGAAAGATTTATTCACATGTTTATTCAATTATCTGCGCAGATCAGGTGTTCCAGTCTTCCCCTATCTCGACGACTGGTTCTTGAAGGCGGGCTCGCCCCAGACAGTCGTCTCCCACCTCCAGACTATGGTCGACCTCTTGCACCGGCTGGGGTTGTCCATCAACGTGCTGAAGTCGCACCTGTGCCCCTCTCAGAAGCTCCTCTTCATCGGAGAGGTTCTGGACTCGGCGCAGTTTCGAGGTTTTCACTCGAAACAGCGGTTTCGGGATATTTAGGCTCTGATTCTGATTTTTCAGCTTTTATCCTGGGTCTCGGTCAGGTTGACGCTGCGGCTCCTGGGGCTGAAGGCCTCTTGCATCCTAGTGGTGCAGCACGCAATGGCATGTGAATAAATATAAACATAGGCCACACAGTTTGCCTCCCGTAATACACAAATTTCAGGGGGTGGTGGTTCCAAGGCTTGAGGGGGGTCTTTGAAGCCCACATACTTGTAATGTTGTAGGTGGGGGGGTTGGACGCGAAAGTGGTGCAAGGGGGCTGTAAATCTGGTACCCAGTGTTTTGTTTTACTTTGCTTTTCTTTCTGTGATGTAGAAGATCCTGGGTAAATATAACGGTTTTTGTACAGCCAGTAACTTTTAACCCTACTCCCAAACACCTTTCTGCCGGTTACCATAGTAGCAGTTCATGGAACACTTACGTGAGCACAGAGGTTAAAAGTTCACCACAATATGTTGCTAATGAGGTAGCCTCAGAATTATACTTCAAAATATAAATATAATTTCTATTGATGACTGCTACCCCCACAAAAAAAACCTGACGTATATACTTTTTTAATTAACTTTTATTAAAACAATAACTGGAACTATAACTAAAAGATAACAATACAATAATTAGCTATACCTATAACTAACAAAACAATATAATAAACCACATATAATATGGACTCAAAAAGAAGTATTGTAGTTAATCTGCAAAACCAAAAAAAATTAGTTTTTAAAATTAGATTCATGTGACTAAATGAGGTCAAACAATACATGTCAAAGTAACACTTGAGGATATTTATATTTTTTTAAATGTTTGCAGTGTGCCTGAAACGCTTCAACTGGCATTGTACATGCAGACTTTGGTCCACCCGTTTTATCAATGTTTGCAGTTTGAGATATAACGTCCTACCTCTGTTATTCATCTCCTACTTTCTCCTTTCAAATTCTCATGTAAAGACCTTAACAACTATTAGAACATTGGAATGTTGGGAGCTCCAGTGAAAACAATGGAGTGCTCTGGGATTATAATGGCTGGTATAAGCTCCAACATTCCAATGTTTCTTTGTTCACAGCTCTGGCTGAACAAAGGCTTCAGGGAGCCTGAGGGTATTCCAATCCCCTCACGCTTCCAAAAGGCTTTGTTTTTTTGTTAGAACATTCTGTCCTCTAGTGACAGAATGTTCTAATAGCCTTATAGCCCTTTGTAGATGGGCTATACCGCTATTAAAGTCCCTCTCCCCTGTTAAAGGCCCTCGCCTTCGGCTCGGGGCCTTTAACGCTGGAGAGGGCCTTTAATAGCCGGTATAGCCCTCTACGGCGGGCTATAAGGCTATATTAAAGGGAACATTTTCTGAATATTTTTAATAAAGCATTTGACACAATGCATAGTGATACCGTATTTATTGAATGTTTTGAAATTAATTTTCACAAGTCTTAAAAAAGGTGACTGCAAGAAAAGTTACTTGCAGCATATGCAAGACTGCTTTCAAGAGTTGACCCCAATAAAAAGGACTGGTGTGGAACTGCAAGTATGCGGAAGCACTTGCAGACTAAGAATCCGGTCAAGTTTGCAAGGGAAGAGTTAAGGGGATTGAGAGAGGCTCCTCCTGCTTCATGAGGAGGCCCAAGTACCAGTGGACCAACATCGTCAACCTCTACTGCACAGTCTAATATCCATCCCCAATTTGGAACCCTTTAAGAAATAAAGTAAGAAGGTTGGGAGCTCTGTATGCCATCCTAATAGCTAATCATCCTTTAGTTGTACAGAGATCTACCCTGTATTGTATCAGACCTATCTGTACAAGTGTGACTTTGGGATTATCTGCCACCGAAAACCCCTCAAGTACTTATATCCTTTACTTTTCTAACTTCGTCGAGTAGTCGTATTGTGAGTATTTACCTTAAAGTTGTTTGTTAAAAACTTGTGAATCTCTCTGGCTTCATACAACTAGTTTATGCCATATTTGAGACATCAGTGAAATAAACTGGAACAGGAGGATATACTTTCTTCAATGTTGGTAACTTGCTGCTGACTTATGTAACATTGTGATAACTGAAAAAAGAGTTAAAAATGTATATGTTGTACATATGTCCAAGCTTAATTTTAATGTTCATAAAAACAATTGTTCTCAATAGGATTGGGGATGAAAAGTAATCATCAGAGGTTATATTTGGACAGCAAAATAAGAAATAGTATTGCATTATACAAATGTTAGGCCGAGGTTGGTCACTCACTTAATTCACAAACTCCGGAGCTTCATCTGATAGAACCTGTTTTGGACTTCCACGATCTAGAAGTTCATGAATAAATAGCAAGGAAAATTAAAAGACAAGTTTTCAAAAAAAATAAATAATAACAACACTTTTACTTTGTATCTGAAGTACAAGCTGAAAACGTGTAACGAGCATTTAAATGAGAAATGGGTTTCAGAAAGAAACGTCTAGAAGGCTATCACAATGCAGATTTATATTTTATAAAAAAATTATTTTGTACCCATTGCACACCCTTCGCAGATCCTAGACAGCGACCCTAAAATGGCGGACATGTTTTGCACAGTAAATGAGTAGGGTGTTCGTAGGGTGCGCAACTGCAAAAAAAATAAAAAAAAATAATAAAAATAATTGAAGTATATTATAAACAATATAAAATTATGAAAAAAAATATTTTATGTAAAAACATTTTTAAAAATGTGTAATGTAATTTAAAAAATAACATCTAAAAATAAAAAGATTTAAAAAATGTACTTAGAACATATTTAAAAAAACAATAAAAATATTTACAAATTAGCATTTAAAAAAATCTTTGAAATTCACAGAAAAAACCATTGGTTTCAGACATGTTATAGTTAGGAATTAGCATTTAAAAAAGCTTTGAAATTCACTGAAAAAACATAGGTTTCAGACATGTTATAGTTAGGACCGCACCCAGGCAGTGCGGCTAGGCAACTTCTCTTCCACTCCCCTCCCTGTCACTTGCGGTGTCCCCCAGGGATCCTCTCTTTCTCCCCTACTTTTCAATCTCTATATCTTTCCTCTTATCTTCTCCCCTCTCTATCTCTAACTTCCAGTCTACTATGACATTCATCAGGGACTGGATGAACCACAACCATCTTAAGTTGAACCCGGATAAAACTGAGTTGGTTCTCAACGGTGGTTCATCCAGCCCCTGGAACTCTCTCTTCTGGCCCCCTTCTCTGGGTCCCGCACCTTCCGCCTCATCCACGGTCAAAACACTGGGTGTCAAAATGAACCACCAGCTCACTCTCCACTCACAAATCAGCTCCGTGGTTTCCTCTTGTTTTCTCACCCTCCGCACCATCCACTCTGTTTCCCGCTTTTTCTCCCCTCAGGCACTCAAGATCATTATGGCCGCCCTGGTGATATCAAGGCTGGATTATGCCAACGCCCTCTATCATGGCATTCCAGCTTACAGTCTGCGTAGACTTCAGTCGATCCAGAACCAGGCGGCCCGGCTGGTTTACGGCCTCCCACGCTACCACCATTCCACCCCCCTTCTTAGGGAGCTTCACTGGCTTCCCATAAAAGAACGTTCCCTTTTTAAGATTGGCTGCATGGTCTTTCAGGCCCGTTAGGGCACTGCCCCCGCTTTTATCTCTTCCTTAATAAAACCCTATGTTCCCACAAGAGAGCTCCGGTCTTCCTCTAAGTCCCTTCTTCAGACCCCCCCCCGCTTTACACGTAAAAAGTGGGGTGGGGCAAACTTCTCCACTTTGGCCCCAACATTTTGGAACTCCCTCCCTGACCATCTTCGTTCTGCTACCCAGTACCTCTCCTTTCGTAAAGATCTAAAAACCTTCCTCTTCAATCAGGCTTTCCCCGCTTAGATCCTCATTCCTATCACTCTTGTCTTCTCCCTCAGCTGCCGATCCTGCTCACTAGCGCCAAGAAACCGCATGGTGTACGTTGCGCTTTATAAATGTTTTAAATTAGAAATTAGAAATTAGGATTTAGCATTTAAAAAACCTTTGAAATTCACTGAAAAAAACATAGGTTTCAGATAAGTTATAGTTAGGAATTAGCATTTAAAAAACCTTTAGAAATTCACTAAAAAAACTATAGGTTTTAGGGGTGTTATAGTTAGCTACACATTTCACTCGTATAAAAACTTTGAAATTCCCCCGTTGTAGTTAGTTGTTTTAACTATGTCATCAGTGATGTCACTGACCATGTCATGAATGATCTAATATGTGACATCATCAGCAGTGGATTGCGGGTGCACGAAATATAGTTAGTACAACTAACTATATAGGAGCAATTTCATTGGTTTTTTAAATGCTAATTCCTAACTATCTAAGGCCTGAAACCTATGGTTTTTTCAGTGAATTTCAAAGGTTTTTATATGCTAATTCCTAACTATATAAGGCCTGAAACCTATGGTTTTTTTCAGTGAATATATATATATATACTAGTAGCCCGTCCCGACGTTGTCCGGGTATGAATTGCTGCCGGCCAGTAGTATATTGTTTTGTAGGATTTCGTTTTGATAGCATTTCTTATCTGTGACAGGCCTGTGAAACACTCCAATTCACAGTGCACTGCTGATGCACTTAAGAGTGCGCGTTCAGTAGTGTGTGAAACTGAGTTTCCCTACTTTTTTTTCCTTGCAATATTATATAGCGCGAACTCGACAACATGGTATAAGCACAATTTACATTACAGAAGAACACATTCATTTGTGGTAGGCACGGGGAGACAAAGCGATTTGCCTGGAATCACAGGATGTTGAGCTGATGCCGAGATTCGAACGTAGCTCCCCAGCTCAAAAGTTTGCAATTCTAGAACTTGTGGCGGGAGGTGTGTTTAAAAGTGTATGTCGGAGCTGGCCATCAATGACAGAGACCTGTGCATTTTTCAAATGGGTGGTGAAAAAATATGAGTATGTTGCTGGAGATGTGGGCCACCGTGCCACCAATGTACTTAATGCAAGAATGGTAAAAGCATGTTTTTGTTTTAATGTTTGGATAAGGTAAGTATGGGTATAGGGGTATATGTTTTGGGGTACTGAGGTATATGTTTTGGGGTGTTTGGGTATTTTAAGGTTTCAGATATAGTTTTGGGTTATGGGGTACAGGGGTAGTTTTAGGGTTTAGGGATAGGTATGGGGTTTGGGGTACAGGGGTATTTATAGGGTTTAGGGCTAGGTTTGGGTTTTGGGGTATAGGGGTATTCTTAGGGTTCAGGGGTAGGTTTGGTTTTTGGGGTAGAGGGGTATTTTAAGGGTTCAGGGCTAGGTTTGGGTTTTGGGGTACAGGGGTATTTTAAGGGTTCAGGGATAGGTTTGGGGTTTGAGGTATAGGGGATATTTATAGGGTTAAGATGGGTTCGTGTTTAACCTCATCGCTGCTAGGGAGATTTCTCTGCTGTGCTGCAGATCCTTGAAATACATTGTTTCATGACGAGCTCAGCTCGTCATAAGCACAGGAGCACTGTACTGCATGACGAGCTGAGCTCGTCATGAGCAGGGAAGGGGTTAAGGGTGTTGGGGTATTTCAAGGAGTAAGGGTGGGTTATGATTATGGGGTGCAGGGGTATTTAGAGGGAGGAGGGTGGGATTAGCACACGATATGAGACATGGTATGAAGGGCGGAACGTACCACACGCCCCCAGCGTTTGTCACGCCCCCAGCACATCCCAAAGCACAACACAGACACGCCCACAAGGGACTACTTTGCTGGCACGGTTCTTTTACCTTTTAAATGTATATGGTGGGCGCCTGCATAGCCTATGTCCTTCTGCTGCAACTGCCCTTTCCAATGCTGTATTGGGTGTTGTGATTGGTGCTGTGGTTCCTGAGATTACCTTTATTATATTAGTATGGATATATATATATATATATTTTTTTTTTTTGGCACACAGGTTCCACCCACCACCGCTCCACTCGTCCACGGGTGCCTCTTGCCGCACGGTGGTATGCGTAATATATTGACAACGCAAAATCCCACAGTCCTCGGGATTCAACTATAAAGAGCGCTCAAAGCCAATACCGCGTGGGTTCGCCAAGTGATTTATTACAGAATCTTTCTGCAGGTAAAGTCAAGCTTACAAACGCGTTTCGGCGTTGCCGCCTTCGTCAGTGTAAACTGATATTTGTTTTCACCATTATTTAAATAAAACCATGGTGACCATGTGTCACGTGTTTCTAAAGGAATAAACATAAAAGAAGGGCACATAACTTGTAATTGCATCATTACTTTTGCGGCGGCCATCTTGTAATGGGTAGAGTGAAAATTATAATAATCATTTTCAATACATTCGATACCATCATGTAATTTAAATGTTGGTCTAGTATATATCGCGGTGAATTTCTTTTTCATAATTAAATTTTTCAAGAGTTCCTGGTACCTTATGCTACATATTTACATTTTGAGGCGCCTGCACAAGTAGTGCCATTCGATCGTGAGGCTCATTATGGTCCCTTTATGAGCCCTCACGAGAAGTTCACAGTTTCATGGCACATTATGGAACAATCCACATTCTCGAAGTGACATACAATCAAGCCCTGAATGGGCTTTTCATTATTCATATACATTCGAACAAAAACCATTTGGAATTGTCCCTGTGATTTACCATGAACAAAAAATAGCTGTTTAGATTATGGGGTGATAGGGCAGGCATCACAGATTTCTAAAGAAATGTGTATTAGTCATTATTTTTCCAGGTTTAAGAAAATAACATTGGGGCCCGGAATGAAGTATCTTAGATGTGAGTCCACATCTCTTCCTCATTGTTCATCCCACCCGGGGTCTTGGTCTGTAGCTGGATGATGAATCTTGATTCCAAGGTTCTCAGTTTTTTACCCAGTTACCCCCTCTCTCTGTTCTGACTAGTTGATCCAGAATGAAATAGGTCAACAGATTGCTGTTGCTATTGTGTGCTTGCTCGAAATGACGAGCTACTGGATAACTTGGATCCTTCGAGGTAATAGCCCTCATATGTTCAAGGACCCTTAGTTTGGTGGGTTTCACTGTGCTCCCTATATACTTCTTCCCACAGGGACATATCAAGCAGTACACAGTATAGTCAGAGTTACAGTTAAGTAGTTTCGTTATCTTGTTCTTTGTTTTCTTTCCTGGAATTTGGTATTCCTTGACTTTTTTTGAGTTTCTACAGGCCTTGCACTTCATGTAAGGAAAGAAGCCTGAAACAGTTGATTTGTTCTTTTTCTTTTTCTCATAGTGACTGTTCACTAGATGATCTTTAAAGGAGTTCCCCATTCTATAGGTGATGAGAGGGTAATTAGATAGGGACTTCCCGATTACGGAGAAATTCACTGCGATATATACTAGACCAACATTTAAATTACATGATGGTATCGAATGTATTGAAAATGATTATTATAATTTTCACTCTACCCATTACAAGATGGCCGCCGCAAAAGTAATGATGCAATTACAAGTTATGTGCCCTTACTTTATGTTTATTCCTTTAGAAACACGTGACACATGGTCACCATGGTTTTATTTAAATAATGGTGAAAACAAATGTCAGTTTACACTGACGAAGGCGGCAACGCCGAAACGCATTTGTAAGCTTGACTTTACCTGCAGAAAGATTCTGTAATAAATCACTTGGCGAACCCACGCGGTATTGGCTTTGAGTGCTCTTTATGGTTGAATCCCGAGGACTGTGGGATTTTGCGTTGTCAATATATATATATATATATTACCTACTGGCGGTCGCCAGTAGGTATATATAGTTAGGATTTTTTCTCTATGGGATTTTTGAAAATTCTATGTCTAATAACTTTGGCGTTTGTGTACGGAATTGGCTGAAATTTTCAGGAAAATGGAACATTTTGTTTCTGAGCAGCCCCTGACAATTTGGGGTGGTTTCATCAAGGGGGGGCCGAGAAAAAAGGGGGGTCCCAAAACGCATTTTTCCCATGTTAATTTCCATAGGGCGGTTGGCCTCACTTTTAGCTCGAACGGCTGAATGGATTTGCACGAAACTTGGCAAAATTGTAGGGACTGTTAGCCCGATGTGCCTTTGCTAGGTCTCAATATATGTGCTCCAGTGGATTTTGAGTAATTTAGGTTCAAAAAAAGATATATATCTGGGCGGAGCCTAACCACACATCTGATCTGATTGGCTGTCAGCACTTCATCCAAGAAGTGTTGGCAGCCATCTTGGGACCAATATACATGATAGCACCTCATTAAAAAGCATTGTAGTTAATAGAGGGTTTTAGGACTTTAGTTACATTATAAATCATTTGTTGATGGTACCATACTCGTTTTAGGAATTGTGGTGGGTTCTAAGGTGATTTTACCATGTGAAAAAACCTTCTGCTGTGATATCATGAATATTGTATGAAAGAAAACTAATATCTCATGATTTTCCCACAGTGGTTTGGAAGGGGATCTATAAGCTAAACTGAAAGCATATTTTCTGTAAATTCACATTATCTTTCTCAGTCATGTGAAAATGAAGTCTGACATTCTCAGTAAAACATGTACATCCAACAAGGACAGAGACTGTCAGTTGATTCCTTTGTGTTCTACTGCAGCCTCCTAGAGTGTTCTAAAGAACAACTAGAGCGCTAACAGTCCTACTTATTACAAAGGTATGGCACACCTGAAGCCATCTTGATTGGAATAAAGTGGTAACTCTTAAAACATTTAATTTAAAAAGAAACAACATGAGGGGGTATATTTTGCCATAGAAAGTATGATTAGTGCTGCAGAATGAAAAATTAGGGCACATTTTGAGTGACTTCTCAAATCCTTTTCTATTTCATTAAAACATTCTGACATGCAGTCTCCCAAAATGGCCACCAGAGACAAAAGAGCCCAAATGTAGCCCAAATATCACCCAGATGTAGCCCAAGTATAGCCCAATGACAGAATGTCCCAGAGTGTTCTAAAGAACAACTAGAGCGCTAACAGTCCTACTTATTACAAAGGTATGGCACACCTGAAGCCATCTTGATTGGAATAAAGTGGTAACTCTTAAAACATTTAATTTAAAAAGAAACAACATGAGGGGGTATATTTTGCCATAGAAAGTATGATTAGTGCTGCAGAATGAAAAATTAGGGCACATTTTGAGTGACTTCTCAAATCCTTTTCTATTTCATTAAAACATTCTGACATGCAGTCTGAAACATGCACTTTGAATACCAGCAGCAGACGTCCCTGGTGAGCAGTAGCTTTACTACAGTGATCTAATGTGCAACTAGAGTGCTAACATTCAGAATTTATGGCAAATGTGTGACACATCTGAATGCCTTCTTGATGGAACCAAAGTAAACAAGCATTGAAAATGCAATAGATCTCGCCCTCGTTTAAGTTAAAGCCATTCTGTTTGTAATGAGGTGGCTTTTTAGCTTTGCTTTTATTAGTGTTTTTTCAACTTTCATGTAAATAACATGCATCTGTATGCATATAAGTATATGTATGCATGCATTTATGTTTGTATTTATATAGATATACAGATGATATATGTTTATATATGTATGTATATATATATATTCACTGAAAAAACCATAGGTTATAGACCATATATAGTTAGGAATTAGCATTTACAAAACCTTGAAAATTCACTGAAAAAACCATAGGTTATAGACCATATATAGTTAGGAATTAGCATTTACAAAACCTTGAAAATTCACTGAAAAAACCATAGGTTATAGACCATATATAGTTAGGAATTCGCATTTACAAAACCTTATTTTACTCACACAAAACCATTGAAATTCCATATATAGTTAGTTGCACTAACTATATATCGCGCACCCGCAATCCACTGCTGATGATGTCACATATTACATCATTCATGACATGGTCAGTGACATCACTGATGACATCACTGATGACATCTCAAATGACATCACTGATGACATGACTGATGACAACATCCAGTGACTGTATGTTTCTGTAAAGTTAAAATATGTCTTACATATTGAAGAATGAGTGGATGTATAAGTGTCTGGATGAAGGATTTAGTAGGTGCATGACTGACTGTATGAGTGAGTGATTAAATGTGTCTCACTGAGTGCATGGGTTAGTGACTAAACTGTCTTAATTTGTGCATCATTATGTCTGTTGTTCTGTAAACTCTTGCATGTGTTGATAAGTAGCTATATGAGTAACTATATGGGTTATTGATTGGTTGCCCAAGTATTTGTATGGGAGACTGAGTGTGTGTGTGGGTGGCTGGGAGGTGTATGACTCTGTGCATAGATGTGTGAGCAGTTGATTCACTAGATGTATGGTTTCAAAAGTGCATGTGGAAACAGCTGTATGGGCGGTTGACTGTGTGCATGAGTGTATTGGTGAGTGAATGGATATCTCAGTGCTACATGTCAAAGTAAGTACATATGTAAAACACAGTACATGTGAGAGTTGACATATATAAATAACTGTGCATAAGAGCCAGTGAATGTGTGAGTGGCTGTATGGATCATTGTGAACTTGTATCAGGGATTGTATAAGAGAGTAAATATGTGTTAGTATATGTTTGAATAAGTAAAGTTTGTATAACTGTAAAGTTGAGGAAATGGAGGTGTGATTGATTCTTTGCATGACTGACTAGGTGTGTGAGTAACTCCATGGATGAGTGACAGTCTGTGAGTGTCTGTTTACACTGATTGTATCTAAGGTTATATTAGAGTCTGAAGAGGTTCATCGTATTATCACATGAATGATATCATCAGTGATGTGATCAGTAATGTCAAATGAGATGTCATCAGTGATGTCATCAGTGATGTCATTTGAGATGTCATCAGTGATGTCATTTGAGATGTCATCAGTGATGTCACTGACCATGTCATGAATGATGTAATATGTGACATCATCAGCAGTGGATTGCGGGTGCGCGATATATAGTTAGTGCAACTAACTATATATGGAATTTCAATGGTTTTGTGTGAGTAAAATAAGGTTTTGTAAATGCGAATTCCTAACTATATATGGTCTATAACCTATGGTTTTTTCAGTGAATATATATATATATATATATATATATATATATTCACTGAAAAAACCTTAGGTTTCACACCAGTTATAGTTAGCTGCAAATTTTACTGACATAAAACCATTGAAATTCCACGTTATAGTTAGTTGGACTCACTATAACTTGCGCATGTATTGCACTGCTGATGACGTCACATATTACATCACTCATGACATGGTCAGTGACATCACTCATGACATCACTGATGACACCATCCAGTGAATGTGTATCTTTCTGAAAAATACATATTTTTTATATATGTATATGTAAAGGTCAATGGAAGAATAAACGTTTAAATAAATGTTTCAATGAATGTTTTTAAAAAAAAAAAAAATTGATTGGTTAATTGGCTTATTAAGTGTATCTTAGTGAATACATATATTAGCGAGTAATGTTTAAATATTTAAATATATGTATCAGTGTTTCACTTTGTGTATAATTGGCTACATGGGTTGGTGAGTAGCTACATGTGTGTGTATATGGGTTATAAGATGTTTTTTTTAGTATCAGTATGAGTGTCTGTATGGTTTGGTGGGGGTATTACTTTGCACATAGATGCATTAATGACTGACTCACTGTTTGTATGTGTTTTGAAGACAGCATATGTGCAGGACTATATGGGTGGATGAGTGTGTATATGTGTGTGTTAGTGAGTGAATGACTGTCTCACTGGGGTCTTTATCAGTAACGACATATGTTTTAATCTAGTATGTGTGAGTATTGATGTTTATACGTGAGTATATGTGAGATTGTAAGAGTTCCTGTTCAACTAAGTATGTGTTTCTATAAGTGATTGTTTAAGAGAGTAAGTATGTGTAAGTTTCCTTAGAAGTAAGGTGGTAGTGTTTGTATAGTTGTATATGCAAATAAATGGATATTCAATAGTTTATTTGCATGTGTGAGTATGTGTGTGAGTAACTTTTGGATGACTGTTGGTGTGTAACAGGATGTATTGGTGTATCACTACATATGATGAGTGAGTATATGTATGAGTGACTATATAGAACTGTTGGTGAATGAGTGGATGAGTATATAGATGGTGGTATTACTGAATTGGTTGTTGTAACTGGTATGGATATCTCCATTTATTTGAAAATGTTAATTTCTATTTTTGAATATGTGTTTCAAGGGTTACATTACACTGAAAGGAGGTCTGTCACTCTGTCACAAAGATGGTGTCATCAGTGATGTCATGAGTGATGTCACTGACCATGTCATGAGTGATGTAATATGTGACGTCATCAGCAGTGCATTACACACGCAAGTTATAGTGAGTCTAACTAACTATAACGTGGAATTTCAATGGTTTTATGTCAGTAAAATTTGCAGCTAACTATAACTGGTGTGAAACCTATGGTTTTTTCAGTGAATTTAATAGGTTTTTTATATGCTAATGCCTAACTATAACTGGTGTGAAACCTATGTTTATTTCAGTGAATTTCATAGGTTTTTTAAATGCTAATTCCTAACTATATATTCGGCCCCAAACCTATGTTTTTTACTTTGAAGTTCAAAAGTTGGTTAATAGCAAATGTCTATAGCAATGAAATGTAATATTTTTGAAAATGAATGAATCCTATATTTTATTTGTATTTTAAACTTTTTTTATTTTTGACCCTGGAGCGCTCCCGGGGCGCACCCCGGTGAGCGTCCCGGAGAGCGTAGTCGTTTGAAGCGCCCCAGGGCGCGCTCCGGGAAGCGTCCCGTTAGCGCCAATGTCGCGAACGAAAACATGATTGTGACGTATCGCGTAGCCGCGTCCGCGTAATACGCACGGCGTAAGCGCACCCGGAAGCACTTGAGTGAATACGATCGCGCAACGTAAACTTCCGACGCGCTTAAGGGACGCGACCCGGGGCGCGCCCGTGGGCGCGTCGCGTAAGCGCGTCGGTCATGTGACCTGAATATAACACTTTTAATTGGTGCAGAACAGTTTTACTTTCATAATGATGAAATCATTGGTCTTGTGACCTGAAAATAACACTTCTCATTGGTTCAGGCCTTTTTTTTCCCCAAATGATGAAAGACCCCACCTTTTTTCCTTATTCTGACTTTGTCCTTTGACTGAGGAAGACCTGTTTCAGTAATAGAGAGAGAACTATTTTGTACTTTCTAATGCCTACTGTAGCTTGCAACAGCTGGAGCATCTGCACCACCACCACCACCACCACCACAACCACCAAGAGGACCACCACAACAGTACATTGGTGGTCAAGAAGAGGAGGAGGAGGAAGAGGAAGAGGAGGATGGGAGAAGATTGCTGCCTGAAGAAAATACCCCATACAAGCCCAAGTCACACATTGTATGGGAGTTTTTTTCACTCCCAGAGGGCAAAAAAAAAATGAATGCGGCCAAGGTAACTTGCCTAATCTGTAAGGAAAAATTCTCAAGGGGCAACCCAAACAAAAAGTATTCCTTTGGTAACAATACCATGATTCGACATATGATCCATAAGCACCCTAACAACTATTCTCGTGCAGAGCTCAGGGAGCTGGCCAGTAACCACCCCCAGTCTTCAAGGACCACCTCCCAAAGAAACGAACCCACTTCATCGGGACCAGAAACATCAGAGATGATGCCTTGTATTCAGCAACGATTTGCTGATTTTAAAATCACTTGTACTGAATGTGGCAAACTTATCGCCTATGGTGAAAAGAGCGTAAAGCTCATCGTCCTTGCTGGTGACAATCACAAGTGCCCCAAAAAGAAGTAATTTTTTCCGTTTTTTGTTTTTTGCTCCAGTTGAGCCAGTTTCAATTCCCTTTTTTTTGTTTCTCCCCCTAAAAAAATACAAAAAAAATATAAAACTGTTTTGAAAAGCCAAAAAAAGTACAAAATGTTCAAAAAACATTAAAAAATGTAAAACAACAAAAAGAAGAAAAAAAACAGTTCTTTTTAGAACTACCTCCAATTTATAAAAAAAAGGCTTCATTTTTACAAAACTCTGTCATTCTTTTTTCCTCATGCTACGCTCCCCGGTCCGCTCCCCGGTGGGCATACCGGGCGCTGCCCCCACGCAAAACGGAAAAAAAAAATATTTTTGCCCCGCGGAGCCCTTTTATAGCCCCCACATCAAACCTAGGGGGCCAGGGGGGTCTACCCTGCCCCCTTATGGTCATTTCCCCCTTTGTTTTGGCCACCTCTTGTGTCTCGATCCTACCGAGACACAAGATGGCGGCCGCTCCGTACTGTTTCGAATGTTTACAGACACCCGAGAGCCAATCAGCTTTCCGTGCGCAAGTCGCAGGTCGTGCCCGGGGCGTACCCTGGTGCGCGTACCGGGGCGCTGCCATAGATATATATATTTTTTGGAACCTAAATTACTCAAAATCCACTGGAGCACATATCTTGAGACATAGCAAAGGCACATTGGGCTACCAGTCCCTACAATTTTGCCAAGTTTGGTGGAAATCCATTCAGCCATTTGGGCTAAAAGTGAAGCCGGCCGCCCTATGGAAATTACCATGGGAAAAACACGTTTTGGGACCCCCTTTTATCTTGGCCCCCGCTTGACGAATCCCGCCCAAACTTTCAGGGAAGGAGCAGAGCGGAGCGGGCCATTTTCCTGGAGAAATTCGTCCACCTGCACCAAAGTTATTCCCAATAGAATGTTGCGGATTTCCTACGGAAAGTAGATCCTAACTATAACTACCTACTGGCGACCGCCAGTAGGTAATATATATATATATATATATATATATATATATATATATATATATATATATATATATATATATATATATATATATATATATATATATATATATATATATATATATATTCACAGAAAAAACCATAGGTTTTACACACGTTATAGTTAGGAAGTAGCATTTAAAAAACCTATGAAATTCACTGAAAAAACCATAGGTTTGACACATGTTATAGTTAGCTGGAAATTTTACTGATATAAAACCAATGAAATTCCACGTTATAGTTAGTTGGACTCACTATAACTTGCGCGTGCAATGCACTGCTGATGACGTCACATATTACATCACTCGTGACATGGTCAGTGACATCACTCATGACATCACTGATGACACCATCCAGTGAATATGTGTCTTTCTGAAAAATAAATATTAGTGAGTAATGTTTAAATATTTAAATATATATATTAGTGTTTCACTTTGTGTATAAGTGGCTACATGTGTTGGTAAGTAGCTACATGCGTATGTATATGGGTTATTAGATGTTTCTCTTAGTATCAGTATGAGTGTCTATATGGTTTGGTGGGGGTATTACTTAACACATAGATGCATGAGTGACTGACTCTCTGTTTGTATGTGTTTTGAAGACAGCATATGTGCAGGACTGTATAGGTGGATGAGTGTGTATATGTGTTTGTTAGTGTGTGAATGACTGTCTCACTAGTGTCTTTATCAGTAACTACATATGTTTTAATCTAGTATATGTGAATATTGATGTATATAAGTGAGTATATGTGAGAGTAAGAGATTGTAAGAGTTCCTGTTTAAATAAGTATGTGTTTCTATAAGTGATTGTTTAAGAGAATAAATATGTGTAATTTTCAATAGAAGTAAGGTGGAAGTGTGTGTATAACTCTATATTCAAATAAATGGATGTTCAATAGTTTATTTGCACGTGTGAGTATGTGTGTGAGTAACTTTTGGATGACTGTCGGTGTGTAACAGGATGTATAGGTGTATCACTTCATATGATGACTGAGTATATGTATGAGTGACTATATAGAACTGTTGGTGAATGAGTGGATGTGTATATAGATGGTGGAATTACTGAATTGCTTGTTGTAACTGATATGGGTATCTCCATTTTTTTTTAAATTTCAGTTTCTATTTTTGAATATGTGTTTCAAGGGTTACATTACAGTGAAAGGAGGTCTGTCACTATGTCACAAGGATGGTGTCATCAGTGATGTCATGAGTGATGTCACTGACCATGTCATGAGTGATGTAATATGTGACGTCATCAGCAGTGCATTGCACGCGCAAGTTATAGTGAGTCCAACTAACTATAACGTGGAATTTCATTGCTTTTATATCAGTAAAATTTCCAGCTAACTATAACATGTGTCAAACCTATGGTTTTTTCAGTGAATTTCATAGGTTTTTTAAATGCTACTTCCTAACTATAACGTGTGTAAAACCTATGGTTTTTTCTGTGAATTTCATTGGTTTTTAAAATGCTAATTCAGAAATATGTCGTGTATGCAACCTATACTTTTGTCAATACAGTTCTGGCAATATTTTTTTCGAAAACAAGCCGTTTTCTTCACTGTTCAAGTTGCATAGAGACTCCTTGTAAAGCGATACAGAATTCGAAAGTCTGTACCTTGCCTTTTTTTAAACACATTAAAATTTGTCCGTGAATAAAAATAGCCTTACTAAACTTTCGTGCGCGACCCGGTGTGCGCACTCTCGGCAACAGTTGTCAATAAAATGGATATCGCATTTCCAGGCTTTCGTGCGCGACCGAATGCGCGCACCTGCCTATATATTTCGTGAAAACTTTGCAATTTGAACTTATTGAATTTCTTCATACACCCCTCAAAGAACTTATAGTACGTCAAAGAGACTGTACCTAGACTTCTTTTTTATTCTTATGAAACTTTTCAGTAAATGGAGCCGAATGTCTTTTTAAACTTTCGTGCGTTACCGGATGTACACACCTTGGTATTTTTTTTAGAAATATAAAAAGTTTCATACTTTAACAATTGTGTGCTTAAATCCAGCTCAGAAGATATACAAAATCAGGATGGTAGTTGGTTCAACCCGGACCGTTTATTAGAGGTAGATCGTCCGACTCCACCGGAGGACACCCCTAATAAAAAGGACATATATATAAAATGCGGACTAGCCGCTGTATCGTGCTACCAAACTATAACATATAAATCGTTAGAAAAAACAAAAGGAATCGAGCAAAATCAGTAGGCCACTGATGGGATCTCTTTTTGACCTCGCTAAAATAGAAAAATTAGGAACAACCCCTCATGAGAAATATGAAACTAGTGAGAGGAACCGAGCTCGACGCCATGATGGCTGCAAGACAGCTCGGCTCCGCCGCCCACCCCACCCAAAATAACGACAAATATTATAAAGATATACAGCACACCAGCAAAGTAACAGGGTAAAACGTTTTATTAAATAACTATTTACATGGCAGCCTGCTGTAACATGAAAACAACACTTTCAATTGGTTCTTAATAGTTTCAATTCTGGAATTTACACGAAGCACTCCACCCACTTCCCTCACTATCTTTTCTACTCTCAAGAGAGAACAACGTCCTACATCTTTCGGAAGACTTTGGTAAAATGGCTACCGTATCTCATTCATCTTCCGAATCTGACCAAAATGATCGACTACCTTTAATAAGAAAAAATAAATCTTTCATCTGGCAATTTTTCACTTATCCTGAAGATAAAAAGAAAGTGAATGCACCAAAAGTAACCTGCACGATATGTGACTTGGTTCTCTCAAGAAGAAATCCAGCAAAAAAATATTCCTTTTCCATACATACCATGGTGCGGCATGTCAAACAAGTGCACCCTGTGCAATTTGCAGAGGCAACGACAAGAGCCCTGGCCACGCTATTACCATTAGAGGTGGCCAGCACATCTTCTGATCGACGACCTGTATCTCCATCGAGTGCAGAGATGGACTTCAGATATTTAACTATATATGGTCTATAACCTATGGTTTTTTCAGTGATTTTCTTTGTTTTTTTAATAGCAAATATCAAAAGCTTTTTTCTTGAAAATGACTAAAATTAGGTATACATAAGCGGCGTTCATTTATGTTCACCACAGCCACTGTTAAAAGTAAAGTGAAAGTGGCGAAACAGTGGCCACGCCATCTAGTCCCTTTTAGGCCCCATCATGCACGTAAGTAACAGCCATTTTCTGTGTCATGGCCTCTCTGCCCACTGCCAATAGCCTATGATTGTTCGAAATTGGTTCTCTTTGGGTCATTCTCTGTTCACAAATAAGCACAGAGTCGCAATACTCTGTTTAGTTTTTGCAGATAGTGAAGGATAGGTAGTGCACACTTTTGTCCCCTTTGTAACCCGTCATGCCTATCTCTGCCCCGTTTGTTGGTAGTTGGTTCAACCCGGACAGTTTATTAGAGGTAGATCGTCCGACTCCACCGGAGGACCCCCCTAATAAAAAGGACATATATATATAAAATGCGGACTATCCGCTGTATCGTGCTAGCAAACTATAACATATAAATCGTTAGAAAAAACATGAAACTAGTGAGAGGAACCGAGCTCGACGCCATGATGGCTGCAAGACAGCTCGGCTCCGCCGCCCACCCCGCCCAAAATAACGACAAACACTATGCAAATATTATAAATATATACAACACACCAGCAAAGTAACAGGGTAAAACGTTTTATTAAATAACTATTTACATGGCAGCCTGCTGCAACATGAAAACAACACTTCTAATTGCTTCTTAGTAGTTTCAATTCTGAAATTGAACACCCAGTACATCCAGAGGTGATGTCCGACAAGTTGTGTGGGGGGATGCCTTGCTAATGCCGCCACCTTCACCACCTTCTGTAGGAAGGACTATGGATATGCTTGGTCCCTGAGAGGCTTCGATCTCCCTGCCTTGCACAAATGTCATAAGTTCTGGATGTTGAGTGCCATACTTCAGGGTCCGACAAGTTGTGTGGGGGGATGCCTTGCTAATGCCGCCACCCCCACCACCTTCTGTAGGAAGGACTCTGGATATGCTTGGTCCCTGAGAAGCTTCGATGTCCCTGCCTTGCACAAATGTCATAAGTTCTGGATGTTGAGTGCCATACTTCAGGGTCCAAGAAACGCGGACTCGGAGGGGGTGCTTGGCTCCTGCCCCCTCCCCAAGTCTTGTTCCCCTGGTATGGCCTGAGATCGCCCACGACATAGGCGGCCGGCTCCCGGGGTCAGGCGGAACTTGTTGCCTTTTGATGCCTCTTCCATTCTGGACCTTGTCCCACAATCCGTTTGACCTGAAGACACGTCCTGCGGTGCCCTGGTCCGACCATCACATATACCTGCGCCAGGAGACGGCGTGGGGTGCACTGGAAGGGAGAGGCGGTGCGAACGAGCCTCTCCCACCTCACCAGGTGGAGGTTTCTTAGCTACACCCCAGCGCTTCACTCGGCCAGCTGAGTTGCGCCTGCTCCTGCGGCACAGTGCCTCGCTCGGCCAGCTGAATTACGCCTGCTCTTGCTATTACAGCGTCTCACCCGCCATCCGGCTGAATTGCACCCACTCTTCCGATACAGCGACAGGCGGCTGCCACGGAGCTCAGGAAATGGCGGTCGGCTCCACAGACTTGGGCCTGGCCTGCAAGGATGGCTCTGGGCAACCCTGGAACTCGGACGCTTGACTGCTAGGGCATGAGCCCCATTCCCAAAAGCGTCCCCTCAGCCTTGAAGATTCTACAAGAGTCACCGAGGCCCCCGACTCCTGCAGACTTCCAGTGGGGAGCGACTGCCATGATTGCTCGCGGAATGGCCACGACGTAACCACGAGGTGCTCTCATGCTGACAACAGCTTCAGTCTGAAACATCCAGAAACACTATAACTACCAATTTGATCAGTTCCGGTGGAGCCCCAACGACGTATCGCGCTGTTGCGTAATCCATCATATGACGCGCCGCGTTAGCGCACCCGGAAGTGCTCCGGTGCGCGAAGCGCAGCTTCCCGGAAGCAATCCGGGGCGCGGCGCGGAGCGCGTAACGTTAGCATTTACATTTCAGTTGGTTCTCCCTCACAATATTTTCAATGTCACATAAAAGTCACCCATCACCCACTGCCATCTCTGGCTGTTTCCATGGCAACACCTCATTCTGCACCTGGCTGAAGGCACAGGTCAAAAGTTCATATCTCAACGTTCTACAGCAAAGTAACAACACTGTTTTCCCTCCAGAAACACCTGCCTATCCACAGCTCTGTTACATGTCATTTTTTTCACACCCAATAGTACTTTTAGTTTTACATAACATTAACATGCAACGTAGTCTTCAATCTTCACGTATTAGAATCAACCAATCATTTTTTGTTTTTCAACCACACCAAGCCTCATCCATTTTTTTTATCCTGACTTTCAGCTTCTAACTACCATTCCACTTCCAGAACCCATCGGAGTACGAGTGCATCTGCCTTGAAAATGAAGGTTTGGCTTTTAGGACACAGCTATATTCACTGGCCTGGAAAATATGCAGCAAGCAGACGAATTTCCAACCTTCATTTACCAAATGTGCAAATAACGTGGATTGGCCAAAGAGGATTGAGTTGTCACCAATTAATCCCATTGGTGAAAACTTTTATGCATCTCCCAGAACCACACCTTATAATTGTGCACTGTGGTGGGAACGATCTAGGCACATTGACTGAGGTAGGTCTGGAAATGCTTCTAAAAGACACCTTTCAACAATTGATGACCCTTTTTCCTCGAACTGCCTTGGTATATTCCAATATATGCTAAAGACAGAAATGGAATTGGTCCAATCAAAATTGTGCACAAATTGAGAAAGCAAGGAGACATGTAAATAAATCTGTTTCTGCATTCCTCAGAGATTATAGCATGGGTTCTATTTACCACAACGACTTGCGTTACCACATGCAAGACATCTATAGGAGAGATGGTGTTCATTTCACGGATGAGGGAAACAGAATCTTCCTCTGCAACATCAGGCTCTGCATCGGTACTTACTTATAAATGCAGAAAAAACTCAATTAACACAAGGGCTCTTTTCAGAGCCACCTTATATCAAAGCACTCAAACTTCTGATTTATCTCCATTTTCACACTCTTGTAAATAGGTGTGCGCGACCGTGTGCGCGCACCACGCAACTTTAAAAAATATATATATATATATATATTTTTTCGCCTTTAAGGGCCTTACTGCACAACCTGATAAAACCTACGCAGCAAAACAATCTCTACCTTCTCCCCTTTCCATGTTCCAACGCTTTGAAATCAACAATATATTTACTCGCAATGACAAAATGGCGGTCAACACTTCCTGATTTCCTTCGAATCGAACGTTAACAGACATCACGCAGCAAAATTCCGCTCGCGCGCGCAGCCGCTTGAGTGCGCGCACCCGTCCGCGCGTATAGATATATAATTTACTTTAACTTTAATTTCCTCAGCAACTACTGAACGGATTTACACCATTCCAAAAAAAGCGTAATCTGCGAGCCGGACTGTACAGTTTTGCCAAATTTCTTATAAATCCATTCAGCCGTTCGACCTATAGCCGAGTCTAAAGGTCCTATGGAAAATAACATGGAGAAAACACGTTTTGGGACCCCCCTTTTATCTCAGCCCCCACTTGACCAATCCCCCCCAAACTTTTAGGGAAGGAGCGCAGCGGACCGAGCCATCTTCTTTGAGAAATTCGCTAAGATTCTTCAACCAGGGCCAAAGTTATTCCAACTTGTTGAGGATTTCCTATGGAAACTAGGTCCTAACTATAACTACCTAGTACCAGTAGGTAATATATATATATATATATATATATTCAATGAAAAAACCATTGGTTTTAGGCCATATATAGTTAGGGATTTGCATTTACAAAACCTTATTTTACTCGCATAAAACCATTGAAATTCCATATATAGTTATAAGCGCTAACTATATATCGCGCACCCGCAATCCACTGCTGATGATGTCACATATTACATCATTCATGACATGGTTAGTGACATCACTGATGACATCACTGATGACATCTCAAATGACATCATCCAGTGACTGTATGTTTCTGTAAAGTTAAAATATCTCTTACATATTGAAGAATGAGTGGATATATAAGTGTCTGGATGAAGGATTTAGTAGGTGCATGACTGACTATATGAGTGAGTGATTAAATGTGTCTCACTGAGTGCATGGGTTAATGACTAAACTGTCTCAATTTGTGCATCATTATGTCTGTTGTTCTGTAAACTGTTCCATGTGTTGATAAGTAGCTATATGAGTAACTATATGGGTTATTGATTGGTTGCCCAAGTATTTGTATGGGATACTGAGTGTGTGTGTGGGTAGCTGGGAGGTGTGTGACCCTGTGCATAGATGTGTGAGCAGTTGATTCACTAGATGTATGGTTTCAAAAGTGCATGTGGAAACAGCTGTATGGGCGGTTGACTGTGTGCATGAGTGTATTGGTGAGTGAATGGATATCTCAGTGCTACATGTCAAAGTAAGTACATATATAAAACACAGTACATGTGAGAGTTGACATATATAAATAACTGTGCATAAGAGCCAATGAATGTGTGAGTGGCTGTATGGATCATTGTGAACTTGTATCAGGGATTGTATAACAGAGTAAATATGTGTTAGTATATGTTTGAATAAGTAAAGTTTGTATAACTGTATATTTGAGGAAACGGAGGTGTGATTGATTCTTTGCATGACTGACTAGGTGTGTGAGTAACTCCATGGATGAGTAACAGTCTGTGAGTGTCTGTTTACACTGATTGTATCTAAGGTTATATTAGAGTCTGAAGAGGTTCATCGTATTATCACATGAATGATATCATCAGTGATGTTATCAGTCATGTCAAATGAGATGTTTTCAGTGATGTCATCAGTGATGTCATTTGAGATGTCATCAGTGATGTCATCAGTGATGTCACTAACCATGTCATGAATGATGTAATATGTGACATCATCAGCAGTGGATTGCGGGTGCGCGATATATAGTTAGCGCTTATAACTATATATGGAATTTCAATGGTTTTATGCGAGTAAAATAAGGTTTTGTAAATGCAAATCCCTAACTATATATGGCCTAAAACCAATGGTTTTTTCATTGAATTTTCAAGGTTTTGTAAATGCAAATTCCTAACTATATATCCACTATAACCTATGGTTTTTTCTGTGAATTTCATTGGTTTTTTAATAGCAAATATGAAAAGCTTTAAAATGTCAAGTACGTGATAAATAAAAACATTTTCGTATTTATGCACGCTGATGTGCTTTGAACGCTGCACCCCCCCCCCCTCCCCTCTTTTGTCTTAGTAGTACTCTCTCTTTGCAGATACTGAAGGGTAGTTAACGCAGGCCTTTACCCCCGTTGTAATCCGTCGTGGCTGCTTGTCTCTCCATTTGATTGATTGTTGTCCAAGCATTTACTGTTTTAGAATTGGTTCTCTTTGGATCATTCTCTATTTACAAACAAGCACAAAGTCGCAATACTCTGTTTAGTCTTTGCAGATAGTGAAAAATCGTGTAAAAAAAATAAAAGTAATCGAGCAAAATCAGTAGGCCACTAATTAGATCTCTTTTTGACCTCGCTAAAATAGAAATATTAGGAACAACCCTTCATGAGAAATACGAAAATAGTGAGATGAACTGAGCTCCACACCATGAGGGCTGCAAGACAGCTCGGCTCCATCACCCACCCCGCACAAAATAACGACAAACCGTATGCAAATATTAAAAATATAGACAACACACCAGCAAAGAAACAGGGTAAAACATTTTATTAAAAAACAATTTACATAACGTTGGTTTATAAGATGATGTCAGTAGTGGACCGATGTGTGAATAGATCGAAAGCAGCACAAGGCTCCAAGATCCGGATGGCAAGCTCCTGGATGTTGGGTGCCATAGTTTAGAGTTCTGAATTTGAGCCTTTTTCAATGTCTGTGCTTTGTTGAATCAAATTTGCGGCTTGACACAAAGCTAACTCAAGCGTTGCTACTGATGCTATGCAGACCAAAACTGGTTTTCAGTTTGTACATTTTTCTAGATTTTTAATCCAAGTTTGGTTGACTTTGTAGAACGATGGCTTCAAATTTTCAACATACGGTGTGGTGGCGCTGACTGGGAGGGGGCGCTTCGCTCCTGCCCCCTCCCCAAGTAAGATTTTCATACGTGAAAGTACGTTAATGGTTTTGGTCCCTGAGATGCTTCGATGTCACTGCCATTCTCAAATAGCATAAGTTCTGGATGTTGGGTGCCATAGTTAAGAGTTCTGAGCAGCGCTTGTAACACTGTCTGAAGCTTATTTCCACCTACTGCAGCTTCACTATTCTCAAAGTAAGTGAGTGTCGTTTGTGGACCTGACTGCATTAGAAAACAATGTGATATGTTACCTTCCTAAACAGCTTGACGAAGGCCCCTGAGGGGCGGTGTGATGGCCATGGACTCGGAGAAGACGCTTGGCTCCGACACCCTCCCCAAGTCTTATAGCACTGGTGTAGCCTGAGATCGCCCCCGACATAGGCGGCCGGCTCCCGGGATCCGGCGGAACTTTTTGCCTTTTGATGACTCTTCAATTCTGAACCTTGTCCCATCCAGCTGAGTTGCGCCCACTCTTGCGGCTACAGTGTCTTGCCCACCATCCAGCTGAATTGCGCCCACTCTTGCGGTGCAGCGATAGGCGACTGCCACAGGACTCTCAAAATGGCGGCCGGCTCTTCGGTTTTGGGCCTGGTCCACTAAAATGGCCCTGGGACACCTTTGAACTCGGACGCTTCCCTGATAGGGCTTGGGTCCCATTCTCGAAAAGCGTCCCCTCAGCCGTGAAGATTCTACAAAAGTCTTGGGGGCCTCCGACTCCCACAGGCTTCTGGTGGGGAGCGGCTGCCATGATTGCTCGTGGAATGGCCACGACGGAGCTACGAGATGGTAGTGGTCTCATGCTGACGCCAGCTTTAGTCTGAAACATCCAGAAACACTGTAGACTACCAATTCGATCAGTTCCGGTAGCGCCCCAACATGACCCGGAAGAGAAGAACTTGCCCTCCCCTCTTTGACTGATGGTTCTTGTTGCCTGTCCCCTCTGTTGTCATTTAACAGAACTTTTTAGACTGCTGAAAGGAGTTGTGTTCCGAACGCTGGTTGGTGGAGACATTTTGACTATATTCTTGACCTACGTTGTCGCGTAATGCGTTATATGACACGCCGCGTTACCGCACCCGGAAGTGATCCGCGGCGCGGCGCGCAGCGCGCAACGTAAGCATAACAGGACATGTGACTTGTTAATAAAACTTTTCATTGGTTCATTTTACTTTTGTTAATTTAATGATGAAAAGATTGGTCATATGACCTAAAAATTACGCTTTTTATTGTTTTCGAACAATATTTTTTTTTCAAACATATGTTATAATATTCCAGGCTAATGTACTTTCCCGGAAAATTTACAACTGTCTTGTAAGTAAAATATATTCCTTTTTCGAGAAAAAGGGCGTTTCTTCCTTCCATAACGGAGCCGTTGAGTAAAAGAGATTAGGCCTGCTATCTTAGTCGCCGATACGCCTGATTATCAGATTCTTATCGATCACTTTATATTGCAGACATGAAAAACACAACTGCTATTAAGCATTTATCTTTACTGCGTTCCTACATATTATACCTTTTATCCGTCATGTAATTGGACTGCTTTATTTCACTTGCCTTTACTGATTCGAAAACAGTGACTAAAAGTAAAAACTTTACCAATGTAAATACTACTACCGTGTTTTGTTTTAAAAACCTTTATTGTGAAAATGTCAGTATACAAATACGGGCCTATAACCACGTGGGCCGGCCACGGAGCAAACTGAAATCGTATATGATGAGGAGACCTTTACACTATAGAAGAACGTAACGAGCGGGCCATTAGGTTGCAAGAACAAAGGTGTCTAACAGTTGCGGAATCGGTGAACGTACATTTTGTAATTAAAATACGACACAGCCACTTACAATAACATTTTCTAGATATACATTTGCGGGCAAGGAGTTACGAGTCCCATTTATACCGGCGCCATTTTGGGCGAGGCCGGGCAGGTCCAAGATATAGTCAAAATGTCTCCACCAACCATCGGCCAGACCAGAACCCCTTTCGGCCCTTTATGCTACAAGATGGTGTCTTCCATTCAGAAAATATTGTTGGCAGCATTTTGAAAGGAAACAGAAACAGCCGTTCTCCTAGTGAGTTTCACATTGTTACATTTAGGAAGAATGTTGAAGAGTAGTATGTGGAAAATCTGAAGCCATTTTTCTACAAACTCTCAATCAGACTGGGATGGAAAAAAAAAACCTGAAGAATGTACAAACTGAAAACCAATTTTTGTCTGTATAGCATCAACAGTAACGCTTGAGTCAGCTTTGTGTCAAGCCGCCATTTTCATTCAATCAATAGCGTCCCGCTGCACACATTCAGGGACCTGGTCGTGTCTTCAGATGAAACGGATTGTAGGAAAAGAAGCAGAAAGGAAAAGGAAAAAAGTTCCGCCGCACCTCGGGAGCCGGCCGCCTATGTCATGTGCCACCTTTGGCCACACCAGGGCAATAGTGAAGCTGCAGCAGGTGCAAATAAGCTTCAGACAGTCTTACAAGCACTGCTCAGAACTCTCAACTGAGGCACTCAACATCCAGGACTTGCCATTCGGATCTTGGCGCCTTGTGCTGGTTCCGACCTATTCACACATCGGTCCACTACTGACATCACCTCATAAGCCAACGGGGCACCCCACGCCGACTTTCGGCGCAGCATTGTAGGATGGCCACACCAGTGCGGCAACTTGCTGGACACAACATCGGAGCCATCCAGATCTCGGCGCGTTCGACTCACTGTACCGCAACAGTGACCGCAACTCAGCTGGACACGCCGTCTTTCGGCGCAGCATTGTAGGATGGCCACACCAGTGCGGCAATTTGCTGGACACCACCTCGGTGCCATCCGGATCTCGGCGCGTTCGAGTCACTGTACCGCAACAGTGACCGCAATTCAGCTGGACACGCCGTCTTTCGGCGCAGCATTGTAGGATGGCCACACCAGTGCGGCAATTTGCTGGACACCACCTCGGTGCCATCCGGATCTCGGCGCGTTCGAGTCACTGTACCGCAACAGTGACCGCAACTCAGCTGGACACGCCGTCTTTCGGCGCAGCATTGTAGGATGGCCACACCAGTGCGGCAATTTGCTGGACACCACCTCGGTGCCATCCGGATCTCGGCGCGTTCGAGTCACTGTACCGCAACAGTGACCGCAACTCAGCTGGACACGCCGTCTTTCGGCGCAGCATTGTAGGATGGCCACACCAGTGCGGCAATTTGCTGGACACCACCTCGGTACCATCCGGATCTCGGCCCGTTGTGCTGCCTTCGGCCTATTCGCACATCGGTCCGCTACTGACGCCGCCTCACGTGCCAACGGATTTTCTACGCTTTTTGTAGCCCTATGCCGCATAACAGGTCATGTGACTTGTTTATAAAACTTTTCATTGGTTCATTTTACTTTTGGTTTCCTAAAGATGGAAGGCTTGGTCATATGACCTAAAAATAACACTTTTCATTGGTTTAGAACATTTTTTTTTCCCAAACGATGAAAGCCCCACCTTGTTTCTGGATCATTCAGACTGAAGCTGGCGTCAGCATGAGAGCACCACCATCTCGTGGCTCCGTCGTGGTCATTCCGCGAGCAATCATGGCAGGCGCTCCCCACCGGAAGCCTGCGGGAGTCGGGGGCCCCCAAGACTTTTGTACAATCTTCACGGCTGAGGGGACGCTTTTCGAGAATGGAGCCCAAGCCCTAGCAGGCAAGCGTCCGAGTTCCAAAGTGTCCCAGGGCCATTTCAGTGGACCAGGCCCAAAACCGAGGAGCCGTCCGCCATTTTAAGAGCCATGTGGCAGCCGCCTATCGCTGCACTGCAAGAGTGGGAGCAACTCAACAACATGGTGAGCGAGACGCTGTAACCGCAAGAGCGGGCGCAACTCAGCTAGATGGCCGCCACCTGGGGAGGCCCGTTCACGCCGCCTCCCCCACGCCCCCCCCCCCGGGCCGCCGCACGCCAATTTTCGGAGCAGCATTGTAGGATACCAAAACCAGTGCGGCAGTTTACTGGACATCACCTGGGTGCCTGTCGTACATGTTGTGTCAGCCATGTGACACTGGACACAGACCGCTACTGACGAGGCCTCCCCCCGCCCCACCCGGGACGCCCCACGCTGTTTTTCTGTGCTGCATTGTAGGATCCCTAAACCAGTGCGGCACCCAGGCGACATCACCTGGGTGCCGTCCAGAACTCTGCACGTTGTGCTGCCTTGGGACTATTCGCACAACAGACCGCTACTGACGAGGCCTCCCCCCGCCCCACCCGGGACGCCCCACGCCAATTTTCGGAGCAGCATTGTAGGATCCCTAAACCAGTGCGGCACCCAGGCGACATCACCTGGGTGCCGTCCAGAACTCTGCACGTTGTGCTGCCTTGGGACTATTCGCACAAAAGACAGCTTCTAACCATTATTGCTTTTTGTGTTGAGAAATTGTGAGAAGTTGGCCTGATAGGTAGTGTTTCCAATTCTGGAACCACTGGTTATCAGTCCAAACAAACCCCAAAGATGTCAGGTTGTAAGTCAACCTTGTAGACAAGCTATCCTAGTGGTAGCATGGACTAAGCAGCCTTAAAGGCTTAACTTAAGAGGTCGTGTTAAGCGAGCTGTTTTACCACATACAATCCTGTAATCAAATGAAAGGACACCACACAAGTATATATTATAAAAATATATGTATTTATTTCTAAATTACTCCCCAGTACTCTTTATGAGGAAAGGGGCACAAGCGTTAAATCAAAAGCACTGTTACACATATAAAGTTGCACGTTTATGGATGAGGGCGGGTGGCCACTCAGACCATATATCAAAAAAGTGGTATAAGTAACACTTAACGAACAATGGTTAGGCCTAGGGCCTAGAGATTCGCTGGGAGCAGTCAGGACAAGCAATGAAGAAGTCGGGAGTAGCCCACAGGAGACGGGTGCAGCACGGAAAGTGCGGCGCGCACCAATGCACTGTCAATGGTGCGTAAAAGTCAGTTAAAGTGAATAAAAAGATACTTCCGCTGAACCTAGGAACACAAAACTTTAGACACAGACCCTAGAGGTGTGTACCAGTGTAAAGACACCGGCGTTGCAAAGTTACCTCACCCACAGGCCGTGGGTGCACAGGGTCGAAGTGGCGTCGGGTTCTGTCACGCAGGTTCTGGGTGCCTGGAGCTGTTGCAGCTGCAGGCACTGTGAAGCAGAAGTGTCCGGTGCGATCCAAGGGTGGATCGATGTAGAAAAGTACCTGAAAGCAGAGGGGACAGAGTCTGGGTCACTCAGCAGTGACCAGGGTGGAACCAGGACGGAACCAGGCAATGTCGGGCGCAATCAGGCAGTTGTCGATAGGCTTCTCTCCGCTGTCACGTGGGCTCTGGGGCATCTGCGACGTCCAGGAGCGGGTCACGATCTGTCCCACGTAGGCTCTCGCCGTCAGCACCGTCGGCTTGAAGATTGTAGCAAACAGCACTTGGCAAAAGCAATCCACGCGGAACCGGGAGATTGCTTATCACTCGAACCAGGAGGGTCAGAGTGGGTGCTCCTTTTCACAGGAGCTGGTGCAGATCTGGAGCAACCAGAAAAGCAAGTCGGATTTCAAAGTTCGTCGGCACAGGGGCCACAAGCCAGCTGGCAAGTGACCGGGCCAACGCGTCGAGCGCACACAAGCAGAAGGGCCCCACGCAGCACTCAGCGAGTGTGGAGGGGTGAGCTTTGGTGCAAGTGGAGCTCGGGGCTGGGGCTTCTCAAACCCCGGTGTACAGCTTCGAGGGACACTCGTGGGCCGCACGGTCAGCGTCTCGTGGCCTTTTCAAGATGGCGTGCCCCACGCTTCCGGTCGCCTCCACGGGTCCCAGCTCTGCAGGGACTGTGGATCGGGCAGGTAGAAGGCAGGCAAGCTTGATCTCGTCGTTCTCTGTCGCTCGAGTTCCGGCGGGAACTGCAACAAAGCAAGGGTCGAGGGCTGGATGGTGCCTGTTTGCACAGGGTGGTCACTCCTTGACCACAAGGGAGATTCTTCAGTCTTCTCACGTCGTGTAGAAAGTCGAAGGGTCCAGATTTCGTTTCTTATGTTTCTTCAGGATGATCTGAGTTGCATTGGCACTGCTCCCCCTCTTATTCCAATCTGAGGGGTGGATCTCCTGCTAGGTCCCTCCCCTATGGGTGGGACCAGGAAGGGGGGTGGTTACACCCCCTTTCCTTTGTCCAGGTCTCACTGGAGCTGGGGCTGGGTTGCCCCAGAACCGGTTTGACCGGATTATGCAAGGGGAAGCCTTGTGCTCCCCAGGCACTGTCTGGTTTCATTCAAACCTCCCTGCTACAATCCACTATCTCCTGTCTGGGGTGGTGTCACACCTCCCTGTGACAGGAAATCCTTTGTACAGGCCTCCTCTGCTGAGTTTCGGTCAGCAGCAGGAGGTCAGACATGTGTCTGTGGCAGAAGCATCCATTTTGTGGATCTGAGGCTCTTTTAAAAATCAACCGCATTTTAGCAAAAGTAACATGTCGTCCCCTCTAGAGGGGTGGAATGCTACCCCCGTCGCCAGGACTGGCGAGGGGGTAGTATTCCAAATCGTATGACACCTTACACAACATGTTTTGATAAAGCCAAACCAAAGTTGACATATAACCGCGAGGATTATAATGCACTTAATAGTATATGGTTTGGCATTATCCCGGAGCAGCTAAGGGAATTGGTCCCGACAGCTGCAGACAGGCTCAGCTCATGCTAGAGCACCATCTCACATTAAACCACGCACTCTGCCTTCAGGATTGTTAAGGCCTGCCATAGGAGTGGCTCACAGGTTTATATGTGTCCAGATAGGTTTAGATATAGGCATACTATATCTAAGCAAGGGGTGATTACACCACCTTGCCCCAGCTGAGTGATCAGCCAGTTGTGTCAATTTTAGATAGCCAGCCAGGGGTGGCAAAAGATATGCTGCAGCCCCTGGTAGGCCTTGGATGCACCTATGCCCTGGGCACCTATAGTGCTCTGTACAGGGGCTGATAAGGTGACCCAAGCCAATCTAGTTATGCACCTAGGGTACATGGAATCCATTGTACAGAGAGAGCAGATAGCCTGGGGCCCTGATTAGCAGGGAACCAGGCCAACTAAGTCGAAAACCAGCTAAACACAAGGCAAAAAATCTGGGGTAACCATAGTCAGGTAGCCACCTTCCTACAGAAATGTTTAAATGTTTTTAGTTTTTGTTCCGTTCGTTAAAGTTAATAGTTAATAAAGTTTTATAACCTTACTTTGTTGGAGTGTTATCTATTTTTTTTAAAACGGGTGAATGGGGCCTTGAATCGGGTTATTGTCATGTGTGGGCTTTGGAAGTGTGCTGCTGCAGGATCGGACATTTCAAACTCAAATGCACGTTCTTTTTCTTACCTTTCCGAAGCATGGAGCGCAATAGCAAGCAGAGAAAGGGTGATGCACGTGTTGAACACTACCTGACCTGGCAAGTTGCTGGCAGTGCCCCCCCCGCCCGCTCCTGAAAGAGGAAACACACACCGCCGCTCCGAGTACTTCACAAATCTTTAAAAGACCATGCGCTTGTTCATGAGGCTTAAATGGTTTATCACCTCTTCTAGAACCCCTGCATCGACCCTCTGACGTTTCCTGGAAAAATTAC
Organism: Lissotriton vulgaris; assembly: GCF_964263255.1. Lineage (NCBI taxonomy): Eukaryota > Metazoa > Chordata > Amphibia > Caudata > Salamandridae > Lissotriton > Lissotriton vulgaris. The sequence continues at coordinate 887,243,693 of NC_141691.1, forward strand.
CATGTAACACAATACCAAGCCCTGTCAGCTGAAACCCCCAAGGAATCGTGGGGCATATTATCAAGGGGGTTATCTCCGCTTTTTTGGCTTTAAAAGCCTTGAAAGCGGAGATAAAATTATCTCCCTATTACCAAGCTGTCGCTAACACCAGTTAGTGACAGCTAAAAGGAGATAGCGACCATCTTGGGCCCCGCTTTGCATGTCAGTGATACTTATCACTAATGACATGCAAAGTGGCGTGCCAAGATGTTAGCGACTGGAAACAGTCCCTAACATCGCTACCTTCTATTACCAACTTTTGGAGATATCTCCAAAATCTAACACCTGCCCTGAGCAGTTCTTAGCCATGTTATCCAATGGGAGGTGGATAACATGGCTAAGAGCATTTGCTCGATAATACATGAATATCGCTGACTTTTCTGCGATAATAGCAAGGTTTATCTGCGATAAAAAGGAATCGTGGGGCATATTATCAAGGGGGTTTATCTCCGCTTTTTTGGCTTTAAAAGCCTTGAAAGCGGAGATAAAATTATCTCCCTATTACCAAGCTGTCGCTAACACCAGTTAGTGACAGCTAAAAGGAGATAGCGACCATCTTGGGCCCCGCTTTGCATGTCAGTGATACTTATCACTAATGACATGCAAAGTGGCGTGCCAAGATGTTAGCGACTGGAAACAGTCCCTAACATCGCTACCTTCTATTACCAACTTTTGGAGATATCTCCAAAATCTAACACCTGCCCTGAGCAGTTCTTAGCCATGTTATCCAATGGGAGGTGGATAACATGGCTAAGAGCATTTGCTCGATAATACATGAATATCGCTGACTTTTCTGCGATAATAGCAAGGTTTATCTGCGATAAAAATCGCCGATGTACGGCGATAATTTTTGTCTCTAAACAAGTTAGAGACAAAAATTATCGCTAGTTGTTCGTAATATGCCCCCGGGTTTTTGCTTGCAGAAATCGGGAGGCGGGAGACTAGCACTGAAATCAGTAGTCACACGCCTGAATCGGGAGGGTTGGCATGTCTGAATTCTCTACAGCTGGGGCCATAAACTACATCCGCAGGGTTAGGTGATAGCATGGGACCAGCCTGGCATCTAAAATGGCTGCCGTGCACGACAAAATTGTGGCATTGGAAAAAAGGCAAGATGGCGCAGCCGCTGGAAGAGATGTATCAACATATATCAGCCTCCTCAGCCACCCTCAGGAAACATAGGGGATTAGGATACGTCTCCCGCACCCCCTTATACCTAGTAATTTAATTAACGAAGCACAAAATGGCGAATTCCCGTTTCGCTACCAGTTTGCGGCCCAGTTCGCGGCCCGTGAAGCGCTTCTACTGTGAAAAATCATTTTTTTTTTATTTTCCCCACGGGACCCTTTAATAACCCCAACAACATTCCTAGGGGGTCAAGAGGGGGATACCTTGCCCCCTTTCATTAAATTCCCCTTTCGTTTTTCACCTCTTCTTCTCTCTCGATCCTACCGAGAGATAAGATGGCGGCCGCTCCGGACTGTTTAGAATGTTGACAGACACCGGAGAGCCAATCAGCTTTCTGCGCGCAAAGTTCCGATAAGCGAAAAGTAAGCGGACCGGATCGCTGCCCGGAGCGCTGTTACAGATATATATCTTGATTTAAACGTTAATTTCTCAAAATCCACTGAAGCACATATATTGAGACCTAGCAAAGGCACATCGGGCTAACAGTCCCTACAATTTTGCCAAGTTTCGTGCAAATCCATTCAGCCGTTCGAGCTAAAAGTGAGTCCAACCGCCCTATGGAAAAATGAATGGGAAAAACGCGTTTTGGGACCCCCCTTTTTTCTCAGGCCCCCCTTGACGAATCCCCCCCAAATTTTTAGGGGCTGCTCAGAAACAAAATGTGCCATTTTCCTGAAAATTTCAGCCGATTCCGTCCACAAACGCCAAAGTTATTAGGCATAGAATTTTCAGAAATCCCATAGGGAAAAAATCCTAACTATATATACCTACTGGCGAGACGCCAGTAGGTAATATATATATATATATATATATATATATATTACCTACTGGCTATCGCCAGTAGGTATATATAGTTAGAATTTTTTCCCTATGGGACTTTTGAAAATTCTATGTCTAATAACTTTGGCGTTTGTGGACGGAATCGGCTGAAATTTTCAGGAAAATGGCACATTTTGTTTCTGAGCAGCCCCTGAAAATTTGGTGGGGTTTCGTCAAGGGGGGGCTGAGAAAAAAGGGGGGTCCCAAAACGCGTTTTTCCCATTCATTTTTCCATAGGGCGGTTGGACTCACTTTTAGCTCGAACGGCTGAATGGATTTGCACGAAACTTGGCAAAATTGTAGGGACTGTTAGCCCGATGTGCCTTTGCTAGGTCTCAATATATGTGCTCCAGTAGTTTTTGAGAAATTAACGTTCAAACCAAGATATATATCTGTAACAGCGCTCTGGGCAGCGATCCGGTCCGCTTACTTTTCGCTTATCGGAACTTTGCGCGCAGAAAGCTGATTGGCTCTCCGGTGTCTGTCAACATTCTAAACAGTCCGGAGCGGACGCCATCTTGTCTCTCGGTAGGATCGAGAGAGAAGAAGAGGTGGAAAACGAAGGGGGAATTTAATGAAAGGGGGCAAGGTATCCCCCTCTTGACCCCCTAGGAATGTTGTTGGGGTTATTAAAGGGTCCCGTGGGGAAAATAAAAAAAAAATGATTTTTCACGGTAGAAGCGCGGCCGCGAACTGGTAGCGAAACGGGAATTCGCCATTTTGTGCTTCGTAAATTAAATTACTAGTTATAAGTGGGTGCGGGAGACGTATCCTAATCCCCTATGTTTCCTGAGGGTGGGTGAGGAGGCTGATATATGTTGATACATCTCTTCCAGCGGCTGTGCGTGAGCTTTTTTTTTTTTTTTGCTGCGTGACAGTCCGGAGCGGCCGCCATCTTGTCTCTCGGTAGGATCGAGAGAGAAGAAAAGGTGAAAAACTAAGGGGGAATTTAATGAAAGGGGGCAAGGTATCCCCCTCTTGACCCCCTAGGAATGTTGTTGGGGTTATTAAAGGGTCCCGTGGGGAAAATAAAAAAAAAATGATTTTTCACGGTAGAAGCGCTTCACGGGCCGCGAACTGGGCCGCAAACTGGTAGCGAAACGGGAATTCGCCATTTTGTGCTTCGTTAATTAAAGTACTAGGTATAAGGGGGTGCGGGAGACATATCCTAATCCCCTATGTTTCCTGAGGGTGGCTGAGGAGGCTGATATATGTTGATATATCTCTTCCAGCGGCTGCGCCATCTTGCCTTTTTTCGAATGCCACAATTTTGTCGTGCACGGCAGCCATTTTAGATGCCAGGCTGGTCCCAGGCTATCACCTACCCCTGCGGATGTAGTTTATGGCCCCAGCTGTAGAGAATTCAGACATGCCAATCCTCCTGATTCAGGCATGTGAGTACTGATTTCAGTGCTAGTCTCCCGCCTCCCGATTTCTGCAAGCAAAAATCCGGGGGCATATTACGAACAACTAGCGATAATTTTTGTCTATAACTTGTTTAGAGACAAAAATTATCGCCGCACATCGGCGATTTTTATCGCAGATAAACCTTGCTATTATCGCAGAAAAGTCAGCGATATTCATGTATTATTGACCTAATGCTCTTAGCCATGTTATCCACCTCCCATTGGATAACATGGCTAAGAACTGCTCAGGGCAGGTGTTAGATTTTGGAGATATTCGCGCTTAGCGCGAATATCTCCAAAAGTTGGTAATAGAAGGTAGCGATGTTAGGGACTGTTTCCAGTCGCTAACATCTTGGCACGCCACTTTGCATGTCATTAGTGATAAGTATCACTGACATGCAAAGCCGGGCCCAAGATGGTCGCTATCTCCTTTTAGGTGTCACTAACTGGTGTTAGCGACAGCTTGATAATAGGGAAATAATTTTATCTCCGCTTTCATGGTTTTTAAAGCCAAAAAAGCGGAGATAAACCCCCTTGATAATATGCCCCACGATTCCTTGGGGGTTTCAGCTGACAGGGCTTGGTATTGTGTTACATGGTAATTTTTCCATGAAACGTCAGAGGGTCGATGTAGGGGTTCTAGAAGAGGTGATAAACCATTTAAGCCTCATGAACAAGCGCATGGTCTTTTAAAGATTTGTGAAGTACTCGGGGCGGCGGTGTGTGTGTGCCCTCTTTCAGGAGCGGGCGGGGGGGCACTGCCAGCAACTTGCCAGGTCAGGTAGTGTTCAACACGTGCATCACCCTTTCTCTGCCTGCTATTGCGCTCCATGCTTCGGAAAGGTAAGAAAAAGAACGTGCATTTGAGTTTGAAATGTCCGATCCTGCAGCAGCACACTTCCAAAGCCCACACATGACAATAACCCGATTCAAGGCCCCATTCACCCGTTTTTCAAAAAATAGATAACACTCCAACAAATTAAAGTTATAAAACATTATTAACTTTTAACGATAATGAACAGAACAAAAACTAAAAACATTTAAACATTTATTAACACAAAAAGCAACAATGGTTAGAAGCTGTCTTTTGTGCGAATAGTCCCAAGGCAGCACAACGTGCAGAGTTCTGGACGGCACCCAGGTGATGTCGCCTGGGTGCCGCACTGGTTTAGGGATCCTACAATGCTGCTCCGAAAATTGGCGTGGGGCGTCCCGGGTGGGGCGGGGGGAGGCCTCGTCAGTAGCGGTCTGTTGTGCGAATAGTCCCAAGGCAGCACAACGTGCAGAGTTCTGGACGGCACCCAGGTGATGTCGCCTGGGTGCCGCACTGGTTTAGGGATCCTACAATGCAGCACAGAAAAACAGCGTGGGGCGTCCCGGGTGGTGCGGGGGGAGGCCTCGTCAGTAGCGGTCTGTGTCCAGTGTCACATGGCTGACACAACATGTACGACAGGCACCCAGGTGATGTCCAGTAAACTGCCGCACTGGTTTTGGTATCCTACAATGCTGCTCCGAAAATTGGCGTGCGGCGGCCCGGGGGGGGGGGGGGGGAGGCGGCGTGAACGGGCCTCCCCAGGTGGCGGCCATCTAGCTGAGTTGCGCTCGCTCTTGCGGCCACAGCGTCTCGCTCACCATGTTGTGGAGTTGCTCCCACTCTTGCAGTGCAGCGATAGGCGGCTGCCACATGGCTGTCAAAATGGCGGACGGCTCTTCGGTTTTGGGCCTGGTCCACTGAAATGGCCCTGGGACACCTTGGAAGTCGGACGCTTGCCTGCTAGGGCTTGGGCTCCATTCTCGAAAAGCGTCCCCTCAGCCGTGAAGATTGTATAAAAGTCTTGGGGGCCCCCGACTCCCGCAGGCTTCCGGTGGGGAGCGGCTGACATGATTGCTCGCGGAATGACCACGACGGAGCCAAGAGATGGTGGTGCTCTCATGCTGACGCCAGCTTCAGTCTGAATGATCCAGAAACAAGGTGGGGCTTTCATCGTTTGGGAAAAAAAAATGTTCTAAACCAATGAAAAGTGTTATTTTTAGGTCATATGACCAAGCCTTCCATCTTTAGGAAACCAAAAGTAAAATGAACCAATGAAAAGTTTTATAAACAAGTCACATGACCTGTTATGCGACATAGGGCTACAAAAAGCGTAGAAAATCCGTTGGCACGTGAGGCGGCGTCAGTAGCGGACCGATGTGCGAATAGGCCGAAGGCAGCACAACGCGCCGAGATCCGGATGGCACCGAGGTGGTGTCCAGCAAATTGCCGCACTGGTGTGGCCATCCTACAATGCTGCGCCGAAAGACGGCGTGTCCAGCTGAATTGCGGTCACTGTTGCGGTACAGTGACTCGAACGCGCCGAGATCCGGATGGCGCCGAGGTGGTGTCCAGCAAATTGCCGTACTGGTGTGGCCATCCTACAATGCTGCGCCGAAAGACGGCGTGTTCAGCTGAGTTCCGGTCACTCTTCCGGCACAGTGACTCGAACGCGCTGAGATCCGGATGGCACCGAGGTGGTGTCCAGCAAGTGGCTGCACTGGTGTGGCCATCCTACAATGCTGCGCCGGAAGTCGGCGTGGGGTGCCCCGTTGGCTTATGAGGTGATGTCAGTAGTGGACTGATGTGTGAATAGGTCGGAACCAGCACAAGGCGCCAAGATCCGAATGGCAAGTCCTGGATGTTGAGTGCCTCAGTTGAGATTTCTGAGCAGTGCTTGTAGAACTGTCTGAAGCTTATTTGCACCTGCTGCAGCTTCACTAGGTCCGGCGGAACTTGTTGCCTTTTCCTTTCTGCTTCTTTTCCTACAATGCGTTTCTTCTGAAGACACGACCAGGTCCCTGAATGTGTGCAGGGGGACGCTATTGAATGAATGAACGCGCCGAGATCTGGATGGCACCGAGGTGGTGTCCAGCAAATTGCCGCACTGGTGTGGCCATCCTACAATGCTGCGCCGAAAGTCGGCGTGGGGTGCCCCGTTGGTTTATGAGGTGATGTCAGTAGCGGACCGATGTGTGAATAGGTCGGAACCAGCACAAGGCGCCCTGCACTGTTGAGCCTTTTTCAATGTCTGTTTTTTGTTCTTTCCCCTCCATCAAAAACAAAACAAAAATACAAGGCGCCAAGATCCGAATGGCAAGTCCTGGATGTTGAGTGCCTCAGTTGAGAGTTCTGAGCAGTGCTTGTAAGACTGTCTGAAGCTTATTTGCACCTGCTGCAGCTTCACTAGGTCCGGCGGAACTTTTTTCCTTTTCCTTTCTGCTTCTTTCCCTACAATGCGTTTCATCTGAAGACACGACCAGGTCCCTGAATGTGTGCAGGGGGACGCTATTGATTGAATGAAAATGGCGGCTTGACACAAAGCTGACTCAAGCGTTACTGTTGGTGCTATACAGACAAAAATTGGTTTTCAGTTTGTACATTCTTCAGGTTTTTTTTTCCATCCAAGTCTGATTGAGAGTTTGTAGAAAAATGGCTTCAGATTTTCCACATACTACTCTTCAACATTCTTCCTAAATGTAACAATGTGAAACTCACTAGGAGAACGGCTGTTTCTGTTTCCTTTCAAAATGCTGCCACCAATATTTTCTGAATGGAAGACACCATCTTGTAACATAAAGGGCCGAAAGGGGTTCTGGTCTGGCCGATGGTTGGTGGAGACATTTTGACTATATCTTGGACCTGCCCGGCCTCGCCCAAAATGGCGCCGGTATAAATGGGACTCGTAACTCTTTGCCCGCAAATGTATATCTAGAAAATGTTATTGTAAGTGGCCCTGTCGTATTTTAATTACAAAATGTACGTCCACCGATTCCGCAACTGTTAGACACCTTTGTTCTTGTCACCTAATGGCCCGCTCGTTACGTTCTTCTACAGTGTAAATGTCTCCTCATCATATACGATTTGAGTTTGCTCCGTGGCCGGCCCACGTGGTTATAGGCCCGTATTTGTATACTGACATTTTCACAATAAAGGTTTTTAAAACAAAACACGGTAGTAGTATTTTCATTTGTAAAGTTTTTACTTTTAGTGACTGTTTTCGAATCAGTAAAAGGCAAGTGAAATAAAGCAGTCCAATTACATGACGGATAAAAGGTATAATATGTAGGAACGCAGTAAAGATAAATGGTCAAGGGCAGTTGTGTTTTTCATGTCTGCAACATAAAGTGATCGATAAGAATCTGATAATCAGGCGTATCGGCGACTAAGACAGCAGGCCGAATCTCTTTTACTCAACGGCTCCGTCATGGAAGGAAGAAACGCCCTTTTTCTCGAAAAAGGAATATATTTTACTTGCAAGACAGTTGTAAATTTTCAGGGAAAGTACATTAGCCTGGAATATTATAACATATGTTTGAAAAAAAAATATTGTTCGAAAATAATAAAAAGCGTAATTTTTAGGTCATATGACCAAGCTTTTCATCATTAAATTAACAAAAGTAAAATGAACCAATGAAAAGTTTTATTAACAAGTCACATGACCTGTTATGCTTACGTTACGCTCTGCGCGCCGCGCCTCGGATCACTTCCGGGTGCGCTAACGCGGCGTGTCATAAAACGCATTACGCGACAACGTAGGTCAAGAATATAGTCTAAATGTCTCCACCAACCAGCGTTCAGAACACAACCCCTTTCAGCAGTCCAAAAAGTTCTGTTAAATGACAACAGAGGGGACAGGCAACAAGAACCATCAGTCAAAGAGGGGAGGGCAAGTTCTTCTCTTCCGGGTCATGTTGGGGCGCTACCGGAACTGATTGAATTGGTAGTCTACAGTGTTTCTGGATGTTTCAGACTAAAGCTGGCGTCAGCATGAGACCACTACCATCTCGTAGCTCCGTCGTGGCCATTCCACGAGCAATCATGGCAGCCGCTCCCCACCAGAAGCCTGCGGGAGTCGGAGGCCCCCAAGACTTTTGTAGAATCTTCACGGCTGAGGGGACGCTTTTCGAGAATGGGACCCAAGCCCTAGCAGACAAGCGTCCGAGTTCCAAGGTGTCCCAGGGCCATTTTAGTGGACCAGGCCCAAAACCGAAGAGCCGGCCGCCATTTTGAGAGTCCTGTGGCAGCCGCCTATCGCTGCACCGCAAGAGCGGGCGCATCTCAACTACATGGTGAGCGAGACGCTGTAGTCGCAAGAGCGGGCGGAAAACAGCTGAATGGCGGAAGAGGCACAGTGTAGCAAAAGCGGGCGGAATGGCAACTAAAACGATAAAGGGGCGCCTCACTACAGCTTGTCTTCAGGTCAAACGGATTGTGGGACAAGGTCCAGAATTGAAGAGTCATCAAAAGGCAAAAAGTACCGCCGGACCCCGGGAGCCGGCCGCCTATGTCGGGGGCGATCTCAGGCTACACCAGTGCTATAAGACTTGGGGAGGGTGTCGGAGCCAAGCGTCTTCTCCGAGTCCATGGCCATCACAGCGCCCCTCAGGGGCCTCCGTCAAGCTGTTTAGGAAGGTAACATATCACATTGTTTTCTAATGCAGTCAGGTCCACAAACGACACTCACTTACTTTGAGAATAGTGAAGCTGCAGTAGGTGGAAATAAGCTTCAGACAGTGTTACAAGCGCTGCTCAGAACTCTTAACTATGGCACCCAACATCTAGAACTTATGCTATTTGAGAATGGTAGTGACATCGAAGCATCTCAGGGACCAAAACCATTAACGTACTTTCACGTATGAAAATCTTACTTGGGGAGGGGGCAGGAGCGAAGCGCCCCCTCCCAGTCAGCGCCACCACACCGTATGTTGAAAATCTGAAGCCATCGTTCTACAAAGTCAACCAAAGTTGGATTGAAAAATCTAGAAAAATGTACAAACTGAAAACCAGTTTTGGTCTGCATAGCATCAGTAACAACGCTTGAGTCAGCTTTGTGTCAAGCCGCCATTTTGATTCAACAAAGCACAGGCATTGAAAAAGGCTGAAATTCAGAACTCTAAACTATGGCACCCAACATCCAGGAGCTTGCTATCCGGATCTTGGAGCCTTGTGCTGTTTTCGATCTATTCACACATCGGTCCACTACTGACATCATCTTATAAACCAACGTTATGTAAATAGTTTTTTAATAAAATGTTTTACCCTGTTTCTTTGCTGGTGTGTTGTCTATATTTTTAATATTTGCATAGGGTTTGTCATTATTTTGTGCGGGATGGGTGATGGAGCCGAGCTGTCTTGCAGCCCTCATGGTGTGGAGCTCAGTTCATCTCACTATTTTCGTATTTCTCAAGAAGGGTTGTTCCTAATATTTCTATTTTAGCGAGGTCAAAAAGAGATCCAATTAGTGGCCTACTGATTTTGCTCGATTACTTTTATTTTTTTACACGATTTTTCACTATCTGCAAAGACTAAACAGAGTATTGCGACTTTGTGCTTGTTTGTAAATAGAGAATGATCCAAAGAGAACCAATTCTAAAACAGTAAATGCTTGGACAACAATCAATCAAATGGAGAGACAAGGAGGTACGACGGATTACAACGGGGGTAAAGGCCTGCGTTAACTACCCTTCTGTATCTGCAAAGAGAGAGTACTACTAAGGCAAAAGAGGGGGGGGGGGGGGCAGCGTTCAAAGCACATCAGCGTGCATAAATACGAAAATGTTTTTATCTATCACGTACTTGACATTTTAAAGCTTTTCATATTTGCTATTAAAAAACCAATGAAATTCACAGAAAAAACCATAGGTTATAGTGGATATATAGTTAGGAATTTGCATTTACAAAACCTTGAAAATTCAATGAAAAAACCATAGGTTATAGGCCATATATAGTTAGGAATTAGCATTTACAAAACCTTATTTTACTCGCATAAAACCATTGAAATTCCATATATAGTTAGCTAACTATAAGCGCTAACTATATATCGCGCACCCGCAATCCACTGCTGATGATGTCACATATTACATCATTCATGACATGGTCAGTGACATCACTGATGACATCACTGATGACATCTCAAATGACATCACTGATGACAACTCAAATGATATCAATGATGACATCTCAAATGACATCACTGATGACATCACTGATGACAACTCAAATGACATCACTGATGACATCTCATTTGTCATCACTGATCACATCACTCATGTGATAATACAATGAACCTCTTCAGACTCTAATATAACCTTACATACACTCAGTATAAACAGACACTCACAGACTGTCACTCATCCATGGAGTTACTCACACACCTAGTCAGTCATGCAAAGAATCAATCACACCTCCATTTCCTCAACTATACAGTTATACACATCTTACTTATTCAAACATATAATAACACATATTTACTCTCTTATATAATCCCTGATACAAGCTCACAGTGATCGATACAGCCACTCACACATTCACTGGGTCTTATGTTCAGTTATTTATATATCTCAACTCTCACATGTATTGTGTTTTACATACGTACTTACTTGCACATGTAGCAATGAGAAATCCATTCACTCACCAACACACCCATGCACAGTGAACCGCCCATATAGCTGTTTCCACATGCACTCTTGAACTCATACTCCTAGTGAATCAACTGCTTACACATCTATGCACAGAGTCATACACCTCCCAGCCACCCACACACACACTCAGTCTCCCATACAAATACTTGGGCAACCAATCAATAACCCATATAGTTACTCATATAGCTACTTATCAACACATGCAACAGTTTACAGAACAACAGACATAATGATGCACAAATTAAGTCAGTTTAGTCACTAACCCATGCACTCAGTGAGACACATTTAATCACTCACTCATACAGTCAGTCATGCACCTACTAAATCCTTCATCCAGACACTTATACATCCACTCATTCTTCAATATGTAAGACATATTTTAACTTTACAGAAACATACAGTCACTGGATGTTGTCAACAGTGATGTCAACAGTAATGTCATTTGAGATGTCATCAGTGATGTCACTGACCATGTCATGAATGATGTAATATGTGACATCATCAGCAGTGGATTGCGGGTGCGCGATATATAGTTAGTGCAACTAACTATATATGGAATTTCAATGGTTTTGTGTGAGTAAAATAAGGTTTTGTAAATGCGAAATCCTAACTATATATGGTCTATAACCTATGGTTTTTTCAGTGAATTTTCAAGGTTTTGTAAATGCTAATTCATACCTATATATGGTCTATAATGTATGGTTTTTTCAGTGAATTTTCAAGGTTTTGTAAATGCTAATTCCTAACTATATATGGTCTATAGCCTATGGTTTTTTCAGTGAATATATATATATATATACATACATATATAAACATATATCATCTGTATATCTATATAAATACAAACATAAATGCATGCATACATATACTTATATGCATACAGATGCATGTTATTTACATGAAAGTTGAAAAAACACTAACAAAAGCAAAGCTAAAAAGCCACCTCATTACAAACAGAATGGCTTTAACTTAAACGAGGGCGAGATCTATTGCATTTTCAATGCTTGTTTACTTTGGTTCCATCAAGAACGCATTCAGATGTGTCACACATTTGCCATAAATTCTGAATGTTAGCACTCTAGTTGCACATTAGATCACTGTAGTAAAGCTACTGCTCACCAGGGACGTCTGCTGCTGGTATTCAAAGTGCATGTTTCAGTCTGCATGTCAGAATTTTTTTAATGAAATAGAAGAGGATTTGAGAAGTCACTCAAAATGATCCCAAATTTTTCTTTCTGAAGCACTAATCATACTTTCTATGGCAAAATTAACCCCCTCATGTTGTTCCTTTTTAAATTGAGTGTTTTCAGACTTAGCACTTCATTCCAATCAAGATGGCTTCTGGTGTGCCATACTTTTGTCATAAGTAAGACTGTTAGTGCTCTAGTTGTTCTTTAGAACACTCTGGGACATTCTGTCATTGGGCTATACTTGGGGTACATCTGGGTGATATTTGGGCTACATTTATGCTCTTTTGTCTCTGGTGGCCATCTTGGGAGACTGTATGTCAGAATATTTTAATGAAATTGAAGAGGGTTTGAGAAGTCACTCAAAATGTGCCCTAATTTTTCTTTCTGCAGCACTAATCATAATTCATATGGCAAAATATACCCCCTCATTTTGTTCCTTTTTAAATTAAATGTTTTAAGAGTTACCACTTTATTCCAATCAAGATGGCTTCAGGTGTGCCATACCTTTGTAATAAGTAGGACTGTTAGCGCTCTAGTTGTTCTTTAGAACACTCTGGGACATTCTGTCATTGGGCTATACTTGGGCTACATCTGGGTGATATTTGGGCTACATTTGGGCTCTTTTGTCTCTGGTGGCCATTTTGGGAGACTGCATGTCAGAATTTTTTAATGAAATAGAAGAGGATTTGAAAAGTCACTCAAAATGTGCCCTAATTTTTCTTTCTGCAGCACTAATAATGCCTTCTATTGCATAATATACCCCCTCATTTTGTTCCTTTTTAAATTAAATGTTTTAAGAGTTACCACTTTATTCCCATCACGATGGCTCCAGGTGTGCTATACCTTTGTAATAAGTAGGACTGTTAGCGCACTAGTTGTTCTTTAGAACACTCTGGGACATTCTGTCATTGGGCTATACTTGGGCTACATCTGGGTGATATTTGGGCTACATTTGGGCTCTTTTGTCTCTGGTGGCCATTTTGGGAGACTGCATGTCAGAATGTTTTAATGAAATAGAAAAGGATTTGAGAAGTCACTCAAAATGTGCCCTAATTTTTCATTCTGCAGCACTAATCATACTTTCTATGGCAAAATATACCCCCTCATGTTGTTTCTTTTTAAATTAAATGTTTTAAGAGTTACCACTTTATTCCAATCAAGTTGGCTTCAGGTGTGCCATACCTTTGTAATAAGTAGGACTGTTAGCGCTCTAGTTGTTCTTTAGAACACTCTGGGACATTCTGTCATTGGGCTATACTTGGGCTACATCTGGGTGATATTTGGGCTACATTTGGGCTCTTTTGTCTCTGGTGGCCATTTTGGGAGACTGCATGTCAGAATGTTTTAATGAAATAGAAAAGGATTTGAGAAGTCACTCAAAATGTGCCCTAATTTTTCATTCTGCAGCACTAATCATACTTTCTATGGCAAAATATACCCCCTCATGTTGTTTCTTTTTAAATTAAATGTTTTAAGAGTTACCACTTTATTCCAATCAAGATGGCTTCAGGTGTGCCATACCTTTGTAATAAGTAGGACTGTTAGCGCTCTAGTTGTTCTTTAGAACACTCTAGGAGGCTGCAGTAGAACACAAAGGAATCAACTGACAGTCTCTGTCCTTGTTGGATGTACATGTTTTACTGAGAATGTCAGACTTCATTTTCACATGACTGAGAAAGATAATGTGAATTTACAGAAAATATGCTTTCAGTTTAGCTTATAGATCCCCTTCCAAACCACTGTGGGAAAATCAAGAGATATTAGTTTTCTTTCAAACAATATTCATGATATCACAGCAGAAGGTTTTTTCACATGGTAAAATCACCTTAGAACCCACCACAATTCCTAAAACGAGTATGGTACCATCAACAAATGATTTATAATGTAACTAAAGTCCTAAAACCCTCTATTAACTACAATGCTTTTTAATGAGGTGCTATCAAGTATATTGGTCCCAAGATGGCTGCCAACACTTCTTGGATGAAGTGCTGACAGCCAATCAGATCAGATGTGTGGTTAGGCTCCGCCCAGATATATATCTTTTTTTGAACCTAAATTACTCAAAATCCACTGGAGCACATATATTGAGACCTAGCAAAGGCACATCGGGCTAACAGTCCCTACAATTTTGCCAAGTTTCGTGCAAATCCATTCAGCCGTTTGAGCTAAAAGTGAGGCCAACCGCCCTATGGAAATTAACATGGAAAAAACGCGTTTTGGGACCCCCCTTTTTTCTCGACCCCCCCTTGATGAAACCCCCCCCAAATTGTCAGGGGCTGCTCAGAAACAAAATGTTCCATTTTCCTGAAAATTTCAGCCAATTCCGTCCACAAACGCCAAAGTTATTAGACATAGAATTTTCAAAAATCCCATAGAGAAAAAATCCTAACTATATATACCTACTGGCGACCGCCAGTAGGTAATATATATATATATATATATATATATATATATATATATATATATATATATATATATATATATATATATATATCCGTTCCACACTCCTACTGATCGGCACTGGACTCCGATTCCACAAACGTAGGTACAGACCACAAAACTGCGCTTAGATTACTTCAAAGGTGGTTTATTGTTCTTCTGTCCCCAGCATGTATATATATATATATATATATATATATATTTTACCTATTGGCGGTAGCCAGTAGGTAGTTACAGTTAGGACCTATTTTCCATTGGAAATCTGCAACATTCTATTTGGAATAACTTTGGCGCCGGTTGATGAATCTTCGCAAAATTTTTAAAACTAATGGCTAGCTCCGGTCCGCTCCTTTCCTGAAAGTCTCGGGTGATTCGTGAAGCAGGCGCAGAGAAAAAAGGGGGGGCCCAAAACGTGTTTTCCTCATGGAATTTTGCATAGGAACCGTTCATCGCGGCTACAGCCCAAACTGCTGAACGGAATTACACCAAATTTGGCAAAGAGGTAGTCTTTAGTTCAGACTCATGCCTTCTGCTTAAATGGTGTAAATCTGTACTGTAGTACCTGAGAAAATAACATTTAAAAGTACATATATATCATCACAATTGCGTGCTGAAAGCTAATTGGCTGTCAAGTGGGTGTCAACATTGGAAACCAGGAAGTGTTGTCAGCCATTTTGTGCCTCAGTAGATGCAAGGCTGAAGACGTTGGTGGAATAAGTGTACAAAACGTATAAAGGGGGAAGGGTAGAAATACCCTAACCCTCTCGACCTGCTTAGGGGGTCCCACAAGGACTTCCAGGGCCCAATATTTTTTTTTAAACGGCAAAGTGCACGGATCCTGCCGTAAAAATAAATAAATAAAACGGAGCTTCTTTAATAATTAACCCCTTGGTGGGCAAATCCCGGGGCAAAATTATTACATTTAATGAGGGGCCCAGAGGGGCGCCCCGGGGACTGCCATCCCCTTGGGCCACAAAATAAATGATTGGGGGCTCCAAGGCCACCCACCAGCAAAATACATGGGTTCAAAGGCCCCCCCAAGCCACAGGGACCACCCTCCCTCATGGCTTTGTGTATTGTTGGAGGGGGGCCACGCAGCCACCCTCCTGGAGCCTTGTTGTGGCCCTGGGGACCGCCACCCCTCGTGGCTGGCTCCTGCAGTGTCCCGGGGTGCCCACACCCGTACACTGCAGTTTGCTATGAGAGGGCTGGAGTCTCACGGCTTCTGCCCTCCCGTAGCAAACTATTTTGAAAGAGAGAGCAGGGAAACTTGTTGTCTCTTACTAAATCCAAACCAGATTGCTTTTCCACACGGGGAGCTGCATGTTAGCAGCTCCACATGTGGAAAAGCAATGCCGGCTCCCAAAGGATGTGGGGAGCCGGCTGGGACCATGGGGTCATTGGGGTTCCCCCCATGGTCCCCAATGTTTTATATAAGCCCCGGGGGATGGGGTCCTCGGTAATAATATAAATTAGTGATAGGGGCTATTTTTTTCACAGTAAAATTAGGAGTCGCGCACGCAGCGCGGCCCCCTGGTGTGCACGTGTTGAGTGCATGACTCGAGCGCTCTGGGTGCACGACCCCCAAATTTTTATTTTTTTTAAAAACAATGAAGAAAATATTATAAATATATTTCAAACAATATAAAAAAATACAATTTAAATATTTTTACTTTAAAAAAATTACATTAAAATGTGTAATGTAATTTAAAAAATAAGATATCTAAAAATAAATAGATTAAAAAAATGTATTAAAACAATATGAATAAAATAAATATAACAATTAATACATTACATTATCATTGAAAAAACCTTTGAAATTTACTGAAAAAACCATAGATTTCATGCCTGTTATAGTTAGTAATTTGAATTTAAAAAACCTTTGAAATTCACTGAAAAAAACATAGGTTCCAGTCATGTTATAGTTAGGAATTAGTATTTAAAAAACCTAAAAAATTCACTGAAAAAAACATAGGTTTCAGAGTTGTTAAAGTTAGCTGGACATTTCATTTGTACAAAACCATTGAAATTCCTCTGTTATAGTTAGTTGTACTCACTATAACTCGCGCAATATATATCCACTTACAAATGTCACACTCCAGTCTCTTGCCCTTTAATTGCAGTGTTCGTGAGTCAGAGTGTGAGCCCGATATAATTAATCCAACAATCGGTCCTGCAAAGGAGAGTTAATTTTGCCAACAGTCTCAACAATAAGCCATAATATCTAAAGGCCAATGGATTCCAAAACACACCAACAGCTGTACAGTGATCCAAAAGCCAACACCTGAAACTCCTTTCAAAGAATCAGTAGGGAAGACTGCTCTATGAACAGCATACACCCATGGACCACTGCGAGTCTAGAAGCCTGCTATTGACCATAATTCATATGAACTGAGACCAAACAACATTGGGAAGAAGATGAAAAGACCATGAAACAGCTAGACTAAAGATGCGCTGATCCTATTAAAATGCATACCAGAACCTCTGATTGAAGGATACCGCTGCAGTTCCCCTACACTAAGGTTAAGCACCATCCCAACATGCCACAAGGAATCTGATCCCTCAGGGTAACCTTTGGGTGACCTTTCGACTTTCCAAAAGTTACCCCAAGAACAGTAAGAATACCACTGGATAACGGGGAAAACAAGGATTAGATGAGATTCAGCAAAATGAACCTGACTTAGGTGCAAACGGTAAATTTAAAGGTGAGTGGAATGGTAAGTAGATTTCAGACTGTATTAGAAAAGACACTCTGGAAAACCAATAGCAAAAGCACCTGTGAAATACCTGCTGTAATGTCTACATTCCAACTACTGCACACCAGGTTATGAAACCTGAGATAACACTGCATGTGTGTACTTTGCACCCCCCCCCCTTTTGTGACTACATATGTTTTGATGGGTATCCTAATGAATGAGCTGTTCCCAGTGCTACGCACTGTAACTCTGCCATCAGTTATCAATTTCCCCCATAGTATCAGCTTCAAAGAACATCTGTTGACCAGTAGGTGTTTGGAGTTTTTGAGGAAGTTTTAATCATATATAGTTATCTGCAGAAAGTGTTTCAAGCTTAACATTTTCCATATGTTGCAACATAAAATGATCCACTAGTCTCAATCAATCAATAAAGCTTTATTCGATCAACCAGTCTCATAAAAACAGACGAGCCAAATAGCCATAAACTTCGAAGACACATACATTAGCGGTGAAATTGAGGTTTCCAGGGATATTACCAAATTAATATTTGTTTATTTATTAAAGTTACAGGCCTTCATATTTTTAAAGAAATACATGTGAACTAGTTTCCATGAAAAGAATTGTCTCTGTGAAGACAATGCCCAGTTTTGCTCGATCAATCGATGTTACACATATAAATATGTTTTTTCGAAGCATCTAAGATCTTTTGAAATGTAAATCATGAAGGAACGTGTGACACTAGCCGATGCAAGGGGGAAAATCCTCCGGTGGAACCCAAATCTTGAAGGGGCCCCATTCAGCCTAAGGCCAAAGATTATCTACGAGATATGGGAGACTCTTGTGCCCCTCATCACATTCTGCAGGGGGGGCCTATTTATCGTTTTGCGTTACACTACTGGCAGAGAGACACTTCTTTGAAAGGCAAACATTTTGTGCCCTGGCATAAGGAAATGCTGCCTACCTCACGCTTAAAGAAGCATTATAGGGGGATGTTTACAATAAAATGTCAGACCGCAGTTTTACTCCAATTTGGTAATGCCGCACGCTGACATTTTTTAAATGCAGGGATGCACCATATTTATTAAAATACAGCGGACCCCTGCATTACCCCTAGCGCTAATAAAGCTGCAAGGCAGGCTGCTCCGCAGGGGCAATTGTTTATGAGCAGGAAGGGATACCTTCCCGCTTGGAAACAGTCTTTAACCCGTTCGATGCTGATGACGGAACCGCTCCATCATCAGCTGCGGTTGGGCTGTGCTGATGACGGAGCGGTTCCGTCATGGCCCTGCCGCCGCGCCTGCACGGTGCGTTCTATTGAGCGGGCGGGGCCATGACGGAACCGCTCCATCACAAGCACAGCCCAACCGCGGCTGGTGACGGAGCGGTTCTGTCACCAGCATGCGGCCGCTGAGCGGCCGCCCCGCCCACTTAGCGCTGCGGCGGAATAGCCGCCGCAGCGATGTGGTTAAAGGGGATTTGCTGTTTATATGTGAGCTGCACAATGCAGTGCACATAGAAAGAGTATAATACTCCTCTATTTTCCTTCTCGATTCTTGCGTTCCGCTTCTCAAGCGTTGGCTATTGTCCCTGCAACCAAACGAGCTCGCATTGGGGGTCGTTCATGCAGACTTTTGGCGCCTCAATTGTGGAACAAACTGCCACTATCCCTCAGGAAGCTAGACAACCTGTTCTCCTTTAGGAAGGAGCTCAAGACCTGGCTGTTTGGACAGTAGTTCTTTGTGTTCTCCTTGCCCAGCTCCAGCAGGTCTGTTTAGCGCCGGGGCACTCTGCCCGAGTAGCTGAGCGCTTTATAAGACCACTCATAACATAACATAACGTATTGCCATCCTAAAACAAGGTTTTACCTAGCCTTAGCTTTTGGCACTGCCCCATCCTTGTAAATATGAGGCAGTGTCAAAAAGCAATGGGTGTTGTGGCGAAACACCCACTGCAACACCCTTTGCATGCCCCCTTTGCGCTAAGGGAAGCGTGAAAAGGGGCCTTATTTACAAGGTGGCATTAAGCCAGGTTAAGTGACTTAAAGCCTCTTTGTAAATAAGAAGGAGGGGATGTCTCCACCAGAACGTCACTTTAAGTATGAATGTAAAAATGGCCCCTTAGTCTTCAGAGTAGAAGATAATAGTACCTGGAAGTGGTTATTATCCTCTCTTTTGAACGTTGCAGTGAAACAAAATGAAGGTCGAGGTTTCTATTGCATCTGGGTTTACATTGACCAGTAGTATAATTCATTGCCTCTCATGAAAAATTCGAATCCCATGCCAGGTCATTATTGTGTATGTTTGCATAATATTTTATGAAATCACACAGTAGGTTGAGCCCACTAAATCTGAAAACGATTCCCTTTTAATTCTCAGGAGCAGTGCCATAACGTGCTTTTGAAAAAGGCTCAGGGGTCAAATGAGAGGAATTAATTAAAAATATATCGCCCATTACAGAAATGGTTTCTGACAGGAGTCGTTCTGGGTGTACTGTATCTTTGAATCATGAGGATTAATCCTTGTTTGCAGCTCTTTTTTACAGCGCCTTCAGATCTCCTAGAAGCATGTCAATTGCAGTGAACGGTTTAAATAAAATATTAGCACATGCAAGTGAATGACTCTCAACCTTATGCCAAACTTTGTCATCGGCCACAAGGTGCATTTGTCCACAAATATGCGAAACTTGAATTTGAATTTCTCCTTTACATAAATTCTGGTCAGTGGTGGAGCTGATTAAAATTAACATGATAAATTGATTAACAGACTAGTGCATTCTTTGTATGATTTTGCAGATGAAACTGAGAAAAATTCGTTTTTTCAGAGTAATGCTCCGTTTTAGCTTGAATTGCAAATCTTTGATAACGTTTTTCAGTGTGTGGTTAACACTCTAGTAAGGGTGGTTACTGCATGTGAATTTTTTCGTAAACAAAACAACCTTTTAACCAATGTATATTACGATTGTGCACTGGCTGAAATTAGCGGTCTGTGGCATACTCTGCTGTCGGATAAGACCATCAATATCAATTGACCATTTGGTATATTTTCCAAATGCAATGCATGCGGATGCAGGTTACTTTACTAACGTTTTCATTCTGCCACTTTGGGCCTGATACACAAAGGTAAACGTACACTTTTATGTAAGTTTGCTATTTTTTGTGGTATTCACAAACTACGAGTTTAATTTTACTAATAGTGTTTTTAAGACTGCAGTCTGGAAGAGAAATACATGCAAATAGATAGGACCTGTCTATTTTGTTATGTTCGGAGTCGCCACCAGGAGTGTTGAGTCTCCGCTGTCGAAAAATAACTATTAATAAAATTAAACTTGTACTTTGTGAATATCAAAAATGAAGTGCAAGTTTACCTTTTGTGAATCAGGGTATTAGGGGGCAGATGTATCAACATCCGTGTTTGCGATTCTCAAATAGCGATTTTTTGAGAATCGCTATTTGAGAATTGCAAAATGGGATGTATTTAAAAATGTGCATTTTTTTTGCGAATTCTTAATATTCCTTAATTGTGATTAGCAAATTGCAAAATCACAATTAAGGAATACCTTCCCATTCATTTCTATGGGCCAGGAGGCCCAAAGTAATGATTGGGAAGTCATTCTCAATTTGCGATTCAGAATTTGAGAATCGCAAATTGAGAATAATTTCAAGGGTGCAAGGGTGTCATAAGGACACCCTGATGCATCCCTGAAATGAACATGTGTGTGCATATGGCGCACATACATGCCCTAAGGGCATGTATGTGAGCCACATGGCGCCTTTACAAATGCCAAAAACTGCATTTGTAAAAGAAATTGCAAATTACCACCAACTTGAAGTTGGCGGTAATTTGCAATTTCTTAATGAGAAATCGCACAACTTGGGTGCTTGATGCATAGCATTTAAGGAATCGTAATTTGTGATTCCTTAAATGCTTACGCAAAATTAAGGAATCGCTACTTTTGAGATTCCTTAATTTTGCGATGCGATTTTACTTATACATCGCGTTTTGCGAATTTTTTGTCGCAAACGCTGCTTTTTTTGCGAATCGCAGCATTTGAGACTAAAAAAACAGTTGATACATATGCCCCTTAGTGTTCCTCTGCAGCATGTGTGCTATTGTGTGTTGGGATGTACTCTTTTTATGCTCTATCCATACTATCTGCTTTGGGTCTTATTTATATTTTCCAAAACGCACCCAAATATTTGGTGGATACATGACATTTGGTATTTCAATTTTATTTGACTAATTGATTCACTGTAATTTCGACTATGAAATATGATGATCTAAGTAACAAACAAATATTTTCTTAAACAGTCAGACAGTCATGCACTTAAGGTCACCTTAAAATTTCAACATTTGCTATGTTTTGCGAGGGACTATTACTTTTGTGTGTTCACATGTTTCTTATATCCCACAATCACTAACCTACATTCCAAGTGCATACACGGAATGCATCCTCCACTGTCTCAGACACCAAACTGTTACAGCTGCAGGTAATGTTACAAAGGAAGAGGGTGGCATCTGAACTCGACCGTCATGCTCACGGCGCTTTGCCTTTGATGAAGTGAGATAATAAATTAATCACTGCACGAATATCCAGTCCATTTGGATAATCTAGCTTCTAATTATAGCAGGTTCTGGAAAATATATGGGCTGCATAAGAATGCTCATGTTTTTATTCTGGTGAAATTTACTGCGTCACGAAGGGTGTGACATGTATTACTGTTTGGACAAACTACTACTGCAGTCCCGAACATTTGGAACATCTGTCTTACAGAATGACGGAAGCAGTCCAGACAATTGGCGGGGATAGGAGAGATCAGGGCATGAAAGAGCAACTCACCAGGCCCAACATGTCACCAAAAAGCAGGAAAAAAGGATTCCATGCAAAAACAACTAACTTCACACACAAAGCTAAGGAAAGACCTAATGAAAAAAGGTTGCATTTACCAATGGCTACCTTAAAATACCCTGAGCAGTTCCAGAAGAAAAGAAAGTGCAGGTCAGCAAACCAAGCGTAACCCTTGTATCACAGTCAGGAAGATCAGCTGCCACCAAGGCAGACAAAATCTCATGTACCCAATGGACAAAGTGACCCAATGATAGCAGCGCAGGAGCACACCACTATTGCGTTCTACATTGTGACTGTTGTGTATCCTGGGGCCCTGTGCCAGTTTTACAAAGTTTGGCTTCCCTACCCACAAGTGCCTGATTGAGTTTAGTGCATCATTGTTTGAGCAGGGGAGTCCAGGTTGCAGTGCTTAATTTGTAAAATAATGCGTGCCAGGGCTCTGACCAGGAGGTCACTGCAGCTTGCTCCACACATCGTCCCTATCATCGTCGCCAAAACAGCTAGTAACCATCTCTCTCACCTGCATGTGCGACCGTTGAGATTATTCCAGGTCCCCAAAAGCTGAAGGAATGGCTGGTAAGGCAGGTATTAGTATTTTTCTTTATGTTTATTGTATTCATAAGAAACCGCTGTTCTACTCATCTCTGAATTAGATGAGCAGCGCCACCATGTGGCAGAGTGTCATAAGTGTCGTGATGACAATTAAGTGCCAAAGTGCCGGTGGGGTCTGAAAACAATAAAGGGGGTATTTATGATGGTGGAAGGACTCGAGTCCGCCTGCCATCATAGTGGGGATCAGGACCACCTTCCATGCATGCAGCGTTTCAGCATTCCAAATTAGGATGCGACCGCCACCATGGCGGTTGCATCTTGCAACTTAACATTGCGGTGGGCACTGCTGACTCCAGCACCCTTTGCAATGTTAAAAATGCATGTGGTGCATTTCACAGCACTACGTGGCAGGGGCCACACGGTGCATGCCACTTAGTGTAGTGAAATGTAGGGGGTACCATGGGTACCCCCAGTGACCCCCAGTGCACTAACACCTCCCTCCAACACAAGGGGCCCTCAACAGTCTTAAGCCAGCATTCTAATTTGACGGACAATCCGCATTCGATGGCGGAGGGCTCACCACCCCATGGCTGGCGGTGGCAGGCCTTCTGCCATTGTAATGAACCCCTAGGTGCGGGTGCTAAGCACTGGAAAGCACTGGCTTAAATTAAGCACTGCCAGGTTGTTGTAGTCCCACACAACCCACTCAGCATACATGCTAGCGTGATGTCCATGCTTTCTGGGTTAAAAGCAGTCCTGTAAAGGGTGCATGGACACAATGGTAATTTAAGCCCAATTTGTTCGTATAGAATAGCACATTCAAGCACTGTAATAAAAAAGATATGTTTAAAAGTGTTTCATATCAAGATTAATCCTGTTGGTTGTTGAATGACCAGTACCCATACACAATATAATTAAAACAGCACTTATGCATGTGGCTAGCAATTAGAATAAGGTGAACAGTTCTAATATAATTAGAATGTTCCCAGTAGCCCACTACAAGAAAACTACTCCTACATGTTACACTATGAGAGCAGGGAGTAGCTACCTGGCCTCCAGTGTTTCTTGGAGCTCAGTGCACTGAATACCAGTTCACAGCAGATCAGATGTGGTTATCAGACTTCAGCAGGCAGAGTGTTCCCCTCAGACGAATAATAGGCAATCAGGTAGGCTCAGCTCCTCTCCTCTCTTTATCGACTCTCAGCATAAGAGTGGATGCTGCAGTAGTCTGGCAGGACCTCTCGTGATAACCTGCTGTGAATACCTTTTGAATGCAGTGTTCAATTCATGGGGTTTATATAGGGTTGACCACTGACTTTCAGCCCAAATTGGGGGACTTTCCACTAATTAGAGACATAACTGGTCTAGACTAGCACGATGAAAATACATCAACCTGGACTCCATGTTTATTTTACACATCTACAGTCAGACCTTGAAATGTAGATTTTGTGTAGCTTGTAGCAGACTTGTGTTGCCTTATGTGTTAGCAAAGTCACTGT
Source organism: Lissotriton vulgaris (assembly GCF_964263255.1). Classification (NCBI taxonomy): domain Eukaryota; kingdom Metazoa; phylum Chordata; class Amphibia; order Caudata; family Salamandridae; genus Lissotriton; species Lissotriton vulgaris. The sequence goes on from NC_141691.1 coordinate 887,267,821, forward strand.
TTAGATAAAAATGACACTTTTCCAAGTTCTGCAAAAGGTAATGACATGCCATGCTGAATATGGGTCAAAGCAGAAAGGCTAACTTAACATGCTCAAAATGGAGCCTGACTTTGGGAGTTTTATGATAACAGCCAGGATAACAAGGGAGGAACAACTGGATCAGAACCTTGAGAAGGAGAAGGGGTAGGGTCCCTCAGATGCTTTTGAAATACAGTGGTCAAGAAATGCTGCAGACCTGGTGGAAGGTGTGATGACAGAAATCTGGGAAGCTCTCAAAAACATGGACTCTCAACTACCCTTCTTTCCTGCATTAACCTTAACCACAATTCTTCTCACAGAAGCCACAGTTGTTTCTTGAGTAAAAGGTTATTTTGCAAAGAAGGGTGAGAGATGAATGCACATCTGCATGGATTATAAGAAAATTATGTAGAAGCTCAGTGCATCTGCCCCCACCAAGAAAGAGGGTTTCATCATACTTTTTGAGACAGAGACAATTTAGTGGAAAAGCCCTAATACTCCCTGGGGTTCCCATCCCTGGAGCAAAATACAATGAAATGACAAAAGAGAGGAGAGCCACACTGCCACCAGGTCTGAGCCCACCCCCATGCAGGGTTCGATCCAGCTACCCTGCACTGGGCGCCAGGGTCCGCCCGGCTGACTCTGCCTCCTGGTAACCCCCAGTGCTCTGATTTACTGTTTTTTTGTCAGTGTATTGCTGCCTGCTGCATTAGTCATTCCGCTGCCTTGTCCTCTCATTGTTTGCATTTTTCCGCCCATTTCCCCGCCGCTGCTGCCCCTGTGGCCCGGCCCTGATCCAGCCACTCCCGCCTCCTTGCCTCCGCTCCCACCCCTCCCTTCATATGGCGACCGCTGCAGGGGAGCGCGTGTGAGACCTTGACCTCAGGGCCACTGCCAGCACTCTCCCCAGCAGCTCTGTCACACTGCCATCAGGTCTGAGCCCATCCCCGTGCAGGGTTTGATACAGCTACCCTGCACTGCGCGCCAGGGCCCACCCAGCTGCCTCTGCCTCCTGGTAACCCCTAGTGCTTCCCCATCTGTTGCTGATTGTTTTCTTTTTCTGATTGTCTGATTTCTGATTTACAGTATTTTTTTCGTTGTATTGCTGCCTGCTGCATTAGTTCCCCCCTCATTCTGCATCTTGTCCCCGCATTGTTTGATTTTTTCCACCTGTTTTCCCACCGCTGCTGCCCCTGCGGCCCGCCCGACCCAGCTGCTCCAGGCTCCTGCCTCGGCTCCCGCCCTCCTCCCCTTCATATGGCGACCGCTGCAAGGTTGCACAGCGGGCGTGCCTCTGACGCACCAAAGGCGCACCTAAGGCAAGCCCATCTGCACCCGTCTGCGCATGGACCATGCCCAGCACCAGACCCATTGGTCCCCGCGAGCACCATGGCACCAGGCGCTGCTACGACACCAACACTCTACACGTGCTCAACGCCGGCCGATCCCCCACCTGCTTCTGGCCACCCCGAAACTCACCCATGGACCTTTCACCTGCCGCAACTGCAGCTACACCAGCCAGCGTATACCTGCACAACCTGCCCTTCCATCCAAAACATGCCACACCCACCTATTATGCATACTTCTCATCAACAGCTCAGTCCACAAGCACGGCGTCAAACTTTGGGGCCCCCTTGATTCATCCTCCCTGGACGTCCCCTTCCTGACAGTGACCTGGATGAGTGCCTCATCGGCGCCCGACATAGCCATAGCCATCCTGGACGGCTACAAGATCACCCGCAGGGACCACGCCAACAAACCATGAGGAGGAATTGCCATCTTCCACAGGAACACCATCAGCATTTCAACCAACACTGGAGACTCTCTCAGCATAGCCCAACACCTACACTTCCATATCCACGCCGATCACAACACCACCCTCAGGGGAACCCTTGTCTACAGACCCCCGGGACCACGAAAACAGTTCAGGGACTCCATCATCAACCTCATCAGCTCGCATGCCCTCGCCTCTCAGACTACATCCTCCTCGGTGATCCGAACTTCCACTTCGAGAACGCCAACAACAGCAGCTCCACAACTCTGATCGACAACCTCGCCAACCTTGGACTCAAACAGCTCATCTCGACACCCACCCACTCCGCCGGACACATGCTCGACCCCATCTTCTCCAGCGGCAAACACATCACCTTCAGCCACACCACCGAACTCTACTAGACCGACCACCACTGCATCCATTTCTTCTTCGAGAAACACACCACACACAACCAACCACAACGACTCCCTCACCCCAGCTGGAACAAAGTCACTGAAGACCAGCTCCTCACCCCCCTCGGCTGAGACCCTCCATCCAAACCCTTGGATACCAACTCAGCAGCCCACAACTTCAGACATGGATTGACAACTGCGCCAACACCCTCGCCCCGATCTGTAAACCCTCAAACAGGTGCACCGACATGAGAGCCATTTGGTTCAATGCCGACCTACAGATCTCCAAGCAGACCTGCTGAAGAATCGAGAAACAGTTGCGCCAAGACCAGACACCAGACAACCATGCAGCCCTCGTGCACGCCAGATGCACACACCGCCAACTCATCCCATCTACCAAAAGAACCTCCTTCAAGGAACGCATCAACAACAATGCACACTGGGGCAGTGATCCCCAGGGTCTTTTAGAGACCCTTTCTCCTCAAAAATACTTTGGGCCCAGTGGATGGGGTCCCTGGGGCCAATTATGGGTCAGGGAGGAGGGCCACATGCCCCTACCCCTTAGTTAAAGAATGTGGCCAGGCGTTTTTTGTTTAACAAATCTTCACAAAATCTCTAACCAAAAGTGACCTACTCTGTTTAGTTTTGCATGGAAACTTTTATAGTGATCTGTCAGGCTGTATGGGGTTACAAAATGTGCATTTCCAATGCAATTTCTCGTAGAGATTTTAGACACGGCTACAGCCCGTACAACTGGACGGAGTTACACCAAATTTTGCAGATAACTGGCTCTTGGTCCTGAAAGAGCCCTTTTTTTCTAATTTGGTGTAGATCCCTTCTGTACTTTTGGAGTTATTTAAGAAATATAGATATATAGGGATGTGAATCCTATGCGGATCCAACAGATCACATGCTTAGATCTGAGTGCACCCACTCTTAGACCCATACAGCCACTGATATACCCCTCACAAAACCACCCACACAGCAACTCACATAACCACATACCCACTCAAACACCCACTCATTGACCCATACAGCCACTCACAATCCCACTCATATGCCCACACAACCGCTCACACACCCACATAACCACTCATATACCCACTTATAGACCCATATAACCACCACACACACCCATACAACCACTCAAACACCCACTCATATACCCACACAATCACCTACACACCCCATCACATACCTATACAAAAACTTGCACATCTACTCAAACACCCATACAACCACTCACACACCTACTCACACACTCAAACAGCTACTCAGACACCCACTCACATACTCACACAATCACTCACCCATACAACCACTCACACACACATTCATACAACTACTCACATATCCATACAACCACTAAAACACCATACAACTATTCACACTGCCGCTCACACACTGAGAAAACACCACACAAAACCATTTACAGACCTACAGGCACTCATATTCCCACTGACAGACCTATACAGCCACTAACACACCCACTGAAAGACCCATACAGCCACTCACACACCCATCAGCCACCCACTCACACACTGATACAGCTAGTCACACAGCCACTAAGATGATATATGTTAGAAATAGTATGACCCATTAGTAGTATAGAAAGAATAGTAGTTTCACTTATGCAGTAGTTTAGAAATATGTTTAAGTCTCAGAAACATTTGCAAAACACTCACACTTTTACATAGATTAGTCAGTCACCCATACATTCACTGAGATACATACAATCACTCCCTTACACAGTCAGTCACACACTCACTGAATCATCCATACAGACACTCATATACACATTCATTCTTCAATATACCTTGGCGTGTATATATATATATCTATATATACCAAACAGGTCCCACAAAGAGTTGAAACATCTGAGTCAGACGTCACAGAAAATGAGTCCAGTGACGAGCAACCAGGTAGATCAGTGGAAGGGAGGAATGTTCCTACTCCTTTTCACGACAAATTCAAAATCATCCGTCAATCGTGGTTAAGGGTGGGCAAGAATAAACCCCCAGAAGGAGGTGCAGAAAAACCCGCAGAGGCGGGGGCGGCAGGAAGAGGAAGGGGCAAGGCACCCGGCTTGGTGAGTTGCAAGAAGAACACAAAAAGGCATTTGAGGCGTCGAACATTACAGTGGTCAACCTAACAGATAGAACACTAACAGACATGGAATTGAAAGTACTCACTCTAGGACTAACATTTTGTCCCAGTAATCATCTACAGTACACGCAATCACGGATAGATCTGTTCAGCTTAGCTCGAAAATTGAAACTCCATAAATACTTTAAAATCAGATCTAATGTGAGAGAACAAAAGGGTATAACATCTAGGTTGACTGCAAGAGATGCACTAACAGAAAAAGATTTACTGGCAATAGAGTTCCTTGAAAATCTAAATTTGGAGATTGAGGACACGCATAAATCTAATAATGACATGGCAGAAAGAGCAGTCAATGTGGGCATTGAGCAAGAGCGTGAGGAGAGCCCTTTAAAACCTAAATCTTTGTTTAACCCTCAAATGCCATGGGATGCCATTGACATATTCTCTGAAGCCATGACAAATGACCTCTTAAAATTCAGAGTAAAGGCAAAAAATAAAGTATTTTCTAACAATCTGTCAAAGGTGGAAAAGCAGGCACTTCAGAACTTGATGCAGGATCAATCTATCATCATAAAACCCTCTGATAAAGGGGGGAATGTGGTGTTGCAAACTAGGGAAGAATACTGTAATGATGCATTAAAGCAACTAAATATGAACTGCTATCAAAAAGTAACAGCTAAACTATCAAAGCAGCATAAAAGTGTAAGATTATTTGTTGATTAATTAAAATCATTACAAAAAGAAAAAGTACATATCAAGCACACAGTCTGATTGAAAATATATGAATACAATGCCCAAAAATAATTTTGTTGACAATTGTTTAACCATGTTCCAGCTAGGGATTAAAGTGCATGATGCTAGCAGCAAATATTATCCAATTTTTTATAGCAGTCTACAAGTTCTAGATAAAGTGCAATGAGCTCACATAGCAAAAACTAAGGTGCAATGTGCTAGCAGCAAATATTCAATAACAGTTAGCAGCAGAATAAAAGAACAATTTTGCAGATTGTCTATAACTATTAGCAGCAAAAATACAATAGTATTTCAAGATCAACAGTAAAGTGACTTATGCTATCAGCAGAAAAATGAAAAGTGCATTCAGTTTTTCACCAGCAAAGCTAAAGTGCCTTAAGCTAGCAGCATAAAGTTATTATTATATAATACATAGCACCTTTTGGGGAAAAAGTGCACATACTCGTGTCTGTAAAATCATAAAATAAGGGGACATGATGAGCCAAACATAGCTATAAAAGTTGCCTAACAACATACAAATATTACACAATTTCAAAATGAATTAAAAGTGCCAACAAATAGCCCATCAACTCCCAAAAAACAGTAAAATCATTATTTTGCAGCCGTAACGGACTTAACATTTACTTTGGGTGTCAACCTTGCATAGTTTCTTTTCCACTCGAAAAATGAATTGAACAAATCGATGTATAATATAAACATTGACACCACGTAAGCCAAATTATAATGCCGATCTACAAGTTCTGACTCCTATTTCTTTAAAAATAGATTTTACAATTGTCTTCTGTTCCAGCAACATTTTTGAGCATAGTGTTACCATGTGCAGCAAAGTTTCCTCATACTGCCCGCAAAGCCTACAAATATTTGATGTCCATTTATACTCCCACTCAGGGGTTCCATCTTTGGTTGGATATATGCCAAACCTTAATAGCATACATTTCTTTTTAATCGAGGGTTTTAGATGAAAAAGTAAATAAGGTTGGACAAACATTTTCTCAAAAGAGTTTGCCATAGACCAGAAGTGTTTTTCTTCTCAGCTCATCTTTATCCATTATTTCTGACAACAGAGCAGCGGTTGAATTAATTGATTTTTTATAAACCGTTGTGCTCCTCACTTCATCTACCAGGTTAGGGCATTTGAAATTTAGAAGACACTCAGATAAATAATCCTGCCAGCTTCTCGAATATTGGTCTTCCGAGATCTCGCGCCGGCTCACATTTGCCAGTGTGCCCTCATCGGCTCGAGATAGTGCCAATAATGTTTTTAAAAATGTAGCTTTGCGAACCAAGAGTTGATTACTTAAACCATATTCCAGTCTTAAATTGGCACGAGGAATCTGTCTAGGAATCCTAAAAACTGATTTATATGTCCTTACCACTATGCCCTCAAGCAATTTCGCATCCCTTCCCCTGAAAATTATTGAGCCATACTCCAGGGAGGGAATAAGCTTTGCTCTCATGGCTTTGAGCAAGTGATCGTAATTGGGACATAATAACTTATCTCTCAGTTTTCGAAAAGCAAAAGCAAGTGAGGTACCTTTAGCTTCTATGTTATTAAAATGCTGTCTAAATGTCAATCCGTTACCGACACCCTCACGAAAGTCACCTATTACTGGTATTACACCCCAGAAAAACTCCATGAGATTGATCACACACGAGAGGCGCTGTGCTGGAGAGGCTGTGGGGGGAGGGGCACATTGGTCCATTTGCTTTGGGACTGTCCATGCTTGCAGGACTACTGGAGCAAAGTTTTGGATGAGGTGGACCTACACCTGGACACTACACTTCCACGATTCCCCGCATACGTACTTCTGGGTTCTCCCAATCCTGTTACCTATCCTTTGTGCTCCCACTGGGGCAGATTGATAGCAATAGCCCTGGGGTCTGTGTTGCAAAATATAATCACATTCTGGCGCTCTGCACACACCCCTACCTTTCAGGGTTGATTACACCGCCTCTGGAGTGTTCTAGGGATGGAAAAACTATCTTTGGTCGCCAGGGGAGAGGGGGATAAATACCCAGACCTGTGGCGCCCCTGTTTGGCGCTCCTTGCTACAGAATTCAGGGAAGTGACCTGTCCAAGGTTTCTGCGGCTTCTCCGGTTACCTGATGATTTTGCTACGAAGTCGACAGAGTAGGCAATAGCGCCTACGAAGCGTGTGGTTTGGACCTGGAACGGGGGTGGAGGGTGGGACAGGGGGGGGAAGGGGGAATGGGAGTTGGGGGGGCAGTCGAAGGGGGGGTTTGGTTTTGTTTGTTTGGAGAAACCAGGACAAGCAGCACCGGAGGGACGGGCCTGGCTCGGCTTTTGGGACCGCATTACCCCGTGGGTCCCTTTTTCCTCCTTCCGGACTGAGCTCTATGGGCTTGAGTTGCCCGACTATTAACCTTGATTGGGACTCCCGGTGTACACATGCCGTGTTCTGGCTCTCCCTCATGATTACAACCATATTTACTGTTTCAAAAGCTGTATCATCACTAGTGGCTGAATGTTGACGCCGCTCAGTGTGTAACGCATTCTATTGTTCTTCATCTATGTGTACAGCGTAATAAACATACTTTAAACATAAATGTCAATCCGGTACAAAAGGGGGTGGTGATGGACAGAGCATCTGAATCAATCAAACACTCACACCCAGTCAACAGATCAGGGTTTAATCCATCACCGTTCTTTAGCCCACTCTGCCACCCCAGTTCAGACATGGCTATATGCAAATCAGTCTGACCCTGTGCCTCATGGGAACCGTCCAGCCCGAACTGCCAAGCCATGTCTTCCCTGGACCGGAAACAAGCTTCCGAGGACCGGTTTCTGGCATTCCAGCCGTCTTCAGCCCGGCTTGCTTGAATCCAGTGGCAAAGTGAGCAAGGGACTCATGTCTGAGCATACTCTGCCACACTTATGGCGGCCAAAAGCGGTACAAAAGGGGGTGGTGATGGGTGATTTGCATATAGCCATTGTCTGACCTAGGGTGGTAAGGAGTGCAAAAAAACGATGGATTTAGGCCCAGATCTTTGTACTGGGGTAAATGTAAGAAATTGTTCTGCATTCTGTCCATCAACTGTTTTTTGCGATTTTCACCCGAGTGGACTGGGTATGCTCAGACGTGAGTCCCAGGCACTCCACATCACTGGAGTCAAGCTATCCAGGCTGAAGAAGGCTGATAGCCAGAAACTGGTCCTTGGATGCTTGATTCCGGTCTAGGAAAGACATGGTTTGGTAGTTCAGACTGGACTGTTACCATGAGGCACAGGGTCGAGGCTGATTTGCATATAGCCATTGTCTGACCTAGGGTGGTGTGGAGTGCAAAAAAAACGATGGATTTAGGCCCAGATCTTTGTACTGGGGTGAATGTAAGACATTTTTCTGCATTCTGTCCATCATCTGTGTTTTTTGAAATTTTCATCCCGAGTGGGCTGGGTATGCCCAGGCACTCCACATCACTGGAGTCAAGCTATCCAGGCTGAAGAAGGCTGATAGCCAGAAACTGGTTCTTGGATGCTTGATTCCGGTCTAGGAAAGACATGGCTTGGTAGTTCGGGCTGGACTGTTCCCATGTGGCACAGGGTCGAGGCTGATTTGCATATAGCCATTGTCTGACCTAGGGTGGTGTGGAGTGCAAACAATTATGGATTCAGGCCCAGATCTTTGTACTGGGGTGAATGTAAGACATTGTTCTGCATTCTGTCCATCAACTGTGTTTTTTGCAATTTTCACCCCGAGTGGGCTGGGTATGCTCAGACGTGAGTCCCAGGCACTCCACATCACTGGAGTCAAGCTATCCAGGCTGAAGAAGGCTGATAGCCAGAAACCGGTCCTTGGATGCTTGATTCCGGTCTAGGAAAGACATGGCTTGGTAGATCAGGCTGGGCTGTTCCCATGAGGCACAGGGTCGAGGCTGATTTGCATATAGCCATTGTCTGACCTAGGGTGGTGTGGAGTGCAAAAAAATGATGGATTTAGGCCCAGATCTTTTTACTGGGGTGAATGTAAGAAATTGTTCTGCATTCTGTCCATCAACTGTGTTTTTTGCAATTTTCACCCGAGTGGGCTGGGTATGCTCAGACGTGAGTCCCAGGCACTCCACATCACTGGAGTCAAGCTATCCAGGCCGAAGAAGGCTGATAGCCAGAAACTGGTCCTTGGATGCTTGATTCCGGTCTAGGAAAGACATGGTTTGGTAGTTCGGGCTGGACTGTTCCCATGTGGCACAGGGTCGAGGCTGATTTGCATATAGCCATTGTCTGACCTAGGGTGGTGTGGAGTGCACAAAAATGATGGATTTAGGCCCAGATCTTTGTACTGGGGTGAATGTAAGACATTGTTCTGCATTCTGTCCATCAACTGTGTTTTTTGCAATTTTCACCCCAAGTGGGCCGGGTATGCTCAGACGTGAGTCCCAGGCACTCCACATCACTGGAGACAAGCTATCCAGGCTGAAGAAGGCTGATATCCAGAAGCCGGTCCTTGGATGCTTGATTCCGGTCTAGGAAAGACATGGCTTGGTAGATCGGGCTGGGCTGTTCCCATGAGGCACAGGGTCGAGGCTGATTTGCATATAGCCATTGTCTGACCTAGGGTGGTGTGGAGTGCAAAAAATGATGGATTTAGGCCCAGATCTTTGTACTGGGGTGAATGTAAGACATTGTTCTGCATTCTGTCCATCAACTGTGTTTTTTGCAATTTTCACCCCGAGTGGGCTGGGTATGCTCAGACGTGAGTCCCAGGCACTCACATCACTGGAGTCAAGCTATCCAGGCTGAAGAAGGCTGATAGCCAGAAACCGGTCCTTGGATGCTTGATTCCGGTCTAGGAAAGACATGGCTTGGTAGATCGAGCTGGGCTGTTCCCATGAGGCACAGGGTCGAGGCTGATTTGCATATAGCCATTGTCTGACCTAGGGTGGTGTGGAGTGCAAAAAAAACAATGGATTTAGCCCCAGATCTTTGTACTGGGGTGAATGTAAGACATTATTCTGCATTCTGTCCATCAACTGAATGAATGAATGAATTTTTATTGTTTGGTTACTCAAAACCATTACATTAAAACAAGATACAAAGTTAAAAAAATTGCAAAAGTTAAAACCAAGGGAGTTTGTGCCGCCCAGGGGGCTGGGGTTGCTGTGAGTGAGGTTCATATTGAGGCATGGGTCTGCAAAGTCACTGTCTGGGCAGGCCCTCCAGGGCCATCAGCAGGGATCGTGTCTGGTGAATGAACTTTCCGAAGGAGGCCATGTGCTTTACCGTTGTCAAGGTATAAAGGTAGGTGGTCCCCTTCTTTGCGGTGCGGATTCCTGATTGTCTTAGAATTTGCCTGAGATAGAGACTGCGGGCCCTGCGCAGGGCAGGGCAGCAGAATAGTAGGTGGGCCAGTGACTCACGTTTATACCTGCAGAGCCTGCATTCCCGTACTCCTAAGCCTGTTCTGCATTCTGTCCATCAACTGTGTTTTTTGTAAATGTCAATCCATCATCAAATGTGATTCCCGAATATTTATAAGATTTTACACAGTCTATAGTTAAACCATTAATATTCAAATCCTTTACCCCTAATTTGCCTTTCCCTATTGACATTATTTTTGTTTTTGTTGTATTGATTGTTAACCCCATGCATGCTCATGATCGAGCTGCTCCGTCATGAGCCGCGGTTGCGCTGTGCTCATGACGGAGAGGTTCCGTCATGGCCCTGCGCGGCACGTTCTATTGAGCGGGCAGGGCCATGACGGAACCGCTCCGTCATGAGCACAGCGCAACCGCGGCTCCGTCACGAGCCGCAGTTGCGCTGTGCTCATGACGGAGCGGTTCCGCGGTTCCGCTCGCCCCCCCCCAGCGCTGCGGCGGAATTGCCGCCGCAGCGAAGGGGTTAAACCATTTTGACTAGCATATATTTTAAATGAATTTATTAGTCTTTTTATTAGTCTTTTTAATCCTATAATAGTTTGGCTAAGTAAAATGGTAATGTCTGCATACTGTAAGTATTTGATTTATTTACCCATCACAGCGGGGGAGTGCGAAATTACATCATTAAAATGGGCTGGGAGATCGGACATAAATAAATTAAAAAGGCAAGGAGTGAGCACACAGCCTTGTTTTAAGCCCACATTTGTTTCAAGGCGACGGGTGGTGTGTCTACCGTCGCCAATTTTGATCTGAACCCAAGAACCTCAAGGACAAGATGGCCGCCTGGTAGGAGCTGCCTGAAGGAGCTCCCCGTGCTTGGGATCCCTTAACCGGGTATATCCCTGTTAGCGGCAGCCATCGATCGTCTCTGGAACATGAAGATCAAGAGTAACTGGATGTGCTAACTTCCACCCCGGTGATCACCGTTGTGTCCAGCCAGGATCACAGCAGAGGAGTCCCAGCAGCGTCGGAGAGTTGAGAGGCTCGGGTCGCGGATCAGCGCTGCGACCGGCCCGCACCACAGCAGAGGAGTCCCAGCGGCGTGGAGGGCTGAGAGAGGCTCGGGTCATTAGTAGTGGATGCCTCGAAACCTCAACAGCCGGCACCGGGACCAAGGCGGGACGAACACCGGACCCCTCCCCCCACTCCTGGTCAAAACAGATGCTGGCTGCTACTCCGGGACCGGGGGTCGAGGCAACGACAACGGACCCCTCCCATCGGCAGCAGAGGGCACTGGCTGCAGCACCGGGACCAGCGCGGATCGTGGTGGACAACGGAAGTCCCCCCCCTCCTCCCGCCCGCTACGCAGCAGAGGAATAGAGGGCAGCTGACACTGAACACAAAGGCGAGACGAACACCGGACCCCTTCCCCACTCCCGATCAGCAACAGCTGTGGATGCTATCCCGGGTCTGAAGGGGGTCGAGGTACCCAACCACAACGGGCTGCGGGAACAGACTGCGAGCGGGAGTGCTACACCGCTGCACAGAGACCTGCATGAATGCACGAGGCACACGACAGCGCCTAGTGAGGTGAGAGAGGCTGCAGCCTAGGAGTTCTGGCAAACTTGCGGGCAACAGTGAGGATCCCTCGGCGGACGTGACTCGGTGCCCCCCCCTCCCCTCATGCTGTTTGTCGGGACCCTGGGAGCGGACCTGCGGAGCAGACAGGCGGAACTACTGCCTTCTTGCGGTGCTGGCGGGAATCGAGGCTCCCAGGTCGTGCATGGGGTCCAACATGCAGCCTGCCAGCAGGTCACCGCATACTGAATACAACACTTTTGGCCTGGACCCTCGTCGACTGCAAAATGCGTTGGCGGCAAAACTGCATTCTCAGCAATAAGGTACAGTCTGAGCTGGCAAGAACTAAAAGGTATTTCACTCATTTACTTCACTCGCTTCACATTTTTAAACCGCCTTTGTTCAAAAGGGCAAGGGTCACTAACTGAATTTATAAATCTCCGCCTGTACCTCCAGATGCCCACGAGGCTCCTCGACATAACTCCCCCACATAGATCCATCAAAACAGAGATTAGACTCCCAGAAGGCTAAGAGCTGGGCTTAATCAAATAGAATATGAATCTGCCCCTCCCTGCTCTCAAAGCAAGAACAACAAAGAGAGGACTACGGCTCTAACTACCCTACTTGGCGGCCATTTTAGACTGGTCTCTCTCAGTGGCTGCCATCATGGACTAGTCAATCTCACTACTGGATCATGACCTAAGAACTGGTCACATAGACTAATTTCAACTACCGCGCACTTTACTTTACTTAGCCGGTACTGACACCTTCTCGTGATAGGGTCTGCCTTCTACAATTATCTTTACATTAGTCGTCCTCTTATGTAATTGTGTTTTTTACATGTAATGCACCGACTGCTACCTCATATATTTTTGGATGCTCACAGTTTACTATTATTTCATATATTTTTGGATGCGCACAGTTTACACTGTCTTGTGAGAGAGTCTGCCTTTTATTGCAGTATCTTTACATTAGTCGTTTTTTTATGTAATTGTGTTTTTTACCTGTAATGCACCGACTGCTACCTCATATATTTTTGGATGCTCACAGTTTACAAATATTTGATTTATATATTGGTTTTATAACCTGTTGTTTATGTAATTGTTTTTACCCGACTGCTACCTCATATATTTTTTGGATGCTCACAGTTTACAAATATTTGATTTATATATTGGTTTTATAACCTGTTGTTTATGTAATGGTTTTTACCTGTAATGCACCAGCTGCTACCTCATATATTTTTGGATGCTCACAGTTTACTATTATTTCATATATTTTTGGATGCGCACAGTTTACACTGTCTTGTGAGAGGGTCTGCCTTTTATTGCAGTATCTTTACATTAGTCGTTTTTTTATGTAATTGTGTTTTTTACCTGTAATGCACCGACTGTTACCTCATATATTTTTGGATGCTCACAGTTTACAAATATTTGATTTATATATTGGTTTTATAACCTGTTCTTTATGTAATTGTTTTTACCCGACTGCTACCTCATATATTTTTGGATGCTCACAGTTTACAAATATTTGATTTATATATTGGTTTTAAAACCTGTTGTTTATGTAATTGTTTTTACCTGTAATGCACCAACTGCTACCTCATATATTTTTGGGTGCTCACAGCTTACAACGATATGTTTTTTATGGAGTGGTTTCTATAACGTGTAATGCACGGACTGCCACCTCAGATATTTTTGGTGCTCACTAGTGTCGCGTGATACTTATAACTTCTGTACTGCAACGTTTGCTACCTCATATTTTTTCTGGTTGCTCACTAATGTCACTTTTGATTCATGTAACATACTATTGCTTCTGTATTTTGCTCCAGTATACAGTCAGCTTTTCACCTCTACTTGTATTCTGCACATTTCGGCAAACTACACCCATTTAACTCTTAACTCTTAACTTTTACCCCTGTAATGGACCGATGACTTACCCATGTATCTTGGCTCCTCACTAGAGTTGCATCAGCTCATTGTAAATTATTGTCTGCGCCTGTACCCTGTCCCCTAACCGCACCTACCTATACCGCCATTCCAACATGGATCTCATCGGTAAGAACACATATAAAATCATCTACCCACCCGCAATCACCAAAAAAGCCGCTAAACGCTTTAAACACAACTTCCTGTGGTCCCACTCTGAAACACCGTTTGCAGACACCTACTTCTCACCGGTCAATGGATCTCTGAACACTGATATCATCTTCCACACCGCACGCAGAGCTCACTGGAGAAAAGCGTTCCTCGCCCTGCTCTCCGTCTCCACCACCAGGAAATCCAAGCATGGTATTACACTCTCCATCACACCATCCCAACTCTTCCCAGGCAGATCCACCATCACTATCTACAATAACGGGATTGTCCTAATCCAATCCACAGACAGGAATCTGGAGCTATTAGACAACCTGTTCCCCACCTTCATAGAGCACCTCTCCAATCCTAGGATTCCCACGCATATCTCCCCCAATCCTAACACCCTTGACTCCACAGCCCCCACTCCCAACCCCTCTAACGTAGCCCAACCCCAGAGAGACAGGCACTACACCCCTACCCCAGCACTTTAGTCACTCACCCACCTGCTGTGGCTGCTCCACACTCCTCAATTACAGTCACAGATCTCTCCCCCATTTGCCTCAGCCTCACCCCCACCCCTATCAACATTCGGTCCTCCACTCATTTCACCCCCACTTCTCTCACCCCTGACTCCAATGCTCTCACCAGCAACACCACCCCCCCTCCAACACTCTAACCTCCACACATACCATTAACACTCCGCTCACCCCTGACATCACAACTCCCACCCACAACCTAGCTCAGATCCGGAACGACATTCTCAACGACAATTCCTACCATTTATCCCCTCCCACTCTCAGTCCCCACTACCCTCTGACTAAACACGCAGAACACACCTCCTCTCTCAACTTAACTCCCCCTCCTCACAACAGGAGCACTACCAATCCCATTCCCCCCCCCCACTCTCAGCCCCCAATACCCTTGCGGCACCACCACCAACACTAACATACACCCATCCTCCACCCTGCTCTCTCCGCCCTACACCACTGCCCTTTCCCTCACCACCAACCCCCTCTCTACATCATCCACACCCCTCCCGCCCAAAATCTCCCTCCTCCCTAACTCCTTCCCGTACACTGACACTGACACTACGGAGCCCTGCAAGAATACCAGCCTACTCCCCGACATGCTCGACGATTCATTGGGCAGTCATGCACCTCTGATCTCCGCTCCCACCTCCATCGCATACCCCATGTTAGATAGGATTATGGCCACACTCATCCAGGTCAAGTTAGACGTGCACAACATCAAAGAACTTCTCTCCACACACCACATACAACTCTCACCCACCTCCACCTCTCCCCCAAACATGCCCCCCACCCTTCCGGTTGACTCTCTCACTCAACACTCCCCACACCAGACTTCAACCACTGTCCGCAAGCACTACAGCCGTACTCGCCGCCCCTGCAACCCCTCACCCACCTCCACCTCTCCTCCAAACAGGCCCCCCTCCCTTCCGGTGGACTCTTCCACCCAACACTCCCCACACTGGACTTCAATCCCTGTCCGGAATCACAACAACCGTCCTCGTCGCCCCTGCAACCTGCTGTCAGACCTCGACACACGCACTCTCCTCTGATCCTACGACACAGCCCCCCACACATCCACCGCACACCTTACCATACCAACCATACACGCAAATTCCCTTAGACACCCTACTCTTAACAGCAGAATCTCCATCCCTAATAACCTTAGAAAAGTTCCTCTATCTCTAGAACCCTCTACCACCCTCAACACACCCCGCCTCAAATGCACTCTCCTCAACTGCAGATCGGCCTCGAAACATTCCGCCGCCATCGCTGATCTCATCCTCTCTTTGGACCTTGACCTAATCATTTTGACTGAAACCTGGCTAACTGAATCGTCGTCACCTATAATGGATATTTTGGTTCCTCCAAACTACCACATCATTAGACTTGACAGGTCCGGCAAATTAGGCGGTGGAATTGCATGCATTTACAGGAACAACCTCTCTGTTCGGAGAGTCAACCCCGCCTCCCTACCATCCCCTACATCCTGCGAATACATCTGCTTCGACATTGTCAATGAGGGCAAATCGATATGCTCTCTGCACGGCATTTACCACCCACCTAGGGACAACCCTACCTTTTCCCAACAAATCATGGATATGATCTCAACCAATTCTGGACGGCAGCTCACCCAAATATACCTTGGTGACTTTAACCTACACTGGAACGACCGCAATGACGCGGTGGTAAATAGTCTTAAAAACTTCCTCAATGCCCACGACCTCACCCAAATATGCAACAGCCCGACCCACGAGAAAGGTGCAATCCTCGACCTTATCATTTCCAAAGAGGACCATAGCCAACTCGAGTCCATCCTACCCTGTGACTGGTCAGACCATCATATTGTCACCTTCTTCATCAATGAAAAAGTTAAAACTAACCCGGCTCAACCCTCCAAGCCCAAAGTCTGGAAAAGAGACCTGAAAAAACTCAACCCAAGCTCTCTGCCTCCTAACAGCTGCAAACTCCTACTCCCACCTAACGGCACGACGGACGTTCAATCCTTAACTGATCACTATCTCAATACTATGACCTCAATAATTAATGAGGCAGCACCAATGCAGCTAAAAAGAGTCTCCACCAAAATCTCCAATCCATGGTACGACGGGAGTCTCAATGAGGATAGACGAGACGTGCGAATGGCAGAGCGCACCTGGAGATCAGCTCCCTCTGCACTGCACTTAAAAACGCTGAAGAAAAAAAGAAACGCCTATTTCAGGAAAATTAAACGCTCAAAATCAGAGTTCTTCAGCCTTCAGCTCCACCAAGCAAAAAACCGTCCGAGGAAACTGTTTGAGCTAATCAGAACACAAACCAAGGAGCAACCCCAACCACCTAGCACGGTGTGCGAAGCACCCTCCTGTGAAGACTTCTCCGCCTTCTTTATCCAAAAAACTGATAACATAAAGAGCGATCTCCTCATTGATGCAAGCCTCTACCCCAGACCCCACTGCGCAACATCAACTGAACCAAAAAACAATGCTTCATGGTCATCCTTTGACACCTACTCCGAAGAAGAAATCAGCAAACTACTCAGCACCTTGAAACCATCCAATCACCTCTCAGACCCCCTTCCAGCTGCCGGGGTAAAAGGCTTTACCCCTTTGATTCTCCCACTCTGGACTAAAATCATCAACAGCTCACTACAACAAGGAATCATACCTGACTCCCTCAAAGTTGGACAAGTAACACCCTTACTTAAAAAACCTACAGCCGACCCATCTGATCTGAACAACTACCGCCCCATTACCAATATTCCCACTCTTGCTAAACTGCTGGAAAAATGTGCACAGCTACAATTGACTAAACACATTGATCAGTTTGAGCTACTCAACCCTCATCAATCAGGCTTCCGAGCTGGGCACAGCACAGAAACTGCTATGACTCACATAATTGATGACGCACTTCAAATCCTAGACCAAAACGACACCTGCCTCCTCATCCTGCTTGATCTCTCTTCAGCATTCGACACCATTAAACATGAGAAGCTACTCGAACTTCTAAACACAAGAATGGGTATATCTGGAACTGTTCTCAAATGGTTCACATCCTTCCTACACAACAGATCGCAGAAATTCAAGAGCAACAACATGATGTCCTCGCCAATACCTGTATCGCTAGGCGTCCCCCAAGGATCCTCTCTATCCCCGACTCTGTTCAACCTAGTTATGGAACCTCTCACCACGCTACTACAATCATCCAATGTTCTCTTTCACATGTACGCCGACGACACCCAACTCTATCTCAAACTACAATCCCCCAAAGACATTCTGCTCCTGAACTCAACGATCAGAAGCACCCAATCCTGGCTTGCCGATAATCACCTCAAACTCAATGCTCTGAAAACAGAGTTCCTTTTGATCGCACCTCCAGCAAAGATCGCTACCACCCAAACTTGGCTTAAACACCTAACCGCACTCAATGTCCAACCCACCATCGTGGACTCAGCTAAATCTCTAGGCATAACACTTGACACTAATCTCAACATGCAGCAACATATCAGCAAAGCAACTAAGGGAGCAAACTTCCAAATCAATACCTTGAGGAAACTCAAGCCCTTCCTCCCAGCTAAAGACTTCCAAACTGCAGTACAAGCACTAGTCATCCCGCGAATAGAACATGGCAGCATCGCACTCTGCGGTCTCCCCCTTACCACTACGGCACCCCTAAGAGCTTCCCTAAACGCTGCAGCGAGACTCATCACCGGGTCAAAAAAGCACTCTCATATCTCCCCTGACCTGAAATCCCTAAACTGGCTGCCTTTTGAAGACAGAATACACCTGAAAATTGCTTGCATGACACACAAGGCGGTTCAATTTAACTCCCCCGGCTACCTCACTCAGAAGCTTACAATCTCTGGCGGCTCTAGAAACACCAGAGGCACAAACAATCTTCTGCTGAAGCCTAGGAGATTCCGGAAGGAAAAAACGTATAAACGCTCATTCTCAGGAATGGCACCCAGAATCTGGAACTCACTCCATCCTGAAATCAGGCTCATCTCCTCCACTATTCGTTTTAAGAAAGAAGTAAAAGCTATCCTCATGGCTAAATACACCTGAACTACCACTTCGGACTCTGAAAGAATCTGCACAGATCCCCTATACCTGTTCGACCTCTATGCTTATCTGTATTATTTGGTTTTATTGTCTTGGCTTATTTGTATTATTTGTTTTATTGCCTTACACCTATTTGTACTGTTAGCTCTACCGACTTACCTGTTTTGGCTATGATCATGTACCCTCTGTTTGTAAAGCGCTCTGATATCTGCAAAGATCTTGTTCGCGCTATATAAAACTCTCAAAATAAAAATAAATAAATAAAGTATTGGAGTACAATAACGTAATCATTTTTAAAAGTGTTTCTGATATACCCCAATTAATTAATTTAGTCCAAAGAATATTTCTGGGGACAGAATCAAAAGCGGCTTTTAAGTCAATTAAACAGATGTACAATTTTTGTTTCCTACATTTTGCTCTTTCCCCTAGTAATATCAATAAAATAAAATCAGTGAGAGTTGATTCACCCTTCCTAAAACCCATTTGAAAAATTGGAATCAATTCTTCTCTTTGCGCCCAAGACTCCAACTCCTCTAGCAGACAACTTGCAAATATTTTCGCCTCTACGTCTGTGATGGTTATTAAGCGATAATTTGCTGGGTTGTCCTGGAGGTCACTTTTGTAAATCGGCTGTATAATGCTTCCCTGCCATGATTCCGGGATACAACCAGATTTAAGAACGTCATTAAAAAGGAGCGTTAATAACTCTGGCCATTTCGTAATTGTAGCTTTAAAAGTAGCATTGAGGATTCCATTAGGGCCAGGTGCTCCATTAGATCTGATCTTGAGTGAAACTTTTTTAACATTGTCCACAGACCATGGCTCAATATTGTGGGAGCATAGTGAGTCACTGATACTAAGGGGGACACCCCCTTCTTCTGGCTCCAATGTGCAGTGATGGTCAAGACGTTTAGCATTATTGATCGCTTGGCTTTGGGGAGCTGTTTTCACTTTATTAAAAAAGAAATCCAACTTAATTCATCTACATTAGCACTATTGCTTCTAAAAGTACCATTTTCTAAATTATTAATAATGCTGCAGAACAGTCGCAAGTCCTTAGATTTGCATCCGAAATGTAGTTTGGCCCAAGTTTCTTCATAATACAATTGTTTAGCCCTCCAGATTTCATTCTTATAACCCCTCTTTAAGTCTCTGATTTTAAGTGACATTAAAAAGTAGGACGTTCGTTTCAAATACAATAAGCGATGAGAAAACCAACCAGGGTTCTTTGGGTTCAAAATAACACCCCAGAGGGTTCCCTGTTAGAAAATGTGTCCAATAGGGAATCACATAGGGAGGGCCAAAGAGCAACCATCGAATTCCCTTTTCGCTAATATACTAATCGATTTAACATCTCACATGTTAACACAGGGAAGAAAACATTTCTAAAATTTGTACGAGTGCAAAATGATTGTCTTTACATCCCCAGATCATTTTTGGAATGTAGTAAGAAGATAAAGTATTATTGCTAAATAGAGCTAAAAAAAACAGATATAGTCTCACCAAGGAATACACCGTGCCAAAAAGAAAAATTTAAGCAAGAGGATAAAGTGCTATTATTGAATAGAGCCTCAAAGAATAGATATGGTCCTACCACCAGAGAGTATACTATGTGAATAAATGGAAAAGAGTCTACTCACTAAATAGCCTAATACAGATTAGTATATTAGCGAAAATTAACTTATTATGGTTTATGGTATTAACATCTAATCAAGTGTATATGTCACTTGTTTTTAGCCCTGACGAAGTCCTCAGGCTTATTAGCTGGACGAAACATGTGTTGGCAATGAACTGTACGTTAAGGAAATGATTGGAAGAACTGTACGCTGTGACTGCATATGAACTGTGAAGAAATAAAGGAGAAAAAATAAAAACTTTAAAATCACTCTCTTGGAGAATCAGTATCTTGATTGGACATATGTACTTTTTACCTAGAATTGCTCAGGTTGAGAATTGTTTACAATTCTGCCTTCTGGTAAATACTCAAAGGGAAAACTAAAGGCAATAACTTGGGGATTATAAACACAAGATCTCGGAGCACACAAAGATTATATAAATTTCCACATATGTAAGTCCAAAACTTCACTCATAACAAAGCTTCTTGAAAAAGTAATCTTTTTATTCCATTGGGATCCAATCCTTGTTCCAACGCGTTTCGCCTAGGTTAAAGACACCTACGGCTTCGTCAAGGCTGGAAATAACACAGAAAATGTGTATTTGTAATGAATTCTTAGACAGAAAATTGGTAAAACCTTACACCATAAACATGCAGACCGTGCAAGGACTTGTAAAACATTGGTGCATTGTAGCCACATTGGCTACTATCTGTTGTAAGACATATAAATCTCATATTGTTTAAACAAAGCTTATTCACAATAGTGTTGTATATTACAGAAAATTTATCACATCCTCAATATGTATTTACTTGAGGTGATAGCCTGTCATTTGTGTAGAACCCTTATATACCAAAGTGTTCATGGTTTTTTTATTTTTGTACAACCCAGGTGTTAGCGTCTAGTAAGAAAAAGCATCTTGCATGATGCTGGTACCTGCGAATATCAGTGTCACTCCTGCAGGTCAAAGAAAAAATGAAAAATATAAGAGTTTGATGGACCGTTTTGTAGCCGGTACCAATTAATAATAAGAGTCGAAGACTAGGTCAGTATGAACACTGAGAGCTAGTTTCTACCTTGTCGTAGTGCCCCTTCTGTGCGTGTTGTCCAGGCTAATCGGCCTTATAAAGTACGACAGCACGCCTGCAAATGTATTGGGCACGAGATTAGAAAAATATCCTAATGTTTGTTACACGTCGTGTGGCAGGAAATTGCAACATAAGTTGCTATTTCTACATAACAAAAAACCCTTACCTCGGGGTTATTAGTATGGCAGGAGTGGCGTAGAGTAACATGAAGATATTATAGGTCATCAGCCGGGATCGTAATAAAGTTTAAATATTCTGTGCCACTATCATGTTCTCCCTGCAAATATAACAAATATAGACTCGTATTTCGTTTAGGATACACAAACCTCTAGAGTAAAAAAACTCAAAATCAACCCCCGCTAGGGTCAACAAACTATTCTTACCCTAAGAACCAATATCTAGTTCTCTGATCCTGGCATCCTGCCCATGTACAGGTATGCAGTTGCCACTTACGTGTGTGCGCTAGAAAACGAAAGCCATAAACACTGAGGAGGGGCTCACCCGTCGGGATTGTGAATGGCCACCATCTTACAGTGGGTCCCCATTTGATTAATTTAATCGTAAATTGTATTTGAACTATCTTCAAGAATATGTGTAGACCGTGTTAATAGTTTATAACTTGAATAAAAAGAATATGTTGGGCGTAATTTTATGCTACCAATTGTTCCTATTCAAATGCAATTAGCAGCATTATCGTATTCGGAGACCAGTTAGAACAATTTATTCGGTGCTGAATTATTAACAGCAACGAATACTATTTAAAATAGTAAACCCACTCATGGAGACCCATGATTACAAATATATAACAAATCTGTATAAATGCCAGTTTACTAGACAGTGCACTCCGGCGTACCACAAAACAAACTATTACATCGCATATATCAATGCATATTATTTGCCACAATTCATTAAGTTCAAAAAGAAAAGTACCATAACACAATATAAGACAGCAGCAGAATTTTCTCAAAGATTGTGAACAGATTGAACATTGAACCCAAACCTCAATTCAACATTTTCAGACTGTGATCCATATTATCTGATGATTAATTTATATAACCATTTTTGTTATTTATTATTCACCCAGAAAAAATTGCATCTCCTGATCAAAGTCTCTACGGCTTTTAAACGCATGATCCATTTAGCTTCACACCTGCGTAGCAACAGCTCCCTGTTTCCCCCGCGTGGATCCACTTTGATTTGGTCAATCCCAAAACATACAAAGTTTTTGCTTTCTTTTTGGGCAGGACAATTATTAACATGTTCAGCTGTTGGGTATCTCGCGTCATTTTGTCAATCTTTGTGTGCTCCGAGATCTTGTGTTTATTATAATTTTCAACTGTGGTTGAAAATCAGTGGAGGTGGGGTGTTTGCCTCCTAACATCTTGGAAGCACCAATCATATTATTAGAGGATTTGGATACAAGTTTTTATCTTTATATGAGTGCCTATTAACCCACAACACCAGAAAGTCTTTGAACTTGGGGATTGTGGTCACTCTCAATCCTTGGGACAACCTCATAACTTTGAACTAAATCAGAGAGTTTATCTGACAATATAGTGTAGTCAATTATAGAAAGATTATCAATTTTATTAAATGTTGGAATATGCTCTCTATCATGCAAAATCGTTAGGTTATATTTAATAAACTCACAATTAGACCATTGGGCCAAAAGATCTGATTGAATTTCACGCTTTTTATACAATACAAGATGAGTATTAAAATCCCCAGAAATGATCATCTGTGAGTCCATATTATCATAGTATAGCACTTTCACCATTTCCCATAACGGGATAAGTTGTAACGATCTAACCTTTTTTTTCTAACTTAAATAAACATTTTAAAAAATTAGCGATTGTCTAGCAATTAATTTAACGCATTGTATCCATTTGACTTGAAGGTCAATCTCATAGTGTTCAACATCAAGGCTTAAAGAAACATATATAGAGAGACTACCACTTGGTCGACCAAAAGCGGCCTCCCTAGATGCCGCATTTAAATATTCATAATAGCCGATCAGTGGTATGCTACACATATTCCATATTTCTTACAAAAGTAACACATCAAAAGATTTTAAAAAGCCTACAACATGTACATCCTCTATAAGTGAATTAAAACCATTCATATTCCAAGAGCAAAGTTTAAAAGAAGTTGGTGCATTAACTAGAGTACCCCAGCATCAATCTATCTTTACTGTATTTTTTCTTGATAGTACAGACGGGAGCCAGCTCCAATCTTCAACCGCCTCGGGGATCCTCTTTAACTCCTCACATATACGTAATCCTGGCTGACAACTTTTAATTTTAATGCCACATAACCTGTTTAAGTCTGATGATGGGCCTGAGGCGCCTTTCAACACTCTAAATTGATCAACCTCAGTTAATTTTGGAGCATCCTTCTTCACTATTGGGCTGCACAACAATTTAATCGGTATTAATGGAGTCGATTATTGTAGACCTTGGAGTCTCCATACCTTAATCCTCCAACTTTCAAAGTTGTTAACATTAGCTAATATCTTTCTAACAATGTCATCATTTAGCCAAGTCATGATGGTAGTCTCCCTATTACCACCATAGACCTTAAACTCCACAGAATCCAGATCTTCAGATACTACATCCTTTAGATCTGGGGTTGCTTTTAGTAGTTTCAAAATGTTACCCCTATTCAAAATATCATGGGTACCTCGACTCGAATATTGGGGACAAAAAGCCACTTTTCTCTTTTCAACCAACACATCGGGGGGTTCTATATCACTCCTTACCCTTGAATCAGCTAATACTATCTTCCCAGCTATCGTCGGCATAGCCCAAGCCAACGGGTTTGGTCGTTCAGTCCCCTCTGATCTTGGATACAGTGCAATCACTTGAGCACATGTGCAAGATATTAACTGACTCTCTTAATCTGCTCTTACCATAGAGATCAGCTTAGTTAATTGAAAAAGCTTTGCGTCAATTCCTACAACATGTGTTGCTAAAGTATTTAAAATGTCCACCTGCATGTCTAGCTTGTCTGAATGAAAATTAAGGGTGTTTGTTATAGAATCCATAGTATTTAGCATACAATCCCATACACCATGCTCAGGGTTGCTGCCATTATTTTCCAAGGCACCAGATCTTGCCTGAAAGTTTCCGTCAAATGTTGTTACCAAAGATAAATCAGCTGAGTTAAAAGCTTTACATTGCTCATTTGTATTGGCCTTAGGATTATTACGTCTACTAGCCACACCTGGGATCAAAATTGACTTATTGATAGAAAAACTATTCTCCAAAATTATACTAGACTGGTCCAAATAAAAGGACGTGAATCACCAGTTGGTAAAGGTTGTTCAATAGGACTTGATACTAAATCATCCACCCCACCTTTATTTTTTAAATTGTCAACATTATGATCCATCACTACGACCACATCACTCACATTATAGATCGAACCAGAGGAAATATAAATTACTGAGCAGACAGCATTTATGCTCTCAGTGTTTTTTTTACTGAGCTCCTCCGGTCCGGTATTTTGCGAGTCCTCCACCAGGATTGGCCCGGTAAGGTGATCCACCATATTTTGACAGTGAATTTGTGCTTGCGTCTGCAGCCTGCCAGAATGCCCCAATAACCATTCAGGCGGTAAGAGTACTGAATCCTGTACCACTTTGTTTGGCTTTAGACTCCTCTCCTTAAAGCCAGCCACTTCATGCGACTTGAATGATCCCGGGGTAATTTTGGACTCTTTTACTGTACTGAAATGATCAGGATTTAAACTCCTATCTGCAGAATCAGTCTCTTTGCATGGCTTTGCTACTACCGAGTCGGTTTTAGACTCAGTTGTTTCACAAGGCTGAGCACTTTTTAGACACAGTAACAGAGATGATGGGTCAGATATTCTACAATCATTAAATGAAATCGATATTCTTAATTGTGTTTCTTTTTTGTTTTTGGGTAAGACTGTGGTGGTACTTAAAAAAGAAGCTCTTAATCGATGGTTGGACATTGGTCTTGGAGATCTTTTGAATATTCCCGGGGGTTTTGGGGGATATGGGGGATAAAGGTGAGGAACTCAACTCAACTGACTCATTCAAGTGCTCCCTTGATGAAGCACAACCTCTCCTTACACAGCTTGTTCCACTAACCCCCTCGTTTTTTTCATCTGGCTTTAACTGAGACCTCACATTAATTGATGCATCAAACTTCTGGCGTTGTTTTAGTTTTGGCACAGGCCCACGCTGATGGCCAGATCTCATCGTCAACTGTCTTCCGGCTGGGGCAACAAATTATAACAATATCAATAACTAATACCAACACCAGATAAAAACAAAACAGATTGTGTAAGGCTGACTTAAAATTTTAGATTTCACAACTCACGCCTTCTACCAGATTCCAGAAAAATTTCAAAGCTCGTATAGAACTCGTACAGACACTCCTGTTCCTATGAAGAGCTAAGCAGGAGCTGAGGAGCAGGAGCTGAGGAGCAGAAGGTGATAAGGAGTGCCGGGGCACCAGCCCCCCTTAATCCCCTGTTCTTTTGCTCTAAGTCTTGCTCTAAGTTTTAAGTCCTGTAGTCCCAAAAAAGTCCTCTGTCTCTCCTCTCTGCTCTGACTCTGCCCTGAACCGCTGTGCAGCTGTTTGCTCTGTTACGGAAGAGAATTCAAGCAGGGACAGCTGGAGTTGCCAGCACTTTCAAGGCAGCCTGCGCCTGTGCCTGCTTTAGCTTGAACTTGGGTTTGAGCTGGGTGAAATGGGGGAGCGGAAGCCACGGAACCGCAGGACACCGGCCTTTGGGTGTAAATGTGGCCTGCAGATCCTCTGTTCGCTGAGGTGTCTCGTGGTGTCTCACATGCCTCCTGCCACAATGGAAACTCATGTCCCCTCCTGCTGCTACGAGCAGGCTTTCTCCCAGGCTATTGAGTGGACGCGCAAAGAGAGACTCCCGGCTCCGGTCGCTGTGGCTGTTTAACCCTGGGGAGGCACTAGGGAGACTCGCAGCAGAATCTCTTCCCCTTACTTGCTTGAGGTGCCTTTTATAGGCGTTTCGCAGCTTTTCGGTGCGGCTGCGGGGGCCAGGTGCTGCCAGGTGCTGCGCGCGGCAGGGGATGTCTTGCAGATGGCTCCCCAAGGCACGGCAAAGCACACAGCACGAGGTAGTGACAGCGGCAGGACAACCGGGAGCCATCACAGCACCACACTGCTCCGCGGCCTCTCGCGCCAACACAGCCTCAACAAATCTCCAAACGTGGCCTGCACCTCCAACCGGGAGGAGCAGCCCGGCTTACTGTTGCAATGAAGGGCCCTCCCATGGTGGAGAATCAGCTGGGGCAACGTGTGGGCTAAAAGCAAAGGTGGCAACGACAGTTGCGGCTGCCGAGGGCCGGCGTTTTCGCTCGTGTGGATCAGTGCAATTTTGAGTGGTAGTGCAGCGGTAATGATGCAGGCGTGATTTTGGTCAGTTCAGGGGGTGTGCAACTCCGGTCCCCACTCAGGCTCCCCTGACGCTCCAAAGATGTGCAGCTCCGCTCTATTACTTTCCGTCAGCGGCTGCTATGGCTGCGGCTCAATGGTTTTTTTCTGCGGGCTTCAACTCTTTAGCCGTCTGCCATCAGCGTTCGCCGCTCACCGCTGCTCACCGCCGCTCACCGCTGCTCACCGCCGTTACAGCCCTCTCCTGCACCTCACTGCAGCAAAATCTTGCAAAATCGTGGACTGGAATCAAGCATATGATTATCTAATTGCTACATGGTACAATAAGAAAATGCTGGGCCCGGAAGAACATTTGTTTTTACGTACTTCCAACCCCGTTATTCCAACCCTTTACCACATTCCTAAACTGCATAAGGACAGTACACATCCACCTGGCAGACCAATTGTTTTGTCTCTAAATGGACTAAAAGAACATTTATCTATGTTTGTTGATCTTTATTTGTTTCCGTTGGTGGCACAGTTAGACTCTTATATCAGAAACACTAAAGATTTTTTGAATAGGATCATGAATGTTGAATGGGATTCCACATATCAGTTAATGGTCATTGATATCACTAGCCTCTACACCTGTATAAACCATGAGGATGGGGTTAAAGTAGTGAGATTATATCTAGAAAAACGCCAATTGAGGTACTCTGAACATAACAAAATGCAAATAGAATTCATTGAATTGTGATTAAGCAATAACATCTTTCTATTTGAGGACCAACAGTACAAACTGCTCTCTGGTACAACGATGGGTACCTGCTTCGCCCCCAGCTATGCAAACTTGTTTGTTGGCTGGTGGGAGGA
Source organism: Lissotriton vulgaris (assembly GCF_964263255.1). Taxonomy (NCBI): domain Eukaryota; kingdom Metazoa; phylum Chordata; class Amphibia; order Caudata; family Salamandridae; genus Lissotriton; species Lissotriton vulgaris. Next base: position 887,295,390 of record NC_141691.1, read on the forward strand.
GCGGGTGCCCAAAACCTACCAATGTGGTACTGCCATAGGCCAGGTCATAGAATGGTATCGGTATATCGATGACCTGTTCATTGTGTGGCAGGGAACAGCGGAATTGGCACATGGATATATCGATCTCGACAACCGCAATGAATTAAATCTAAGATTCTCGGGTATAATGAGTACAGTGGCAGTGGACTACCTCGATCTGAGGGTATATGTTGAGGAGGGTACTATACAGACTGCTCTATACCGTAAATCCACTGCAGGGAACTCAATACTCTATGCAACCAGTAGCCATCCTACCACACTTGTCCAAAGTATTCCTTTGGACAAGTTTTTTGCCTTTGTTTTGTTCGCCATTTGTGCTTGTCTACTGTATTCCCTGCCCGTGTTAGCGTTTTTTGCTTTTGTTTTGTTCGCCATTTGTGCTTAATAAAGTATATTTTGACTGTTTATTTTTCCTGCTTGTGTCCTTCCTGTTTGCCCGCCTACCTCGCCGCCCTCCGCCTTCCCTCCCCGCTCCCCGCTTCCCGCCACCACCGCAGACCCCGCCCCTTTTTCCTTCTGTTCCCTCCCCGCTCCCGCCTCCCAGCTGCTCCGCCCATCCGCGCACTTCGCCTTTATATGGCGACCGTGCGAACGCGCAGCGGTCACGCGCAGCGGGCGCGCCGATTGTGCGCCGAAGGCGCGCCAAAGGTAAGCCCGTCTACGCCCGTCCGCGCCTGGACCGCGCCCAGGGCCAGGACCCCTGGACCTCGAAGACCCCGACCGACCCGCCTGACGTACTCCGCCGCCACCCTCATCGCTCTCAACTCCGGCCGACTCCCAGAATGCCATCAAGCCACACCATGACGCACCCACGGACCTTTCAGCTGCCACGCCTGCAAATTCACCTGCATCCGGACCTGCCGCACACCAGCACCCGCCAAGTCGAACAGCAGCAGCACCCACCTCAAGTGCATCCTGCTCAACACCCGCTCCGTCCACAGACACGCCATCGAACTCTGGAACCTCCTAGACGCCACAGCCCCTGACGTTGCCTTCCTCACAGAGACCTGGATGAACGCCTCATCAGCTCCCGACATCGCCATCGCTATCCCAGAGGGCTACAAGATCGTCCGGAGGGACCGCAACGCCAACCAGATGGGAGGAGGCATCGCCATCATCCACAAGAACACCATCCGTCTCACGACCAGCACCGAAAACACCCTGACCACCGCCGAACACCTGCATTTCCAGATCCACACCAACCCGAACACCACCCTCAGAGGCACCCTGATCTACCGACCCCCTGGACCACGCGCACAATTCAGCGAGGACATCGCCGACTTCGTCAGCCCGCATGCCCTCCCCTCCGCTGACTACATCCTCCTGGGGGACCTCAACTTCCACCTGGAGAACAACAACGACCGCAACACCAGCACCCTGCTGGACAACCTCGCCAACCTGGGACTCAAGCAACTGGTGTCCACCCCCACCCACCTCGCCGGACACACACTCGACGCAGTCTTCTCTTCCAGCACAGACATCGACTTCAGCCACGCCACAGAGCTTCAATGGACGGACCACAGCTGCGTCCACTTCACCTTCAAGAGAACGACGACCCACCACCACCAGCAACAGGCCGCCCGCAGAAGCTGGAACAAGATCACAGCAGACCAGCTCGCCACCTCCCTGAGCCAGCACCCTCCTGCCAGCTCAGCGAACCCCAGCCAGGCCGCCGACAACCTCACGAAGTGGATCAGCATCTGCGCGGACGAGCTCGCCCCGCTGAGGACCCCGCCCAGCAGACCCGGAAGCAAGAAAGCCCCATGGTTCACCGACGAACTCAAGAGCTCCAAGAAGAACTGCTGAGCCCTCGAGAAAGTCTGGAGAAGGGAACCTACACCGGACAACAGGACCTCCTTCAAGCTTGCCACCCGGAAGCACCACCAGCTGATCCGCGCCGCCAAGAAAACAGCATTCAAGGAACGGTTGGACAACAACGCACACAACTGCAAGGAACTCTTCAACATCATGAAAGAGCTTTCCAACCCCAGCGCAGGAAACAACGACATCACCCCATCGCAAGACCTCTGCAACTCCCTCGCTTCATACTTCCACAACAAGATCGCGGACATACACAACAGCTTCAACAACCAACCAACGCACACCATGACCGAACAATCACCCCCCACCACCACCCTCCACGCCTGGACCCCGATCAGCACCGAAGACACCATCCGCACGATGAACTCCATCCACTCCGGATCACCGACCCCTGCCCTCACCACGTCTTCAACAAGGCCGACGCTGTCATCGCACCCCACCTGCGAGACATCATCAACACATCATTCGACACCGCCACCTTCCCTGAGAGCTGGAAACACGCCGAACTCAGCGCCTTACTCAAGAAACCAACAGCGGACCCCACCGACCTCAAGAACTACCGCCCCATCTCGCTCCTCCCGTTTCCAGCCAAAGTCATCGAGAAGACCGTCAACAAGCAGATGGCCGCCTTCCTCGAGACGAACGGATCCCTCGACCCCTCACAGTCCGGCTTCCGAGCCAATCACAGCACCGAGACCGCCCTCATCGCCGCCACCGATGACATCCGAGCCCTGATGGACAATGGAGAAACAGCGGCCCTCATCCTCCTAGACCTCTCCGCGGCATTCGACACGGTCTGCCACCGCACCCTAGTACAGCGCCTCAGCAACATCGGAATCCAGGACAAGGCGCTGGAATGGATCATCTCCTTCCTTGACGGTAGAACACAGAGAGTCCGCCTACCACCGTACAAATCAGAAGCCTCCGAAGTCATCTGCGGCGTCCCTCAAGGATCATCTCTGAGCCCCACCCTCTTCAACGTCTACATGAGCCCCCTCGCGGCCATCGTACGCAAACACAACCTCAGCATAATCTCCTACGCCGACGACACCCAGCTGATCCTCTCCCTGACCAACGACCCCGCCTCCGCCAGAGCCAACCTGCACGAAGGGATGAAAGAGGTAGCCGGGTGGATGACGACCAGCCGCCTGAAACTGAACTCTGACAAGACGGAGGTCCTCATCCTGGGCTCTTCCCCCTCCGCCTGGGACGACTCCTGGTGGCCTCCCGCCCTGGGCACCGCACCCAAACCGACAGACCATGCACGCAACCTGGGCTTCATCCTGGACTCCTCCCTCTCCATGACCAGGCAAGTCAACAACGTCTCCTCGGCGTGCTTCAACATCCTACGCATGCTACGGAAGATCTTCCGGTGGATCCCCACCGAGACCAGGAAGACCATCACCCAGGCCCTCGTCACCAGCCGACTGGACTACGGCAACGCCCTCTACGCCGGTACCACCGCCAAGCTCCAGAAGAGACTCCAGCGGATCCAGAACGCCTCAGCCAGACTCATCCTCGACATCCCACGAACCAGCCACATCACCGGACACCTGAGAGACCTTCACTGGCTCCCCGTCAACAAAAGACTCACCTTCCGCCTCCTCACCCACGCACACAAAGCCCTACACGACCAAGGCCCGAGCTACCTCAACAGCCGGATCAACTTCTACGCTCCCAAACGCCACCTCCGATCCGCCAACCACGCCCTCGCCGCCGTCCCCCGCATCCGAAGAGCGACTACAGGAGGAAGGTCCTTCTCCTACCTGGCCGCCAAGACCTGGAACTCCCTCCCTCCCGACCTGCGCCTGACCCAAGACCACCTCTCCTTCAGGAAGAAGCTGAAGACCTGGCTGTTCGAGCAGTAGCGGCACCCCCCCCCCCCCACCCCCAGCGCCTTGAGACCCTACGGGTATGTAGCGCGCTCTATAAGTGTCACTGATTGATTGATTGATCGATGGGGAATTACTTAGGCTAAAAAGAAATTGCTCCAAGGAAGGGGAGTTTGAAATGGCTGCATCAGAGAGTATTGCCAGGGTTATTGTAAGGCGCTATAATCCAACAGCACTTAATGCCACGTTACAGAAAGTGAGAGGCATACAGAGAAACCAGGTGCTATTGAACAAAGAAAAACTCAAAACACATAGGGGGAAGTTTTGAATGGTAACTCCCTATTCTGCGGAGGCTAACCATCTCAAGAAAATGCTAAAGAAGAACTGGCATATTCTTCTAACAGATACCATCATTAGTGAGGATACCCCTCTACTACCATTGGTGACTTTCAAGAAAGGTAGGTCTCTTAGGGACATGCTAGTGAGGAGTCACTTAGAGAAAATACCGCAGAGAGTGAGCACACTGAAACAAATGATGGGATTTTATCCTTACAGCAAATGCAAGGTGTGTGCTAATAGCAGGAGGATCCTATCGTACAAAATTCCAAACATAGATATATACAGAGAAATCAACAAATTCATTACATGTAGCACGCCTTATGCAGTTTACTGCCTTACTTGCCTGTGCGGACTTCGCTATATAGGTAGCACGGTCCATCCATTAAAAATCAGGATATTAGAGCACATGAGGGCCATTGACAAAATAGATCAGGTTTATCCAGTGGCGCGTCATTTTGCAGAGAAACACAAGAGTGACCGCAATCAGCTACAGTTCTATGGGCTGGATCATGGACCTTTAAGTGCGCGGGGGTGATAGAGTAAAAAAGCGGCGCAGACTAGAGTCACGTTATATAATAGATCTGCTGACCAAACACCCACGAGGGTTGAATTGTGGAGCAGAATTATCGGTACACATAGGTTGATCAGCTAATGCATGGAAGTTACAATTGATTTTGGGTGATGGTAATGCTGCAGGTCTGACTGCTTTATAATTCCAAATCAAATTTAAGCAACTGTAGATAGTTCACACATAATGGACATTGTAATTGCATCCATGAGTTTAATGAAGTCTATCAAAGTTTTTCCCGATGTGCTAAATAACAATGACAAGAAAACTGAAATTGTTTCTTTATATAAAAAACAATGTGACATGAGAGTTGCAAATTTATAAAATATTTTAGGAAAAGACAACGGCCGATCCACGGCTTCATAGAATTTGACAGATGCAATGTGACCATCAAAGGTGGTTAGTTAGCATTGGTCCCTCAAGTGTTTTAATTACAATGAAAGACTGATGCATGTATCAGGCATTTGTGTGTACAATATTGATTTAATTATTATTATGCGGATAATGAAATGTTTTCCTATGAAGTGTTAACATGTATATAAATGCAGGATGTATCCATTATAAAATGGGGCTCACATCATTTAGTGACCGTCGGTCCTTTCCTTATTTTTATTGTTGCAAGACCATTGAAAAAAATGGCGTTTCCGATGTACCAGTAACATCAAAAAAGGCACTTCCGCTGAAACGCATCTGTTGTGAGGTCACAAAATAAATGTGTTGAAATCACCCCAGGAGTGTGGTATCTTCTTTATGCAAAATTGAAGGAGTGGAGCTATATATATATACAAAAGAACAACTGGAGGAGTATTACCCGGCGAAGGTAATGAAGGCTTTTTTGTCCCAATAGAGGAAGCACTGTTCCTTTTTAGTAAACCCCTCACTCACCACCTGGTGGTGACTTGCTTCATCATCGGGGCCCACCCAAGTGGCATAGCGTCACTTGGGTGTGCTTCAACACCTGTGTTACAGTGGAGCAGGTAGTGAAGTGTGGGATGCGAACAAAAAAAGTGTGAGTGTTAAAATTGTCCTGGTTAATGCTTTTATATCGGATTTAATAAAAAAGTAACTGGACAAAGTTAAAATAGAGACGAGATAGTAGTAGGGGAGTTACGGCCTACATATCTCAATTATGTGTTGGTCAACACATAATTGAGATATGTAGCCCGTCCGATATAAAAGCATTAACCAGGACAATTTTAACACTCACACTTTTTTTGTTCGCATCCCACACTTCACTACCTGCTCCACTGTAACACAGGTGTTGAAGCACACCCAAGTGACGCTATGCCACTTGGGTGGGCCCCGATGATGAAGCAAGTCACCACCAGGTGGTGAGTGAGGGGTTTACTAAAAAGGAACAGTGCTTCCTCTTTTGGGACAAAAAAGCCTTCATTACCTTCGCCGGGTAATACTCCTCCAGTTGTTCTTTTGTATACCTTGACCAGGGAATCAGGAGTATTCCCCGTCCGGTTTCCACGGACACAACTCCTCTCTCTCTTTCTGTTCCCAAGCTATATATATATATATATATATATATATATATATATATATATATATATATATATATATATATATATATATATATATATATATATATATATATATATTCACTGAAAAAAACCATAGGTTTCACACCAGTTATAGTTAGGAATTAGCATTTAAAAAACCTATTAAATTCACTGAAAAAACCATAGGTTTCACACCAGTTATAGTTAGCTGGAAATTTTACTGATATAAAACCATTGAAATTCCCACGTTATAGTTAGTCGGACTCACTATAACTTGCGCGTGCAATGCACTGCTGATGACATCACATATTACATCACTCATGACATGGTCAGTGACATCACTCATGACACCATCCTTGTGACATAGTGACAGACCTCCTTTCACTATAATGTAACCCTTGAGACACATATTCAAAAATAGAAACTGAAATTTAAAAAAAAATGGAGATACCTATATCAGTTACAACAAGCAATTCAGTAATTCCACTATCTATATACACATCCACTCATTCACCAACAGTTCTATATAGTCACTCATACATATACTCACTCATCATATGAAGTGATACACCTATACATCCTGTTACACACCGACATTCATCCAAAAGTTACTCACACACATATTCACACGTGCAAATAAACTATTGGACATCCATTTATTTGAATATAGAGTTATACACACACTTCCACCTTACTTCTATTGAAAATTACACATATTTATTCTCTTAAACAATCACTTATAGAAACACATACTTATTTAAAAAGGAAATCTTACAATCTCTTACTCTCACATATACTCACTTATATACATCAATATTCATATATACTAGATTAAAACATATGTAGTTACTGATAAAGACACTAGTGAGACAGTCATTCACTCACTAACAAACACATATAGACACTCATCCACCCATACAGTCCTGTACATATGCTGTCTTCAAAACACATACAAACAAAGAGTCAGTCACTCATGCATCTATGTGCTAAGTAATACCCCCACCAAACCATATAGACACTCATACTGATACTAATAATAATATCAAATAACGCATATACATACGCATGTTGCTACTTATCAACACATGTAGCCACTTATACACAAAGTGAAACACTAATATATGTATTTACATTTTTAAACATAACTCACTAATATTTATTTTTCAGAAAGACACATATTCACTGGATGGTGTCATCAGTGATGTCATGAGTGATGTCACTGACCATGTCATGAGTGATGTAATATGTGATGTCATCAGCAGTGCATTGCACGCGCAAGTTATAGTGAGTCCGACTAACTATAACGTGGGAATTTCAATGGTTTTATATCAGTAAAATTTCCAGCTAACTATAACTGGTGTGAAACCTATGGTTTTTTCAGTGAATTTAATAGGTTTTTTAAATGCTAATTCCTAACTATAACTGGTGTGAAACCTATGGTTTTTTTCAGTGAATTTCAAAGGTTTTTTTAATGCTAATTCCTAACTATAAGTTTCACTTTATAAATAAGACTGTTAGCACTCTAGTTGTTCTTTTTAACACTCTGGTACATTCTGTCATTGGGCTACAGTTGGGCTACATCTAGTTGAATTTTGGGCTACATTTACAATTTTTGATCTCTGGTGGCCATCTTTGGGCTACATTGGGCTACTTTGGGCTACATTTGGGCTACATTTTGGCTCTAACATATATTAAGCCCAATGTAGCACAATACATATTTTTATAAAGTAAATTTTTTTACAAACCACTTCAGAATAGGGCTACCTGTCCCTACAATTTTCCCATTTTTTTTTTTTTAATTTTTGGGGGGAGCGCTCCCAGAGCGCGCCCCGGAGTGCGCCCCGAAAAGCGTATTTCTGAAAAGCGCCCCCGGGCGCGCTCCGAGGAGCGTCTCGTGAGCGCCAATATCGCAAACGAAAACATGATTGTGACGTTCGCGTAGCCGCAACCGCGTGATACGCACGGCGTAAGCGCACCCGGAAGTACTCGCGCGAATACGATCGTGCAACGTAGGCGTCTGACACGCTTACGCGGCGCGCCTCTGGCCGCGCCCCGCGGCGCGTCGCGTAAGCGCGTCGGGTCATGTGACCAGAAAATAACACTTTTCATTGGTTCATAACAGTTTTGGTTTCATAATGATGAAGCCCATGGTCATGTGACCTGTAAATAACACTTTTCATTGGTTCAATAATTATTTTTTTCTAAATTTAGAGAAACCCACCCATTTCTCTCACTATTGATTTTCACTTGGAGAGAGCAAGAGGTGTTTTGTGAATTCTCTACTCATTAATTTTCCTGATCTACAGCAATGGCTGCAAGGGAGTCCTCCAGCAGTGATTCAGATGGATTTGTGCAAGAGGACCCTCCTCACCAGAAAACAAAGAACCACTTCATCTGGAAATTTTATGACATCCCTGAAGGACAAAAAAAAGTTAATGCAAGTAAAGTAACTTGTAAAATATGTGGAAGTATTTTATCCAGAGGCAATCCTCTAAAAAAATACAGCTTTGGAAATGCCAATTTAATTAGGCATGTCAAAAGAAGACACCCCAACAATTACTCCAGGGAGAGTGTCAGGGAGCTGGCAGAGAAGGCACGAAGAGATGGCAGCAGCACCTCCACTGGTGGAGCAACACCTTCAGGTTCAGCACGTGCAAGAATGGTCCCTAACATCCAGCCGGTATTTGCAGGAATAAAATGTTTATGCACAAACTGTGACGAACTACTCTGTTACGGGGAGCAGAGCGTTGAACTCATTGCAATAAAGAAACAGGAACACCAATGCTCTCCCCGTCCCTAAATTTTCTCATTTTTTTGCTCCTGTTGAGCATTTTCTGAATCCCTGTTTTTGTTTTTCCCCTGAAAAAAAACCAAAAAAAATATAAAATCGTTTCAAAAAGTATAAAAAAATATAAAACAACAAAAACAAAAAAAAGTTCTTTTCAGAACTACCTCCAATTTATAAAAAAATGCTATTTTTTTTTTAAAAAAAAGTGCCATTCTTTTTCTCAATCGTACGCTCACCGGTGCGCGTACCAGGCGCTCCCTCGGCGCAAATTTAAAAAAAAAAATTTTGGGGGGCCCCGTACGGCTTTTTTATGACCCCCACATCAAACCTAGGGGGTCAGGGGGGGTGTACCCTGCCCCCTTTTGCTCATTTCCCCCTTTGATTTTTACCACCTCAATCCTACCGAGGTACAAGATGGCGGCCGCTGCGGACTGTTTCGAATGTTTACAGACACCCGAGAGCCAATCAGCTTTCCATGCGCACCTCGCGTGTCGCACCTGGAGCGCACTCCGGTGCGCACACCTGTGCGCTGCTATAGATATATATATTTTTTTGAACCTTAATTACTCAAAATCCACTGGAGCACATATCTTGAGACATAGCAAAGGCACATCGGGCTACCAGTCCCTACAATTTTGCCAAATTTGGTGGAAATACATTCAGCCGTTCGGGCTAAAAGTGACATCGACCGCCCTATGGAAATTAACATGGGGAAAACGCGTTTTGGGACCCCCCTTTTATCTCGGCCCCCGCTTAACGTATCCCCCCCAAACTTTCAGGGAAGGACCGGAACCCCGCGAGGCCATTTTCAGGAAATTCTCAGGCAGATTCGTCAACCGGCGCCAAAGTTATTCCAAATAGAATTTTCAGATTTAACATTGAAAAAAATCCTAACTATAACTACCTACTGGCGACCGCCAGTAGGTAATATATATATATATATATATATATATATATTACCTACTGGCGGTCGCCAGTAGGTATATATAGTTAGGATTTTTTCCCTATGGGATTTCTGAAAATTCTATGTCTAATAACTTTGGCGTTTGCAGACGGAATCGGCTGAAATTTTCAGGAAAATGGCACATTTTGTTTCTGAGCAGCTCCTGAAAATTTGGGGGGGTTCGTCAAGGGGGGGCCGAGAAAAAAGGGGGGTCCCAAAACGCGTTTTTCCCATGTTAATTTCCATAGGGCGGTTGGACTCACTTTTAGCCCGAACGGCTGAATAGATTTCCACGAAACTTGGCAAAATTGTAGGGACTGTTAGCCCGATGTGCCTTTGCTAGGTCTCAATATATGTGCTTCAGTGGATTTTGAGAAATTAACGTTTAAATCAAGATATATATCTGTAACAGCGCTCCGGGCAGCGATCCGGTTCGCGTACTTTTCGCTTATCGGAACTTTGCGAAGCGAAGCTGATTGGCTCTCCGGTGTCTGTCAACATTCTAAACAGTCCGGTGCGGCCGCCATCTTGTCTCTCGGTAGGATCGAGAGACAAGAGGAGGCCAAAACAAAGGGGGAAATGAAGGAAAGGGGGCAAGGTAGACCCCTTCTGACCCCCTAGGATTGATGAGGGGATATTATAGAGCCACGCTGGGCCCAAAAATAAAAAAAAAAAAAATTCCGATTTTTTTCGCCGTAGAGACGCGTCTTGGTACGCGAACCGGGCAGCTAACTGGGCAGCTAACCGGGAAGCTAACCGGCAGTGTAACGGGAGTCTGACGAGTAGCTGATTGGCTGTCAACATTGTAAACAGTCCGGAGCGGCCGCCATCTTGTCTCTCGGTAGGATCGAGAGACAAGAGGGGGCCAAAACAAAGGGGGAAATGAAGGAAAGGGGCAAGGTAGACCCCTTCTGACCCCCTAGGATTGATGAGGGGATATTATAGAGCCACGCTGGGCCCAAAAAAAAAAATTCCGATTTTTTCGCTTTAGAGACGCGTCTTGGTACGCGAACCGGGCAGCTAACCGGCAGTGTAACGGGAGTCTGAGGAGAAGCTGATTGGCTGTTATCATTGTAAACAGTCTGGAGCGGCCGCCATCTTGTCTCTCTGTGGGATCGAGAGACAAGAGGTGGAAAAAAGGTGTAAATGAATGAAAGGGGTAAGGCAGACCCCTCCTGAACCCCTAGGATTGATGAGGGGGCTATTAAAGTTCCCTGGGGGGTGAGAAAAAAAAATGCGATTTTTCGCGGTAAAGGTGCTTCCTGGTACGTTAACCAGGCAGCTAACCGGCAGCGTAACGGGAGTCCGACATATTGTGTTTTTTGAACGTTTGTGATATGTGCACGTGTGGATTTTGTCTAATTAAGGTTAAAAAAATATATATATCTTTAAGCGTGTTTTGGCGCGCTTACGTTTTGGGTTTGGTTTGCGCTGCAGAGACGATACGTCACGGTTATGCGATGCATCATGAGGCGTCTCACGGGCTACGTGATACGTCACTTAATAAAGAATATATTTTACAGCTATAGATATTAGCTTTTAAAAAACCAATGAAATTCACTGAAAAAACCATAGGTTATAGACCATATATAGTTAGGGATTAGCATTTAAAAAACCTTATTTTATTTGCACAAAACCATTGAAATTCCATATATAGTTAGTTGCACTAACTATATATCGCGGACCCGCAATCCACTGCTTATGATGTCACATATTACATCATTCATGACATGGTCAGTGACATCACTGATGACATCACTGATGACATCTCAAATGACATCACTGATGACATCACTGATGACATCTCAAATGACATCACTGATGACATCACTGACATCTCATTTGACATTACTGATTACATCACTGATGATATCATTTATGTGATAATACATCTTCAGACTCTAATATAACCTTAGATACACTCAGTGTAAACAGGCACTCACAGACTGTCACACATCCATGGAGTTACTCACACACCTAGTCAGTCATGCAAAGAATCAATCACACCTCCATTTCCTCAACTATACAGTTATACACACCTTGCTTATTCAAACATATACTAACACATATTTACTCTCTTATATAATCCTTGATACAAGTTCACAATGATTCATACAGCCACTCTCACATTCACTGGCTCTTATGTTCAGTTATTTATATATGTCAACTCTCACATGGAGTGTGTTTTACATATGTACTTACTTTGACATGTAGAACTGAGATATCCATTCACTCACCAATATACTCATGCACACAGTCAACTGTCCATACAGCTGTTTCTACATGCACTTTTGAAGCCATACACCTAGGGAATCAACTGCTCACACATCTATGCACAGAGTTATACACCTCCCAGCCACCCACACACATACTCAGTCTCCCATACAAATACTTGGGCAACCATTCAATAACCCATATAGTTACTGATATAGCTACTGATTTAAACATGCAGCAGTTTACAGAAGAACATAAATAATGATTGCCAAATTAAGACACTTTAATCACTAACCCATGCACTCAGTGAGACACATTTAATCATTCTCTCATACAGTCAGTCATGCACCTACTAAATCCTTCATCCAGACACTTATACATCCACTCATTCTTCAATATGTAAGACATATTTTAACTTTACAGAAACATACAGTCACTGGGTGTTGTCATCAGTGATGTCATCAGTGATGTCATTTGAGATGTCATCAGTGATGTCATCAGTGATGTCATTTGAGATGTCATCAGTGATGTCATCAGTGATGTCACTGACCATGTCATGAATGATGTAATATGTGACATCATTAGCAGTGGATTGCGGGTCCGCGATATATAGTTAGTGCAACTAACTATATATGGAATTTCAATGGTTTTGTGCAAATAAAATAAGGTTTTTTAAATGCTAATCCCTAACTATATATGGTCTATAACCTATGGTTTTTTCAGTGAATATATATATATATATGTCCAAAGGTCGCAGTATACTCCGCCTTCTGCAGAACAACGAAGGAAGGGAGACCACAAAGTAGGTGCAGTTTCTTAGAGTGGTTTATTCAGTGCCAGAAGTTAAAGCCTGCAACATCGCCATGACGCGTTTCACCTTATATATATATATACATATATATATATATATATATATATATGTACATATATATATGTACATATATGTATATATATATATATATATATATATATTACCTACTGGCGGTCGCCAGTAGGTATATATAGTTAGGATTTTTTCCCTATGGGATTTCTGAAAATTCTATGTCTAATAACTTTGGCGTTTGTGGACGGAATCGGCTGAAATTTTCAGGAAAATGGCACATTTTGTTTCTGAGCAGCTCCTGGAAATTTGGGGGGGTTTCGTTAAGGGGGGGCTGAGAAAAAAGGGGGGTCCCAAAACGCGTTTTTAACATTGAGTTTTCCATAGGGCGGTTGGACTCACTTTTAGCTCGAACGGCTGAATGGATTTGCACGAAACTTGGCAAAATTGTAGGGACTGTTAGCCCGATGTGCCTTTGCTAGGTCTCAATATATGTGCTTCAGTGGATTTTGAGAAATTAACGTTTAAATCAAGATATATATCTGTAACAGCGCTCCGGGCAGCGATCCGGTTCGCGTAGTTTTCGCTTATCGGAACTTTGCGAAGCGAAGCTGATTGGCTCTCCGGTGTCTGTCAACATTCTAAACAGTCCGGTGCGGCCGCCATCTTGTCTCTCGGTAGGATCGAGAGACAAGAGGAGGCCAAAACAAAGGAGGAAATGAAGGAAAGGGGGCAAGGTAGACCCCTTCTGACCCCCTAGGATTGATGAGGGGATATTATAGAGCCACGCTGGGCCCAAAAAAAAAAAAAAAAAAATCCGTTTTTTTCGCCGTAGAGACGCGTCTTGGTACGCGAACCGGGCAGCTAACCGGGAAGCTAACCGGCAGTGTAACGGGAGTCTGACGAGTAGCTGATTGGCTGTCAACATTGTAAACAGTTCGGAGCGGCCGCCATCTTGTCTCTTGGTAGGATCGAGAGACAAGAGGAGGCCAAAACAAAGGGGGAAATGAAGGAAAGGGGCAAGGTAGACCCCTTCTGACCCCCTAGGATTGATGAGGGGATATTATAGAGCCATGCTGGGCCCAAAAAAAAAAATCCGATTTTTTCGCCGTAGAGACGCGTCTTGGTACGCGAACCGGGCAGCTAACCGGCAGTGTAACGGGAGTCTGAGGAGAAGCTGATTGGCTGTTATCATTGTAAACAGTCTGGAGCGGCCGCCATCTTGTCTCTCTGTGGGATCGAGAGACAAGAGGTGGAAAAAAGGTGTAAATGAATGAAAGGGGTAAGGCAGACCCCTCCTGAACCCCTAGGATTGATGAGGGGGCTATTAAAGTTCCCTGGGGGGTGAAAAAAAAAATGTGATTTTTCGCGGTAAAGGTGCTTCCTGGTACGTTAACCGGGCAGCTAACCGGCAGCGTAACGGGAGTCCGACATATTGTGTTTTTTGAACGTTTGTGATATGTGCACGTGTGGATTTTGTCTAATTAAGGTTAAAAATATATATATATAACTTTAAGAGTGTTTTGGCGCGCTTACGTTTTGGGTTTGGTTTGCGCTGCAGAGACGATACGTCACGGTTATGCTATGCATCATGAGGCGTCTCACGGGCTACGTGATACGTCACTTAATAAAGAATATATTTTACAGCTATAGATATTAGCTTTTAAAAAACCAATGAAATTCACAGAAAAAACCATAGGTTATAGACCATATATAGTTAGGAATTTGCATTTACAAAACCTTGAAAATTCACTGAAAAAACCATAGGTTATAGACCATATATAGTTAGGGATTAGCATTTAAAAAACCTTATTTTATTTGCACAAAACCATTGAAATTCCATATATAGTTAGTTGCACTAACTATATATCGCGGACCCGCAATCCACTGCTAATGATGTCACATATTACATCATTCATGACATGGTCAGTGACATCACTGATGACATCACTGATGACATCTCAAATGACATCACTGATGACATCACTGATGACATCTCAAATGACATCACTGATGACATCACTGACATCTCATTTGACATTACTGATTACATCACTGATGATATCATTTATGTGATAATACATCTTCAGACTCTAATATAACCTTAGATACACTCAGTGTAAACAGGCACTCACAGACTGTCACACATCCATGGAGTTACTCACACACCTAGTCAGTCATGCAAAGAATCAATCACACCTCCATTTCCTCAACTATACAGTTATACACACCTTACTTATTCAAACATATACTAACACATATTTACTCTCTTATACAATCCTTGATACAAGTTCACAATGATTCATACAGCCACTCTCACATTCACTGGGTCTTATGTTCAGTTATTTATATATGTCAACTCTCACATGGAGTGTGTTTTACATATGTACTTACTTTGACATGTAGAACTGAGATATCCATTCACTAACCAATATACTCATGCACACAGTCAACTGTCCATACAGCTGTTTCTACATGCACTTTTGAAGCCATACACCTAGGGAATCAACTGCTCACACATCTATGCACAGAGTTATACACCTCCCAGCCACCCACACACATACTCAGTCTCCCATACAAATACTTGGGCAACCATTCAATAACCCATATAGTTACTGATATAGCTACTGATTTAAACATGCAGCAGTTTACAGAAGAACATAAATAATGATTGCCAAATTAAGACACTTTAATCACTAACCCATGCACTCAGTGAGACACATTTAATCATTCTCTCATACAGTCAGTCATGCACCTACTAAATCCTTCATCCAGACACTTATACATCCACTCATTCTTCAATATGTAAGACATATTTTAACTTTACAGAAACATACAGTCACTGGGTGTTGTCATCAGTGATGTCATCAGTGATGTCATTTGAGATGTCATCAGTGATGTCATCAGTGATGTCACTGACCATGTCATGAATGATGTAATATGTGACATCATTAGCAGTGGATTGCGGGTCCGCGATATATAGTTAGTGCAACTAACTATATATGGAATTTCAATGGTTTTGTGCAAATAAAATAAGGTTTTTTAAATGCTAATCCCTAACTATATATGGTCTATAACCTATGGTTTTTTCAGTGAATTTTCAAGGTTTTGTAAATGCAAATTCCTAACTATATATGGTCTATAACCTATGGTTTTTTCTGTGAATATATATATATATATATATATATATATATATATATATATATATATATATATATATATATATATATATATATATATATATATATATATATATATATATATATATATATATATATATACATATATATATACTCACTGAAAAAAAACAGGTTATAGACCTTATATAGTTAGGGAATAGCATTTACAAAACCTTATTTTACTCGCACAAAATCATTGAAATTTGCATATATAGTTAGTTGCACTAACTATATATCGCGCACCCGCAATCCACTGCTGATGATGTCACATATTACATCATTCATGACATGGTCAGTGACATCACTGATGACATCACTGATGGCATCTCAAATTACATCACTGATGACATCACTGATGACAACATCCAGTGACATGTATGTTTCTGTAAAGTTAAAATATGTCTTACATATTGAAGAATGAGTGGATGTATAAGTGTCAGGATGAAGGATTTAGTAGGTGCATGACTGACTGTATGAGTGAGTGATTAAATGTGTCTCACTGAGTGCATGGGTTAGTGACTAAACTGTCTTAATTTGTGCATCATTATGCATCATTATGTCTGTTGTTCTGTAAACTGCTGCATGTGTTGATCAGTAGCTATATGAGTAACTATATGGGTTATTGATTGGTTGCCCAAGTATTTGTATGGGAGACTGAGTGTGTGTGTGTGGGTGGCTGGGAAGTGTATGACTCTGTGCATAGATGTGTGAGCAGTTGATTCACTAGATGTATGGGTTCAAAAGTGCATGTGGAAACAGCTGTATGGGCGGTTGACTGTGTGCATGAGTGTATTGGTGAGTGAATGGATATCTCAGTGCTACATGTCAAAGCGAGTAGATATGTAAAACACAGTACATGTGAGAGTTGACATATATAAATAACTGTGCATAAGAGCCAGTGAATGTGTGAGTGGCTGTATGGATCATTGTGAACTTGTATCAGGGATTGTATAAGAGAGTAAATATGTGTTAGTATATGTTTGAGTAAGTAAGGTGTGTATAACTGTATAGTTGAGGAAATTGAGGTGTGATTGATTCTTTGCATGACTGACTAGGTGTGTGAGTAACTCCATGGATGAGTGACAGTCTGTGAGTGTCTGTTTACACTGAGTGTATCTAAGGTTATATTAGAGTCTGAAGAGGTTCATCGTATTATCACATGAATAATGTCATCAGTGATGTGATCAGTGATGTCATTTGAGTTGTCAACAGTGATGTCATCAGTGATGTCATTGGAGATGTCATCAGTGATGTCACTGACCATGTCATGAATGATGTAATATGTGACATCATCAGCAGTGGATTGCGGGTGCGCGATATATAGTTAGTGCAACTAACTATATATGCGAATTTCAATGGTTTTGTGCGAGTAAAATAAGGTTTTGTAAATGCTAATCCCTAACTATATATGGTCTATAACCTATGGTTTTTTCAGTGAATTTTCAAGGTTTTGTAAATGCTAATTCCTAACTATATATGGTCTATAACCTATGGTTTTTCAGTGAATTTCAATGGTTTTTAATAGCATATATCAAAAGCTGTAAAATGTATTCTTTTTTTTTTTTCACTAAAGTACGCTCCCCGGTTAGCTTACCGGTGCGCAAACCGAGCGCTCACCCCGCGAAATTTTTTAATTTTTTTTCTTAATTTTTGCATGTATCAGCATCCTAATCCTCCCTCCGAAAACCTAGAGGGTCACAAAGTGTCTACCGTGTCCCCTTCTACCCATTCCGTACATTGTTTGTCCTTCATCTTATGTCTTAATTCTACCAATACACAAAATGGAGGACTCCCGTAACGCTGCATGTTCGCGTACCGGGGATCGCACCGGTAAGGGCTCGATAAAAAAAGGTGGGAAAGTAATTTACAGAAAAACCACTACAGACACTTTCATCAAATATAGAATAGCCCCTACTACATAGCAGTCCCTACCATTTCCCCAAATTTGATGGAATTTCATTGTGAAAATTATGCTGTAAGCCTGATTAAATATCCTGAGGTAAATTACCTAACCAAAACACTTATGAAGTGTAAGAATTGACAACCAATCAAAATGCTACTTTCAATATCTTCTATTATTTCATGACATTTGATTGGTTATGTATCTGAATATATATAAAGAAAGAGAGAGAAACATAGCCATTTTGACTACTACTTCTTGAAGTACATATCAAGTACATTTCAACTGATAACTTGAAGTTCTATTTGAAAGGTAAGATGTTATTTTAAAAACTGAAGTATGTTCTGTACTGTAAGCTAATTAGGAATTCATTTTCTGATAGTTAAATACTATCCCTCTGTAATACTTATAGAATAAAATAGACTTCTCTGTTTTAGTTATGGATGGAGTTAGACTTGTCTTGTATAATTAAGAATTGACTTAGAGTTTATTTCATAACATTTTTCATATTTCTACTTCCAGTTTGATACCATACACTGCCCAACGAAAAAATCACTGTTTAAAAAACCAAACTACCTGTCTGTACTTAAACCCAACAGTGCCCTATCTGTACTGATATATTTTTTCAAAATTCATTTTACAGCATAGAAATGGAAGGAGAGCAGAAAAATAACGTGGAAATTGCAGAATGCAACCAAGACAAAGAAAATGATTCTGAATTCTTTGATCAATCAATGGACATAGAACTTCTGCAATGTGTTGAAGATGTGGATTTGTTAATTGAAAATGAGTCAAAATCTGACCAAGAATTATTAGAAGTTCTTTTTAATTTTGAAAATAAATCAGAATAATAAATTTATATATAATAATTCAAAAATTGTTTGAGACATTATTCATTTTTATATGTATTTTTTAAACTAGTAGAAAATTGATTTTAATGTAAAATCAGGCTTTAAATATACAGTGCAACTTTAAGTTTGCTCATAGTTACTTCCTTTCTTCCACTATATCATCTCCAATGTGTATTTAACATCTCTTTATCATCTCCTGCCTCCATGGTGTTTCTGCTTTCCTGACAGACTACGCTATGAATTCCATATACCTCAATAACTTCTGAAACAACCTGCAAGATATCTACAAAGGAAACAATGTATTTTTATTTTTAGACTCTGCATTGGTACCTACATGTTGGTACTTAAATAAAATAAATAAAAAAAAACTAAAATAACAATCAATAAACATACAATATTTGAACATTCTTTCATCCTATTTTCCCAATATTACGCTTCCCGGTGCGCGTACCGAGTGCTCCCCCCGCAAAAAAAAGGATCTAAAAATTATTATTTTTTAACCCCGCGAGGCCCTTTTAAAGCCCCCTCATCAAACCTAGGAGGTCAGGGAGGATGTACTCTGCCCCCTTATGCTCATTTCCCACTTTGTTTTGGCCACCTCTTGTGTCTCGATCCTACCGAGACACAAGATGGCGGCTGCTCCGGACTGTTTAGAATGTTTACAGACACCCGAGAGCCAATCAGCTTCGCTTCGCGAAGTTCCGTTACGCGTCAGGTACGCGAACCGGAGCGCTAACCGGAGCGCTGTCACAGATATATCTGTTTTTTAAAACGTTAATTTCTCAAAATCCACTGGAGCACATATATTGAGACATAGCAAAGGCACGTTGGGAAAACCATATCTACAATTTTGCCAAGTTTCGTGTAAATCCATTCAGCAGTTCGAGCTAAAAGTGAGTCCAACCGCCCTATGAAAAACTCAATGTTAAAAACGCGTTTTGGGACCCCCCTTTTTTCTCGGCCCCCCCTTGGCGAAACCCCCCCGAATTTTCAGGGGCTGCTCAGAAACAAAATGTGCCATTTTCCTGATAATTTCAGCCAATTTCGTCCACAAACGCCAAAGTTATTCGACATAGAATTTTCAAAAATCCCATAGGAAAAAAATCCTAACTATATATACCTACTGGCGACCGCCAGTAGGTAATATATATATATATATATATTATATATATATATATATATATATATATATATATATATATATATATATATATATATACAAAAATAGCGGCGTTCCTCACGGGCACTCGGACAAGGATCACACAGCAAACCTCAGGGTTACCAAGCTGAAAGATTTATTACTCCATAAATCTCGTCGTGACGCGTTTCGCACTCCAAAGAGTGCTTGATCACACAATTTGCACCGAGTTCGGTTACATTTTTTATGTTAGTTACACCATAAACAACAAAGAAGGACTCATGATATTAAGCCAGTCTCGTACATTTACACAGATTAGGAGGCCATATTGAGCTGGTGTATAACACCTAAGTTAGCCCGTTAATGCACAAGTAGGATTGAGTTAATTCCCCTACTCGATCGTGATATGAAAAATGTTTAAATCCAACACACTGATTCCACATGACAAACTTGTGTTATTAATGAAAACCGCTGTCAATGCGAACACAAAAGGTAAAGAAAATAAATAACATAGTGCGTTATATCAACAGTTAATTTCCAAACCTAGAAACCCATTGATTGTGGGATATGAAGGTGAGCTGCCTAGTAGTTTTCGTTACGGGGCTCCTCCCTGTGTGCGTCATGCTAGACTGTAGTCATGGCAATGAGTGGTAAACAGGAACTGCTCGTGTCCGGTTAGTAAAATCCTGGTCACGATAATTAATTCTCTGTGTGGTGGCGGCTATTTTTGTATATTGATTCCGGCTGCTCCGCCGGCTCGAGCCACACCCAAGGCGAAGGGTTGCAGCAGGAGCGCTGTCTAAGTGAATATTAAGGAAGCAACCTACGCGGTTTCGAAGGGGACCCAGCATCAAGAATACATTGGAGATGACCGGTTCAAAGGCGGATTGAGACGCATACCCACGTGGTGACCCATCTACTAAGGTAAGCGTTCTCGCCAGCCGAATGTATACGGATAATTAGCTGGGACCCACTATCTGTTGATCTGACTGCTGTCCCCACATTTGTGAGAAGTAATGCAGGGGATGGGACATTAAAGAACAACATTTGCCGAAACAAGGGTGAACCCTGAATTAACAGGGGGACTACGGATCTAAACAGCGAACCACACAGGGGTAATCCAAGGGCAAAACGATCATCTTTTGCCAAGGAACACACTATGGATGAGGAGAATGAGAGGAGAGAAGCAGCACTCTCCCTATTTGCGAGAGCACCGGGAAAAACAACGACACTCCCAACACCCGTCCGGGCAGATAAAAGTATCATGGACAGGCTAAGACGGTATGAAAAACTTCACAAATTAGAAGTTTCCAAATGGTGGGAGGCAACATCATTACAGGACTACCTGGATAAGAACATGATACCCAGAGGACTGAGAATCTACCTGATCCCATCATACGATTCCTTAGACCCACAGATGCTGGAAGACTGGTCTGATAACGCTACAAACAGCTCCAGAGTGATGATGCAAATCCTAATCAAATATGCATGGTCTGACAGAACCAAAATTAAGAAAGAAATAGAAGAAATAGCTGAAGAATTAAATAAACATGAGGAACAGGACATCATCACCAAGTTTCTTGAAGAAATGAAGAAACGATTAAAAACTTTGGAAGACGATATCAAGAAGAGGAAACAATATAAACTACATAGAGACTGTGGTGATTATGAATCTGGGAGGATTCTCACACACAGCAAGAAATATGATCATCTCTATGAAACACAATTGCAAAATGATCAGACCACACCTACCGCAGAGGAAACTGCAACTGAAGATAAAGAAAATGCGGATTCCCTGACGGATATGTCAGAATTGACTGTGAGCTCAGAAAGCATCAAGTCTACAGAGGAAACGAGACCAAAGAGGAGTAATTTTTTATTGCAGTACCGGTTCATGAAACAGAACCGGGAAGCAACAAGATCGTCGACAAGATTACAAGAAAAGAACCAAGCCCAAGCCCAGAGCACAAGAGGCAGACCAAGAAGTACCAGGCAAAGAGGAGGAAGAAACGGAAACAGAGGAACAAACAGTACAACAAATCAAAGGCCAGTGGGAATAAGAAGGGCCCAAACAAAGAGGAAATAATGATAGACGACAAACAGGTAAACAAAACCATAATCAATTTGTCGGATAAACAAATAAGCATGAAAGTGAAAAGAACATTATGTTTAGGTCTATCATTTTGTCCCACGAGAACTATGAATTATGTTGACGACAAGATTGACATCTTCAAATTCTGTAGAAAATTGAAACTCAAAAAATGGCACAAAATGAAACCGAAAAAGAGTAAAAAACATCCTACTAATGATCGGGACACAGACAATGAACATATGATCATTTGTGATATAGACAATTTAGTGGCCATTGATGAACTAAACACTACTGAAGATGAACTGAATCTTAGCACTGAAGCCAGGAGGATACTGGATGCCTTAGAAATTCAGCATAATCAAGCCGCCAATACAGATTTTAAACCAAAATCCACATTCACTCCTAAAATGAACCACGATAACATAGACTCATTCCAAGATCAGATAGGCAATGAATTACTCGAACTCAGCCGGAGCAACCAGGCCAATAGCAAAAAGAAAAAGGTCAAATACAATCTATCGGTGGCTCAAAAAACGGCCATACAGGACTTGGCCAATGACCCCAGTATCCTCATCCGTCCAGCTGACAAAGGGGGGAATATTGTGATAATGCCTAGAGAGATGTACGTTGCAGAAGCAGAACGACAACTGCACGATGGACAGACATATAAAAAATCTAACCGGACTGAATATAACAACAGCATTAAAAACATGTGGGACAAACTGAGTGAATGGAAGGATAGAGGCTGGCTAGAATGGGAAGAATACTGTTTCCTTAAAAAGGATTATCCCCTGTTACCCATCCTGTACCTCCTCCCTAAGGTGCAAAAATGTATTGATAACCCCCCGGGAAGACCCATCATCTCTTCCAGGGGATGTGTTTTGGAAAATGTCTCACGATATATCGACCACTTTTTGAGGGATTTTGTCATGGATCTCCCCACGTATGTGAGAGACACTAAGGATTTTCTTGACAAAATCAATCAAGTGGAGATTAATAAAGAGTGTCTACTCATGACTATGGATGTAAATGCCCTTTACACCATCATCGAACATAATCAGGGATTGGAAGCATGTGCTAGATATCTAAAACAGAGAGACATAAAATATCTTGGGCATACAACCATGCTATTAGACATGATTAAACACTGCCTGGAGAATAATTTCTTCTGCTTTAATGACGAGATCTTTCTGCAAACCCATGGTACCGCGATGGGTACTTCTTTTGCGCCGAGCCTGGCAAACCTCTTCATGGGAGCATGGGAGGCAGATATCAGGAATGACACTGAATTACAAAATGACTTTCAGAAAGTCAAATTATGGCTTCGGTTTATTGATGACATTTTTGTCATCTGGTCAGGAAATAAAGCGGAGGCCATAAACTTCATCAATAAACTGAATAAAAATAACTGTAACATCAAACTCACAAGCAACATCAGTGAGAAAGAAGTGGAATATCTTGATAACAAAGTCCTAATCACAGACAATACCATTAAAACTGTGCTATTCAGGAAAACTACGGCAGGCAATTCTCTGCTCCATGCAGAGAGTAACCATCCAGACAATCTGAAATGGAGTATCCCCTATGGGGAACTCCTCAGAGCAAAAAGAAATTGCAGTAACCATAAAGATTACTTGGCAGAAGAAAAAACTATGACACAGAGATTCCTCCAACAAGGTTATCCCTTGTGGGTGATCAAGAAAGCCAGTAAAAAGGTGTCTGAGATTGAGAGAGAAAGCCTACTTAAGACTAAGATAAAAGAAAGGGAAGAAAAGGATAACATCACCAGAGTAATTCTCACATACAATGAAAATTCTAAACAAATCCAAAAAAGTTTAGTGAAAAATTGGAATCTTCTAACTTCTGATCCAATAATAGGAGACAGCTTACCCAAACGCCCTAGCATAACATATAAGAGAGGACCTACTCTTAGAGACCTACTGGTTCAGAATGATGTCAGTACTACCACCGTTTCCAGAGGCATTGATCTACAGGGCTTCTACCCATGTGGCCATTGCAAAGCCTGTGCCAATAGCCACATGAAGAAGGAATTTTGGAATCCTAGCAGTAACAAGATGCAACAAATCCAACAATTCCTTACGTGTACTACTCCATTTGTCATCTATGCCCTGACTTGCCCATGCAATCTATTGTATATAGGGAGCACGACACATATGGCGAAAAAAAGAGTGTTGGAACACACCAGAGCTATCAGTAACCTAGATCAACAGTACCCGATAGCACGCCATTTTGAGAGCCATCACTATTCTGATCCTAAAAAACTCACTTATTTTGTGCTGGAGCAGGTTAACATAGGCCCCAGAGGAGGTAATCGTTTACTTAAGTTAAGGCAAAAGGAGTCCAAATACATAATTAGCCTTTGTACTCGTTACCCTAAAGGGCATAACATGGACGAAGAGTACAATGTACACTTACAAGAATGAAATATGTTTGTGCAATATGTTTGGACTAACTATACTCTGTTTAGTCAAAATGTAATTTGTATCATCTGCACTCAATGTAGTGTATCCCCTCCTTTTCTTACACTTTCTGTTCTCTCTCTGTCTCTCTGCAGATAACCTAAACAAGGGAGATGTCAGAATAAGAATAACATGAGTCATCTTGAGCTGTACTGTGAATTTCCTCTCTTCTCCTCTTCCGATTTTGAAAATTGAATTGTATTCTAATCATTTTATGTATGCACCTGAGCCTCGCATTACACATGTTGTATGCAGTAATACACATAGAGTTACCATAAATTTACACCATATCCTCTTGGGACTCAAGTGGACATCAGAGGTGGCATCCTGGAGAACATTAGTCCAATCCACTAACCAGGATGGACTATATGACAATGGCGCAAACGCCTATTGTCAATGGTGAGCCTTTTAGGGGGGCTCCTCTTCTCACTAACCAGAGTAGTGTATTTTTAATCCCCTATCTCGCTAACCAGAGGGATACACATGCACTTTGCGTGCAGACAGTGGTCAGCCCGGACAGCCTTCCCTACTGCCGGAGCATACACTTAGCAGGATGAGTTCCACATTATAACCTCACGGCAAGTTTTGCAACTCATCCTCCATCTGCACTCACTATAATGTGGGTTTAATGGTACGCCACCACACAGAGAATTAATTATCGTGACCAGGATTTTACTAACCGGACACGAGCAGTTCCTGTTTACCACTCATTGCCATGACTACAGTCTAGCATGACGCACACAGGGAGGAGCCCCGTAACGAAAACTACTAGGCAGCTCACCTTCATATCCCACAATCAATGGGTTTCTAGGTTTGGAAATTAACTGTTGATATAACGCACTATGTTATTTATTTTCTTTACCTTTTGTGTTCGCATTGACAGCGGTTTTCATTAATAACACAAGTTTGTCATGTGGAATCAGTGTGTTGGATTTAAACATTTTTCATATCACGATCGAGTAGGGGAATTAACTCAATCCTACTTGTGCATTAACGGGCTAACTTAGGTGTTATACACCAGCTCAATATGGCCTCCTAATCTGTGTAAATGTACGAGACTGGCTTAATATCATGAGTCCTTCTTTGTTGTTTATGGTGTAACTAACATAAAAAATGTAACCGAACTCGGTGCAAATTGTGTGATCAAGCACTCTTTGGAGTGCGAAACGCGTCACGACGAGATTTATGGAGTAATAAATCTTTCAGCTTGGTAACCCTGAGGTTTGCTGTGTGATCCTTGTCCGAGTGCCCGTGAGGAACGCCGCTATTTTTGTATATTGATTCCGGCTGCTCCGCCGGCTCGAGCCACACCCACGAAGGCGAAGGGTTGCAGCAGGAGCGCTGTCTAAGTGAATATATATATATATATATATATATATATATATATATATATATATATATATATATATATATATATATATATATATATATATATATATATATATATATATATATATATATATATATATATATTCACTGAAAAAAACCATAGGTTATAGACCATATATAGTTAGGAATTAGCATTTACAAAACCTTATTTTACTCACACAAAACCATTGAAATTTCATATATAGTTAGTTGCACTAACTATATATCGTGCACCCGCAATCCACTGCTGATCATGTCACATATTACATCATTCATGACATGGTCAGTGACATCACTGATGACATCACTGATGACATCTCAAATGACATCACTGATGACATCACTGATGACAACATCCAGTGACTGTATGTTTCTGAAAAGTCAAAATATGTCTTACATATTGAAGAATGAGTGGATGTATAAGTGTCTGGATGAAGGATTTAGTAGGTGCATGACTGTCTGTATATGAGTGAGTGATTAAAAGTGTCTCACTGAGTGCATGGGTTAGTGACTAAACTGTCTTAATTTGTGAATCATTATAAAAGTTGTTCTGTAAACTGCTGCTTATGTTGATCAGTAGCTTTATGATTAAGTATATGGGTTAATGATAGGTTGCCCAAGTATTTGTATGAGAGAGTGAGTGTGAGTGTGGGTGGCTGTGAGGTGTGTGACTATGTGCATAGATGTGTGAGTAGTTGATTCACTAGATGTATGGGTTCAAAAGTGCATGTGGAAACATCTGTATGGGCAGTTGACTGTGTGCATGAGTGTATTGGTGAGTGAATGGATAACTCAGTGCTACATGTCAAAATAAGTACATATGTAAAACACAGTACATGTGAGAGTTGACATATATAAATAACTGTGCATAAGAGCCAGTGAATGTGTGAGTGGCTGTATGGATCATTGTGAACTTGTATCAGGGATTGTATAAGAGAGTAAATATGTGTTAGTATATGTTTGAATAAGTAAAGTGTGTATAACTGTATAGTAGAGGAAATGGAAGTGTGATTGATTCTTTGCATGACTGACTAGGTGTGTGAGTAACTCCATGGATGAGTGACAGTCTGTGAGCGTCTATTTACTCTGATTGTTTTTCTAAGATTATATTAGAGTCTGAAGAGGTTCACCGTATTATCACATGAATGATGTCATCAGTGATGTGATCAGTAATGGCAAATGAGATGTCATCAGTGATGTCATCAGTGATGTCATTTGAGATCTCATCAGTGATGTCATCAGTGATGTCACTGACCATGTCATGAATGATGTAATATGTGACATGATCAGCAGTGGATTGCGGGTGCGCGATATATAGTTAGTGCAACTAACTATATATGAAATTTCAATGGTTTTGTGTGAGTAAAATAAGGTTTTGTAAATGCTAATTCCTAACTATATATGGTCTATAACCTATGGTTTTTTCAGTGAATTTTTAAGGTTTTGTAAATGCTAATCCCTAACTATATATGGTCTATAACCTATGGTTTTTTCAGTGAATTTCATTGGTTTTTTAAAAGCTAATATCTGTAGCTGTAAAATGTATTCTTCTTCAAATCCTAAAATATATTTTACATGTTTTTATTACATTTTTAAAAAAAAATTTTTATTGTTTCGCTCCCGGTCCGCGAACCGGTTAGCTTCCTGTTAGCTCAATTTGGAGCTGCGACCCGGTCCGCGAACCGGTAAACGTACCGTTTGCGTAACTATCACGTTAGAAAACAACATCTCAGAGCTACCCTACATCTGATCACTCACAATTATTATTTTTTTCTAACTTTTTTCACTAATTTTCAACAAAATACGCTCCCCGGAGTGCTATCTGGTACGCGAACGGAAGCTAACCTCGCGGAATTTTAAAAAAAAATGGTTTTTTTCGCACATATAAGCCTCCTCAGCCACCCTCAGAAAACCTAGGGGGTCAAGATAAGTCTACCGTGCCCCCTTCCACCCATTCTGAACATTATTTGCCCTCCATCTTGTATCTTAATTCGACCGAAACACAAAATGGTGGACTCCCGTAACGCTTAAGGTTCGCGAACCGGGACGCTTCCCGGGAAGCGGTCCAATAAAAAAGGTGGGAAAGTAATTTACAGAAAAACGACTGGAGACACTCTCACCAAATATAGATTAGCTCATACTACATACCAATCCCTTTCATTTTCACAAATTTGATTGAAATTCCATTTAGCCATTTAGCCTGTAGACCTCTCTAAATACCGTGAGGTAAATTACTTCACAAAACACATCTGAAGTGTTGGAATTGACAACCAATGAAAATGTTACTTTCATTTTCTAGTTTTATTACCTGACATTTGATTGGTTATATACCTGAATATTTATAAAGGAAGAGAAGGAAACACAGCCATTTTGACTACTACTTCTTGTTGTACATTTCAATTGAATTATCACTAAACACTTCAACTTGTTTGTAAAGGTAAGTTGTTATTTTTAAAACTGAAGTATATTGTGCACTATAAATTAATATGGTAAACTTTTTCTGATAGTTATATACTATCCCTCTGTAGTAGTTATAGATTTAGATAGACTTCTCTGTTATAGTTATGGATGGAGTTAGGCTTCTCTTGTATAATTATGAATTTACTTACGTTAAATCACATACACTTTTTTATATTCCTACTTCCACTCTGATACTATACACTGCCAAAAGATAAATTCACTGATACAAACTGCCTATCTAAAATTAATCCCAGCAGTGCCCTATCTCTACTAATATATATTGTTTTTATCCAAATTTCAGGCAAAGTGGAAGGCGAACAGAAAGTTTAATTTCAAATTGTCCTGGAAGAGAGCAGCCAAGAAATCATTGATCAAAATGAAAATGAATTTATGGATGAAAGTTGGGACCAAGAACTACTGCAATGTGTGGAAGCAGTAGATGACCTCCTTAAAAATGAGGACATTTTACACCCTCAAAGACTACAAAGTATGTTCAATGAACATAATGACATTTCTGACAGTGAAATGTTAGAAAGTTTATTAAATTATGAAACACAATCACAATAATACAAATTGCTTTAAAAATAAATAAATTAAAAAATAATCAACAAAACCAACAATCAATTAACATATAGTATTTGAAAACTCTATCATTCTTTTTTCCTTATAGTACACTCCCCGGGCCGCTTCCCGGTTCGCGAACCGTGCGCTCCCCACACAGGGCCCTTTTAAAACCTCCACATAAAACCTAGGGGGTCAGGGAGGATCTACTATCCCTCCTTATGGTCATTTCCCCCTTTGTTTTGGCCTCCTATTGTCTCTCGATCCTGCCGAGAGACAAGATGGCGGCCGCTCCGGACTGTTTAGAATGTTGACAGACACCGGAAAGCCAATCAGCTTCGCTTCGCAAAGTTCCGTTATGCGAAAAGTAGGCGAACCGGAGCGCTGCCCGGAGCGCTGTTACAGATGTATATCTTTTTTTGAACGTTAATTTCTCAAAATCCACTGGAGCACATATATTGAGACCTAGCAAAGGCACATCGGGCTAACAGTCCCTACAATTTTGCCAAGTTTCGTGCAAATCCATTCAGCCGTTCGGGCTAAAAGTGAGGCCAACCGCCCTATGGAAATTAACATGGGAAAAACTCGTTTTGGGACTCCCATTTTTTCTCGGCCCCCCCTTGAGGAACCCCCCCCAAAGTTTCAGGGGCTGCTCAGAAACAAAATGTGCCATTTCCCTGAAAATTTCAGACAATTCCGTCCCCAAACGCCAAAGTTATTAGACATAGAATTTTCAAAAATCCCATAGGGAAAAAATCCTAACTATATATACCTACTGGCGACCGCCAGTAGGTAATATATATATATATGTTATAGCGAGCTGGATATTTCTCTCATACAAAACCATTGAAATTCCTCAGTTATAGTTAGTTCAGCTAACTATAACTCGCTCCCCCGCAATGCACTACTGATGATGTCACATATTACATCACTCATGACATGGTCAGTGACATCATTAATGACATCACTTATGACATCACTGATGACATCATCGTGTGAATGAGTGGCAGACCTCCTGTCGATAAAAACGACAATTATCTTTTGACTTTTGTTCATAATATGTCCTGAAATTTATTAATTTAATTGTTTACTTACCTGCAATGATCCAAGGGGCATATTACCAAGGGGGGCGATAGCCAATTATCACCGATTTAGCGTCCATTTTCAGCCGCTAAGCGGCGATAATTCTATTGCCCTATTAGCAACGTGTCGCTAACTGATGTTAGCAACAGCTTTTTGACGATAGCGAACAGTTTGTTACCCGCTTTGCATGTCAGCGATGTTTATCCCTAATGACGTACAAAGTGGGCGTACCCAACCAGTTAGCGACTGAAAGCAGTCGCTAACGTCACTATCGCCTATTAGCAAGGCAGGCGTAGCGTTGGAAATATCCGCGCTAAGCACGAATATCTCCAAATACTAACACCTGCCCAGACCAGTTCTTAGCCATTTTATCCAATGGGAGCTCGATAACATGACTGTGTTAGCTGATGAAGTTTTAGGAAGACGTCCTAAAGCTCCAGTGTACACTTGGAATTGTAGTAGTGTTTGCAGTGTGCGGCAAGAATCTATTGATTTTTTACACAATTTCTTACGTAATTATACCAAGAAAAGTGTTAAACAAAAGATTAAGATGTTACAAGGACTAGACCCTTGCAGAGTGAGAGAAAATACTTGTTTGCAAGGTCATTCTCTGCCTTGTGTTTCTAAAAAAGTATGTCGAAGTGTTTTCCACCATTTCAGGATGTTAGCAGTTCATCATACTCAGATGAGGAAATAAGTCAGAGCACTGTATTTCGTGAAAAGTCCAGCACTAATGTTAAAAAGGTTGAACAGTGCTCTTTTGCGTGGATCTGTATCAGATGTAACAAATGTTTGTGATGAAATTGAGATTAGTTACTTTGGTCCTCAGGAAGACAGTGCAGAAAGTGGGAGATTAATAGAAGAAAATGTGGAAGAGAATGTAGGACAGTGCAGTGTAGAACATTTTGAGCAAGAAATTATACATTTTAAGGTGATTTCAGGTGAAAGGCCAAATTATTCTTGTATCTGTTGTCGACGAATTCATTATAAAAATCAGACCAGGACTGTTGATCTGTACTTAAAAAGTGAAAAGTAAAATAATAATGAATGGAAGGATTTTGCAACTTATTTGTTGGTAGAGAATTGTTT
Source organism: Lissotriton vulgaris (assembly GCF_964263255.1). Classification (NCBI taxonomy): domain Eukaryota; kingdom Metazoa; phylum Chordata; class Amphibia; order Caudata; family Salamandridae; genus Lissotriton; species Lissotriton vulgaris. The sequence continues at coordinate 887,326,463 of NC_141691.1, forward strand.
TGATTTGGGTTCTGATCAGCGTATTTGTAAATATTGTTATAACAAGTTGGAAGAGAACAAAATACCTGCTAGAGCTCTGCATAATAATCTTGAGTTGGTAAATATTCCTTCTGAACTAATGGATTTAAATACTTATGAGTCTATTCCTATTCAATGTTTACATCCATTTCAGGCTATTGTTTGTATGGAGACAAAGACAGGAAAATTGCCTCCTTCTGATTTACAAAGAGGATTAAAGGGAAGAATTGTATATTTGCTTTTAGATTTAAATTGTATTTATTTATTTATACAACTTGTTGAGCGCGCGATTACCCGAGGGTGTCTTGGCGCTAGACACAAGTTTGTAGGAGAGCTAGAGTTATGAGTAAAATAGCATGGATTATTGGTTAAATAGCCAGGTTTTTAGATGTCTCCTGAAAAGAGTCAGTTAGGGGGAGCTCTTAAGTTGATTAGGAAGGGCATTCCATAATTTAGCCGTAGCAATTGAAAAGGATCTGTCTCCCCATGTAGCTTTTCTAGTTTTAGCTATCTCCAGGAGATTTGCCTTGGCGGATCTAAGAGTGCGACTTGGTCTCATAAGTAGAGTGGAAATCAAGGTATTTGTGGTATTTACAGGGAGATAAGTTTGTAGTTTTTTAAATCATTTTTAAGGTGAAAAATGAGGCAGAAACAATGGAGTTTGCTTGGTGTATGTAAGAGAGTTTGTTAGCGAAGATCACTCCTAGATTCCTGACCTTGGTGACAGGGACAGGAGGGGGTCCAAGTTCTTGAGGCCACCAAGTGGGGGACCAACTAGGAGTGAGCTTACCAAATATCATGACTTCAATTTTATCTGAGTTGAGTTTTAAACAGTTTTTGCTCATCTAGTTACTGATGGCAGTCATTCCTTGTTGAAAGTTGTTGGCTACTTCGAGTCCGTTGTTATTGATAGCCAGGACAAGCTGCATATCATCAGCGTAGGATGTGACTGCTAGGCGATGAGCTTTGATAATCCTCGCTAAATCCGCTACATAAATGTTAAAAAGTGTTGGACTCAGCAAGGATCCCTGGGGGACACCACAGGGAAGAGAGAAGGAGCAGGAGTAGTAGCCACCCATGGAAACAGATTGTTCCCGGTGAGCTAGAAAGGAGGAGAGAAGGGAGATGGCATTCCTGGAAATTCCGGATTTTTTTACATGGTCGATCAGGATGGAATTATCGACCGTGTCCAAGGATTCTGAAAGATCAAGCATTATAAGCACCGCTGTGCCTCCTCTATCCAAGATCATTCTGATCTCATCAGATGCTTTTATTAATGCCGTCTCCGTTCCGTGACCCTTTCTAAATCCAAACTGCGAGTCGTCAAGACAGTTGTTATTGTCAATGAATTCGGAGATCTGATTATTCATAATTTTTTCGACGATTTTGGCAGGGAAGGGAAGACATGCTATTGGTCTGTAATTATCATTGAATTTAGAGTAAATGTCACAGACTTTATCTTGAAAATAAGTTGACAAGGTGTCGCACATAGCTTGAGAGGCCTCCTTAGGGGTGGATTTATCCTGACCAGTGAGATGCGAGACCACCTGGTAGATTTGTTTGACCGAGTCTAGTGCTCACTCGATTTGCTTGTTAAAGAATAGACTTTTCTGAGTAATAATCATGTGTTTATTTTTAGGTAATTTCTCTTTATAACATATTTTTTCATGAGAGTCGTATTTTTGATGCCATTTATGTTCTTGTCGTCTGCAGCTATGTTTTTCCAACCTAAGACATTCACTGAACCAAGGGGGTGAATAAGATGTTCTGTTGGTAGATCTACAGTGGTATCAACTAGAGTTTGAAGACAGTTAGTGTATAAAGTGGCTGTTATTTCGGGATTAGAGGTATTAATATCCTGCAACCTGTGTAATTTGTTCTTAAAGTCTTCAATGTTGATACTTTTCCATGATTTAAAGGTATGGGTATTAAAGGACTTGATGGAAAGGGGACTAGAAGGGGAAATATCAAAGTATACAGCAGAGTGATCTGTCCACGTAAGGGGCAGTGTTTTCTCTATAGAAAGAGAATTGAGATTAGAGAAGATTCCATCTAATGTATGCCCTGCTAGGTGCGTAGGAGAATGGATATAAACCCACTGCATCCATTTTGGTTAGAAGGGCAGTGGTATCAGGATCATCACTGAGCTCGAGGTGAAAATTGAAGTCACCTATTATGGTGAAGTTATTTTCCCCCGCTACAGGCTCCAAAAGATGACTCAAGGAAGATAGGAATGCTGAGCGAGAACCAGGGGGGGCGATAAAGCAAAACGCCTCAAAAGGAGCTAGAGCATGGGGTGAAAAATGTGAAGTTCAAAGCTTCGCAAGTATTAATGAAAAATATTGAAACTATTGCTGTAGAAAATGTAGAGGATGAACCTTTAGTTATTTTTGTTAATGGCGTTCCTACTAAGAGTAAGAAAATCTGGCAAGAATTAGTGGATGTTAGGGAAGTGAAAAAAGCAACATTGTATCTGGTAAAAAATAATCAATATAATGTGTATGTGGGAGAAGAAGAAATAACTGTATAAGAAGATTCTGACTTGCCATCTGGACAAATTGAAAAAGTGAATGTGGCCACAACTGAAGAAATCTATGAACATTACAGTGTTCATCCATTGCATTCCAAAGAAATGATGGGGAATGCTATAGAGTTATTTCAAATGAAAGAAGAAAAAGGAAGTCGCATTAGTGTATGGGAAAAAAGCTTGGAAGCTCATTGTTTCCTACAGGAAAAGGAGGACGATATGATGAACGACCTGTGCAGATTCCTGCATCTGAATATCAGAAATCAAGATTATATGCAGAAGATGCAAGATTTCGACAATGCATTTCATATTTGTTTCATCGTTTGTTTGAGAGTGATTTGTCTGTTAGTCATTGTGCAGCTCGTTTTTTGCTTGTAAAAGATTTGTGTGTCTGCAGTGAACAGTTTCCTGTTTGTTTGGCATATGCGGTGACCATTCATAAATCTCAAGGTTTAAGTGTAGATTGTGCTTTAATAAATTTTGGAAGTACCGTGTTTAAAGAAGGTATGTCATATGTTGCTTTGTCTCGAGTCAAAACTTTATCTGGATTGTACTTGATTGATTTTGATGAGACAAAAGTTTCTGCAGATACAAACTGTGTGAAAGAGTATAATAGGTTAGGAAGAGAATATGCACCCAATGTAGGTCAATATCCAGTGATTGAAAAGCGTGTGGTAGGTAGAAAAGGAAGACTTGAGAATATCTGTTCTGAAACTGTAGAGAAAGAAAAAAAAACAAGATGAAGTTCTGCCTCAAAACAAAAAGACAAAGGACAGTGTTGAAGAGAATGTTGGTTATCGGTTTGAAAATACTTCTGGTGTCAACTGCTAAGCTAATGTAGTTATAGTTGTTAATGTTGTTTTTTCTCTTCAAAGTTTCCAACAGCAAATTGTAGAAAATCGGGACAAAAGATTCTGTTCATTGTTGAATTCTGTTTATGAGAAATGTACTAGTGATAAAAGTAAAATACAAAGTGTTTCCAATATTCGAAATGTTTTGGACATATGTTCTGGTTCTAGTCAATTTACACAGAATATACAGCAAGATTGCCAGGAATTTTATAATGTTTTTGTTGGTGTACTGGAAGATGAAGGTATAGATGTTGAAAACCTTTTTGGCCTTTCTTATAAAGGGCATCATGACTGTCAACATTGTTTGTTTACATGTAGCACTGACATAGACACTGAGAGATTCATATATTTGACTTTACCTGACTGTGAATCAGTGTCTTTTAACAATCTAATTAGAGGAGCGAGTCAAAACATGGAGTGTAGCCAATGTAAATCAGAAATGTCATCAACATTGTTTATACATAGATATGGACAGTATGTTATTTTAATGCTGCAACGTTGTAGAACTGATGGAACAAAATTGAAAACTTTAATTAAAACTTTTGTAGCTGTTCAATGTTCAATATCAGGAAGAACTTTTAAAGCTGTTGCTATTATTTTTCATGATGGACCTTCTACCGCATCTGGACATTTCATTGTTTATTTAAAATGTCTGAAAGGTTGGATACAGTGTAATGATACTCAATTAGTTTGTAATCAACGTTTGCCAAAAGAGTTCCCAAATTCTTACCTAATATTTTTAAAGACAAAATTTTAAGATCAAAATTTGCCCTTCAGGATTACTGCTGTTAAGGTACATTAGTCTGGTGTTGTAGAGTATTTTGTAAGTGAGGCTGAGGAGCTTGAAGGTGATCCTTTTGTTGATATTGAGGCAGTGTAGGTATATCAGGTGGTGGGTAATGTGGGTGCAGCCAGGAACATTGATGATCAGTCACATAGTGGTCTTTTGGATTTGTTGTAGATATTGTAGGCGTTTGGCTAGAAATCATGTGTAAAGTGCTTTACCACAATGTAGTAAATGTGTAAATGTAAATGTGTGTGTCTTGTAAAGCGCACTGCTACCCGGAGGCGTCCTGGCGCTATAGACCGCTGGGGAACACGTCCTGGCTTTCCCTGTGAGATGTTCCCTCCTGGGTATCTCCAAGGTGAAACCAGGCATCCCCGGCATTTGTGGGGGGCTGTTGTGGAGATGAGGCAAGCTAATGCCCAGAGTTGCCGAGTGTGATCCCTGGTTAGAGTAGGCACAGAGGCGAGAATTATCGAGTCCGCTGACCCTGGTTCACGACCCTGCCGCGTCGGGATTTGAACCATGGTCCCGGGCCGTCCTCTGCTTCCGGGTCTGCCGCCCCTAACCAGTGAGCCACACCCCTCCACTTTCAGTCTGCTGCTCATGAGGGCCTGTGTCACTGTTCTTCTTTGTTTGGTTACGATCCATTTGTAAATGTGGCGGAGCATGTGGAGGGTGTTATAGCAGTACAAGGACACGGTGTAGACTTGCTTACACATGGAGAAAGAGCAGTTGGGGTTGAATCCTATGTTGTGTACATGGTTGGTAGGTGTTGGTACTCTTCACACTGTAGTCAGGTAGCAGGAGTTGTCTGAGGCTGATGGAGTGGGTCTGAGGATGAGTACCCTCATCTTCTGCCAGTTTGTGTTTACAGTGCTGCTATTTATGTTCTTAGTGACGTCCTTCATTGTGCCATGGAGGTTGCTTTTGGTGGGATGTGGCTTCTTGGTGAGGAGGAGAATGAGCTGGGTGTTCTTTGTGTAGGAGATGTTGTTGAAGTTGTGATGGTGGCTACTTGTGTTAGGATGACCATGTAGATGTTGAACAGCATCGGAGTGATGGATGAGTCCTGGGGGACCCGTAGATGATGTCGGAGGTTTTGGATCAGAACGCTGGGAGGCGGACGTTCAGGATTACTATGGAACAACCTCCAAACAAAGGACTTGATGCATACTATTTGGCCGTAAGGAAAGGTGTGCAAAACCATTAAGGACTTTTTGCTGTGTATTTTGTCAGCATCTAATTGTAAGTAACATTATTTACAGTGTAAGAAAATTAATCAGAATTTATTGTTATTTTATAATTGTTTGAGATATGTTATATTTACGTAAGAAATTGCTCTTAAAAAAACCCATTTAAGATATGTTTTATTTCTATTTTTTATATTGTTATTGAGAATGTTGACTGGGTTTTTTTAAGATATCCTTATGGATTGTCTTTTTGTTGCCTGCTGTTATGTGATGAGTACTATTGAACTTACTGTTTGTAGTTAAATTCAATATATTCTGAGAACAGCAAAAAAGGCAAATGAAATGTTTTACAAATTATTTTGTGTTGTAAAATATATCTAGTAACGGTGTTTTTTTGTATCTTCCACAGGTGACAATTTTATAATATATACTTTTTTTAAATGTATTATCCTTAAGGTAAGTACAAGTAACTGACTCAGCTGAGGCCCGTGGAGGGAGTTGTGGTAAGGTAGGAAAGTGGGTTGGGGGAGGGGCAGGATGGTGGATTATAAACAGCGGAATGTGGATGATTGCAGGTAAGTAAACAATTAAATGTATAAAATGAATTTCGCATCCTGCACCCTGCATCACAAAATGCGATGCAGGGCATGAAACAAAGTGGCATATTATCAACAAAAGGCGATACATTATCGCCGCTTTTATCGGCAGGAAAAATTCCGATAAAAAAGCGATAATGGATTTGATAATAAGGCCTTGGAAATTCCCATAGCAGCCCAGGTTCTGGTGTTAACTTGGGCTCTTATGGGAATTCACAAGGGCCTATTATCAAGCCCTTTATCGCCACTCTATTGGCAGTTTTCCTCCCGATAAAAGCGGCGATAATCTAAATAATGTCTTTGTGTTGACGAACACGCGTTGTAATGGCTCTGACTTACGTCCTTCAAATGAGTTTTTAGGTATACGTGTGACCAAGTTTGATAACATCAGAGTTTAAGGACAAACACCGTGGTGTCTCTGCCTCGAAATCTTGTCGATCAAAAAGAAAATAGGAGGACAATAAAATGAAAGTAACAGATATATTAAAAACAACAGTGAAAAACTACTAAAATGGCGGTCAACGGAGTACCTCATCAACTTTTGGCGCCTCAACACTACGTTCCAAATAAATGTAGATAAAATATGATTATTAATATATTACAAAAGTACAACAGAGGATGACACACACGACCCGGGAAAACAAAGCTCCAAATTTAATACCTGAAATAAAGAAAGCTTTGTTTGTTGAACTTGAAGAAAAACAAAAAAAAGTCAGCTTTGAAACGAGGCTGCGCATGCGTAGAGAGTACAACTGCTACACCAAAAAGGAAAGTTTTACATACTATCATAGAAATGAAGGGGCATATCATCAACAAAAGGCGATCCATTACCGCCACTTTTATCGCCAGTAACTGCCGATAAAGCGGTGATAATGGGCTTCATAATAGGCCCTTGTAAATTACCATAGCAGCCCAGGTTCAACTATTACCATGGGCTGCTATGGCAATTCACAACGGCATATTATAAAGACCATTATCGCCGCTATATCGGCAGTCTCCTGCTGATAAAAGCGGCAATATTGTTTCGCCTATGTTGTTGATAATATAGCCAGAAATTCATTTTATTAATTTAATTGTTTACTTGCCTACAATCATCCAGCTTCCGTTCTTTATCACCCCCATCCTGCCCCTGCCCTGCCCCGCCGCAAAATCCTCCAGAGGCTGCGTCTGGGCTTGATAATACGCCCTTGTTAATTCCCATAGAAGCCCATGCTAACACCAGAACATGGGCTTCTATGGGAATTAACAAGGGCGTATCATCAAGACCATTTCCGCCATTTAATTTATCGGCACCTTCCTGCCCATAAAACAACGATAATTTTAACACCGGTCCTTGATATTATGGCCGTCTGTTGGACATTGATTGGTCTCCCCTGACTTTTGGCTGGGGGGAGTTGTGTTGGACTTGGCCTTTCCCCTGAAATTTTTCGCTTTTGTCCCCCTAATTTGGAATGTCTCCCCCATGGGATTCAACCTGTATAGGCCATGAGTGGTGTGGGACGCCTTGTTAATATGTGAAGCCATGTAATGGTGGGAGCATTCGTGAATTTCCCCCATTGTAAAAGGCACCTGACTGAAATGTACTGTGTTTAAAATGGATGCCAAGGCCATGGGTTTTGCCACCGGACTGGCATAGGTCAGCGGTCTAGATAATATTACCCAGCCACCCCTAGCTTTTGGAGGGAAAGTCTGGCACCCAGGGTGCTCACCCCCTCCCCTTGAGCCAGTTTAGGCCAGGTTTGCCAACATTCTAGAAGGTTCTGCCACTGCCTGGGAGGATGGTATAAGTAAGGGGATGTGCCACCAGAGAGTCAATCAGAACTGGGACAAGAAAGAGAAGGGACCTGCTGCGAGGTGCTACCGCCACATGGGCCTGTGAGCTGGGCCGTGCACCCCTGCACCACCCCTCTGCTGTCCCCCAGGCCCCTGAGGAAGGAAGGGCCCCTACCCAGGACACTGACGCTGTTTGGACCTGGAACTGCGCCAGCGCAGCGCGACAGAAGCCCCAGGAGGTGAGGAGCGTGCCCCTGGGCTGCATGGAGGAACTGTTGCCCCTTGTGAGGTACTGCCTATCAAGCGCTATTCTGGTGTGGTTGATGCCCCCAAGGAAGTTGTGGCCCCCTGTGGAAGCTCTGACGCTGTGAGGGTCTGCCTGCATAGCACTGTGTGTGGAAGCGCTGGGGCTGGTGTGGCCCCCGGTGTGCTGTTGGCCCTGAGAGCTTTGTGGGCTGAGGGAGGAGCGGTGTGCTGTGAATAGCGCCGTTTACTGAGGAGCCTACCCTCGTTTTGGCGCGCTGTCCGCTAAATAAATAATTAAATAAAGGGAGCCTACCCCTTGTGCCGCCGATATCACCGCCGCGGCCCGGCGCCGCCTTGAAGGGACCCCCACTGTTGTGGTTTACGTTGCGGCGGCCCCCGGTGCCAGGAGAAGGCCGCCGAAGTGGAGAGAGGGCCGCGCTAGGCCCTGAAGCCTTCCTCACACCAATCACGTGACGGGGCGCCCGGCCGCGTCATCAGCCCGCCCCCGCCAACGCCACACAAGGATTGGCTGCCGGCCCGGGTGGCCGGGAAGGCAGGAAGAAGCCGAGTCTAAGCCCCGGGTCCCAGTGAGGTAACCGGTGGACCCGGGTGAAGCGCCGGTGCGGGGCCCCCGTGGTCGAGGGGGAGCCCCGAGGAGTGAGCGACCGGAGCGGGAGCCCACCCCGCTGGTCTGTGCCCCGGAGAAAGGGGCCGGTGAGGTAGGCGGGGCCGGGGCACACTGTCGGTGCTAGCCCCGCCTCCCGTCCTGAGGCGGTCGGAGGAGCAGAGAGACTGCGGGGCTCCCGTGAGGACGAAGGAGCCCCGATTGAGCCTCCCAGAGGCAGTTTTGAGCCCCCGGGCCCCCGTGACTAGGAGGGGCCCGGGTGACTCCACCTGGGAGAAGTGCCCCGAGCGTTGCGGTCAGAGGAATGATGGGAGGAAGGGGCATCGAGGCACATTGCCGGTGCCTGCCCCTCCTACTCGAAGCTGAAGAGAGCCCCATTTGGAGCCTGAAGCCTTGCGGATGCTGCCTTTATGTCCCGGGCCCCCGTGAGGAAGGAGGGGCCCGGCTGTCGACGGGAGAGAGGAGGGGGCATCAAGGCACATTGCCGGTGCCTGCCCTTCCTCTGGTGGAGCCCCGCACCTGCTGAGGTCCCCAAGAGAAAGGAGTCTGGGAGCAGCCGGTGAGTGGGGCCTTACGTATACTGAGTGGAGGGTTGAGAGGGCAACGGGACACAGGATCGGTGTCCGCCCCCCCCCTGGTTAACTGAGAAGGGCCCAAGTGCCCAGAGCCCGAGTAAAGGCCGCCTTCGGCAGTGCTAAGAAGTCCTTTGCACTGGGCCAGGATTCTAACTAGGCCCCTTTGGAACTGCTGCCAGAGACCCCTGCTTATCCAGAAGGCGAGGGGGGAAATATAAGATATCCTAGTGGCCCCCCAAGGAAAAGTTGTACCCCCCATGTGTTAGACGCCTGAGGAGACATTTAGGTTTACCCTAATGAAATGTTTTACTCCTGCTTATGGTGGTACTAATGACAAGCACATTTTTACTTGTTGCCTGATGTTCCCTGAAATGTTTAGGCCTGACATCCAAACTATATGTTTATGCCCAGGTGCTCAGGACTAGGTTGGTGACCCCTGGTGGATGGGATTAGACCAGCCCGGACCCTGCTGAATGAAGTGTTTATACACACATAAGATGAGATGGTTACCTTCCGGGCTTAATGTGATGTCTAGTGATATGTGCATTCGGGATTGATGGGTTTCTGCCCCTTGATTTAGGCCTGCTCCGCCTGATGTTTGATAACCCTAGGTTTATGGTAGAGGAAGCCTTGCTGTTTTATTACAGGTGTTCCTGGTCCAGAAGTATGGCCCCTACCTGATGTTAATGCTGGGCGATTTATGTTCTGCCCACAGGGGACGCAAGTGCAGGTGTCCTGCCCCATCATTTAGGCCTATGCCTGCCGTCATGTAAGATGGGTAATGTTCCTTCAACAAGAGATGCTGATGCAGGCCGTACTGGGTGTTCTGCCTAATGTTGGTCTAAACGTTGGCCTGACGTGTCAGTCCAGGCCCCTGGTTATATCCCACTGCTTATTTAATACAGGTGTTCCTGTTTGTTGGGATTTACTGTGATGCCCTAAAGTTTTCCTTTACAGGGGTTGGGTTGGCATTAAACTACCGAGGATGAGAGCCTGAGTTGGCCCTGCCAAGGGTTAATGACAATGTAAACATTCTTCTTTATTTTCAGCTATGGACTTACAGACTCAGCCCTTACTTCCCATGTAAATAATCCCCCCTTGATACACTTGGCTCTGGTGCCAGTTGGTGCCGTGTTATGATACCACTGTTGATGCATTTTTGCCTTGCAGGTTGGAGATACTAAACGTCTTAATTTTCCAACTCAAACTGGTGTCCTGCCTCTTTTGTGGTGTGCCAGGTGTGTTGACTGTGGGTACTGCGTGAGTGCTTCACATGTCCTCCGAAGTTTGGCCTGCCCGCTTGGTTCAATGCTACCCCCTTGGAGATTTGGGTAACCTAATTTCTTACACCGTCAGTGCCATATCATCAGTAAAGGGAGATACATTATCGCCGCTTTTATCGGCAGAAAACTGCCGCTAAAGCGCCGATAATGGGCTTGATAATAGGCCCTTGTAAATTTCCATAGCAGCCCAAGTTCTAGTGTCAGCGTGAGCTTCTATGGCAATTCACAAGGAGATAATATCAAGCCCATTATCACCGCTTTATCGATAAAAACAGCGATAATGTATTGCCTTTTCTTGATAAAATGACCCATTGCTCTCTTTTTTTGACCAGTAAACTTAGGTGCATATTATCAAGGACCGGTGATAAAATTATCAGCGTTTTATTGACAGGAAACTGCCGATAAAACGGCAATAATGAGCTTTATAATACGGCCTTGTTATTTCCCATAGAAGCCCATGGTAACACCAGAACATCGGCTTCTATAACAATTTACAACGACGTATTATCAAGCCCACCCTCCCAACATTAATAAAAAACTCCAGACAATGCAGGTACCCGGAGCTGGAAGTTCATTTTACATATCACTGCCTCAGAAATGTAGCGTTCCCTGCGAGGTGTACGGGGAAAGAGAGAGAGAGAGCTCAAAACATATATATTTTTTTAAAAGACCCAAGGGGTTGTTGAAAATGCACCCTTATCTTCTGGCTCCCTGTGGCCCCTTGTTACATTCATAATAAATACATCTTTCATCTATTCTGGTGTCATCGATTACTTCCCACAACAGGGATGCCGCTCACCGAGACTGCGGGGAGTAGAACCGTAATCCCCCTGCATACTTCAAAATAAAACCAGAGGAGTACCGTTCCCCAGTGCTCGGGGCACCTTACAAGCCCACAATATGCAGATAAATTGCCCCCGTAATTTCCCCCCTGGGACCTAATGAATAAAACAAACTTCTACTTTTTTTCACCTTTTCTACCGTGTACAAGTACTGCACGAGTACCCCGCCATTTTTTATTTTAAAAAAAATGAAAATTGAGCCTAAAGATCCATGTACCACCCCCTTAACAAGACTATAGGGTCAGAATGTTTCTACCCTGCCCCCTTTCCTTATTTCTCAACTTTCGTTTACTGTTTTCTTGTGACTCTGCTCTCCTGACAAACAAGATGGCTGCCAACTTTTCCTGGTTTGGAGTATTGACAGCCAATCAGCATCCAGCTCCTAATTCTACGTATTTCCATACGCGTATGCCACGATTTTTCTTTAAAAAAAAAAAAATAGAGCCTAAACATCGATATGCGACCCCCTGGGCAAGCCTAGAGGGGCAGAATGTCTCTAGCCTACCCCTTCCCTGATTTCTCAACTTTGTTTTACTGTTTTCTTGTGATTCAGTTCTAGCGAGCCACAAGATGGCCGCCAACCCTTCCTGGTTTCGAGTGTTGACAGACAGTTCACAGCCAATCAGCATGCAGCTCGCGCTCGTAATTAAACAGATTTCCGTATGCGTGCTGAACTCCGTCTCTAGATATCGCTATGATTTTACTTGCAATTTTCTCAGAAACTACTGAAAGGATTTATAACATTTAACAAAAAGCCCAATCTGCGAACAGAACTCTACCTCTCTGCCAAATTTCATGTAATTCCCTTCAGCCGTTCGGGCTGTAGCCCTAGCTAAAGTCCCCTATGGAAAATTGCATGGGGAACACACGTTTCGGGAGCCCCCTTTTTTCTCGGCCCCCGCTTGACGAATCACCCCCAAACTTTCAGGGAAGGAGCGGAACCGAGCAGGCCATTTATTGGAGAAATTCACGAAGATTGGTCCACCGGCTGCAAAGTCATTCCAAATAGAATGTTTTGGATTTCCTATGGAAACTAGGTCCTAACTATAACTACTAATATATATATATATATATTCAATGAAAAAACCATTGGTTTTAGGCCATATATAGTTAGGAATTAGCATTTACAAAACCTTATTTTACTCGCATAAAACCATTGAAATTCCATATATAGTTAGAAGCGCTAACTATATATCGCGCACCCGCAATCCACTGCTGATGATGTCACATATTACATCATTCATGACATGGTCAGTGACATCACTGATGACATCACTGATGACATCTCAAATGACATCACTGATGACATCACTGATCACAACATCCAGTGATTGTATGTGTCTGTAAAGTTTAAATATGTTTCACATATTGAAGAATGAGTGGATGTATAAGTGTCTGGATGAAGAATTTAGTAGGTGCATGACTGACTGTATGAGTGAGTGATTAAATGTGTCTCACTGAGTGCATGGGTTAGTGACTAAACTGTCTTAATTTGTGCATCAGTATGTTTGTTGTTGTGTAAGCTGCTGCATGTGTTGATCAGTAGCTATAAGAGTGGCCATATGGGTTATTGATTGGTTGCCCAAGTATTTGAATGGGAGGCTGAGTGTGTGTGTGGGTGGCTGGGAGGTGCGTGACTCTGTGCATAGATGTGTAAGCAGTTGATTCACTAGGAGTATGAGTTCAAGAGTGCATGTGGAAACAGCTATATGGGCGGTTGACTATGCATGGGTGTGTTGGTGAGTGAATGGATTTCTCATTGCTACATGTGCAAGTAAGTACGTATGTAAAACACAATACATGTGAGAGTTGAGATATATAAATAACTGAACATAAGAGCCAGTGAATGTGTGAGTGGCTGTATCGATCACTGTGAGCTTGTATCAGGGATTATATAAGAGAATAAATATGTGTTATTATATGTTTGAATAAGTAAGATGTGTATAACTTTATAGTTGAGGAAATGGAGGTGTGATTGATTCTTTGCATGACTGACTAGGTGTGTGAGTAACTCCATGGATGAGTGACAGTCTGTGAGTGTCTGTTTATACTGAGTGTATGTAAGGTTATATTAGAGTCTGAAGAGGTTCATTGTATTATCACATGAGTGATGTGATCAGTGATGTCAAATGAGATGTCATCAGTGATGTCATTTGAGTTGTCATCAGTGATGTCATCAGTGATGTCATTTGAGATGTCATCAGTGATGTCATTTGAGTTGTCATCAGTGATGTCATTTGAGATGTCATCAGTGATGTCATCAGTGATGTCACTGACCATGTCATGAATGATGTAATATGTGACATCATCAGCAGTGGATTGCGGGTGCGCGATATATAGTTAGCGCTTCTAACTATATATGGAATTTCAATGGTTTTATGCGAGTAAAATAAGGTTTTGTAAATGCTAATTCCTAACTATATATGGCCTAAAACCAATGGTTTTTTCATTGAATTTTCAAGGTTTTGTAAATGCAAATTCCTAACTATATATCCACTATAACCTATGGTTTTTTCTGTGAATTTCATTGGTTTTTTAATAGCAAATATGAAAAGCTTTAAAATGTCAAGTACGTGATAGATAAAAACATTTTCGTATTTATGCACGCTGATGTGCTTTGAACGCTGCACCCCCCCCCCTCCCCTCTTTTGTCTTAGTAGTACTCTCTCTTTGCAGATACTGAAGGGTAGTTATCGCAGGCCTTTACCCCCGTTGTAATCCGTCGTGCCTCCTTGTCTCTCCATTTGATTGATTGTTGTCCAAGCATTTACTGTTTTAGAATTGGTTCTCTTTGGATCATTCTCTATTTACAAACAAGCACAAAGTCGCAATACTCTGTTTAGTCTTTGCAGATAGTGAAAAATCGTGTAAAAAAATAAAAGTAATCGAGCAAAATCAGTAGGCCACTAATTGGATCTCTTTTTGACCTCGCTAAAATAGAAATATTAGGAACAACCCTTCATGAGAAATACAAAAATAGTGAGATGAACTGAGCTCCACACCATGAGGGCTGCAAGACAGCTCGGCTCCATCACCCATCCCGCACAAAATAACGACAAACCCTATGCAAATATTAAAAATATAGACAACACACCAGCAAAGAAACAGGGTAAAACATTTTATTAAAAAACTATTTACATAACGTTGGTTTATAAGATGATGTCAGTAGTGGACCGATGTGTGAATAGATCGAAAACAGCACAAGGCTCCAAGATCTGGATGACAAGCTCCTGGATGTTGGGTGCCATAGTTTAGAGTTCTGAATTTCAGCCTTTTTCAATGCCTGTGCTTTGTTGAATCAAAATGGCGGCTTGACACAAAGCTGACTCAAGCGTTGCTACTGATGCTATGCAGACCAAAACTGGTTTTCAGTTTGTACATTTTTCTAGATTTTTCAATCCAAGTTTGGTTGACTTTGTAGAACGATGGCTTCAGATTTTCAACATACGGTGTGGTGGCGCTGACCGGGAGGGGGCGCTTCGCTCCTGCCCCCTCCCCAAGTAAGATTTTCATACGTGAAAGTACGTTAATGGTTTTGGTCCCTGAGATGCTTCGATGTCACTACCATTCTCAAATAGCATAAGTTCTGGATGTTGGGTGCCATAGTTAAGAGTTCTGAGCAGTGCTTGTAACACTGTCTGAAGCTTATTTCCACCTACTGCAGCTTCACTATTCTCAAAGTAAGTGAGTGTCGTTTGTGGACCTGACTGCATTAGAAAACAATGTGATATGTTACCTTCCTAAACAGCTTGACGGAGGCCCCTGAGGGGCGGTGTGATGGCCATGGACTCGGAGAAGACGCTTGGCTCCGACACCCTCCCCAAGTCTTATAGCACTGGTGTAGCCTGAGATCGCCCCCGACATAGGCGGCCGGCTCCCGGGGTCCGGCTGAACTTTTTGCCTTTTGATGACTCTTCAATTCTGGACCTTGTCCCACAATCCGTTTGACCTGAAGACAAGCTGTAGTGGGGCGCCCCTTTATCGTTTTAGTTGCCATTCCGCCCGCTTTTGCTACACTGTGCCTCTTCCGCCATTCAGCTGTTTACCGCCCGCTCTTGCGACTACAGCGTCTCGCTCACCATGTAGTTGAGATGCGCCCGCTCTTGCGGTGCAGCGATAGGCGGCTGCCACAGGACTCTCAAAATGGCGGCCGGCTCTTCGGTTTTGGGCCTGGTCCACTAAAATGGCCCTGGGACACCTTGGAACTCGGACGCTTGTCTGCTAGGGCTTGGGTCCCATTCTCGAAAAGCGTCCCCTCAGCCGTGAAGATTCTACAAAAGTCTTGGGGGCCTCCGACTCCCGCAGGCTTCTGGTGGGGAGCGGCTGCCATGATTGCTCGTGGAATGGCCACGACGGAGCTACGAGATGGTAGTGGTCTCATGCTGACGCCAGCTTTAGTCTGAAACATCCAGAAACACTATAGACTACCAATTCGATCAGTTCCGGTAGCGCCCCAACATGACCCGGAAGAGAAGAACTTGCCCTCCCCTCTTTGACTGATGGTTCTTGTTGCCTGTCCCCTCTGTTGTCATTTAACAGAACTTTTTGGACTGCTGAAAGGGGTTGTGTTCTGAACGCTGGTTGGTGGAGACATTTAGACTATATTCTTGACCTACGTTGTCGCGTAATGCGTTTTATGACACGCCGCGTTAGCGCACCCGGAAGTGATCCGAGGCGCGGCGCGCAGCGCGTAACGTAAGCATAACAGGTCATGTGACTTGTTAATAAAACTTTTCATTGGTTCATTTTACTTTTGTTAATTTAATGATGAAAAGCTTGGTCATATGACCTAAAAATTACGCTTTTTATTATTTTCGAACAATATTTTTTTTTCAAACATATGTTATAATATTCCAGGCTAATGTACTTTCCCGGAAAATTTACAACTGTCTTGCAAGTAAAATATATTCCTTTTTCGAGAAAAAGGGCGTTTCTTCCTTCCATGACGGAGCCGTTGAGTAAAAGAGATTCGGCCTGCTGTCTTAGTCGCCGATACGCCTGATTATCAGATTCTTATCGATCACTTTATGTTGCAGACATGAAAAACACAACTGCCCTTGACCATTTATCTTTACTGCGTTCCTACATATTATACCTTTTATCCGTCATGTAATTGGACTGCTTTATTTCACTTGCCTTTTACTGATTCGAAAACAGTCACTAAAAGTAAAAACTTTACAAATGTAAATACTACTACCGTGTTTTGTTTTAAAAACCTTTATTGTGAAAATGTCAGTATACAAATACGGGCCTATAACCACGTGGGCCGGCCACGGAGCAAACTGAAATCGTATATGATGAGGAGACATTTACACTGTAGAAGAACGTAACGAGCGGGCCATTAGGTGACAAGAACAAAGGTGTCTAACAGTTGCGGAATCGGTGGACGTACATTTTGTAATTAAAATACGACAGGGCCACTTACAATAACATTTTCTAGATATACATTTGCGGGCAAGGAGTTACGAGTCCCATTTATACCGGCGCCATTTTGGGCGAGGCCGGGCAGGTCCAAGATATAGTCAAAATGTCTCCACCAACCATCGGCCAGACCAGAACCCCTTTCGGCCCTTTATGCTACAAGATGGTGTCTTCCATTCAGAAAATATTGGTGGCAGCATTTTGAAAGGAAACAGAAACAGCCGTTCTCCTAGTGAGTTTCACATTGTTACATTTAGGAAGAATGTTGAAGAGTAGTATGTGGAAAATCTGAAGCCATTTTTCTACAAACTCTCAATCAGACTTGGATGGAAAAAAAAAACCTGAAGAATGTACAAACTGAAAACCAATTTTTGTCTGTATAGCACCAACAGTAACGCTTGAGTCAGCTTTGTTTCAAGCCGCCATTTTCATTCAATCAATAGCGTCCCCCTGCACACATTCAGGGACCTCGTCGTGTCTTCAGATGAAATGCATTGTAGGAAAAGAAGCAGAAAGGAAAAGGCAAAAAGTTCCGCCGGACCTAGTGAAGCTGCAGCAGGTGCAAATAAGCTTCAGACAGTCTTACAAGCACTGCTCAGAACTCTCAACTGAGGCACTCAACATCCAGGACTTGCCATTCGGATCTTGGCGCCTTGTATTTTTGTTTTGTTTTTGATGGAGGGGAAACAACAAAAAACAGGCATTGAAAAAGGCTCAACAGTGCAGGGCGCCTTGTGCTGGTTCCGACCTATTCACACATCGGTCCACTACTGACATCACCTCATAAACCAACGGGGCACCCCACGCCGACTTTCGGCGCAGCATTGTAGGATGGCCACACCAGTGCGGCAATTTGCTGGACACCACCTCGGTGCCATCCAGATCTCGGCGCGTTCGACTCACTGTACCGCAACAGTGACCGCAACTCAGCTGGACACGCCGTCTTTCGGCGCAGCATTGTAGGATGGCCACACCAGTGCGGCAATTTGCTGGACACCACCTCGGTGCCATCCGGATCTCGGCGCGTTCGAGTCACTGTACCGCTACAGTGACCGCAATTCAGCTGGACACGCCGTCTTTCGGCGCAGCATTGTAGGATGGCCACACCAGTGCGGCAATTTGCTGGACACCACCTCGGTGCCATCCGGATCTCGGCGCGTTCGAGTCACTGTACCGCAACAGTGACCGCAATTCAGCTGGACACGCCGTCTTTCGGCGCAGCATTGTAGGATGGCCACACCAGTGCGGCAATTTGCTGGACACCACCTCGGTGCCATCCGCATCTCGGCGCGTTCGAGTCACTGTACCGCAACAGTGACCGCAACTCAGCTGGACACGCCGTCTTTCGGCGCAGCATTGTAGGATGGCCACACCAGTGCGGCAATTTGCTGGACACCACCTCGGTACCATCCGGATCTCGGCCCGTTGTGCTGCCTTCGGCCTATTCGCACATCGGTCCGCTACTGACGCCGCCTCACGTGCCAACGGATTTTCTACGCTTTTTGTAGCCCTATGCCGCATAACAGGTCATGTGACTTGTTTATAAAACTTTCCTTGGTTCATTTTACTTTTGGTTTCCTAAAGATGGAAGGCTTGGTCATATGACCTAAAAATAACACTTTTCATTGGTTTAGAACATTTTTTTTTCCCAAACGATGAAAGCCCCACCTTGTTTCTGGATCATTCAGACTGAAGCTGGCGTCAGCATGAGAGCACCACCATCTCGTGGCTCCGTCGTGGTCATTCCGCGAGCAATCATGGCAGCCGCTCCCCACCGGAAGCCTGCGGGAGTCGGGGGCCCCCAAGACTTTTATACAATCTTCACGGCTGAGGGGACGCTTTTCGAGAATGGAGCCCAAGCCCTAGCAGGCAAGCGTCCGAGTTCCAAAGTGTCCCAGGGCCATTTCAGTGGACCAGGCCTAAAACCGAGGAGCTGTCCGCCATTTTAAGAGCCATGTGGCAGCCGCCTATCGCTGCACTGCAAGAGTGGGAGCAAATCAACAACATGGTGAGCGAGACGCTCTGGCCGCAAGAGCGAGCGCAACTCAGCTAGATGGCCGCCACCTGGGGAGGCCCGTTCACGCCGGCTCCCCCACGCCCCCCCCCGGGCCGCCGCACGCCAATTTTCGGAGCAGCATTGTAGGATACCAAAACCAGTGCGGCAGTTTACTGGACATCACCTGGGTGCCTGTCGTACATGTTGTGTCAGCCATGTGACACTGGACACAGACCGCTACTGACGAGGCCTCCCCCCGCACCACCCGGGACGCCCCACGCTGTTTTTCTGTGCTGCATTGTAGGATCCCTAAACCAGTGCGGCACCCAGGCGACATCACCTGGGTGCCGTCCAGAACTCTGCACGTTGTGCTGCCTTGGGACTATTCGCACAACAGACCGCTACTGACGAGGCCTCCCCCCGCCCCACCCGGGACGCCCCACGCCAATTTTCGGAGCAGCATTGTAGGATCCCTAAACCAGTGCGGCACCCAGGCGACATCACCTGGGTGCCGTCCAGAACTCTGCACGTTGTGCTGCCTTGGGACTATTCGCACAAAAGACAGCTTCTAACCATTGTTGCTTTTTGTGTTGAGAAATGTTTAAATGTTTTTAGTTTTTGTTCCGTTCGTTAAAGTTAGTAGTTAATAAAGTTTTATAACCTTACTTTGTTGGAGTGTTATCTATTTTTTTAAAAACGGGTGAATGGGGCCTTGAATCGGGTTATTGTCATGTGTGGGCTTTGGAAGTGTGCTGCTGCAGGATCGGACATTTCAAACTCAAATGCACGTTCTTTTTCTTACCTTTCCGAAGCATGGAGCGCAATAGCAGGCAGAGAAAGGGTGATGCACGTGTTGAACACTACCTGACCTGGCAAGTTGCTGGCAGTGCCCCCCCGCCCGCTCCTGAAAGAGGGCACACACACACCGCCGCCCCGAGTACTTCACAAATCTTTAAAAGACCATGCGCTTGTTCATGAGGCTTAAATGGTTTATCACCTCTTCTAGAACCCCTGCATCGACCCTCTGACGTTTCATGGAAAAATTACCATGTAACACAATACCAAGCCCTGTCAGCTGAAACCCCCAAGGAATCGTGGGGCATATTATCAAGGGGGTTTATCTCCGCTTTTTTGGCTTTAAAAGCCATGAAAGCGGAGATAAAATTATTTCCCTATTACCAAGCTGTCGCTAACACCAGTTAGTGACAGCTAAAAGGAGATAGCGACCATCTTGGGCCCCGCTTTGCATGTCAGTGATACTTATCACTAATGACATGCAAAGTGGCGTGCCAAGATGTTAGCGACTGGAAACAGTCCCTAACATCGCTACCTTCTATTACCAACTTTTGGAGATATTCGCGCTAAGCGCGAATATCTCCAAAATCTAACACCTGCCCTGAGCAGTTCTTAGCCATGTTATCCAATGGGAGGTGGATAACATGGCTAAGAGCATTAGGTCGATAATACATGAATATCGCTGACTTTTCTGCGATAATAGCAAGGTTTATCTGCGATAAAAATCGCCGATGTGCGGCGATATTTTTTGTCTCTAAACAAGTTAGAGACAAAAATTATCGCTAGTTGTTCGTAATATGCCCCCGGGTTTTTGCTTGCAGAAATCGGGAGGCGGGAGACTAGCACTGAAATCAGTAGTCACACGCCTGAATCAGGAGGATTGGCATGTCTGAATTCTCTACAGCTGGGGCCATAAACTACATCTGCAGGGTTAGGTGATAGCCTGGGACCAGCCTGGCATCTAAAATGGCTGCCGTGCACGACAAAATTGTGGCATTCGAAAAAAGGCAAGATGGCGCAGCCGCTGGAAGAGATGTATCAACATATATCAGCCTCCTCAGCCACCCTCAGGAAACATAGGGGATTAGGATACGTCTCCCGCACCCCCTTATACCTAGTACTTTAATTAACGAAGCACAAAATGGCGAATTCCCGTTTCGCTACCAGTTTGCGGCCCAGTTTGCGGCCCGTGAAGCGCTTCTACCGTGAAAAATCATTTTTTTTTTATTTTCCCCACGGGACCCTTTAATAACCCCAACAACATTCCTAGGGGGTCAAGAGGGGGATACCTTGCCCCCTTTCATTTAATTCCCCCTTAGTTTTTCACCTTTTCTTCTCTCTCGATCCTACCGAGAGACAAGATGGCGGCCGCTCCGGACTGTCACGCAGCAAAAAAAAAAAAAGCTCACGCACAGCCGCTGGAAGAGATGTATCAACATATATCAGCCTCCTCAGCCACCCTCAGGAAACATAGGGGATTAGGATACGTCTCCCGCACCCACTTATAACTAGTCATTTAATTAACGAAGCACAAAATGGCGAATTCCCGTTTCGCTACCAGTTCGCGGCCGCGCTTCTACCGTGAAAAATCATTTTTTTTTTATTTTCCCCACGGGACCCTTTAATAACCCCAACAACATTCCTAGGGGGTCAAGAGGGGGATACCTTGCCCCCTTTCATTAAATTCCCCCTTCGTTTTCCACCTCTTCTTCTCTCTCGATCCTACCGAGAGACAAGATGGCGTCCGCTCCGGACTGTTTAGAATGTTGACAGACACCGGAGAGCCAATCAGCTTTCTGCGCGCAAAGTTCCGATAAGCGAAAAGTAAGCGGACCGGATCGCTGCCCAGAGCGCTGTTACAGATATATATCTTGGTTTGAACGTTAATTTCTCAAAAACTACTGGAGCACATATATTGAGACCTAGCAAAGGCACATCGGGCTAACAGTCCCTACAATTTTGCCAAGTTTCGTGCAAATCCATTCAGCCGTTCGAGCTAAAAGTGAGTCCAACCGCCCTATGGAAAAATGAATGGAAAAAACGCGTTTTGGGACCCCCCTTTTTTCTCAGCCCCCCCTTGACGAAACTCCACCAAATTTTCAGGGGCTGCTCAGAATCAAAATGTGCCATTTTCCTGAAAATTTCAGCCGATTCCGTCCACAAACGCCAAAGTTATTAGACATAGAATTTTCAAAAGTCCCATAGAGAAAAAATTCTAACTATATATACCTACTGGCTATCGCCAGTAGGTAATATATATATATATATATATATATATATATATATATATATATATATATATATATATATATATATACAGCCACTGAAAAACCAATAGGTTTCAAGCTGGTTATTATTAGGAACTATCATTTAAAAAAACCTTAGAAATACACAGAAAAAAAACATGAATTTCAATGGTTTTGTATGAGTGAAATGTCCATCTAACTATAACACCCCTAAAACCTATAGCTTTTTCTGTGAATTTCTAAGGTATTTAAATGATAATTCCTAACTATAACCTGCTTGAAACCTATGGCTTTTTCAGTGAAGTTCAATGTTTTTTTAAAAAGATTATTCCAAAGTATAACCTTTCTGAATCCCAAGGTTTTTTAAGTGATTTTGAAAGATTTATTTAATAACAGTTTTTTAATCTATTAATTGTTATATTTATTTCTTTGATACTGATTTACAAATGTATTTTAAATATATTTATTTTTAGATATCTTATTTGTTAGATTACATTACACATTTTTAATATATATATTGCTAAAAAAATATAATATATACATATTTTTTAAATATTTTAATATTATTTTTTCTTTTCTTTTTTTTTACAATTTCTTGAGCAGTCCCGCACCCAAAGCGCAACTGTCTACGTTCTGTAGACTCCATTTTACAATTGTTCTGTAAGATGCACGTAGGGTGTGCGATTGCTGCATATTTTCATGCGTGATTGCTATGCAACCCGTACGTGACTTCAAGCGCATGCGCAACATATGCGTATCACGTCGCATTGCATGCGCGCGTTTCCGCATGGCGTCATGTACGTGTTCAACACGGTGGGTGCACGACTTCTGCGAAATTTTTTGATATAAAAGCAGATATGTATATATATATATATGTATTTATTATAAATATTAAGAGGAAAACTAATATTCCTTTAGTTTTAATAAACTTATATTACTTTTAAATGCAATTTTGAGAAGTCTCGCTAGATGCGTATTGCGTGTATGCACCCAACGCGGATCCCATGTGACCAAAAAAAATAGATTTTATTGGTTTATAGCACTTACTGTACTAATTATTGAAGAACCCCAGCCATTTCAATTACTCTTCTTAGACCTTCCTTACTAGAAAACCTATCCTAAAGAGAACGTCACTTTTTGTTCATTGGAAACCTGAACTTCTTTTTTGGAATCAAAAATGGCTACACCACTGCAGCAATGATCTGATTCTGATGATTTTGTTACTGAACAATTTCTACCAGAAGCTCACCCTCCCAAAAGATACACATCCATCGTATGGACATTTTTTACTTTTCCAGAGGGGCAAAGGAAATCTAATGCCACCAAAAGAAACATGCAAGATTTGCCAGGCAGTACTGTCCAGAGGAGATCCAAACAAGAAATACTCCTGTGGCACTTCTACTATGCACAATCACCTCTAATCCATACATCCTGTCAACTATGTTCATGAAGAATGTAGAAGACTGCGCCAAAATGTACCTCCACCACCGGCAATACCAAGTACCTCTGCAGCATCACCTTCAACATCACCACCAGACATACGTCCCCAATTCGTGAAAGTTAGAATGCAGTGCGTGAAGTGCAATCATTTAATTTGTTATCAGTAGACCTAGTTTGCAGAGCAATTGATATCCATCAATGCTAGTTTTTTTCCCTCAAAGTTCATGGTTTTGTTCGTCCTGTTGACTTTTTTTCTTTATAAAAAACCCAAAAAAACAAACAAAATTGTAAAAATAAAAAAATATATAAAAGTAAAAAAAAACAAAAAAAAGTTATTTTCAGAACTAACTACTCTGGTTAATAAAAGAGCTAAATGTATATGCTGGTGTGTGAAAGTTTACATAAATGTATAAATGTATACATACTGCATAATTGAGTAAAGAATGCATTTGTCATATATGGTGAATGTATAATTGCAGAACTATAAGGAACTGCTGTAGCATGACACTGTAAGCTCTTTAGCTACAGCGTGCTTAGCTACTCCCGAAGCACAGAGATGCAACAAATGTACATAAATATGTTGGAAATCTGTCCTTCCCTCTGCACTGCTGCTTAAACTGCAGACATGTGGTGATACAGGCACCCTTGCACCATGGCGCAAGAATATCTGTGTCGTGTGGAGTTTGTTTTTGTGCAGGAAGACACACCTTCCTGCACAAAAACAAACAATCAGTGAAGGCATTTTTCTCCTACAATGTATGCTATGCAATGTAGCATATATTGAAAGATAAAAAATGAGCAGATGTGAAAACAATTCTCCTAGTTAGTGCATTGGTCTTGTGTAGAGTAAGGGGTCGTGTTGGTGGTAGATTTAGCGTTTAGGGTAGTACACTGATGTTTCTGTAGTGTAGGGGGTCATGCTGAGGGTAGTG
This sequence comes from Lissotriton vulgaris, assembly GCF_964263255.1. Lineage (NCBI taxonomy): Eukaryota > Metazoa > Chordata > Amphibia > Caudata > Salamandridae > Lissotriton > Lissotriton vulgaris. Next base: position 887,350,606 of record NC_141691.1, read on the forward strand.
TTTTAAGGTTTAGGATAGTGCAGTGGTGTTCGTCTACTGTAGGGGTAGTGTTTTAGGATTTAAATTAGCGCAGTGGTGTTTATGTAGTATAGAAGTTCATGCTGGGGGTAGTGGTTTAGGGTAGTGTAGTGGTATTTGTGAAGTTTAGGGGTTGTGCTGGGGGTATGTATTAACATTATACTATGACCACCCTAAGCACAATTATCAGTAGTAACCACCCAAAAATTCCAGGTGAAGTTATTAGCAGAATTCTAGGAAAAGATTTATCAATAATAAATGCTTCTAATCAAGTAAAATTCAAATAATCACTTGCAGTGTGGCACAAATGGTATTACCACAGCAGTAAGTCTCCCCAACTTAGATTTAAAGTGGATAAACATGTTTCATATGACAGACCCATAGGCCAATGCTGCAGCTTCTACATGCTTCAACACCCGCCACATACTCAGTAAGACCTTCAAATAGACCCACCGCCACAGAATCAAGGAAGACCATCACCCAAGCACTCATAACCAGCAGGCTGGACTACGGGAACACCCTTAATGCCGGAATCAACAAATCTCTACTCCATAAACTTCAAACTGTCCAGAACAACTCAGCCAGACTCATCCTCAGCATCCCACGACAAGAACACATTATCCAGCATAAAAGAGCACTCCACTTGCTCCCCCTCATAAAAAGAGTGACCTTCAAGCTGCTCACACACACCTACAAAGTCCTTCACAACACCAGACTCCGAAACCTCAATCTCCTTCTATACCCCCAAAAGAAACCTCCACTCCGCTGACCAGACCTTGTCCAAAATCCTCTGTATCCACATAACCAGACAGGAGGCACACACCTTCTCCTATATCATGCCAAGACCTGGAATGAACTCCCTCTCAGCATCAGATGAACACCCACACCGAAAGCATTAAGGAACAGCCATAAAACCTGGCTTTTCGAACCACCAGAGCTGCACAAATCCCCCCCACATACTCCTCCAGCGCATGGAAACCCTCACAGGTGAGTACTGCGCTCTATACATCCCTAATTGATTAAATGATACGCCACCACAGTGTGTGTTTGAGTGTTATCAACAGCCCCTGCCATTGGTTTGGCTGTCTGTAACTCTTAGGGTGAGTGCAATGAGCAGTACTACCTTCTTTAATATACACAGAATCTCTGAGATTGGCTTGGTTTGGCTTCACCTCTGAGAGCTACTTTCAGGGTGCTGGTGAGCTACCAGTAGCTCCTGAACTAATAATTGGAGACCCCTGGTATATATAGTGAGTGTGGAATTGTAGTCCTGAAGCACTAATGTGAAGGTTATTACACCACTACATGCATAATACATAGCACTTTGAATCACTCCATTCCCTAAAGCCTGGCTCACTGCATGAGTGCATGCTTACCGACTGAATGATTACATTAATATAAGTAAAGACACTGGGTGAATTCTTAATTGGTTGACTTTTACTTTAGTGAATGAATTACTACACGGTACTGAAAGACTCATTTTGAAATTGCAAAAGCAGTCACACTGTGTTCACTGGAGTATAAAGATAGGGACTGGGGAATTGTAGGCCTGAAGCACAAGTTGAAGGTGGTTACACCACTACATGCATAATACATAGTAGTTTGAAGCACTGCATACCCTAAAACCTGGCTTACTGCAAGAGTATATGTACTTTTGTAACTGCAAACACATCAACCAACCAAATCATTCTCTCTCAGTTTTGCCAAATGGACACTGATTCATAGTGTGATTCTAGACAAATAACAGTATCCCTTGCAGTGTATAAAGAAAGATTAAAAATATTAGATAAATAAATGAATTAAAACTTGGAGTAATCAAATTACTAGTCGGATATAAATTAGAATACTCAAGTTTAATAGAGAGTATCTCTGGCACGGGATGCAGGGAAAATAGAGGTTTAGGGTAATGAAAAATAATAAAACAAGTTTTACAAAAAAGAAGGAAGTTACTAGAATGATAAAACAAAAAAAGTTTGAATGTTAATACTCATATTAAAAAAAAGAAACCTATAGAAATGCTTTATTAAGAAAAATTAATTTAAATAAAGCATTTTAGAATATATACGAAAGTTAAAAAGTATGGAAAGAGGCACATTTACATAAACACGTGACGCACTAAAACAGTGGAAATGAGAACACCTGTCAACTGAAAAATGTGAATCAAAAGTGGGAGGAGCAATAAACTGATCCCATAGAGTGCTAAGTAACCAAAAAGTATATAAACCACACCCGTGGGATAATTAGTTTCGTTTCAGAGAATCAATATGGGTGAAGAAACTACGAGCAAGGTACTGATTCGGGGCTGCAGAAGCATCTTGAGAATATCTTTAATTTCCTTAGAGCGAACATATTGTTAATGTATATTTAAAAATACATTAAACATCATCTTCCTTCCAGAAGAGTTGGATGACTTTCGACGGAGGATGGAAAGAATATCGAAGAGAGGTAAATTATCTGAATGGGTATATGTTTGATATTTTTAAAAAATAAAGCAAATATATGTAAATTATTATAGAATGTGGTATGATTAAGTTTAAATGTAATATAATAACAAGTTAACGAAAGAACACTACAAGAAATATAAGTTAATTAAGGAATTACTACGTGCAAAGTAATAATTAGGAGCCATGCCATCATCTTGAATTTATCTTTCATTTCCACAGAGGGATCATATTGTTAATGTATATTTTAATTTATATATAACTTTATGATCCTTCAACTAGAGTTGGATGACTTTCAACAGAGGATTTCAAAACATAATAAATAATAGTTTTTTTTAGTATACAAGTATTTCTTAATGATTGAAAAATGTATTATAAATAAACTATAGACGGGCTAAAAGTATTTATGTTGAGTAGTGCTTTCACCAATTTTCACTCGTGAAAAACAGGAGGAGTATCTTCGCAAGCACTTTTTTGGAAAAAAATAATATATAATTGGGGCTTCAAATGTTATTAATTCTTTCCATTTTTAAAAATGATTGTTAAAGGTAATATTGAAATGAAATGTACATAAAAAAAGAAAGATGAAGTAGTGAGGGAATGTTTGTGGTAGCATTTCTATTCTACCTTATCTGAAAGTAAAAAAAGCCCAGACATTTAAATAAAATGATGGCGCAACACTAAGGAATGAGTGCTTATGACAAAATAAAATAAATGTGGTCCAACGCGTGATACCAATGAATGAAAGAAAGATTTTGCACTTCACCCATGTGATGAATATAGAAGACTCAATAAAAATATTTCAGAAAACTTGTGCATTTTTCTTTCAATGATGGTTTGAAGAAATATATATTTAATGAAAGGACAAAGTACTCCAGCCTAAGGAAAAAAGTCGCAATAAACACAGTTGATGGACAGAATGTAGAACAATGTCATACATTCACCCCAGTACAAGGATCTGGGCCTAAATCCATCGTTTTTTTGCACTCCACACCACCCTGGGTTAGACACTGGCTATATGCAAATCAGCTCTGACCCTGTGCCCCATGGGAACAGTCCAGTCCGAACTACCAAGCCATGTCTTTCCCAGACCGGAATCAAGCATCCAAGGACCGGTCTCTGGCTATCAGCCTTCATTTAGTCTGGATAGCTTGACTCCAGTGGTGTGGAGAGCCTGGGACTCACGTCTGAGTATACCCAGCACACTCGGGGTGAAAATTGCAAAAAACACAGTTGATGGACAGAATGTAGAACAATGTCATACATTCACCCCAGTACAAGGATCTGGGCCTAAATCCATCGTTTTTTTGCACTCCACACCACCCTGGGTTAGACACTGGCTATATGCAAATCAGCTCTGACCCTGTGCCCATGGGAACAGTCCAGTCCAAACTACCAAGCCATGTCTTTCCCAGACCGGATTCAAGCATCCAAGGACCGGTTTCTGGCTATCAGCCTTCATTCAGCCTGGATAGCTTGACTCCAGTGGTGTGAAGAGCCTGGGACTCACGTCTGAGTATACCCAACACACTCGGGGTGAAAATTGCAAAAAACACAGTTGATGGACAGAATGTAGAACAATGTCATACATTCACCCCAGTACAAGGATCTGGGCCTAAATCCATCGTTTTTTGCACTCCACACCACCCTGGGTTAGACACTGGCTATATGCAAATCAGCTCTGACCCTGTGCCCCATGGGAACAGTCCAGTCCGAACTACCAAGCCATGTCTTTCCCAGACCGGAATCAAGCATCCAAGGACCGTTTTCTGGCTATCAGCCTTCATTCAGCCTGGATAGCTTGACTCCAGTGGTGTGGAGAGCCTGGGACTCACGTCTGAGTATACCCAGCACACTCGGGGTGAAAATTGCAAAAAACACAGTTGAAGGACTGAATGTAGAACAATGTCATACATTCACCCCAGTACAAGGATCTGGGCCTAAATCCGTTGTTTATTTGCACTCCACACCACCCTGGGTTAGACACTGGCTATATGCAAATCAGCTCTGACCCTGTGCCCCATGGGAACAGTCCAGTCCGAACTACCAAGCCATGTCTTTCCCAGACCGGAATCAAGCATCCAAGGACCGGTTTCTGTCTATCAGCCTTCATTCAGCCTGGATAGCTTGACTCCAGTGGTGTGGAGAGCCTGGGACTCACGTCTGAGTATACCCAGCACACTCGGGGTGAAAATTGCAAAAAAACACAGTTGATGGACAGAATGTAGAACAATGTCATACATTCACCCCAGTACAAGGATCTGGGCCTAAATCCATTGTTTGTTTGCACTCCACACCACCCTGGGTTAGACACTGGCTATATGCAAATCAGCTCTGACCCTGTGCCCCATGGGAACAGTCCAGTCCAAACTACCAAGCCATGTCTTTCCCAGACCGGAATCAAGCATCCAAGGACCGGTTTCTGGCTATCAGCCTTCATTCAGCCTGGATAGCTTGACTCCAGTGGTGTGGAGAGCCTGGGACTCACGTCTGAGTATATCCAGCACACTCGGGGTGAAAATTGCAAAAAACACAGTTGATGGACAGAATGTAGAACAATGTCATACATTCACCCCAGTACAAGGATCTGGGCCTAAATCCAGCGTTTTTTTGGCACTCCACACCACCCTGGGTTAGACACTGGCTATATGCAAATCAGCTCTGACCCTGTGCCCCATGGGAACAGTCCAGTCCGAACTATAAAGCCAAGTCAGCACAATTATGATAGAATAGAAAATTGAATACTATTTTTAAATACCTTCACAGTCAACAAACTCATAAGCACGGTAGACAGTTTAAATTAAAAACACCCTACCACAACTGGGGGCATATTATCAAGAAGGGTTTGACGCATTGTAAAATAAAGTGCGTCACCATATGGGCTACATACATGGTGAGGGTATCGTAACATCACATAGAAAAAACAAGCTAATCAACATTAGGATCAGGAAGGTAGAGTTAACCACACAACAGCCAATCAAATGTTTTTCAAAATCTGCGCAAGGAAAGGGATTGGTCAGTAATACGTCTTCTTACAATGCTTCACAACCAATGAAAAAGAATTGTAGAAAGTTTCTATTTTTAACATACGAGCAAATCAGATGACCTTGCAAGTACACGCAGTGAGAGGCAATTATTAAATATGACTTGCTTTCGCAATACCCCGAAAGGCTTCTTGCAGAATAAGTACGCACTTATCTGCCAGACCCCATTTAATGATTAACCAGGCTCTCAAGCCTAAACATGTCGGAGATCATCTCTTGTCACTTTCTCTTCTTCCAGGTTCACTGTGAAAGTGCGTGTCTCCTACTCCTTTAACTCCTTTCTTTTTCATAGTAATTGTTACTCATACACTATCCAACAAATACCCCACAGATGCAACCCCCTGGATTTGCAATAGTAATTGTTACTCATACACATATCCTACAGATGCACCCTCCTGGAGTTAGAATAGTATTTGTTACCCCTACACTACATGCACTCATCCTACAGATGCACCCCCCTGGACTTAGAATAGTAATTATTACCCCTACACTAACCTGCATTTACCCTACAGATGCACCCTGCTCTCTCTTTCAAAATCCAAACCAGATTTACAACACCCTTGCACCACTTTCGTGTCACTTTTCCCATCTTAAAAGTAATGCAATAGGAATGCAATGAACTTGTAAACATGCCTCTATCCACATTACGAGCACAACAAGTACACAACTCATTCACTTCTTTATCAATCACAATTAGACAGTGTTGTTTCACGATTCACAATGAACTTCAATAAATACTTCGTGCCTATTTAAATGGAAGACGAGATTGTCGACATTACAAACTTAGTGGCATATTTACAAAGACAGAGTTAAAATTGTTGTTGCTTTAACGCCTGCAAAGTACAACTAAAACACCGAAAATGGACTTCAAAATCCTTTGTTATCTTACCGGAAGTTTATCTCAACATTGCTGTTTCCTATACAAGACTGAGAGCCACCCCCAGGGCTATAAAAAAATGGTTGTGGGGGGCTCCAAGCCCACCCCCTACAAAATTAGAAGTGTGGGGACCTCAATGACCCCCCTCAAGCCCCGGGAACCACCGCCCCCGGGATTTTGTGTATTGTGGAAGGCAGACTGCGTGGCCCTCCGCCTGGAGCCCTCGAGGGCCCTGGGAACCGCCACGCCCCTGGGCCGGCTCCTGCAGTCTCCCGGGGATGCCTACCCCCAGGGCACTGTTGTTTGCTATTAGAGGGCGAGAGTCTCGCCGCTCCCGCCCTCCCATACCAAACTTACTTTGGATTTTGAAAGTCACAGCAGTGAAATCTATTCTCACTTTCAAAATCCAAACCAGATTGCTTTTCCATATGCAATTTAGCATCTCTCCATGTGGAAAAGCAATACTGGCTCCCGATGGACCTGAGGAGCCGGCGGGACCGTGGGAACAATGTGGCTCCCCCCAAGGTCCCACACATTTTTTATAAGACCCAGGGAATAGGGACCCCAGGGATATCATACATTTCTGATAGGGGCTATTTTTTAACGGTAAAATTAAAAGTTGCGCACCCAGCGCAGCACTCATTGCAGTACCCTGGTTTACACGCGCGGATGCATGGCTCATCATCTGAAGGGTGCGCAACTCCAGCGTCTTTGGTGCACCACTTCTACGCGTTTGGGAGCCGGCATTGCTTTTCCACATAGGGAGCTACTAACATGCAGCTCCCCATGTGGCAAAGCAATCTCATTTACATTTTGAAAGAGAGAGCAGATTTCCCTGCTATGGGAGTGAGGGATGGACACCTCGGGACATTGCAGGAGCCGGCCCTCCCACAATACATAAAGCCCTGGGGAGTGGTGGTCCCCGAGGCATTGGAGACCTTGCAGCCCCCGAACCATTTTTTTTTGTAGTTTGTAGCCCCGGGGGGTAACGGGGCCCTCAAGTGCTCCAAGAGGGGGGCCATGCAGTCCCCATGACCCCCCAACCATTTTTTTGTAGCCGCGGGGGGTAACGGGCCCTCGAGTGCTCCAAGAAGGGGGCCACACAGTCCCCTCCCACAATACATAAAGCCCCAGAGGGTGGTGGTCCCTGCGGCTTTGGGGACCTTGGACCCCTCCTCCCACCATTTTTTATTTTTAGCCCAGGGGAGGTGACAATCCCCAACGGCTGGGGGACACCTCTGGGACCCCCATAAAATGTAATAATTTTGCCCCCAGTATTTACCCCCCGGAGGTTAATTATAAGGCCCCCCGTAAAATTCATTCATTTTGCCCCCGGTATTTACCCTCCGGGTGCTAATTATAAAAAAAGCTCTGTTTTATTTTATTTATTTTAGGTCACAGTCCGCGCACCCTGCCGAGGTTAAAAAAAATAAAAAAAATTGTGGGCCCTGGGGGTCCTTCTGGCACCCCCTAAGCAGGTCTAGAGGGTAAAATTATTTCTACCCTACCCCTTTGTAAGTTTTGCACACATATTCCACTGATTTCCTTATGCTCGCTTTACTGAGGCACAAAATGGCTGCTAACAGTTCCTAGTTTTGAATGTTGACAACCACTTGACAGCCAATTAGCATTCAGCGCGTGCTCAGAAGGGTGCGCTTATGGTACGATGACAATCCTCGCACACACCGCGGATCCACCGTGTCCATAGATATATAAATGACTTTAAATTTAATTTTCTCAGGAACTACTGAACAGATTGACACCCTTTAAGCAAAAGGCACAAGTCTGAACTGAGGGCTACCTACCTCTTTGCCAAATTTGGTATAATTCCGTTCAGCCGTTCATGCTGTAGCTCTGGCTAAAGGTCCTATGGGAAATTGCGTGGGGAAAACATGTTTTGGGACCCCCTTTTTTCTCAGCCCCCACTTGACGAATCACACCAAAACTTTCAGGATAGGAATGGACCAGAGCTGGCCAAAAGTTTGGAAAGTTTCGCAAAGATTCATCAAGCAGCGCCAAAGTTATTGGGAATAGAATGTTGCGGATTTCCTATGCATAATAGGTCCTAAATATACCTACCTACTGGCGAGTAGGTTATATATATATATATATATATATATATATTCACTGAAAAAACTATAGGTTTCACACCAGTTATAGTTAGCTGAACATTTTACTCACACAAAACCATTGAAATTCTCACCTTATAGTTAGTTGGACTCACTATAACTCGCGCGCCCGCTATCCACTGCTGATGATATCACATATTACATCATTCATGACGTGGTCAGTGACATCACTGATGACATCACTGATGACATCTCAAATGACATCACTGATGACATCACTGATTACATCATCCAGTGTCTGTGTGTTTCTGATTGCGGGCGCCCGAGTTATAGTGAGTCCAACTAACTATAACGTGGGAATTTCAATGGTTTTGTGTGAGTAAAATGTTCAGCTAACTATAACTGGTGTGAAACCTATGATCTTTTTCAGTGAATTTCAAAGGTTTATTAAATGCTATTTCCTAACTATAACGAGTGTGAAACCTATGTTTTTTTCAGTGAATTTCAAAGGTTTTTTAAAAGCTAATTCCTTTGTATATCAACTTTGTAACCTACCATGTTTTTTTTTTAATTATTTTTTTTTCCCCGTGGTGCGCTCAGGGTGCGCATACCGGAGCGCGCACCTGGGAGCGCACCCAGGGCTTACCCCGCGAAAATGTCAAAAAAGAAAAATGTTTTTTTGACCTTCAGGGTCCTTCTAGGCCTCCCTCAGAAAACCTAGGGGGTCAGGGGGTGTCTACTCTGCCCCCTTTTAAATATTTCCCCCTTTATTTTTACCTCTTGTGTCTCTGTTCTTTTGAGTCACAAGATGGCGGACTATGCAGACCATTTAGAATGTTTACAGACACCCAAGAACCAATAAGGTTTTGAAATTTAGAACCAATTAAAATGTTTCTTTGCATTTGAATTTCTGTGTGATGAAGTTTCATTGGTTTTCTACATGAATATACATGAGAAATGAGAGGGAAACACAGCCATTTTGTGATAGTACTCTTTGAGGAACATTTGTGAGGAATTTTTGGGGTTCTATTTCTAGAGTGAAATTTACACAGTACTAACTCTTCAACTGCATCTAAAAGGTGAGTTGTTAATTTGTAAGGGGAATTTAATACTTGATATCTATTACTAAAAACAAAAAATTAAAGTGATTTTTTCCTGCAATTTACAGCAAGAAATTTGAAAAGAATATGGATCTGAATGAGGATACCGTTGATATTAATTTTGAAATTTCTGCGACTTTTGTTGAGGCGAGATCTATTGAGGTCTTGAATGATCCTGTTGATAACACTATCCATGATGAAGACATTTTTTTGACAGGAGATGAAATGGAAGATTTTAATGATGAGACTTTGGATGCTGAATTAATCCAATGTTTGGACTATATTGAGTTTCAGGACTCATGTATGGAGACTTCTGATGAGGGGATTCCTGATCAGTTAATGTTAGAAGTTCTTCTAAATTATGAAAATTCTGAAGAATAGATTTATATTAAGAAATTATAAATTGTTTGAGACATTTTGTATTATTCTATTTGTAATTTATGAGATAGTAGCAAAATGATTGTGGTATAAAGTGAGACTAAGCATGGGCGAATTTTGCGAATCTGGCGTTCGTGAATTTGCTTATTTGCGAACTCGCAATCCGCAAAATCCGCGAATTCTCGCGAATTTGCGGATTTTTTTGTTTTTATAGTGTTCGCAAGGGTTTCTGCCAGTTCGCGAGAATTTTGTACCAGTTTGCAATTGCGAACTTACTTGTCGGCATGCAACGGTCGCGACTATGTTGTTTCTACGTCTGGTTCATCATCACAGGTTCACAGCACCCTCTGTTTCAACACTGCCACCCTCAGTTTTACCCATGCCACCCTCTGGTACATCAATGCCACCCTCTGGTTCATCATCAAGCACACCTGCCCTGCTTCAACTGACATGAATTAATTTGGGGTTGATTTATTAATGTGTCACTGTTTTAAAATTCCAGTCTGGCACCTGCTTCCTTATCTGTCATTTGCTTTCTGTTGCAGTGCAATTTTTTTTTCCAGGACCTTTGTGGCCTACTTGTAGCTATTCTATGATCCGGCTGTGAGGGTCAGAGCAGGGTCATACAATTGTTGCAACTAGCAACTGAACTCTGGAGGGGCCCCAGTCAGGAAGCACTACAGGGAATGGTTACTAATGATGAATTTGAACTTTTGCACCTGCTGAGTGCTTTCAGTTTAGCATAACTCGTTTTTCTGCAGAACAGCAAATGTAATGCCCCAAACAAACTTACTTGTGAAAGTTGATTTCTAATCCAAAAGTGATCCAAAGAAAGTCAAAAGGCCTCAAATTCAAAAAAGGGCAGGCAAATGTCAACCTGAGGAGTTATTCTGATAAAAATCATCATTTTCAGAAGGTCTATGCTGCTTGCTAGTGGATTTCTTGTGCAGAATTGCAAATTTTGTAATTTCGCGAGTGCGAGATTGTTGCTGCCCGCCGCACCTACATGTTCGCAATTGCGAACTTACGCCGCACGCCGCAAAATTGTAGCACCAAGAAAAAAAAATCCGCTGCGTGCGAATTTGAGGATTTTCAGTAAATTCGCGAGCGTTCGAGGATCGCGAATTTACCGAAAATCCGCGAGCGGAACGGATTTTCCGCCCATGCTTAAGTGAGACTTATAGTATAGAGTGCAACATTTCTGTGTTACATAGTAAGTTTACTCACAGTTACTTCCCTTCTCCCACTATATTTTCTCCAATGCTGGTTCATATCTCTTCTTCATCTCATGCCTTCTTTCTCTCACTGTCTCTCTCTAATGTATACTATTGCCACCATTTTTTGTACTCTCAGAAGACAGTGAAATATAATGCTCCAAAGGTGGAGTGCAAGATCTGCCATACTGTACTTTCCAGAGGAGACCCCACAAAGGGAATGAGGATAAGTGAAGAAAATGTAGTAAAGGAACGGTGGTGTGGAAGGGTAAGAAAAGAGCAGTGATGTTTAGGATGCAGAATATTAAAATTGGCACCCAGACAAGAATATAAAATGTTGTGAAAGATGTTTAAAGCTTTTTTAAAATGGCATAAATTGAGATAGAATATACAAAAAAAGAGAGGCATATTTACAAGCCGCGTGCACAATCTTTGACATAGCTATGTGTTTATAAGGTAGACTCTCACAATGTTAACATCTCTCACATTACATAAGGTAAGGTCATGGGCTTGCCCATGTGAAAGAATGCATTGCTGGCAATGATTTTTTTACTACAATTTTTTACACTGTTTTGCCCTGTGGTGTGTTTGAGGGCCTCTTTTATGAGGCCATGCGTCACTTTTACGCCGCTGGTGCGTCACTTGTTGTGACGCACCAGTGGTGTAAAAATTCCACCTTGTAGAGTCACATTTACAAAGTGACGCATGTAGGTAGATGCATCACTTTGTAAACCCCTGTGTCACATTACACCTGCACCAAGAGGACAGAGGGAGTAAGAGAAGAAGTTAATGAAGTGGAGTAAGGAGAGTAAAGGAAGGGAAAAAAATAAAACAAAGAAGTACGAGAAGAGAGAGGAAAGAGAAGGCCTGAAAAAGGTGAGTGTAAGAGAACAGTGTGAAAAAAGAGAGTTAATGTGGGGATTCAGAATAAGTGAGGCAAGCGCAATAAAGGAACAGAGGTGTGGGAGCATCAAAGAAGAGTAGTGAGGTTATGGAAAACAGTATATAGAAAATAAATATTGTACATCAAACTTACCTTATAAGTAATGTAAATGTAATATTATATTTCCATTAAATTTAATATCTGTGAAAGACAAAAAAAATTAGAATATTTATAATATATATTTTACAATACAAGCAAATGAGCTTGAGACAAAGGAAGTGAAAGAGTAAGAACATAGAGGTAGTGAAGGAAACACTGGCAGAAAGAAACTGAGTAAGAGATTAAAGAAAGATAAGTAAGGGAGTGTGGGTGAGTTTTAGGGAGTAAGGATGACGAAAGAGGAGTGAGAGAATAACAGGATCGAAAGACTGAAACTAAGAGACAGGAAGTGAGAGAAAGTAAGTGAGGATGTGAGAGGACAGAGGAAGTGAGAGAAGGAGTGAGGGAAGTGTTATAACGTGAGTGAGATAAAGGGAATTATTAAGGAAACAAAGAAAGAAAACAAGGGGAGGGGGAGTGGAGTAGACTGACTGACAGCTCGAAAATAGTGAATGGGAGAGAGGGAAAAGGCAGTGAATGAGTAGTTAATGAGAATAAGGGAAGAAAGTGGAATATGGGAAGAGAGGTGAGGGAGAGTGAAAAAAGGCCAGTGAGGGTGAGTTAAGAGGAGTGATAGAGGGTGGAAATAAGTGAGTGAGCATAAGAGAATGGGAAAATAATATATATTTAATAATAATTGATATTACAAAATTATTTCAACATCATGTTAAATGGTTTATTTTTGCTGTTCTCAGAATATATTGAATTTTACTTAAAACAGTGACTTCAATAGTACTCATCATATAACAGCGGGCAAAAAAAAAACACAATCTAAATGATTGTGTTTAAAAATCCCATTGAATAATTTCTTATGTAATGTAAAATTTTTAAAACCATATCTAAACTCACTTTTGATCCATCCACTTTTCCACGAGGCCAAGTAGTATATGGAAAGTCCTTTTCTATGTAAATGAGTCCACTTTTGTCTTAATGTCTCATTTACCCAACTTTCTCAAAGAAAAGCTCCAACACCTTTTACATTATGAAACAAGAATTTTACTTCCACCTCTACCTTACTTTTTATAAATAATTTGTCTAATACTCACAGCACAAACGATATGATAAAAATATACTATCTCTATGAAAAATACATGTTTTTTATTATCTTCATCACTCTCATTCAGAAAGTAATTTTGAGAGCAAATTAAGTTATATTAACTGCTGTAATCTTCATAGGCCAATTACCTTCCCTAAAACTTTGGTTGTAAGAACACTAGGTAAGAATTTAGTAAGTCTGAAGGCAAACGTGGTTTGAAACTCAATTGAGTATCATTAAAGAGCTTCCACCCTTTTTGACATTTTAAGTAGCATGTATAAAGTCCTGATGTTGTTGAAGGACCATCATGGTAAATAATTGCTGCAGTTGTAAAGGTTCTTCCTGAAATTGATAATTGAGAAGCCACGAAATGTTTAATTAATGTTGTCAATTTAGTTCCATCAGGTCTACATCGTTGGAACATTAAAATAACATACTGTCCATATCTTCTTAAAAATAAAGCTGATAGCATTGTAGATTTACATTGAGTACAGACCATATTTTGATTTGCTTCTCTAACTAGATTATTAAAAGACACTGATTTGCAGTTTGGTAAAGATAAATATATAAATCTTTCAGTGTCTACTGTAGTACTACTTGAAAAGGAGCAATTGTCACGGTCATGTTGCCATTTATAAGAAAGGCCAAAACGATTTTCTACATCTACACTTTCACCTTTCACAACAAGCATATACATTAGAAATTCCTCACAATCTTGCTGAATATTCTGTGTAAATTGATTTAGACCAGAACATATGTCTAAAACTTTTCGAATTTCAGAAACACTTTGTATTTTTGTTCTATCACTGCTACATTTCTCTAATACAGAATTTAATAAACAACAAAGTGTTTGATCACGATTTTCAGCAATCTGTTCTTTTACAGTTTGGAGAAAAAAAAACAACATTAACCACTACATTAGCATAGCAGTTGACACCATAACTATTTTCAAACTGAAATCCAACATCATCTTTAACTGAATCCATTTTGTTTCTGCTTACAATTACTGTTTCATCTACTTTTTTCTTTTTGCTACAACATCACTACAATTTTTCTCATTTATTCTTTTTCGGCCAACCACATGCTTTTCAAGCAGAGGATATTGAGGTAAATTTGGAGCATACTCTCTTCTTAACCTATTATATTCTTTTACACAATTTAGATCTGCATTAATCTTTGTCTCATCAAAATCGATCAAGAACAATCCAGATAAAGTTCTGACTCGAGATAAAGCAACATATGCCATGCCCTCCTTGAACACAGAATTTCCAATATTCACCAAAGCACTATCAACACTTAAACCTTGAGATTTATGAATAGTTACAGCATATGCCAAAGAAACAGGAAACTGTTTTCTGCGTACATATAAATCTTTCACTAGCAAAAAACGAGCAGAAAAACGACAGATTTGTTGTACTTTTCAATACCATCAAATTTAATTTTTATAATTTCAATTCCATCTCTATTTCGGTAATTCACAAAATCCACAACATGACCCATTGCTCCATTTACTAAACCTCTTTCCACATCTAAATTACGTCGTAAAATTATACGACAATTTAAAGATGCATACAGAGTCTTTTCCATACCAGCAGTTTTAGATATTGTCTTCTCTAAAGAATCTAATTTTGATTTTAACTTCTCCGACAAAATAATAGTTGCTCCTTCATGTTCTATTTTATCAATAGCTTCCAGTTTCACAATATCTTGATTTTCCAACTTTAACATTTTGGTGTTGAAGATTGAACATTCTTGCAGAGTTGGCATCAAGCATATGACAGATTTGTTTTCAGGAATTTTCTTAAAAATATTCTCTGGGAGAATGTTTTCTTTTGGAAACAAATTAGAAATTAATCGTGCATGTAAAGGTGCTTTCCCATGCTCACTTACTTTTCCGATTCTTACATCTTGTAGAATATTTTTATAATCTTTATCCTTTGCCTGTCGCATATTTTGAAGTAGTTCTGCATATTTAAAATTTAGCCATATGTTAACATTTCCAATGCTTCCTAAGCACTTCCTGGTATCTTCATGCATAAGCATTTTAAACACTGGCTGTCCTTTCACTGGAGTTAGTTGCAGGAAATCTCCAAAAACAATGATGTGTTTGCCTCCAAATAACACATCATAGTCTGTTTTAAGAGTTTCTTGCATTCTTAAATGCACAAAAGCAAGCATTACATTTGACACCATGCTCACTTCATCAATGATAAGAAGTTTCATTTTCTTAAAGACTCTTGAAACTTCACAACAAGCTTCTCCAGATAGCTTGTGGTATTGTAATT
Organism: Lissotriton vulgaris; assembly: GCF_964263255.1. Taxonomy (NCBI): domain Eukaryota; kingdom Metazoa; phylum Chordata; class Amphibia; order Caudata; family Salamandridae; genus Lissotriton; species Lissotriton vulgaris. Next base: position 887,366,110 of record NC_141691.1, read on the forward strand.
TGTTATCATGCTTCACTGGCAGCATCAATAAGTGATGTAAAGTAATCCCTTTAATTTTGTGTGCTGCCAACCCAGTTGGAGCAGTAACAACACAAGAGAGCGATGATTCCGTTGTTTTCTTCAAATATGTTGCAATCACTGTAATCAGGAAACTTTTCCCAGTTCCTGCTTCTCCACTCACATACAGTCGGATAGGTTCAAATGATGTACATGAGCAGTCTTTTTTCTCATGAGATAAACCATGCTCAATTTGTTGTGTGACTTGATCATATATTTGTCTCTGCTCAACGTTTAGTTCTTTTTCCAAATCTTCTAAGTCAACTCCATCCTCCTGAGCTTGTTCCATGGCTCTTTCAACTTCATCCATGGCAGTGGTAGCTTCATTTTGTATAATTGGTCCTCCTAGTGGATCCTGACTCAATGAAGCAGGACTCTGACTGTCTTGAGAACTGTCTCTAGCAATCTCTGCTGCAATTGTAGCTTCTTGCTGAATTTCCTCATTCAATATTTGCAGATAATTTGAAAAAACAGGACATTCTATGGTATCCTTGGTTGCATTGAACAAATCTTCATAAGTAAGAAAATCTCCAAGTAGTTCCTCTTCTCTACGCCAAGGTTTAAAGAGTTGTAAAAGAGCTAAGTAATAAAATTCCCTTTTGTCTGGAGAATCACAACTCAATTTTTGATGATTAATCAAATGGCCTTTTCTTTGTTTTACTAGACAGCCTTCACATCCAATTACAGCATATACAGCTTTATTGATGTCATCTGTGACGTTCTTTTTAAAAATGTAGGTTTGCAGAACTTCATAGAGACAAGCATTCTCAAGGTGAGTACTTCTATTTGGATAGTATGTATCTAACATGTTTGTCTTCAAAATATCTGTACTGTCTGGTTCTTTCTCAGCCAAATACTCAATTTCTTGTACAGATTTCAAAACTCGGTTTCGTGTTGCAGCAAGACCTAGACTCACCCAAATGATGGTTCTAGATTTGGCATATAGAATTGCTGATGACAACCAATCAGAACATTCATATGCTCCAATTTCTCGATGCGACAACATCTTCAGACTATAACTGTATAATTTCTTGCTTAGACTCTTTTCATGTGAAATTTCCTCCCACATTTCCTTCAGTTCTGTCTTTTCTGATTTTGTGATGTAAGACGTCACATATCGAGCCACAGCAATAGAGTTGTCAGCCACATATTGAATATCCATGTTAGCATTCCACATGGACAAAATGACTGGGTTGTAGTCATTTATGTATTTGGATTCCTCATTTCTTCTTAGGTTGTATGTATTTTTGGGTGATTTCCTTGTCACAGTATGTCGCAGAGAAGACATAAAATTGTTGACTCTTCCTTTCGATGTTACTGGACGTGGAAATGCAAAACGACATTTCGTGTAGAACTTGTCCTTGGATTTGTATTGTCGACGACAGTATTTCCCACAATGATGGCTTTGAAAGCGTAAAACCTGATGTCTTAAATTGTTTTCTTCTGTACTTTTCGGAACAGCACATGTAGAATACTGCTCAATGAAACTCATCACTTTCTCATCTGAATCTGTTCCAAATTTTGGTGCATCTTTAATCCATAGCAGCATATGTATATGAGGAGCACCTCTTGCTTGATACTCCTTTCTCCAAAAGAAATCCAAAACCTCACCAAGCGGAGGATTTTTTTGTTTGTAATAAAAGACATCATAGCTTCAAACCTATGATTGAAATACCTGCATACATTACCTGGATCCAAAGAGCACAGTTCTCCAGGTGTCTTGTATTCAATATTTTCAATGTTTTTATTTGCCTCTCGCAGAAATTCAAGTAAGTCTTCCCAAGCATACTCAGCACAGCTAAGAGTGAGGAACCATGTAGGAGTTCCTAAGTTTCTTAGCATACATTTCAATTCCCCATGACAACGGTACCAATACTCATTAGTACCACGCTGACATGCCATGAGAATAATTAGCTGAGATTCCAAAACACTGTCTTGCAGTTTCACTTTATCCATAAAATCCCTTGCTGAAACATTTTGTAGATGTGTTCCACTTTTCAGTATATGGTTTACTGCATAGGAAAGTCCAGACAAGTCACTCTCAAACAGTAGATGGAACAAATATGAAATGCATTGACGAACGAAACCTTGGATCTTCTGCATATAATATTGAAGTCCGGTATTCAGATGCAGGAATTTGAACAGGTCGGTTGTCATATCGTCCACCTTCAACTGTTGGAAATAACTGTGGAAAACAACGAGCTTCTAAACTTTCTTCCCATACACTAATGGGACTTCCTTCGGCTTTTTTCATCTGAAACAAGTCAATAGCATTCCCCAATACTTCTTTGGAATGCAATGGATAAACACTATAATGTTCGTAAATTTCTTCACTTCTAGAGACATCAACTTTTTCCATTTGTCCAGGAAAGACATCAGTGTCGTCTTGTACAGTTGTTTCCTCATCTCCCACATATACATTTTTATAGTACTGATTATTTTTTACCAGATACAACGTTGCCTTTTTGACTTTTCTAACATCCACTAATTCTTGCCAGATTTTCTTACTTTTTGTCGGAACACCATTAACTAGAATAACCAGAGGTTCCTCTTCTACTTTTTCAACACCAATTGTATCAATATTTTTCTTAAAATTTAGAGGCAAAAAACAACTCTTCCCTTTAATCCTCTCTGTAAATCTGAAGGAGGCAATTTCCCTGTCTTAGGCTCCATGCGAGCAATAGTCTGAAAAGGATGCACACAATGAATCAGAATAGACTCATAGGTATTTAAAGCCATCAATTCAGAAGGAATGTCTACCAACTCCAGATTATTATGAACAGCTCTAGCAGGCATTTTGTTTTCATTTAATTTATTATAGCAATATGTACAAATAGGTTGATCAGAGCCCAAATCAAAACAATTTTCAACCAACAAATAAGTTGCAAAATCCTTCCACTCATTATTATTTATCTTTTTGCTTTCTACATATAAATCAACTAATCTAGTCTGTTGCTTATAATGAGTCCGTCGACAACAAACACAAGAAAAATTGGGCCTTTCACTTGAATTGACTTTAAACTTTATCATTTCATTTTCAAATTTTTCTGTACTTAAAATCTCTACATTCTCTTCTACATTACCTTCCATTACTGGATCAATTTCTGCAATAACCTCTTTTTCACCAAAGTAACAAAATTCAATTTCATCACAAATGTTTTTGACATCTAATTCAGTTCCATGCAAAAGAGCACTGTTTAACTGTTTTAGTTTAAGTGCTGGACTTTTTGCATGGTACAACCTTCTCACTAATTTCCTCACTTTATTATGATACACTGCTAACATCCTAAAATGGTGAAAAATACTCTGACATACTTTTCTAGAAAGACAAGCCAGTGAATGACCATGCAAACCTGTTTTTTCCCTCACTCTACAAGGATCTAACTCTTGTATAATTTTAATTTTTTGTTTCACACTTTTCTTAGTATATGTCCATAAGAAAGTGCGAAACAAATCAAATGATTCCTGTCGGACACTACAAATACTACTACAATACCATGTTTATACTGGAGCCTTAGGACATCTCCCTAAAACTTCATCAGCTAACACCTCTTCTGTATTTCTAAGCACAATCTCTTCTTTTTCAACCGGACAACCGTTCTTCACCTCATATGCTCGACCACTGGTGTCAACTGCATGTACCAAATCATTATCCTGAAAGTAACTTTCTTCATTAAAAAATGGCTCAGAACTTGAACTATGCTTCCATTCTCCAGAAAAAACATCACAGAAATTAGTTTGATTATTTACTCTCCTCCACTTGCATTTTGATTTAAACACATTGATTATCTTATCAAGTGTACGAATTCTATTCATTACTAAACAAAACAATGTATTTTTCACTTTAAATGCTTCATCCACGATCTTAACTATGTTTTTTTTCTTGTAAAATGCAGTCTTTTTTTATACTTTTTTACATTGTTTAATTAATTTAATACAATTCTGTTGTAAAACATTCGTCTACGAATGTCAGAAAATTGTTTGCTTCTTCTATTGCTTTGCAAGATATCGTCTCCTTCTACACATCTAACATTTTTAGAAGGACATCCTGTATTTTTTGAAAGTACAGGTGTTTCATTCTTCTTAGTTAAAAAACTTTTTTTTGCTTGACATTTCAATAACTTCCTGAGAAAATGTTTACTTTGCTTACCAGGAGCATTTTTCTTTTTCTCTGAAGATTTTATTTTATTTTATTTTGGTTGGTTCTTGATTTTCTTTTTCCTTAGACCTTAATTTTCTCTTATAATTTTTTTCTCTTATTGTTTTAGAAGGCATCTTTTTGTTTGTTTGTATAGATGATTATAATCTGTGGAAAACAAAAAAACCGCAATCTATTGCATTGTCAATGCTTGTTTACTTTGGTTCCATCAACAAGGCATTCAGATGTGACACACATTTGCCATAAATTCAGACATTAATGCTGGTCCAGAGATAGTGTAAAGGTGTCATTGGCATACTTACAAGCCGCTTGCGCAATGTTAAATATAATTTACAAATGAATGTTATATCTTATTTATATATAGGTGGCCTGTTTTTAGACTGTAGGTACAGAGAAATAATTTGTGCAAAGACACACATACTGCTTGCAGAAACAGAGATGGTAGATTACATGTAATATCGTGGACATGTGCCTAACATCACACCATATCTATTGCATTTTCAATGCTTGTTTACTTTGGTTCCATCAAGAAGGCATTCAGATGTGTCACACATTTCCCATAAATTCTGAATGATTGACATTAATGCTGGTCCAGAGATAGTGTAATGGTTTCATTGGCATACTTACAAGCCACTTCCGCAATGTTAGATATAATTTACTAATTAATGTTATATCTTGTTTATATATAGGTGGCCTGTTTTGGGCCTGTAGATACAGAGAAATAATTTGTGCAGAGACACACATACTGCTTGCAGAGACAGAGATGGTAGATTACATGTAATATCGTGGACATGTGCCTAAGATCACACTGTGAGTGAAGCTTGATTTTAAATGGATGTGGATGTATCAGCTTAATGTCAAACATTGCACACGCAGCTTGTAAGTATGCCAATGAAATCAATACACAATCTCTGTATCAGCTTTAATGTCAAACATTGCACATGCGGCTTGTAAATATGCCAATGAAACCAATGCACTATCTCTGTATCAGCTTTAATATCAAACATTGCGCAAAAGTCTTGTAAATATGTCCCTCTTTATCTTATATTCCATCTCAATTGATACCATTCCTGAAATACTTTATGCATCTCCCACACCATTTCATATGGTTTTCTATCTGCTATTCCTATCCCTCCTAAAAAAATCAGTGTTTTTTGTACATTCTATCGCAATTTATGCCTTTAAAAAAAAGGTTTAAACATCTCTCATGGCATTTCATATTCTTGTCTGGGTGCATATTTTATTATTCTGCATGCATTTTCTGCTTGTACCTATGTCAAAAATTGTGCAAAAGTCTTGTAAATATGCCCCTCTTTATCTTATATTCCATCTCAAGTGATACCATTACTGAAATACTTTATGCATCTCCCACACCATTTCATATGGTTTTCTATCTGCTATTCCTATCCCTCCCAAACAAATCAGTGTTTCCACCCATGCTAAATGTTGCACAAGGCGCTTCCAAAAAAGGAGCATATTTACAAGTCCAATGAAACCATTACACAATTTCGAAACCAGCATTGAATCCAAGCATAAAAAACCATTTATAAAGAAGTCTACCTTATACACACACAGCTATGTCAAAGATTGCGCACACAGCTTGTAAATATGCTTCTCTTTTTTTGTACATTCTATCTCAATTTATGCCATTTAAAAAAAGCTTTAAACATCTCTCATGGCATTTCATATTCGTGTCTGGGTGCATATTTTATTATTCTGCATGCATTTTCTGCTTGTACCCATGTCAAAAATTGCGCAAAAGTCTTGTAAATATTCCCCTCTTTATCTTATATTCCATCTCAATTGATACCATTACTGAAATACTTTATGCATCTCCCACACCATTTCATATGGTTTTCTATCTGCTACTCCTATCCCTACACACATACATACATATATTCACTACTTCCACCCATGCTAAAGGTTGCACAAGGCGCTTCCAAAAAAGGAGCATATTTACAAGTCCAATGAAACCATTACACAATTCCGAAACCAGCATTGAATCCAAGCATAAAAAACTATTTATAAAGAAGTCTACCTTATAAACACACAGCTATGTCAAAGATTGCGCACACAGCTTGTAAATATGCTTCTCTTTTTTTGTACATTCTATCTTAATTTATGCCATAAACAAAAGCTTTAAACATCTCTCATGGCATTTCATATTCTTGTCTGGGTGCTTATTTTATTATTCTGCATGCATTTTCTGCTTGTACCCATGTCAAAAATTGTGCAAAAGTCTTGTAAATAGGCCCCTCTTTATCTTATATTCCATCTCAATTGGTACCATTACTGAAATACTTTATGCATCTCCCACACCATTTCATATGGTTTTCTATCTGCTACTCCTATCCCTACACACAAAAATACATACATTAACTGCTTCGACCCATGCTAAAGGTTGCACAAGGCGCTTCCAAAAAAGGAGCATATTTACAAGTCCAATGAAACCAGTACACAATTTCGAAACCAGCATTGAATCCAAGCATAAAAAACAATTTAAAAAGAAGTCTACCTTATAAACACACAGCTATGTCAAAGAGTGCGCACACAGCTTGTAAGTATGCTTCTCTTTTTTTGTATATTCTATCTCAATTTATGCCATTAAAAAAAAGCTTTAAACATCTCTCATGGCATTTCATATTCTTGTCTGGATGCATATTTTAATATTCTGCATGCATTTTCTGCTTGTGCCCATGTCAAAAATTGCGCAAAAGTCTTGTAAATATACCCCTCTTTATCTTATATTCCATCTCAATTCATACCATTACTGAAATACTTTATGCATCTCCCACACCATTTCATATGGTTTTGTATCTGCTACTCCTATCCCTACACACATACATACATACATTCACTGCTTCCACCCATGCTAAAGGTTGCACAAAGCGCTTAAAAAAGGAGCATATTTACAAGTCCAATGAAAACATTACACAATTTCTAAACCAGCATTGAATCCAAGCATAAAAAACAATTTATAAAGAAGTCTACCTTATAAACACACAGCTAACATTATGGAAAAGGGTAAAAATATAATTCCTTAATTCACACAGACACTCACTATGATACTAGTCAAATATCATTAAGCTCTCTATCTTTTTTAAAAGAATCATTACTCACCTTTAAAAATGCTTTGGACGATTTCAAACAGTGTCAGTCACAGTCAACAGATATTCTTAACAAGAATCTCTGAACAATGCTTCCTTCACTGGAGCCTTTCAATAATGGCCCAGATTCTTTCTCATTTCAGAGCCATATTCTTGTACATAGCCAATAAAAATTGTTCCCACACAAATTCAAAACCAAACTGCACTTTTAAATTGGTTGTACATTTCATGACTTTGAAACATTCACCCATCCCCCCAGTAGTCATTCACCAAGTAACCATGGTAACTCCCTCTTAAACCAGCACACAGTTCACAAGTTCAGCATACTAAATTGCAAAACAATCCTTCAAAGTTGTTTGACCTCTCAATCTACTAGCTAATGAAATGCAATGTTTCTTTAAAGGACTTTTTCTCAACCATTGAAATGACTTCTTACAAAAAACAAAAGCATGCACCCTAATTTTAAGTGGTGATTTTTAACAAAGCACCAATCATTTCTGGTTATTTAACTGCACTGTTTCCCAGCACTTTTTTTCATAATCAAACTGCCATTTCATTTCCACAACTCATCTGACTAGAAGCACATCCACCTTCAAAATGAAAAAAGTCTGGTTTGTGGGTCATAGCTGTGTCCACTGGAGTCAAAATTACGCAGCTAATAGAGGTATTTACAATCTTGATTTACCAAATGTGGACATTGTATGGATTGGACAGAGAGGATTGAGAAGTCACCAATTGATACCATTGGTAAAATCCTTTATGCATTTACCACACCCTGACCTTCTAATTGTGCACTGTGGTGGAAATGACTTGGGCACTTTGACTGGGGTAGGTCTGTGTTGGAACCTAATGTTGTCAGGTCACCTAGGGTAGCCTGGCCTAGGGTGAAACAATCTCTAATTGAGGCACATGTGTAAAGATTGCAGACAACCCAGCAGTAACATCAAGCAATTCCACTTAAAAATGACGCTACACCAAACTTTGTGTAAAAATATGAGCTGTTTTATAAAAATACTCTTTGCTCTATTAGCTATGGTTCATCTTCAGATAATACAGTTCAATACATCACATTCAAACAGTGAAATTATTAAGATCTTCAAAGTTGCCAAAATATCTCACTATTCAGCTTTCCCGCTTAACAACACATTACATTAGTTTCCAGGGAGCAGTGTCTGCACTCCTCTAAACGTTACCAGACTTGACTCCTCTGTAAGTGATTAACACATTTACCCCCTCTCCACCTTTGTCTCCAGAAGAATTGGCTAGCCTTACTCACTTCATTACTCTATGCAAGCTCCTCTCTAAAGCTATCTCAAGGGGGGGTGGGTATATATATATATATATATATATATATATATATATATATATATATATATATATATATATATATATATATATATATATATATATATATATATATATATATATATATATATATATATTCACTAAAGGTGTACAATCAGCATTCAATATTAGGTCTCAGATGATCTTTTCAAGAATCTTGACGGGCTTTGCCCAGTGTTAGCCCAATCCTCGTGTGGCCAACCAAAAGTCTCTGCTCCTTGTAAGTGAATCTATGGCCTCCAACTTCCCCCTCTCAACCTCTCCTTACTTACTTTGTGTTGGGCCCACTGGGCCTGTGTCTCCGTTCGTCAGGGGGGGGGGAGACAAAAGGAACCAGTCTCTCCAGGCAGTTGACGCGGCCCCTCGTCCCTCCTCTCCCGCACCAGACCACTCCTCCTTGTTAGAGCGGATGCAGAGAAAGAGGGCACACAAGCGGAGAGGAGCCGATGCTCACCTCAAGGCCGCCTCCTCCACCGGTAAAATCTCCGCCTTCCGTGAGGGAAGCAGAGTGACTGGGCATGCGCGGGCGAGTAGTGACTCGCGGTCGGAGTCTCCTCAGCTGCGCGGGACCTCCTCCTTGGGTTCCGCCCACGCCCCGGGACTTGTGTTCAGTCCGCCAGACCTGCGCAGTGCCTGGAAGTGAAGTTTCCCCAAACGAACCTTCCGCCTCAATTATCGGGCACAGCGAGATGGGGCAGCCTTCACCACACGGACAGTTCTTTGCGCCGAGCAGTAGGGGATGAGGTTCCTCACGCGATCTCACCGCCTCAGTTACCAGGCTTAGAGAGATGGGGGCAGCCTTCACCACACGGACAGTTTCCCTCAGCGACACTGCGCCAGGCACTTGAATCTAAGCCCCAACCAGGAAGAACTCACTTCCCCTGATGAGGCGAGTTAACACCAGAGGTAACCACAGAGGGGGGGGAAACTCGGTTGGAAGTCTGGTAAGTCCTCCTATACTCTCGGTTCTCGTGGCTTCCAATCAAGGCACACAGGAATCCCTCTCTCTTAATCTGCACCAAGTCCCTTTTTCTCAATGGCGGTAGAAGGAATTTCACTCCAGCGTAACCTCCCACACCCACTCTCTCCTTTGGGACCAGATGGGAACAGGTGCCCAGGGTCTACAGGTTTCCCTCAGGCAGGTTCAGGTCAGCAACTACAAGGGAAGAAGGGTGGTGCACTAGTAAGGAGCGACCCTATCATGGGAAGTCAACCCTCTGTTGATCCAGCCCCGGCCTTATGCTACAGCCTTCACTCTAGCCAGCCTACTCTGCAAGACAAAATGGTTGCCCAGCATTCCGCCTTTTATAGGCTGACCCTCAGAGGTCCAGAAGGGACCAGAAGGTTCTGGAATGCCCTATGCTACCCTATGGGACAGTTCTCAGGTGTGACAGTTGTGGCAGTTGGTAGCCACCATTTTGTAAACCTGGGTGAATTCCTGTCAGGAAAGGCGCCTAGGCCTACGGTGAAGAACTTTGAGGGTAAAAGAGCACCTATCCCCCCAGGCCAGCACCATAAAAATCTAGTGGACACAAAAAATACAAAGGCATGAGGGGCAAAAAGGGGACAAAATAAATAATAGATTGGAGGGACTACGCGAAGGGCCAGACAGGTCTAACACGTGTCCCCCCAGCTGAAAGTGGGGAGAGCTACCCAACCCCTTGGGAGTCCTCATCACTAAGGCGGAAATACCTAGAGAGACTGTCTGCATTGGCGTGGGCCACTCCAGGCCGATGTTCCACCCGGAAGTCCATTCCCTGTAGGGAGATGGACCATCTCAGCAACTTGGGATTCTCCCCCTTCATCTGCATTAGCCAGCGAAGGGGTCGGTGGTCAGTCTGAACCAGGAAGTGCGAGCCAAACAGGTATGGCCACAGCTTCTTCAGAGCCCACACCACCGCGAAAGCTTCCCTCTCAATGGCACTCCACTTCTGTTCCCGGGGAAGCAGTCTCCTGGATAGGAAGACTACAGGCTGATCCAGGCCCTCTTCATTCAGTTGCGATAACACTGCCCCAATGCCATGTTCTGATGCATCTGTCTGGACAATGAACTCCTTGGAGAAGTCTGGGGCCCTCAGGACCGGTGCTGCACACATTGCCTGCTTCAGTTTTTCAAAAGCTTGCTGACAAGCCTCTGTCCAAGCTACCCGTCGAGGTTGTTTCTTTGAGGTAAGCTCTGTGAGGGGCGCTACAATGGTGCCATACCCCTTCACAAAGCGACGGTAGTAGCCTGTGAGGCCCAGGAAAGCTCGGACCTCAGTCTGTGTCTTGGGGGGTTCCCAGGCCATGATTGCCTCAATCTTTGCCTGCAGGGGCTGCACTGTCCCCCTACCCACCAAGTGTCCAAAGTACACAACCGACCCCTGCCCAATCTGACATTTGCTGGCCTTGATTGTCAATCCAGCTTGTTTCAGGGCCTGGAGAACTGCTTGCAAATGTTGCAAATGGTCCTCCCAACTGCTACTGAAGACAGCAATGTCATCCAGATAAGCAGCGGAGAAACCCTCCATTCCGGAGAGGACCTGATTCACCAGCCGCTGAAAAGTGGCAGGGGCGTTTTTGAGCCCAAAGGGCATCACACAAAATTGGAAGTGTCCCTCAGGCGTGGAGAAGGCTGACCTTTACTTTGCTCCATCTGTCAAGGAGATCTGCCAGTACCCTGAAGTGAGGTCAAAGGTACTTAGGTATTGGGCATCTCCTAGCCGGTCAATTAATTCATCCGCCCTGGGGATCGGATGGGCATCAGTTTTTGTAACTGAGTTTAGTCCCCGGTAATCCACACAGAACCTCAGTTCTGGAGTGGTGCCTGGTGGAGCTGCTTTTGGCACTAGAACCACCGGGCTAGACCAGGGGCTGCTGGAAGGTTCTATAACTCCTAGCTCCAGCATCTTGGCAACCTCACCATGGATGCTGGCCTTCACCTTGTAGGACAGCCGTCCACATCATGGGTACACAGGTGAGTCCTTCCCGGGACAAGGGAGAACAACGTAGAGTACTGCTCCAGTATCTGGCGACAGTCTTCCCGCTGTTCAGGAGTTAGGATGGGAGAGAGAATCACTCCCTCCACTGACCCATCCTTTTCTTGAGACGAGAACAAGTCTGGGAGAGGCTCACTTTCCGCTTCCTCTCCCCCATCAGTCACCATCATTAAGATGACTTCGGGCCTCTCATGGTGGGGTTTGAGTCGGTTGGCATGAAGCACCCGCAGGGGCTGTCGTGCGGTCTTAAGGTCCACCAGGTATGTGGCCTTACCCTTCTTTTCCAACACCTCAAAGGGGCCTGTCCAGCGATCCTGGAGGGCACTAAGCTCTCCAGGCTCCATCACCCACACTTTCTAGCCAGGTTCCAATTCCACCTGGTGAGCGTTGTGGTCATACCACTCCTTCATTACTGCCTGGCTGGCCTCCAAGTTGTCAGAAGCTTGCTTCCACAGCTTCGCCATTTGGCTCCTGAAGGCCAGCATATAGCTCACCACATCCTGGGGGGGTTTTCTGGGAGACTTTTCCCATCCATCCTTCACCAGGCTGAAAGGACCGCGGACAGGGTGCCCCTACAGAAGCTCGAAGGGGCTGAAGCCCACTCCCTTCTGTGGCACTTCCCTGTAGGAAAATAGCAAACAGGGTAGGAGGACGTCCCATTTCCTCCGCAGGCCTTCAGGCAGACTTCTGATCATGCCCTTAAAGGTCTTGTTGAACCTTTCTACAAGTCCATTGGACTGGGGATTAACTAGGGAATAGAAGGTTTTTAGATCAGTTATAGATGGGTGCACTGCCAGTTCATACGCATACAGTTCTAAATACAATGAGTGTCCTAGGTGCTAATCGGCGAGTGGACAAACCTGAACCATGGGCTCTAAGATATCACCCTCGTTTGCTAACCTATTCATGGGCGCACTGGAGGCAGATTTAATTTGGGGCAAAAGGGGTGCTCAATATATCGACTCCATAATATTTTGGGGTCGATATATTGATGACTGCATCCTTATTTGGTCAGGCTCAGAGGAACAACTACAAAATTTCTTTAAATACCTGAATGATAATACTTGGGAGATTAGCTTCACTATGAAGTGGAGCAAAACGAATATAGAATTCTTAGACATTGAGTTCTATATATCCTCTAACTGTCTGCACAGTAGACTGTTCAGGAAGTCAACAGCATGCAATGCAGTCTTGCATGCCTCAAGCTCACACCCCTCACACCAGATTAACGCCATACCTTTTGGCGAATTTATTCGGGCAAGAAGGAACTGTAGTGAGGACTGTGAGTTCGGGAGATGTCTCACTAGCATGAAGGAAAGATTCCATACAAGGGGTTATGCAAATAACATTATTGAAAAAGCTGAAAAAAGAATTAAAAGGGTTAGGAGAATAGACACTCTAACTACCAGACAAAAGCTAAACACTGACAATAAGGATTGCATAAGAATGGTCACTGATTTCAATTCACTCCATTCTGATTTACGGAGAAGCTTAACAAAGCATTGGAGTCTACTGAAATCTGAAAAAGCATTGACCGAGTACATCACAGAGCGACTACAAATCTCTTTTAGAAGAGGGAATACATTACGGAGCAAGTTGAGTCCCACAGTACCCCGGGACATAAGGAGTGCTGACTGGTTGACACAACGTGGTCTAGGTTTCCACAAATGCGGATTCTGCAGTATGTGTAAATGGGCAAAACATGGCACAACAAATTTCATGGGCCCTGATGGAGTGTGTTACACTATCAAGAGTAATATCAATTGCACAACCAAATTCGTAATTTATATTATTGAATGTGAATGCGGAAAACATTATGTGGGGAGCACCATTAGACAATTGAAAGAGAGAATGATGGAACATGTGAGAGCCATTGTTAATTGTGACCCCAAATATCCAGTAGCATTACACGTAGCTTCCTGCCAAAAAGATCAAAGAAACAAAAATGTGCAATTTTTTGGAATAGAAACTGTACCTTTGGCAGTAAGGGGTGGGAATCGAGAATTGAGACTTAGACGCACTGAAGCGATCTGGATTATGCGCTTGAAATCTGTGGAGTTAGGATTAAATTATGACCAAGAAATGCAGTACTTTCTGGGTGATTGAATGAAGGTACTATGGTATTGCATTTGCATTGGACTGTCATGAAAGTTAAAAATGTTGCAGAACTGTGTTTGTGAATACGTGGACTTCTCGACATTTAGATCTTTCCTAACGCTTGGATGACTCTCCTGTACTGAAAAATACTGTTATGAGACCGAAAATACTAGCAAATGATACTGTACGCAATTTTATGTGATATGAAGTCACAGTATGATTGGGCTATTCACTCTTAAAGCAACCATACTCAACCACGGTGCACACTTCACTATTGAAAACTATGTCAAAATCTAGTTTCACGCTGCACTTTTTAGCACGAATCTACAATTGGAAATACCCGAGTTCCCAATGATACATACCCACCGGCATAATTGTGTGTATATAATCTTGTATTCACTCGGCTTGAGCGTTTCTTATGATTTTAAATTAGCGACCAACTTATCGCATATCTATAACAATATATTCGCGTTCAATATATTTTTCTCATCTCATACGGTAGGAGAATATTACAATACCGTTGTTTATATTAACCACGTAAGTGAAATAGATGTAGCAAAAGAGACCATCCAATATGGACGGTTTTGCTGTACTCATACGCGTTCTAGTCTAAAGAACGCATCACGTCAAGACGCGCATACACGTCGGCTTGGACACAGTCACGTGTCCAAACAGGAACAGGGCTCGGAGGAGGTGCACCCGCCGGACGCATTCGGAGAGCCACACACGGGTAAGTGAATCACGCGATCGTCCACATATATTAACTTAGGATTTTACACGATGAATCATTCTCCGCAATCAACCATAAGTCTAAATACCCCTATGACTTATTCTCATTTTAGCTTGGTGCACGCTTGACAGGAACCGCAACCGGTATCCTCGTACAAGATTCCAAGAGGTAAGATCATGCTAAGATCTTCCAGGATGTAACTTTACCTAGTAATGGCTAATTATAGCAATGTTTTGACGGAAGTGTAATTTTTCTTAACAGTATCTATTTCGAAAACGGAACTCACAAAACTTTGTGAATTATATCCGGTGATCTCCGAGCCCCACTTATACTTCTTGATTACAATATTCATGTAAGTAGAATGGTAGTACCTTTCTGGGTATCACACGACACGCACCAAATTCCTTAAAATGCGGATTATTTTTGTAGCAGTTAAAGGAAGGGAAGTTTCTCGCTGGTATTTCGAATAAAATGGCTCTAGTGAGATAATCTTTGTGACATTAGACTACATATGGGAAGACCATCTCAGGGCACCGTGATGACGATTAAGACACCACGTATTTGAGGTGACATATATTACTTTTACTCTGTCACAGAAACAAAGATATTTACCGCTGCTGGACGCACTCGAACTAGTGCAACTGGTCAAGGGCCCGGCTGGGTCGGAATTATCACCAGCTGAGCGGTGAGTCTGCATTTCGTACTTGGCGGACAGTCTCACCTTGGTGACATCTTGCCTGAATATCACTAAAGTACAGTTAGTGATGAGATTTTTTCGGTTTTGTCTTTCCTTTTCAACAAACATGCAGACCTTCTGACGTTGACACGGCCATCTAGGTATGCTTTCACAATGACACATGTTTTCACTGTTTCACAAGGAATTAGCATGTAGGATGACTGAGCCGCACACGGATAGGACACTTCCGCTGCGACGTAAAGCACGTGTCATTGCTTGCCGTTCCAGATACACGATTGTTATTTTATGCCTGCACATATCCATCACAATCACTATCACATATATCCACGTCCTTATAGAATATCGGTAGTATACACCCAATCTCGACACGGATGTGTTGTGGTGGCACTAGTGAAACAAATTTGAAAAAATCACTGTATGCTCACTGCAGGAGGAAGCATTTATTGTCTGTTTGTAACGACCATACACTATGGTCTTGTATGTAAATCCATCTGCTCAAACAATATGCTAGATGCTACTCATTTGTTTGTTTCAGCCCTGAGGAATCGCGAAGGCGATGAAACACGTGTCGGCTGGCTGTATTCTTCATTAAAGACTCCAAGATTCACTCATCTGTTGGAACCTTTTGTCACTTCTGTCAATTGGTGTTTGATTTGTTGTAAATTGTTACCGAACAATCTATATACTCAAGTTAGAGTGCTTCGGCAATCCATACATTGGACTGGGGATGATGGGGAGTGGTGAACCGGTAGGTCACTCCACACTCTTTCCACATTGCCCGCATGTATGCTGACATAAAGTTGGTCCCCCTGTCAGACACAACTTCTTTGGGGAAACCCACTCGGGTGAAGATCCCCATTAGGGCCTTAGCCACCACAGGTGCAGTGACAGTCCTCAGAGGAATTGCCTCTGGGTACCGTGTGGCATGATCCACCAGAACCAGGATAAACCTGTGACCAGCTGTGGTTGGTGGATCCAATGGCCCTACAATGTCGATGCCCACCCTTTCAAAGGGGGTGCTAACGACAGGAAGTGGTTCCAGGGGAGCTTTCAGCTTCACCCCTGTTTTCCCACTGCCCTGGCAGGATACACATGTCTGACAGTAGGTGTTGGACGCCACTTTCATCTGAGGCCAGTAAAAGTGGGGGACAAGCCGAGCAAAGGTCTTGTCCTGACCTAAGTGTCCTGCCAAGGGTATTGCATAAACAAATTCCAGCAGAAAGGCTCGGTATCGTTGCGGGACTACCAAGCCCTTGATGATCCAGGTAAGGGTACCTTGGGTTCACTGTAGAGGAGTCCATCCTCCCAGTAAATGTGGTAGTGTCCCGCAACGTCCCCTGCTGCCTGGGCTTCAGCCTGTCGCCTCAGTCCCTCAAGGGTAGGGTACTCCTTCTGGCCCTTACAGAACTCCTCTCTGGTAGGCCCTCTCTCCACATGCCACTCAGCAGGGATGGGCAGGTCCTCCATAGAGACTACTTTCCCCTCCACGGACTCCTGGTCCACTACCGCAGGTGGCCGATCTGTCACATGGGTGTGGAAGCCAAAGCAGGCTTCTCCTGTCTTTGGGTCTGTCCCTTTTTGGCAGCGGGTTGGGCCATTGTTCCAGGCTTCAACCCAGGCGAACTCCCTCTCCGGGCAGTCGCAGACCTTGTGCTCACACAGGCCCAGTCAGGTGTACCCAGCATCGCAGAGTGCGTCCGGTATTCCACCTCTCTCCAAGCGTTGTGCTCCATATCATTCCCCAGCAGACAATCAACTGGCACGGCAGGGCTTACGGCAACTCGAAGTGAACCTGCAACCCCTTCCCACTCAAAGGGAACCTCAGCCACGGGATAGTGGCCCATTCTGCCGTCAGCCATCGCGGCGGGGTGGAGTACATTGGGAACCACCTGCTCTGGAGACACCAGTTGACTCCTCACCATAGTCATACTGGCTCCTGTATCTCTCAGAGCCTCCCCTCTCTGGCCATTGAGGGTGATCCATTGCCCATACTTAGCAGTATTTGGGGGCACCTGGATCTTAGGAACCATCTCCCGTTCTCCCAGGGACACTAAGGTGACACCCGCCCACTCACCCCCCTTATCTAAGGGCAACTCCTCCCCGAGCGCTACACTAGCTACTCCCGGGGTTTTTCCTCCGGTGGGAGGGGGTGGTCTCTTTGAGCATCTGACATCTCCCTTATAATGTCCACCACCACCACACTCAAAACAGTGGACAACCCTTGGCTGCTGGCTTTGGCCAGGATGAGGGTTTCTGGGCGGGTTAGCCTTAGGGGTGAAACCTGTTCCCTTTCCCTGAAAATTGTTTTGGGGACCTTTAGAGAACTCCCGCTTTTTATCTTCCCCCTCCTTCTTCTGAGGGGCGCCCTGTCCGGCTATTTGGGAATCCCCTCCAGTCCCCTTTTTGGACACCTGGGTACTTGCCCAGATGTCCGCCTCCTCTGCAAGCTTCCGGGGGTTGGTCAGCTTGCTGTCCACCAGGTGTTGGCGCAGCTCGGGAAAACATTTCTCGAGTAGATGCTCTTTCAAAAAAAGATCATACAACCCCTCATAATCCTTCACCTCACTGCCCTGTACCCAGCCCTCCAATGCCTTCCTTGCATAATCTAGGAAGTCCACCCAGTTCTGGGTGCTTAACTTGTGGCTCCCCCTGAACTTCTGGCAATACTTCTCTGGGGTTAACCCAAACTTCCTGATCAATGCTAGCTTCATGGTGGGGTAGTTGGTCTGCTCCTCTGGTTCTAAGGCTAGCAAGGTGTCCCGACCGGTAGGAGGCATGTACTTGTACAACCCACCACCCCAGTGCTTCTCCTGCACCCCATGGGCTCTTAAGGAGACCTCATAGGCAGCCAACCATTTGGCTATATCATCCCCTTGACTATAGCTAGCAATTAGGTCCTTAGGCAAATAGGGTCTGGACTCCCTGGCTGGTTCTCTAGATTCGCTGCCACCATTCAGAGTAGGAGAGGGTCCCTGTTGCAGGGCTTGGAGTTCTAACTCCTTCAGTTTGAATTCATGAGCCATCCTCCGCTCTTCCCTCTCCTGTTCTAGCCTGGCCAACTCCCATTTCAGTTGCCTCATTTCCCTCCTGTCAGTGAGTTCTGCTTCGGTCAAGCTTCCCCGGAGACACTACTGCCCCTCCTAGAGTAGGACACTGGTCCTGGGAGGAGGTTGTCCACCTCTGAGTGGAATAATCCCTCTACCTCTATGACCGTGTCCCGGTCTGTCCCTTCATCCCCCTCCTTCCCTTCTCTGCGGGCTTCCACCCAAGCCCTTAAACTGGTCTGGAGTTCCCCCTTCTTAGCACCACGCTTAAAAAACACCCCCATTTGTTGGCAGAAATCTTTTAGCTGGGCGACAGAATAAGTGTCCAGTTCTTCCAGTGCAAATTCAATTTTGCAAAAGGCAATACAAGGTTAACCACGCAAAAAGAATAGAGTTACAAGGGCAACCTGAAGCTACCTCCACCCCACCACCAGGAATAAATTTGGAAAAAGCAAAAGTAAAAATTAGGAGGGCCGCTAGGAGAAAACTCCAGGTGTAGGTTAGTGGATTACACTCAGTTACTGCAGAGTAGTCGCAACCACAGTCACCAACCCACCGCTAGACACCAATTTGTTAGAACCTAATGTTGTCAGGTCACCTAGGGTAGCCTGGCCTAGGGTAGGGTAAGACAATCTCTAATTGAGGCACATGTGTAAAGATTGCAGACAACCCAGCAGTAACATCAAACAATTCCAAAATACTCTTTGCTCTCTTAGCTATGGTTCATCTTCAGATAATACAGTTCAATACATCACATTCAAACAGTGAAATTATTAAGATCTTCAAAGTTGCCAAAATATCTCACTATTCAGCTTTCCCGCTTAACAACACATTACATTAGTTTCCAGGGAGCAGTGTCTGCACTCCTCTAAACTTTACTAGACTTGACTCCTCTGTAAGTGAATAACACATTTACCCCCTCTCCACCTTTGTCTCCAGAAGAATTGGCTAGCCTTACTCACTTCACTACTCTATGCAAGCTCCTCTCTAGAGCTATCTCAAGGGGGGGTGGGTATATATATATATATATATATATATATTTACTAAAGGTGTACAATCAGCATTCAATATTAGGTCTCAGATGATCTTTTCAAGAATCTTGACGGGCTTTGCCCAGTGTTAGCCCAATCCTCGTGTGGCCAACCAAATGTCTCTGCTCCTTGTAAGTGAATCTATGGCCTCCAAGTTCCCCCTCTCAACCTCTCCTTACTTCCTTTGTGTTGGGCCCACTGGGCCTGTGTCTCCGTTCGTCAGGGGAGGGAAGACAAAAGGAACCAGTCGCTCCAGGCAGTTGACGCGGCCCCTCGTCCCTCCTCTCCCGCACCAGACCGCTCCTCCTTGTTAGAGCGGATGCAGGGAAAGAGGGCACACAAGCGGAAAGAAGCCGATGCTTACCTCCCGGCCGCCTCCTCCACCGGTGAAATCTCCGCCTTCCGTGAGGGAAGCGGAGTGACTGGGCATGCGCGGGCGAGTAGTGACTCGCGGTCGGAGTCTCCTCAGCTGCGCGGGACCTCCTCCTTGGGTTCCGCCCAAGCCCCGGGACTTGTGTTCAGTCCGCCAGACCTGCGCAGTGCCTGGAAGTGAAGTTTCCCCAAACGAACCTTCCGCCTCAATTATCGGGCACAGCGAGATGGGGCAGCCTTCACCACACGGACAGTTCTTTGCGCCGAGCAGTAGGGGATGAGGTTCCTAACGCGATCTCACCGCCTCAGTTACCAGGCTTAGAGAGATGGGGGCACCCTTCACCACACGGACAGTTTCCCTCAGCGACACTGCGCCAGGCACTTGATTCTAAGCCCCAACCAGGAAGATCCCACTTCCCCTTTTGAGGCGAGTTAACACCAGAGGTAACCACAGAGGGGGGGGAAATCTCGGTTGGAAGTCTGGTAAGTCCTCCTATACTCTCGGTTCTCGTGGCTTCCAATCAAGGCACACAGGAATCCCTCTCTCTTAATCTGCACCAAGTCCCTTTTTCTCAATGGCGGTAGAAGGAATTTCACTCCAGCGTAACCTCCCACACCCACTCTCTCCTCTGGGACCAGATGGGAACAGGTGCCCAGGGTCTACAGGTTTCCCTCAGGCAGGTTCAGGTCAGCAACTACAAGGGAAGAAGGGTGGTGCACCAGTAAGGAGCGACCCTATCATGGGAAGTCAACCCTCTGTTGATCCAGCCCCCGCCTTATGCTACAGCCTTCACTCTAGCCAGCCTACTCTGCAAGACAAAATGGTTGCCCAGCATTCCGCCTTTTATAGGCTGACCCTCAGAGGTCCAGAAGGGACCAGAAGGTTCTGGAATGCCCTATGCTACCCTATGGGACAGTTCTCAGGTGTGACAGTTGTGGCAGTTGGTAGCCACCATTTTGTAAACCTGGGTGAATTCCTGTCAGTAAAGGCGCCTAGGCCTAAGGTGAAGAACTATGAGGGTAAAAGAGCACCTATCCCCCCAGGCCAGCACCATAAAAATCTAGTGGACACAAAAAATACAAAGGCATGAGGGGCAAAAAGGGGACACAATAAATAATAGATTGGAGGGACTACGCGAAGGGCCAGACAGGTCTAACAGTCTGGAAATGCTTTTAAAGGACATCTTTGGACAATTGATGTCACTTTTTCCAAAAAGTGCCTTGGTATTTTCTAATATATGCCAAAGGCAAAAATGGAACTGGTCCAACCAATTTTGTCCACAGATTGAGAAAGCAAGGAAACATGTAAATAAATCTGTTTCTGCTTACCTCAGAGACTATGGTATGGGTTCCATTTTCCACAACAACTTGCGTTACAACATGCAAGACATCTATAGGAGAGATGGTGTGCATTTTACATATGAGGGGAATAGAGTTTTCCTCTTGAATATAAGACTCTGCATTGGTACCTACTTGTAGGTACAAAAAACACCCACTTAACACAACAGCTCTTTTCAGAGCTAACTTACCTCTAAAAACTTTACATTATTTTTTTACTCTATTTTTTAAAACAGTTTTTCCCCGTGGTGCGCTCAGGGTGCGCGTACCGGAGAGCGTACCGGGGAGCGCACCTAGTGCTTACCCCACGAAAATTTAAAAAAAAATAAAAGTTTTTTTGCTCTTCAAGGTCCTTCTAGGCCCCTCTCAGAAAACATAGGGGGTCAGGGGGTGTCTACTCTGCCCCCTTTTAATCTTCCCCCCTTTCTTTTTTCACCTCTTGTGTCTCGATTTTACAGAAACACAAGATGGCGGACTCTCCGGACCATTTAGAATGTTGACAGACACCCGACAGCCAATCAGCTTTCCGCTCACGCACTCCCGAAGCGCGCCCGGTGCGCTCCCCGGTACCCACACCTGTGAGCGCTCAGAGCGCGCCTATAGATATATATGTGTTTTTGAAGTTAATTTTCGTAAAAACCACGGGAGCAATTTTCACCAAACATAGCAAAGGCACATCTGCGTACTAGTCCCTACAATTTTGCCAAGTTTGGCGTAATTCCGTTCAGCGGTTCGGGCTGTAGACTTGTCAGACCGTCCTATGGAAATGAATGTGGGGAAAACACGTTTTGGGAGCCCCCTTTTTTCTTAGCCCCCACTTGATGAATCCCCCAGAACCTTTCAGGGAAGGAGCGCAGCGGAGCTGGCCAAAATTTGGGAAAATTACACACAAATTCCTCAACCGGCGCCAGAGTTATTCCCAATAGAATGTTGCGGTTTTCCTATGGTAGCCAATCCTAACTATAACTACCTACTGGCGACCGCCACTAGGTAATACATATATATATATATATATATATATATATATATATATATATATATATATCCTGTTCACCGTTTGTCACCAAACTTGCGCGTTCCTTCGTACCACACAGCAAGCAGACTCCGGACACGGACCTCGAGGTGCAATCAAAAGATTTTATTAAGCAGAAAGAGTCACCGACGTTTCGGCTCAGCGGAGCCTTGATCACATGACAGCGTTTGCTTGGTTAGGTACACCTTTTAAAGTGAAAGCGAGTGGTAAAATGAAATCACCTGTGCAAACTTCATAATAAACATAGTAAAAACACTTTGCATCAAATTCAACCTCGTGTTATATGTGTCTGTTTCTCAAATGAATGTAAAATACATTTATAACCATTTCATATAACAAGGTAAACGTCACATTAAATAAATTGTATGACTAGAGAATTAAAAGCGATTATTACTGTAAAATACACTTATTAATTGATCAAATCCGTATTAAAAGCCCTATTTACAAGAATAAAAAACATATGTAAATCCCCTGTGCCTCATGTATAAATATCTGTAAACATGAATTCCAATTTTTCTTTTCACTGCCTCAGGAAACTTCGGTACCAGAGTTCAATCCATATAAAGTGCTATGTGCTTACTTTTTAAAGTGCCAATAGTGCTTCAAAAAGTGCATTAATGTGTGCAAAATTAGCATAGTGCAAATGCGCATATTACAGAATACCAAGTTCCTGATTCAGTTCACTTGTATACAAAATATGTCTACACATAAACCCATTGCTCAAAAAAGGGAAAAGATGTAATTACTTCTATTCTCTACAATATTTCTTGCAAATTGTTTCGCTAAGGCTTTCATTACTTTACGGGTAGATTTTCTATTACAACAGTCATACAATTCCATATTAAAGAAGACTTCCTCTATAGATGCACTTTATTACTATGTTTAAAAAGCTTTTTTTCAAGTGCTAAAACGAGTTAACATAAATAAATAAATCAGGCCCATAAAGGGTCCGAAGCCCATAACCCAAACTAATTCAAAAAAATATATAAACAAGCAATCTAATGGAAAAGATCCTATACGTTTTCATTATAATACAATGGTTCTTGACCTGGTTGCTAAAAACGTGCACAGTGAAAAATAATAATAAATAGATTATCATTGTGTTCAATAGCAGCATTTATTCTTTCAGTATTGTTTCATAAGGACTGTGACTGCTCGCAGCCCCCACGGGATCTGTCCCGGTCGTCTCCCAGCTGGGTGAGTACCGCGGACATTATCCACGTGGGGGAGAGCACACAGTTCTAATATCTTAAGTCTACTAGAGCAAGCAAGTGTGAAGATCTTCAGTCACATTCAACCCATGAGGCACCTTGATATTAAGTAGTAGGATGTATTTTGTCTCAAGCTTTCTAAGCCTGGTCTCCCTGTCTCCGCCTCTTTTAGTGTTAATGACAGAATCAATAACCCAGTATTTTAGACCACTATTGTTGCTTTGGTGGTGGTCCTTAAAATGGCGCGCAACAGGGTATGTGCTGTCCATGTTTGTAATCGCTCGCAGATGTTGCAAAATGCGTTTATGGACAGCATTCCTGGTGCTGCCAACATACTGCAGGCCACAAGGACAGCGCAAGACATATATAGCATATTCTGTCTTGCATGTTAGTACTTGATTGATAACATATTCCTTCTCAGTGAATCCATCCCTATAGGTTTTGGTGTTCTCACCATGCGTGCACGCTTTGCAGATTTTGCAGTTGTAGAACCCCTTATTCCTTTGCCACCACTCAGTTCTTGTAAAGGGATCCGGATTAGTTTGGACTATATGGTCCCTTAAGGAGGGGGCTTTGCTGTAGGTCATGGAGATAGTCTT
The DNA here is from genome assembly GCF_964263255.1 of Lissotriton vulgaris. Classification (NCBI taxonomy): domain Eukaryota; kingdom Metazoa; phylum Chordata; class Amphibia; order Caudata; family Salamandridae; genus Lissotriton; species Lissotriton vulgaris. The sequence goes on from NC_141691.1 coordinate 887,389,907, forward strand.
GGGCAGGCTCTCGCCTATAACATTATCTCTTAGCACAATGGGCCAATGTTTATTCACTATTTTCTTTATTTGCAGGTGTTGTCTAGTGAATCCTGTTATTAATCTAAAACATTTAGGCTCAACTGCATCTAATCTGGTTTCGGCCTGATTGGGCGGCTCTCTATCAGCTTTTCTAATTAGGAGTTCATCCCTGCTTATTGATAAGGATTTTTGCACAGCTCTGTCTAACACTTTTGCGGAGTATCCCCTTTCGAGGAATCTCTCCCTACTCTCCTTTTGTGCCTGTTCCAGTTCCACGGGGTTGCTGCATATGCGTCTTAACCGCAGCATTTCCCCGTATGGGATACTGGAGATGAGGTGAATCGGGTGCGCGCTAGCTGCATGTAAAATGCTGTTGCCCGCTGTTTTCTTCCTATAGACCCTAGACTCCAAATGACAACCATTGACATAGAGCTCAGAGTCTAAGAAAGTGATAGCTTCTTGACTGAGTGTTGCGGTAAATCTGAGATTCAGGGGGTTGTCATTGATGTTCTCAATGAATTTAAGGGCCTCTTCCTGGCTGCCTCTCCAAATGACGAATAAATCGTCAATGAAGCGGAACCATGCTACCAGGTTGTTCCTAATGATGTGTTGGAAACCTAGCCCCAGGACCAGTTCCTCCCAAGCCCCCATGTGCAGACATGCGTAGCTTGGGGAGAAACTGGCCCCCATTGCCACCCCCTGTTTCTGGCGGTACAGTTGGAAATTATATAGAAACACGTTGTTTGACAAACAGAAATCTAACATGTCCAACAGCATTTTACTGTGTTTCTCATTGCCTGGTTCTCTTCTTGCTAGGTAATATCGTATTGCCTCAAGACCATCACTATGCTTTATACTGGTATATAGCGCCGTTACATCTAGGGCTATCAGCCAATCCCCTTCCTGTATCTGTACTTCCTTGATTTTGTTTAGGAAGTCCCCTGTATCACGTATGTAAGACCCCAATTTTTGAACATAACCTTGTAAAAAGTAATCTATATAGATAGAGGTGTGTTCAAGAAGGCTCCCCCTTGCTGATATTATTGGCCTTCCTGGTGGATGGATCGGGTCTTTATGTATTTTGGGTAGAAAATACAATATCGGTGTTACAGGGTGCTCAACCTTTAGGTAATCAAATTCATTGTCAGTAATGAGTTTGGCTGATCGCCACTTACATAGTCTTCGGTGATATTCTTCCTTGATGGTCAGGAGCTCACGGTTGTTAATTTTCTCATAGCAATCACAATCATTAAGCTGGCTGTAGGCCTCTTTATCATAATTGGCTTTAGTCATGAGGACCACATTGCCCCCTTTATCACTACTTCTGATTACCACATTCTTTTCTTTGTTGAGTTTCTCAGTCAGTGCTTTATATTGTTGCTGCTGGGCTGTATATCTGTGTTTTTTGTTCCCAATTTTAACCTGCAACTTTTTCAGATCCATAACCACATTTTCTTGGAAAACATCTATGTTATCTCTAAGAAGGATGGGATAGAAGGTAGATGGTGCTCTAAAGTCCGTAATTGTGGATATTCTGTTTCCACTCTCATCCATCCCTTTGTTGGCTCCATTGGTACTGCTAGTTGCTACGTAACCCATACCTTCTGTTTCCCAAAGCTCACTTATGATGCGTGTTCCTTGTGATGCCTCAGATTGTTGGGTTTCCACATCCAATGTTGTTCCTTCCTTGTTTTTCAAGGCATAGAATTTACGCAGTTTCAATTTTCTCACTGCCTTATAGACATTGCATCTGGTATTGGCATAATCAAAGTCGCAGGGGGGTGCATATGACAAGCCAAGTTTAAGTATGTTCTCCTCCTTCTCTGTAAGTTTTAGTTCAGTAAGGTTGACTACAGTGCGATTAGAGGCTGGTTTCACTCCAGTTGTGGGGCATTGCTCCGTCCGGACCCCCCACCTCTTTTCTTTTGCGTTCCTCTTTTTTGCCATCCGCGACCTCTGGCGGCGCCTGTAGTTTGCCCTGGATTTTCCTGACTGTTTTTTGTGTGGGATCTCAGGGTATTCCGCCTGTCCTGGCCTAAAAAAACAATCTCCTGGCCTGGTGTGAGTTTCGGTAGTGTTGCCGCTTCCGTCTGTCTACGGCGATCTGCCTCCAAGTCAGAATCTGGGTCTGAACTGACTGTGGCATTAGATGAATCACTTGCTTCACCTGCTTCTTTCCTTGCGGGGTTGAGGTGGCTTGGGGGGTTCCTTCTATTAGATTGTTGTTGCTGTTTAGTTCCACCCCTGCGAAGAGTGTCAAATTTTCGCGCAAAAGTAAAGATCTGGCCCAACTCGTAGTCATTCCTGTCTCTTTGGAACTTATACGATTTCCTTGCCACGATTTTTGCCTCCTCTTTTTTCAGACGTTCCTGCATGATTTTTAAAAGTCTGTCCTTTTCATCCTCTTCCCCCAGGCCATCTATTTCTTCATACAGAGCAGCTATTTCCGTGAGGAGTTTGGCTCTGTCAATATCTGCATATTTAATAAGCACCTGCACCTGGCGTCGCGATGCTTCCAAATTAATTTCTGCCCACTCCTTCATCAAATCGGCATTCGGGTTTTCATAGGTGGGGGCTGTTAATATTCTCAAGCCCCGTGGGATGCGATTTACCTCAATATAACGTTGCAGTGACTTAGACTCCCACCACTTAGCTTGTTCCTGGAATGACTTCTTTTCTAATACTTTAAATAGTTCCTTAATTATGGTTGTGTTGCTGCTGCCACTGGCTTCTGCATTTCTTCTCCCTTGTATATTGTCAGGGATTGGGGTGTCATCGGAAAACATTGTTGCAGCTAATGTTTCCCGTGCCCTCACGCTGTCACCTGACATCTTTCTGCAATATTTATGTATATTCTTCCGGTACCTTTAAAGCTGGCCGTTCTCCAAATAACCGGCAAGCAAACCAAGGTTCCGGTCTCGCCCTCTTCCCTTCCCCAGCTGTAACACTTGCTGATGAGCTCACTTGATTGGGCGCCCCCGCCTTGCCGATCTGTATTCCTCCGTCCGACTCGAGCCCGAGCCGCCTACAGTTACGGACGCCCAAATCCTTCGCTCTTTGATCCGGTCAATTACCGGAAGCCGGGGGTCAGACGCCGTTCTCCTACCGGAGTTTGTAACTTCCCTGAACGCCGTTCAGAGAAAAGATTCGATTCCAAAGCGTCGACCGATTCTCAAGGGGGGTCCCGTGTAAAGCCAGGACGAATCCCACTGGCTATATCTCCTGTTCACCGTTTGTCACCAAACTTGCGCGTTCCTTCGTACCACACAGCAAGCAGACTCCGGACACGGACCTCGAGGTGCAATCAAAAGATTTTATTAAGCAGAAAGAGTCACCGACGTTTCGGCTCAGCGGAGCCTTGATCACATGACAGCGTTTGCTTGGTTAGGTACACCTTTTAAAGTGAAAGCGAGTGGTAAAATGAAATCACCTGTGCAAACTTCATAATAAACATAGTAAAAACACTTTGCATCAAATTCAACCTCGTGTTATATGTGTCTGTTTCTCAAATGAATGTAAAATACATTTATAACCATTTCATATAACAAGGTAAACGTCACATTAAATAAATTGTATGACTAGAGAATTAAAAGCGATTATTACTGTAAAATACACTTATTAATTGATCAAATCCGTATTAAAAGCCCTATTTACAAGAATAAAAAACATATGTAAATCCCCTGTGCCTCATGTATAAATATCTGTAAACATGAATTCCAATTTTTCTTTTCACTGCCTCAGGAAACTTCGGTACCAGAGTTCAATCCATATAAAGTGCTATGTGCTTACTTTTTAAAGTGCCAATAGTGCTTCAAAAAGTGCATTAATGTGTGCAAAATTAGCATAGTGCAAATGCGCATATTACAGAATACCAAGTTCCTGATTCAGTTCACTTGTATACAAAATATGTCTACACATAAACCCATTGCTCAAAAAAGGGAAAAGATGTAATTACTTCTATTCTCTACAATATTTCTTGCAAATTGTTTCGCTAAGGCTTTCATTACTTTACGGGTAGATTTTCTATTACAACAGTCATACAATTCCATATTAAAGAAGACTTCCTCTATAGATGCACTTTATTACTATGTTTAAAAAGCTTTTTTTCAAGTGCTAAAACGAGTTAACATAAATAAATAAATCAGGCCCATAAAGGGTCCGAAGCCCATAACCCAAACTAATTCAAAAAAATATATAAACAAGCAATCTAATGGAAAAGATCCTATACGTTTTCATTATAATACAATGGTTCTTGACCTGGTTGCTAAAAACGTGCACAGTGAAAAATAATAATAAATAGATTATCATTGTGTTCAATAGCAGCATTTATTCTTTCAGTATTGTTTCATAAGGACTGTGACTGCTCGCAGCCCCCACGGGATCTGTCCCGGTCGTCTCCCAGCTGGGTGAGTACCGCGGACATTATCCACGTGGGGGAGAGCACACAGTTCTAATATCTTAAGTCTACTAGAGCAAGCAAGTGTGAAGATCTTCAGTCACATTCAACCCATGAGGCACCTTGGTATTAAGTAGTAGGATGTATTTTGTCTCAAGCTTTCTAAGCCTGGTCTCCCTGTCTCCGCCTCTTTTAGTGTTAATGACAGAATCAATAACCCAGTATTTTAGACCACTATTGTTGCTTTGGTGGTGGTCCTTAAAATGGCGCTCAACAGGGTATGTGCTGTCCATGTTTGTAATCGCTCGCAGATGTTGCAAAATGCGTTTATGGACAGCATTCCTGGTGCTGCCAACATACTGCAGGCCACAAGGACAGCGCAAGACATATATAGCATATTCTGTCTTGCATGTTAGTACTTGATTGATAACATATTCCTTCTCAGTGAATCCATCCCTATAGGTTTTGGTGTTCTCACCATGCGTGCACGCTTTGCAGATTTTGCAGTTGTAGAACCCCTTATTCCTTTGCCACCACTCAGTTCTTGTAAAGGGATCCGGATTAGTTTGGACTATATGGTCCCTTAAGGAGGGGGCTTTGCTGTAGGTCATGGAGATAGTCTTGGGCAGGCTCTCGCCTATAACATTATCTCTTAGCACAATGGGCCAATGTTTATTCACTATTTTCTTTATTTGCAGGTGTTGTCTAGTGAATCCTGTTATTAATCTAAAACATTTAGGCTCAACTGCATCTAATCTGGTTTCGGCCTGATTGGGCGGCTCTCTATCAGCTTTTCTAATTAGGAGTTCATCCCTGCTTATTGATAAGGATTTTTGCACAGCTCTGTCTAACACTTTTGCGGAGTATCCCCTTTCGAGGAATCTCTCCCTACTCTCCTTTTGTGCCTGTTCCAGTTCCACGGGGTTGCTGCATATGCGTCTTAACCGCAGCATTTCCCCGTATGGGATACTGGAGATGAGGTGAATCGGGTGCGCGCTAGCTGCATGTAAAATGCTGTTGCCCGCTGTTTTCTTCCTATAGACCCTAGACTCCAAATGACAACCATTGACATAGAGCTCAGAGTCTAAGAAAGTGATAGCTTCTTGACTGAGTGTTGCGGTAAATCTGAGATTCAGGGGGTTGTCATTGATGTTCTCAATGAATTTAAGGGCCTCTTCCTGGCTGCCTCTCCAAATGACGAATAAATCGTCAATGAAGCGGAACCATGCTACCAGGTTGTTCCTAATGATGTGTTGGAAACCTAGCCCCAGGACCAGTTCCTCCCAAGCCCCCATGTGCAGACATGCGTAGCTTGGGGAGAAACTGGCCCCCATTGCCACCCCCTGTTTCTGGCGGTACAGTTGGAAATTATATAGAAACACGTTGTTTGACAAACAGAAATCTAACATGTCCAACAGCATTTTACTGTGTTTCTCATTGCCTGGTTCTCTTCTTGCTAGGTAATATCGTATTGCCTCAAGACCATCACTATGCTTTATACTGGTATATAGCGCCGTTACATCTAGGGCTATCAGCCAATCCCCTTCCTGTATCTGTACTTCCTTGATTTTGTTTAGGAAGTCCCCTGTATCACTTATGTAAGACCCCAATTTTTGAACATAACCTTGTAAAAAGTAATCTATATAGATAGAGGTGTGTTCAAGAAGGCTCCCCCTTGCTGATATTATTGGCCTTCCTGGTGGATGGATCGGGTCTTTATGTATTTTGGGTAGAAAATACAATATCGGTGTTACAGGGTGCTCAACCTTTAGGTAATCAAATTCATTGTCAGTAATGAGTTTGGCTGATCGCCACTTACATAGTCTTCGGTGATATTCTTCCTTGATATATATATATATATTCTGAACTCCGTTTCCAAATCCGCTTTTCCAGCAAGAAAGGATGCAGACCCAAAATTAGTGCTGAAGCTGTTTTATTTTGCCCGCACCTCCGCCATAACGCGTTTCACCCTGATCCCAGGGCTTGATCACATGACAGGATTGGTAAATTTTTTTAACCCTTAATAGTCACCCTTGCTGCTACGTCTACACAATATTGAAATTGAGGCATGGACATGGAAGAAATGTGCACATTCGTTAACCACAACGCAGTCTGTTTTCTTCCAGTTTAAACCTTAATAGTACTCAGGCTGTTTTTTCATGGTATGAAAAATAGAATATACAATTCACATCATCTATGTAGGATTGTATGATAGTATAAATACATAATCATAAAAATAAATATATAAATACATAAATATTTATCATGTTTAAATAAAAACATTTTATTTTTTTCAAACCCCATATCATATTATATTGACCACAATATCCTCGGTTGTACAAATGGATCCCTTTCCAAATCTAAGTAAATAATAATGCCCTAGTGGGCTTAGTCTCCACCTCCTCAAATATGTGTCACGTAAAGTGCATTAGAGCAAATGTGCAAACTTTAGCAATTTTAATACCTGGTTCTACAGCGGTAAAAACCTGTGAAATAAAATTACTCTAAAAATCATTATTATCAAAATAGCTATAAAATGGATAGTGCAATCAGGTGTATATATATATGTGTTAAAAAATAAGTGCAGATATAGATGTTTATAAAAATAATATTTACAAAAATTCACGCTGGAATGAAGGCGACAATTATCCCCTAATGGGTAACTGCAGCTAAAGTGTATAAATACATATACTGCACTGCAGTCTGCAAAAAAATGCTAAGAGACAATTCACCTCCAATTCACTTCGCATGGCACTTCTATGGGCACAAAGGGATACTGATTCTACAAATGAGTATAGAAATCCTCACTGGAGTTCATCCCTTTCGGGGTCTTACTATCCAAATTGAGGATGTAGCTAGTTTCCATTCTCCTCAACTTGGCTTCTCTATTGCCACCCCTTCTCTCAACCGGTATTGCATCAATCACCCAATAGCTGAAATCTTCCAGCTTGCTCCCATGGCATTCTTAAAAGTGCTGTGCCATCGGATATGTCATGTCACAATTGGTGATTGCCCTCATGTGCTGGAGTATTCACTTGTGGACCTGCAGCTTGGTGCTGCCCACGTAACGCAGGCCACAGGAACACTCCAGCACATAAATGGCAAACTCCGTTTTGCAGGTGAGGTGTTGTGACATGCATGTGGGTTTGGGTGAGAAAGGGCTGCTGTAAGACCAATGATTAACCCCATATCTACAGGCCTTACATGTGGTACAGCGAAAGAACCCTTTTCTAGCTGAGAGCCAGGAGCCAGATGATATAACCTCCGGGCTACTACTGACCAACATGTTGCTCTTAGACTGAGCTTTCCTGAATATAATAATGGGTTTCTTGGGGAGCTGATTGCCTATAACTGTGTCTGCAGTGACCAGTGGCTAATTCTTATTAACTATCTACCTCAATTCTTTGTGCTGTTGATTGAAGGCCAGGATTAATCGTGTTTCCTGATTTGTTCCCTGCTGCAAGATTGTTTCATTAGCCGTCTTTTCCGCTAATGCCTTGGCCTGACTTATGGCATTTGTCCTGGCTATCGCTGTATCCAGAATATTTTCTGTATATCCCCAGGCAAGGAATCTCTTCCTGCACTCATCAGGGGCTAGTACAAACTCAGAGTCTGTGCTGCTGATTCTACGGATATGCAACATTTCCCCAAACGGAATACTGTTAATTAAATGCTGAGGATGGTGACTGTGCGCATGGAGAATGGTGTTCCCTAATGTGTCCTTTCTATGTAACCTGGTTTGAATTTGCTGGTTCCGGATAAATATTTCCACATACAAGAACACCACTGTACTTTTGCTCATCTGTGATGTGAATTCCAAGTGCAATGTGTTCACGTTAATTTTGTCAATGAATCTGATGGCAGAACTCTCATCACCTTTCCAGATCAAGAATAAATCATCAATAAAATGATACCAACATATTATGTGTTCCTTAAAGGTGTCCGCATGTTGTGCCATGAGGACTGTTCCTCCCAGTACCTCATATGCAAACAGGCGTAACTGGGAGAAAAACAGGCCCCCATGGCAACACCCCTCACCTGCTGATATATCTGGTTTTGAAACAGGAAGAAATTATTCTCCAAACACATGGATATCATCATCAGTAACATGTTGTTATGTGCCACCCTTCTTGTAGATCTATTGTTTAAAAAGTACTCCGTAGCCCTGATCCCATCCTGGTGGTGTATGCTGGTGTATAGTGCGCTAACGTCTAGTGCAATCAATAGGTAATTCTTATCCCATGTAACACCGGACAGTTTGCGCAAAAAGTCACCTATGTCCTGGACATATGACTTCAAAGACTTAACAAGGTCCTGGAGGAAAAAATCCCCATATTTAGAGACATTCTCCAATGTACTCCCTCTGGCCGATATAATAGGTCGGCCGGGTGGCTTGAGAATGTCTTTGTGGACCTTAGGAATGAAATAGATCACCCGCAGAATAGGATAATCGTCTTTTAGATATTTAAATTCATCCTTTGTGATTAATCCTGCAGATTTCCAAGCTAACAATTTGCCTTGGCAGTCATTCCATGTTTCCTTAACAGTAGATAATGAGCTTTTGTTATAGCAATCTCTGTTAAGATGCTTCATTGCTTCCTCCATGTATAAGGACTGTGGCCATAGGAGCACGTTGCCCCCTTTGTCAGACTGTCTTATGATGATGTTCTTATGCCCTTTCAATTTTTGGATCAGTTGGAAATCTTTATTATCATGCTCGCTGTAGTTCTTCTTTTTGTATGCTGTTTGTAATTTCTGAAGCTCAACAGTTACTTTCTCACTAAACATGTCTAGGATGTCCTGGAGCATAAGTGGACAAAAGGTTGATTTAGCTTTAAATGGGGTATGAATAATCACCTCAGCAGGGGACCCAGAAACTGCCTCTGGACTGTCTTGCCCATGCTCCATTCGTAGTTCCATTACGTCCATTAATAGGCCCTCGTTTGCAGCCATCAAAGATGGGCTTAAAGTGATATCAGATCCCTGTATCTCTGTGATGGTACGATTATGCCCCCCTTGTATTGTGTGATGCTTTCGTAACTTGAGCTTGCGTACAAATTTGAACATGTCTATACTGGTTTGCGCATAATTAAATCTGGTTTTTGGACTATAAGATAGACCCAAACTTAAAATTCTGCTTTCATCCTCATTAAGTTTCATGTCCGTTAAGTTCACCACTGAATTGGCATCAGGTTTCTGGCTGCTGGTATCTATCAGCGTTTCCATTCCCGGTTTGTTTTTTTGTTGTATACGTTGCTGTCTCCGCCTGCCTCGGCACCTTTCCCGCCACTTTTGGGTCCTTCTACTGGGGGTTTTGAGACTTGTACACGAGGCCTTAGTGTTTGTTTCCTGTCTTGCCTCGTGTAATTTAGTTCCTGCCCCATGGATGGCTTTGGAAACCCCAATCCAGGTTGCTGCTCACCCTCTGATTCACTATTCACAAGAGAACTCATATCCGTGGCTGAGCCCGAGTTGTAAGCGACCTCATTATCCAGAGACTTGTTGTTTATTTCCATTGCTTTTTTAGTATTATTATTGTCTGCTTTGACTGCATCAAATCTTTTGGCAAACGTAAATACTCGCCCCTGCTCATAATCAAGTTTATCCCTTTGGAATTTAAAGATTTTTCTTTTTTGATAATCTCTTCCTCCCTGTGCAGCCTTGCCATCATATCTTCTATATATTTTTTCACTTCTGTCCCTTTCCCAGTTTTTCAATCATGGATTCCAAATAATCTATTTGTTTTTGCAGCTTCTCTTTATCACTTATGGCATATTTCACCAAAATCTCTACCAATTTACGGGAGGAATACAAGTTGCAGTTAGCCCACTCTGTCAGCATGGTACAAAAGGGGGTGGTGATGGATGGAGCATCTGAATCAATCAAACACTCACACCCGGTCAACAGATGTGGGTTTAATCCATCACCGTTCTTTAGCCCACTCTGCCACACCAGTTCAGACATGGCCATATGCAAATCAGTCTGACCCTGTGCCTCATGGGAACAGTCCAGCCCGAACTGCCAAGCCATGCCTTCCCTGGACCTGAAACAACCTTCCAAGGACGTGTTTCTGGCATTTCAGCCGTCTTCAGACTGGCTTGCTTGAATCCAGTGGCAAAGTGAGCAAGGGACTCAAGTCTGAGCATAATCTAACAACTTATGGCAAAAAAGTGGTACAAAAGGGGGTGGTTATGGACGGAGCATCTGAATCAATCAAAAACTCACACCCAGTCAACAGGTCTGGGTTTAATCAATCATCGTTCTTTAGCCCACTCTGCCACCCCAGTTCAGACATGGCCATATGCAAATCAGCCTGACCCTGTGCCTCATGGGAACAGTCCAGCCCGAACTGCCAAGCCATGCCTTCCCTGGACCAGAAACAAGCTTCCAAGGACCAGTTTCTTTCATTTCAGCCGTCTTCAGCCCGGCTTGCTTGAATCCAGTGGCAAAGTGAGCAAGGGACTCACGTCTGAGCATACCCTGCCAACTTATGGCGAAGAAAGTGGTACAAAAGGGGGTGGTGATGGACGGAGCATCTGAATCAATTAAACACTCACACCCAGTCAACAGATCTGGGTTTAATCCATCACCGTTCTTTAGCCCACTCTGCCACCCCAGTTCCATATGCAAATCAGTCTGAGCCTGTGCCTTATGGGAACAGTCCAGCCAGAACTGCCAAGCGATGCCTTCCCAGGACCGGAAACAAGCTTCCAAGGACTGGTTTCTGGTCTTTCAGCCACTTTACCACTTTGTTTGCCATAAGTTGGCAGGGTATACTCAGACGTGAGTCCCTTGCTCCCTTTGCCACTGGGTTGAAGCAAGCCTGCCTGAAATCGGCTGTAATGCCAAAATACGGTCCTGGGAAGCTTTTTACCGGTCCAGGGAAGGCATTGCTTCGCAGTTCGGGCTAGACTGTTCCCATGATGCACAGGGTCAGACTGATTTGCATATGGCCATGAATGAACTGGGGTGGCAGAGTGGGCTAAAGAACGGTGATAGATTAAAGGCAGATCTTTTGACTGGGTGTGAGTGTTTGATAGATCCAGATGCTCCGTCCATCATCACTCCTTTTGTACCACTTTGTTTGCCATAAGTTGGCAGGGTATGCTCCGACGTGAGTCCCTTGCTCACTTTGCCACTGGATTCAAGCAAGCCGTGCTGAAGACGGGTGAAATGCCAAAAACAGGTCCTTGGAACCTTGTTTCCGGTCCAGGGAAGGCATGGCTTGGCAATTCGGGCGGGATTGTTCTCATGAGGCACAGGGTCAGACTGACTTGCATATGGCCATGTCTAAACTGGGGTGGCAGACTGGGCTAAAGAACGGTGATGGATTAAACCCAGATCTATTGACTGCATGCTTGATTGATCCAGATGCTCCGTCCATCACCACTCCTTTTGTACCACTTTGTTTGCCATAAGTTGGCAGGGTATACTCAGACGTGAGTCCCTTGCTCCCTTTGCCACTGGGTTCAAGCAAGCCTGCCTGAAATCGGCTGTAATGCCAAAAAACGGTCCTGGGAAGCTTTTTTCCGGTCCAGGAAAGGCATTGCTTCGCAGTTCGGGCTGGACTGTTCCCATGATGCACAGGTTCAGACTGATTTGCATATGGCCATGTCTGAACTGGGGTGGCAGAGTGGGCTAAAGAACGGTGATAGATTAAAGGCAGATCTTTTGACTGGGGGTGGTGATGGACAGAGCATCCGAACCAATCAAACACTCACACCCAGTCAATAGGTCTGGGTTTAATCCATCACAACCCCCTTTTGTACCACTTTGTTCGCCATAAGTTGGCAGGGTATGCTCAGACGTGAGTCCCTTGCTCACTTTGCCACTAGATTCAAGCAAGCCGGGCTGAAAATGGCTGAAATGCCAGAAACCAGTCCTGGGAAGCTTGTTTCCGGTTCAGGGAAGGCATGGCTTGGCAGTTCCAGCTGGACTGTTCCCATGAGAAACATGGTCAGACTGATTTGCATATGGCCATGTCTGAACTGGGGTGGCAGTGTGGGCTAAAGAACGGTGATGGATTAAACCCAGATCTGTTGACTGGGTGTGAGTGTTTGATTGATTCAGATGCTCCGTCCATCCCCACCCCCTTTTGTACTACTTTGTTTGCCATAAGTTGGTATGGTATGCACCGACGTGAGTCCCTTGCTCACTTTGCCACTGGATTCAAGCAAGCCGTGCTGAAGACGGCTGAAATGCCAAAAACAGGTCCTTGGAAGCTTGTTTCCGGTCCAGGGAAGGCATGGCTTGGCAGTTCGAGCTGGATTGTTCCCATGAGGCACAGGGTCAGACTGATTTGCATATGGCCATGTCTGAACTGGGGTGGCAGACTGGGCTAAAGAACGGTGATGGATTAAACCCAGATCTATTGACTGCATGTTTGATTGATCCAGATGCTCCGTTCATCACCACCCCCTTTTGTACCACTTTGTTCGCCATAAGTTGGCAGGGTATGCTCAGACGTGAGTCCCTTGCTTACTTTGCCACTAGATTAAAGCAAGCCGGGCTGAAGACGGCTGAAATGCCAGATACCGGTCCTTGGAAGCTTGTTTCCTGGCCAGGGAAGGCATGGCTTGGCAGTTCAGGCTGGACTGTTCCCATGAGGCACAGGGTCAGACTGATTGCAAATGGCCATGTCTGAACTGGGGTGGCAGAGTGTGCTAACGAACGATGATGGATTAAACCCAGTCCAGACATGGCCATATGCAAATCAGTGTGACCCTGTGCCCCATGGGAACAGTCCAGCCCGAACTGCCAAGCCATGCCTTCCCTGGACCGGAAACAACCTTCCGAGGACCGGTTTCTGGTATTTCAGCCGTCTTCAGCCCGGCTTGCTTGAATCCAGTGGCAAAGTGAGCAAGGGACTCAAGTCTGAGCATACCCTGCCAACTTAAGGGGAAAAAGTGGTACAAAAGGGGGTGGTTATGGACGGAGCATCTGAATCAATCAAACACTCACACCCAGTCAACAGATCTGGGTTTAATCCATCATCCGTCTTTAGCCAACTCTGCAACCCCAGTTCAGACATGGCCATTTTCAAATGAGTCTGACCCTGTGCCTCATGGGAACAGTCCAGCCCGAACTGCCAAGCCATGCCTTCCCTGGATCGGAAACAAGCTTCCAAGGACCTGTTTTGGCATTTCAGCCGTCTTCAGCACAGCTTGCTTGAATCCAGTGGCAAAGTGAGCAAGGGACTCACGTCGGAGCATACCCTGCCACCTTATGGCGAACAAAGTGGTACAAAAGGGGTGGGGATGGACGGAGCATCTGAATCAATCAAACACTCACACCCAGTCAACAGATCTGGGTTTAATCCAGTTCAGACATGGCCTTATGCAAATCAGTCTGACCCTGTGCCTCATGGGAACAGTCCAGCCCGAACTGCCAAGCCATGCCTTCCCTGGACCTGAAACAAGCTTCCAAGGACTGGTATCCGGCATTTCAGCCGTCTTCAGCCCAGCTTGCTTGAATCTAGTGGCAAAGTGAGCAAGGGACTCACGTCGGAGCATACCCTGCCAACGTATGGTGAACAAAGTGGTACAAAAGGGGGTGGTGATGGACAGAGCATCCGGATCATTCAAACACGCAGTCAATAGATCTGGGTTTAATCCATCACCGTTCTTTAGCCCAGTCTAGCACCCCAGTTCAGACATGGCCATTTGCAAATCAGTCTTATCCTGTGCCTCATGGGAACAATCCAGCCCGAACTGCAAAACCATGCCTTCCCTGGATCGGAAACAAGCTTCCAAGGACCTTTTTTAGAATTTCAGCCGTCTTCAGCACGGCTTGCTTGAATCCAGTGGCAAAGTGAGAAAGGGACTCACGTCGGAGCATACCCTAACAACTTATGGCGAAAAAAGTGGTACAAAAGGGGGTGGTTATGGACGGAGCATCTGAATCAATCAAAAACTCACACCCAGTCAACAGGTCTGGGTTTAATCCATCATCGTTCTTTAGCCCACTCTGCCACCCCAGTTCAGATATGGCCATATGCAAATCAGCCTGACCCTGTGCCTCATGGGAACAGTCCAGCCCGAACTGCCAAGCCATGCCTTTCCTGGACCTGAAACAAGCTTCCAAGGACCAGTTTCTTTCATTTCAGCTGTCTTCAGCCCGGCTTGCTTGAATCCAGTGGAAATGTGAGCAAGGGACTCACGTCTGAGCATACCCTGCCAACTTATGGCAAGCAAAGTGGTACAAAAGGGGGTGGTGATGGACGGAGCATCTGAATCAATTAAACACTCACACCAAGTCAACAGATCTGGGTTTAATCCATCACCGTTCTTTAGCCCACTCTGCCACCCCAGTTCCATATGCAAATCAGTCTGAGCCTGTGCCTTATGGGAACAGTCCAGCCAGAACTGCCAAGCCATGCCTTCCCTGGACCGGAAACAAGCTTCCAAGGACTGGTTTCTGGCCTTTCAGCCGTCTTCAGCCCGGCTTGCTTGAATCCAGTGGCAAAGTGATCAAGGGACTCAGGTCTGAGCATACCCGGCCAACTTATGGCGAACAAAGTGGTACAAAAGGGGGTGGTGATGGACAGAGCATCTGAATCAATCAAACACTCACACCCAGTCAACAGATCTGGGTTTAATCCATCACCGTTCTTTAGCCCACTCTGCCACCCCAGTTCAGACATGGCCATATGCAAATCAGTCTGACCCTGTGCCTCATGGGAACAGTCCAGCCCGAACTGCCAAGCCATGCCTTCCCTGGACTGGAAACAACCTTCCAATGACCTGTTTCTTTCATTTCAGCCGTCTTCAGCCCGGCTTGCTTGAATCCAGTGGCAAAGTGAGCAAGGGACTCACGTCTGAGCATACCCTGCCAACTTATGGCGAAGAAAGTGGTACAAAAGGGGGTGGTGATGGACGGAGCATCTGAATCAATTAAACACTCACACCCAGTCAACAGATCTGGGTTTAATCCATCACCGTTCTTTAGCCCACTCTGCCACCCCAGTTCCATATGCAAATCAGTCTGAGCCTGTGCCTTATGGGAACAGTCCAGCCAGAACTGCCAAGCGATGCCTTCCCAGGACCGGAAACAAGCTTCCAAGGACTGGTTTCTGGTCTTTCAGCCACTTTACCACTTTGTTTGCCATAAGTTGGCAGGGTATACTCAGACGTGAGTCCCTTGCTCCCTTTGCCACTGGGTTGAAGCAAGCCTGCCTGAAATCGGCTGTAATGCCAAAATACGGTCCTGGGAAGCTTTTTACCGGTCCAGGGAAGGCATTGCTTCGCAGTTCGAGCTAGACTGTTCCCATGATGCACAGGGTCAGACTGATTTGCATATGGCCATGACTGAACTGGGGTGGCAGAGTGGGCTAAAGAACGGTGATAGATTAAAGGCAGATCTTTTGACTGGGTGTGAGTGTTTGATAGATCCAGATGCTCCGTCCATCATCACTCCTTTTGTACCACTTTGTTTGCCATAAGTTGGCAGGGTATGCTCCGACGTGAGTCCCTTGCTCACTTTGCCACTGGATTCAAGCAAGCCGTGCTGAAGACGGGTGAAATGCCAAAAACAGGTCCTTGGAACCTTGTTTCCGGTCCAGGGAAGGCATGGCTTGGCAATTCGGGCGGGATTGTTCTCATGAGGCACAGGGTCAGACTGACTTGCATATGGCCATGTCTAAACTGGGGTGGCAGACTGGGCTAAAGAACGGTGATGGATTAAACCCAGATCTATTGACTGCATGCTTGATTGATCCAGATGCTCCGTCCATCACCACTCCTTTTGTACCACTTTGTTTGCCATAAGTTGGCAGGGTATACTCAGACGTGAGTCCCTTGCTCCCTTTGCCACTGGGTTCAAGCAAGCCTGCCTGAAATCGGCTGTAATGCCAAAAAACGGTCCTGGGAAGCTTTTTTCCGGTCCAGGAAAGGCATTGCTTCGCAGTCCGGGCTGGACTGTTCCCATGATGCACAGGTTCAGACTGATTTGCATACGGCCATGTCTGAACTGGGGTGGCAGAGTGGGCTAAAGAACGGTGATAGATTAAAGGCAGATCTTTTGACTGGGGGTGGTGATGGACAGAGCATCCGAACCAATCAAACACTCACACCCAGTCAATAGGTCTGGGTTTAATCCATCACAACCCCCTTTTGTACCACTTTGTTCGCCATAAGTTGGCAGGGTATGCTCAGACGTGAGTCCCTTGCTCACTTTGCCACTAGATTCAAGCAAGCCGGGCTGAAAACGGCTGAAATGCCAGAAACCAGTCCTGGGAAGCTTGTTTCCGGTTCAGGGAAGGCATGGCTTGGCAGTTCCAGCTGGACTGTTCCCATGAGAAACATGGTCAGACTGATTTGCATATGGCCATGTCTGAACTGGGGTGGCAGTGTGGGCTAAAGAACGGTGATGGATTAAACCTAGATCTGTTGACTGGGTGTGAGTGTTTGATTGATTCAGATGCTCCGTCCATCCCCACCCCCTTTTGTACTACTTTGTTTGCCATAAGTTGGTAGGGTATGCACCGGCGTGAGTCCCTTGCTCACTTTGCCACTGGATTCAAGCAAGCCGTGCTGAAGACGGCTGAAATGCCAAAAACAGGTCCTTGGAAGCTTGTTTCCGGTCCAGGGAAGGCATGGCTTGGCAGTTCGAGCTGGATTGTTCCCATGAGGCACAGGGTCAGACTGATTTGCATATGGCCATGTCTGAACTGGGGTGGCAGACTGGGCTAAAGAACGGTGACGGATTAAACCCAGATCTATTGACTGCATGTTTGATTGATCCAGATGCTCCGTTCATCACCACCCCCTTTTGTACCACTTTGTTCACCATAAGTTGGCAGGGTATGCTCAGACGTGAGTCCCTTGCTTACTTTGCCACTAGATTAAAGCAAGCCGGGCTGAAGACGGCTGAAATGCCAGATACCGGTCCTTGGAAGCTTGTTTCCTGGCCAGGGAAGGCATGGCTTGACAGTTCAGGCTGGACTGTTCCCATGAGGCACAGGGTCAGACTGATTGCAAATGGCCATGTCTGAACTGGGGTGGCAGAGTGTGCTAACGAACGATGATGGATTAAACCCAGTCCAGACATGGCCATATGCAAATCAGTGTGACCCTGTGCCCCATGGGAACAGTCCAGCCCGAACTGCCAAGCCATGCCTTCCCTGGACCGGAACAAAGCTTCCCAGGACCGTTTTTTGGCATTACAGCCGATTTCAGGCAGGCTTGCTTGAATCCAGTGGCAAAGGGAGCAAGGGACTCACGTCTGAGTATACCCTGCCAACTTATGGCAAACAAAGTGGTACAAAAGGGGGTGGTGATGGACAGAGCATCCGAACCAATCAAACACTCACACCCAGTCAATAGGTCTGGGTTTAATCCATCACGACCCCCTTTTGTACCACTTTGTTCGCCATAAGTTGGCAGGGTATGCTCAGACGTAAGTCCCTTGCTCACTTTGCCAGTAGATTCAAGCAAGCCGGGCTGAAAACGGCTGAAATGCCAGAAACCAGTCCTGGGAAGCTTGTTTCCAGTCCAGGGAAGGCATGGCTTGGCAGTTCCAGCTGGACTTTTCCCATGAGAAACATGGTCAGACTGATTTGCATATGGCCATGTCTGAACTGGGGTGGCAGTGTGTGCTAAAGAACGGTGATGGATTAAACCCAGATCTGTTGACTGGGTGTGAGTGTTTGATTGATTCAGATGCTCCGTCCATCCCCACCCCCTTTTGTACCACTTTGTTTGCCATAGGTTGGTAGGGTATGCACCGACGTGAGACCCTTGCTCACTTTGCCACTGGATTCAAGCAAGCCGTACTGAAGACGGCTGAAATGCCAAAAACAGGTCCTTGGAAGCTTGTTTCCGGTCCAGGGAAGGCATGGCTTCGCAGTTCGGGCTGGATTGTTCCCAAGAGGCACAGGGTCAGACTGATTTGCATATGGCCATGTCTGAACTTGGGGGGCAGACTGGGCTAAAGAACGGTAATGGATTAAACCCAGATCTATTGACTGCGTGTTTGATTGATCCAGATGCTCCGTTCATCACCACCCCCTTTTGTACCACTTTGTTCGCCATAAGTTGGCAGGGTATGCTCAGACATGAGTCCCTTGCTTACTTTGCCACTAGATTAAAGCAAGCCGGGCTGAAGACGGCTGAAATGCCAGATACCGGTCCTTGGAAGCTTGTTTCCTGGCCAGGGAAGGCATGGCTTGGCAGTTCAGGCTGGACTGTTCCCATGAGGCACAGGGTCAGACTGATTGCAAATGGCCATGTCTGAACTGGGGTGGCAGAGTGTGCTAAAGAACGATGATGGATTAAACCCAGTTCAGACATGGCCATATGCAAATCAGTCTGACCCTGTGCCTCATGGGAACAGTCCAGCCCGAACTGCCAAGCCATGCCTTCCCTGGACCGGAAACAACCTTCCAAGGACCGGTTTCTGGTATTTCAGCCGTCTTCAGCCCGGCTTGCTTGAATCCCGTGGCAAAGTGAGCAAGGGACTCAAGTCTGAGCATACCCTGCCAATTTAAGGGGAAAAAGTGGTACAAAAGGGGGTGGTTATGGACGGAGCATCTGAATCAATCAAACACTCACACCCAGTCAACAGATCTGGGTTTAATCCATCATCGGTCTTTAGCCAACTCTGCCACCCGAGTTCAGACATGGCCATTTGCAAATGAGTCTGACGCTGTGCCTCATGGGAACAGTCCAGCCCGAACTGCCAAGCCATGCCTTCCCTGGATCGGAAACAAGCTTCCAAGGACCTGTTTTTGGCATTTCAGCCGTCTTCAGCACGGCTTGCTTGAATCCAGTGGCAAAGTGAGCAAGGGACTCACGTCGGAGCATACCCTGCCACCTTATGGCAAACAAAGTGGTACAAAAAGGGGGGGGGATGGACGGAGCATCTGAATCAATCAAACACTCACACCCAGTCAACAGATCTGGGTTTAATCCAGTTCAGACATGGCCTTATGCAAATCAGTCTGACCCTGTGCCTCATGGGAACAGTCCAGCCCGAACTGCCAAGCCATGCCTTCCCTGGACCGGAAACAAGCTTCCAAGGACTGGTATCCGGCATTTCAGCCGTCTTCAGCCCAGCTTGCTTGAATCTAGTGGCAAAGTGAGCAAGAGACTCACGTCTGAGCATACCCAGCCAACTTATGGCAAACAAAGTGGTACAAAAGGGGGTGGTGATGTACAGAGCATCTGGATCAATCAAACACGCAGTCAATAGATCTGGGTTTAATCCATCACCGTTCTTTAGCCCAGTCTGCCACCCCAGTTCAGACATGGCCATTTGCAAATCAGTATAACCCTGTGCCTCATGGGAACAATCCAGCCCGAACTGCCAAACCATGCCTTCCCTGGATCGGAAACAAGCTTCCAAGGGCCTGTTTTGGCATTTCAGCCGTCTTCAGCACGGCTTGCTTGAATCCAGTGGGAAAGTGAGCAAGGGACTCACGTCGGACTGATTTGTATATGGCCATGTCTGAACTGGGGTGGCAGAGTGGGCTAAAGAATGGTGATGGATTAAACGCAGATCTGTTGACTTGGTGTGAGTGTTTGATTGGTTCAGATGCTCTGTCCATCACCACCCCCTTTTGTACCGCTTTGTTCGCCATAAGCTGGCAGGGTATGCTCAGAGGTGAGTCCCTTGCTCACTTTGCCACTGGATTCAAGCAAGCCTTGCTGAAGACGGCTGTAATGCCAGAAACCGGTCCTAGGAAGCTTGTTTCCGGTCCAGGGAAGGCATGGCTTGGCAGTTCGGGCTGGACATTTCCCATGAGGCACAGGGTCAGAATGATTTGCATATGGCCATGTCTGAACTTGGGTGCCAGAGTGGGCTAAAGAGCGGTGATGGAATAAACCCAGATATGTTGACGGGGTGTGAGTGTTTTATTGGTTTGGATACTCTGTCCATCACCACCCCCTTTTGTACCGCTTTGTTCGCCATAAGTTGGCAGGGTATGCTCAGACGTGAGTCCCTTGCTCACTTTGCCACTGGATTCAAGCAAGCCTGTCTGAAGACGGCTGTAATGCCTGAAACCGGTCCTAGGAAGCTTGTTTCCGGTCCAGGGAAGGCATGGCTTGGCAGTTCGGGCTGGACTGTTCCCATGAGGCACAGGGTCAGACTGATTTGCATACGGCCATGTCTGAACTGGGGTGGCAGAGTGGGCTAAAGAACAGTGATGGATTAAACCCAGATCTGTAGACTGGGTGTGAGTGTTTAATTGGTTCAGATGCTTTGTCCATCACCACCTCCTTTTGTACCACTTTGTTCGCAATAAGTTGGCAGGGTATGTTCAGACGTGAGTCCCTTGCTCACTTTGCCACTGGATTCAAGCAAGCCTGGCTGAAGATGGCTGTAATGCCAGAAACCGGTCCTAGGAAGCTTGTTTCCGGTCCAGGGAAGGCATGGCATGGCATTTCGGGTTAGACTGTTCCCATGAGGCACAGGGTCAGACTTATTTGCAAATGGCCATGTCTGAACTGGGGTGGCAAAGTGGGCTAAAGAACGGTGATGGATTAAACCAAGATCTGTTGACTGGGTGTGAGTGTTTGATTGGTTCGGATGCTCTGTCTATCACCACCCCCTTTTGTACTGCTTTGTTCGCCATAAGTTGGCAGGGTATGCTCAGACGTGAGTCCCTTGCTCACCTTGCCACTGGATTTAAGCAAGCCTGGCTGAAGATGGCTGTAAGGCCAGAAACCGGTCCTAGGAAGCTTGTTTCCGGTCCAGGGAAGGCATGGCTTGGCAGTTCGGGCTGGACTGTTCCCATGAGGCACAGGGTCAGACTGATTTGCATATGGCCATGTCTGAAGTAGGGTGGCAGAGTGGGCTAAAGAACGGTGATGGATTAAACCCAGATCTGTTGACTGGGTGTGAGTTTTTGATTGGTTCGGATGCTCTGTCCATCACACCCCCTTTTGTACCACTCTGTCAGCATAGCAGGGTCCGAATTCTCGTAACTAGGGCCAACATAATCCTGAGGCCCCTAGGAATCCTGCCCACCCCCAGATAGCGAGTTAATGATTTATTCTCCCACCACTTCACCTGCTCTCGTATCATCAGCTTTTCCAGTTTCTTAAAATGTTCCCTTGCGCCCATAGCCTCCTGCGTGATGACTTTAGCTTGTGCGCCTGGTGCCTGCTTTCCACTCGGCGTATCGTCAAACATATCTTTTGCCGCTTCCTCTCGCCTTCTAAGCCTGTCGGCGGTCATGGTGCTGTGTATGTTTGTGTGCTTGTTGTTGAAATTGCACTTAACGTGCTGCTGTAGGTACCGGCACTCCCGTCCTGTTCCAGCCTGCCCAGATCACTCCTTCACCAAGTATACCGCAGCTCTCCTACCTTGCTCGCAGCTGCAAGGGACCCCAATACCTCTGACCCGATATCCGCGTTCCGCCTGCTTCGCTCCGGTATTGAAGATCCAGCTGCTATATATAAACACATATAGACACATATGTAGAAAGTTAGATTTAAACATTTTAAGCAAACATGTAGGCTTATGTATTGCCTTAAACACACACTGCTTTTTGCAATGAAATGCATATGTTGGACCTGGCTCTCTCTCAGGGTCACCCCTTTGCCTTCCTTTGTAGAATCTGCTTTTGTTGGCTTTTAGGACTCTGTACACTTTCCCCCGGCTAATCAGATGTAAAGTGGTTGTGCTTTTCCTTGAAAAAATAGTAAAATTGGCATACACCTGACTACATTTAATATACTTGTAAGTCCCCAGTAAATGGTGCTACCTGTACCCGGGGCCTGTAAATTAAATGTGATGAGTGAGCAGCTTTTAAAACCTGTCTGCAGACTGTAATGCAGTTCAAAACAGCCATTTTGACCTCGCAAAATAAACCTTTTGTCAGGCCTAAAACGTCCTTTTAAATACTTATAAGTCACCCCTAATGTAGGTCCTAACCACTGTTATGGCAGGGTGCATAAGATTTAAAAAGTAGAACAAGTGTGTTTTACACGTCCTGACAGTGAAAAACTCCCAAGATCATTTTCACTGTTATGAGGCTATCTCTCCCATGGGCTATGAAGAAAACTTCTGTTTAAGAACAGATAGAGAAATGCTTCCTTCACTCAAATGAATTGCAATTTAAAATCTTCTTCGATGGCAAAGTTGGATTTTAAGATGCTATTCTGAAAATGCCACTTTTAGAAAGCCCCTTTAATCCAGTGTCCAGGATCACATGATGGTTAATGGCTCTCCTGTGGTGTTGTTTGTATTCCTTCAAGCCATGGGGACAAATGGGCTTCGGTGTGGAGCAGGGTGTTGCTCTCCTGAGCAGGATGTCCTGGGGTCTACTTAGCTGTTCCAGATCTTCAAAGGGTAGCCTTAGGGCGTGTACTCCCCCTTCCAGCCTTCTAAGGACTGCCTGTCTTTCCACTGACAAATACAGCTCACACCTACGCCTGCCTGCCTTTTGCTGCCCTAGACAGTTTGAAGCCAAACCCAGGAAAGGGGTTGGTTAAACTAAGGGGGCATACCCCGCCTACAGGCTGGAACTGGGTTGAAAAAGGCACTTT
Organism: Lissotriton vulgaris; assembly: GCF_964263255.1. Classification (NCBI taxonomy): domain Eukaryota; kingdom Metazoa; phylum Chordata; class Amphibia; order Caudata; family Salamandridae; genus Lissotriton; species Lissotriton vulgaris. The sequence goes on from NC_141691.1 coordinate 887,412,815, forward strand.
CGGAACCTCTTATCAGAACACTAATGGACCAGTGGAAGATTCAGAAGAAGGACTGACCTCATGTCTGTGAAAGCAAAGTGGACGCTTTGCGCAGAACTACATCAGTCCAAGCTGAAGCTCCAGCGAGATCTGCACTTTGCATCAATAACTTGCGGTGACCGCCAGCATAAAAGCTTCAGCAACCGCCCACTAGGCCTGACCTGCCTCTCATGCAACAACTAACTCCTTGTGGCTCTCACAAACAACAGCTCCTCACGCAGACTTGCTAGGTACCCCTTCAGAGGGATAAACCAGGTCCTTGTATCCAAACTACGCTCTATTGTGGTCGGCCAGAACTTGTGACTTTCAACTGATCCATTCTGACTGGTTAACTTCAATTAGTGCTTTGTGGTTTTTTTGTGCTATTTTCACTAGAAACTTTAAAAAATAAATTCCTAATCATGAATCTACTGATTGGATTTTTGTCAGTTTGGTGTCATTTTATTAATTAAATGTTACTCTATTTGTCAAAATTGGTTTGGGATATTTCCGGTGTCGTGTTCCACTTGATAACTGTTTGAGTGCTGCATAAATACTTCACACATTGCCTGTAAGACAAGCCCGACTGCTTTTTAATAAAACTAGCAGGGAGATAAGCATAGGTTTGCTTATTGATTTTGTGCTTCACCCTGACAAGGATAGTGCTTATTATTTGAGTGGTGCTTCCACACCTCTACCCCAATAACCCAATGACTTACAACAAATAAATGTGTGTGGCACGATGTAGCATCTTTTTTTTCTGCGTTGCCTCTTGGAGTGTTCAACTGCTTTAATACTGGGGCACAGGAAGGGACAGGACAAATAGATCTGGGGCAGGTGCTCCATCTGACCCCCTCAAGCAATGCCACTGAATTGTGGCATTGGTAGTGGCACTGGTGGTGGTATGGGGGCTATTGGTATTGGTTGTGGTGGCACTGATATTAGCCATACTGGTGCTGATGGAGGTATAGTGGTGATGGTATTGGTGTGAGGTATTAATAGTGATATTGGGGGTATTTGTATTGCTGGTATGGTTGGTGGTGGAACTCTTGTGGAGAATAGTGTCTATAGTAGTGGTTTAGCAGTGTTACTGCATGGATGAGATAAAAAAAAACAGTATGACAAAAAGTGTTATGGTTGAGTATACATTTTAGATGTAAATAGTTCTTAGTGTATTGCAAAACAACCACTCCATAAAAGAGAGAATGAAACACCAAATAACCAATAGCATAAGTGGAGGGAAGAATGCTCTCTTGGACGCACTCTGATTAACTTTAGGTTTTTGTAATAATCCAGCAGAAGTGTGTTTTTGTCTTTCTTCTCAGACAATGTATTTCATATAATAATTTTCTTAATCTACTCTCATATTAATCCTCAAGATGCTCTGTGCCCTTTACGATTAGACAATCAAATCTAAGTCATGTACTACAAAAGCAATGATCCTCTGATACATCTTTCTCCATTGATAGGAAGGGTGGAAATTAAGGTGACTAAAGCTCTTGTATTAGCTGTCCAATGATAACCATTATTTAACAGCCAATTCACAGTTTAAAAATCAAATTTAGATACACCAATTTAAAGACCATACTATATATATTAGGAATTGTAACTGGAAATCTAAACCTCCCAAAATAAAAGTTAAGATGAGTATTGATTATGCATACCAATAACTCTGCAGTCGCTACATAGAAAAGCAGAAGCAACAACTAATGTTCTATCAGAGCGTGCTGATTCTTCCTACAATACATTTAAACCATCAATAACACTCAAATGGGAGGAGGAGCCAAGCCAGCGACCGAGATGGCCGCATAGACGCTCGGCTCCATGAGCCCTCTCACCCCGCGAATACATCCTGGCAATTATCCTGAGCCGTAACGGCTTATTTAAGTAGGCGAAGGAAAACTTTCACTGACCGTTTGCTCCTGAGGCTTCTACGTGCGGCAGGCCCGAAGAAATGTCCCCGACTGTTTTGCGGCCCTCACAGAGCTGAGACCGGGGTGTCGAGTGAGAGGAGCAGCCGGCCGCGACTGTGACAACAGCGGCCATTGGCGGATGCGAGGAGTCGGCCGGAGGGCTCCGGAGATTTGATGGGCCGATGGCGATGGTGATGACCCGGTCCATCTAGCGGAGTGCCTCGTGGGTGTGCGTGGCAAAGCAGTGTCGAGGGGAGGGCACGATACTTGGCCCCCTTCCTGGTGTTGTGTCCGGGCATAACAATAGACTTCCCCCGGATTTGGCGGGCGGCTCCCGGGGAGCGGCAGAAATTTTGTTTAGCCCTTTGGTGGCTTCCCCGGGACCCCCGCCTTGACTTTCTGAGTCCTCGCTGCGAATCCTGTTGCGCCCTGGTGTGGGGCCCGGTCCCGAGGTGCGGTGAAGAAGGACGAGGCCGGAACAGCTAAGATGGCGGCTGACACCCTATTACGCAGAACACATCCGGGTAGAAAAGCTGCTGTGCGGGAGAGTTCAGGGGTCTGGCGGCACGAGAAAGAGCCCACATCCAAAGATGTATTGGCTGCTCTAACGGCCCTGCATGCGACCCTGATCCATAACGCCCGGGACCTGGGAAGAAGGATGGCTGCCATTGTTGTCCCGCCGTTCCACACAGGCACAGCTCGATCTCAAGGAAGTTCTGATGTGCCCGCCTCTATGTCAATTAAGAGTGCTCCAGCTATGCCTAGGTTCGTGAAGACGCTGGAGGAACCGGATCATGAGATCGCCTTGGACAGATCTGTAGTACTTGTGAGTGTCTCATTGGGGCCCATGTTTAATCAGCGGCTGGTGAAACAACGCCAATCTATGTTTTGGGGGGCCCCGGTGACGTCTCAGCGCTTGCCGGATGGTGTGACTCTCTCTCCCTGGATGGTGAGACTGTGTTCGGACTTAATGATGTTATCGGGTCGATATTGACACAGACGGATTTCCGCCACGCATATTCGGCAGGGTTTTGGTTGCTGAAGTCCTATGGAGTAATAACACGGCCCGGTCCGCTTGGACCACTTGGACCCTCCACGCCGCTCTGTATGCTGATTGATAAGTGGACTATGTTGGTACTACTGATAGACAAGGCCAGGGGTGATACCATCTAGGATCCAGTGGACTTATTGTTGGCTGACGGAGATTTGGGGGACAATCGGCGGGGATTTTCTTGACGGTGCTCTCAGTGATGAATGTTTTCCATGGCTATTCTGATCTTGATTTAAGATGTTTATGGGGCGCGGGCGTGGGGGGGGGGGGCGGGTAGCAAGATCGAGGGCCCTTCTCCATTTTTTCATTCCTTTCTTCTTTCTCCTCTTCTTCTATATTTCGGGTCTCTTATTTAGGGCGACAGGCACGCTGCTGGGGGGGTAGGCCGTGGCCTTCTGCAGGGGTGCAGGGTGGGGGGTAGGGGGATGGGCTTTGCTAATTTGTCCGTTATTTGTTTCTATGGCCCTTTTGTCTTTCCTTCTTTTTGGTGTTGTCGTTTCTCATGTTTCCTGCAGTATGTTTCATTTTGAGCGGTGGGGTGTAGCCTTGCTACGTAACGAGTTTGTGTTTACACTCATCCTGATTCGTATACCTTACCCCCAATACTTCAATTGTATTTGCAATACTTGCGGATTTTCTGATTTATGCTTGTTATTGTAGGACCATGTATGAACGTATGGCATTGATTCTTAATTTTTCTTTATTGTAAAATGAAACTTCGTGAATCCTGAACTTTGGCCAGTACACTTGAATACAAGTCATATCTTGGACACTAGTTTGACCCCGGTCTTTGGGCTGCTATATTTTCCCACATTGCTTTGCTGTACTTACGATTTGACTAGCGGCCGGCCGGGGTGGATGTAGGCCCGTGCTTGTATTCGCTTGAAGTGATAATAAAGGTTCCCAAAAAAAAAAATAATAATAACACTCAAATGACGAATCAGCAAGATTCAATAATAGACTCAGGCAGATTTGAAATAAATTGATAATAGTATTAGAGATGTAAAGTTCATCATAATCAGCAATTACTTAAGTAGCTCATTTAGAAATATAACAGCTTTAAAACAATGCCACGCTAAAGCGGCGATAATGGCGATAATGGACTTGATAATATGCCCTTGTGAATTCCCATAGAAGCCCAGGTTCACACCAGAACATGGGCTTCTATGGGAATTCACAAGGGCCTATTATCAAGCTCATTATCTCTGCTTCAGTGGCAGTTTCCTGCAGCTAAAGCGGCGATAATTCTAACGCTGTTCTTGATAATAGTTAGAGTCCATTAAGAGTGAGTCCATGAGCAAAGCATGAATAAGATCTAAGAAAGGTTCGGCATAAAAGCTCAGTCTGGATGCCACTGACTGTAGTATAAACCAAGCTTGCCAAAGCTAGTAAAGAGTTCAAAAAATCAAATAGCATCCAAGTCTGCAATGCAATGTAGGATGCTCCAAAAAAATCTCAAAAAGGAAAAGTGTGTAAGATGTCTGCATGAAAGGGCAATGGATGTCTGCGTGCATCTGTGTTGCCCCTCCTTAGTGGCTTCTTATTTTATAAGTTGTTTGGTAAAGTCCTAGTGGTGTGTCATCACACTAACACTGAAAGACCGTCACCTGGATATGCTCATGTCATATCACATAATGTGATTAAAACATCGAGTTGGTTTCCCTTGCCTTTCATGAGAAGCAACATTTTGCAAGTCCACATAGGCCTAAGGTTGCTAAAAAGAAATACTGAGTTGCAGCTTATAGTCATAGCTAAATTTATATTCTCACAGGAACATTTTGAATCGAACATTCGAAGAAGTATTAAAATATTTACCTATTCATTGTATTAATTCAGGGGACAGGCCAACACCAGAAAAAAAACACCTGGAAAGAAGGCTTTTAAGTTAGCATAGCTCAGTTAAATGAAATAAACATTGACTCTTCTTTAATTGTAATGAATTTAAATCAATTCACATATAATTTATACACTTTCATAAGTATTATTACACAAAATGTCTAACGCTAGACATATCCTACAACCACATATTTTTGCCATTTAGCTCATAAATGCATGTTTTTCAACTAATCTCCTTTGAATGTTTTCTCATTTTATAATAACCCTAACTTCATTCTGTAAAATAGCAAGTTTAAATGTCATTTCTAACACATTTCTGCATCGATTTTTCTAATGGCAATAGGCACCATATTACTAAGCCACTTCATTTTAGCACAACTTCCATTAATAAGGGTAAGTTTCTTTAGTGCAGCCTGGTTTATATGTATTAATATGATTCTATGTATGTTTTCTTCATCTTGCTTTTTAAAAGCACTCCACTTGACTATGTTTCATGTATCACTATATCTGTTGTCGGCAACGTATACTTTTAGCTTTCCGTGTTCCCTATGTATAAATGTGTCATGTATTATGATTTTCAAAATCTCACTGCATCAGGAACAAAAACTTGGGAAGGTCCGTAAGCAGACCTAAAAGTGTCACTTTTTCTTTTATCTTTTTTGTGTTCTCCTATACCACATTTCCAATGTCATTGTAAACCCGTTGATAAAACAGTTCAAAGCTATACATGGCGGGAGAAATTAAGAATAATATACAAAAATTCGCTCCTTCAAATGAACATGGTAGATTGGCACTTTTAAACATGCAATTTTACTGCTGAGTGCTTTTTTAAAGAAGAATCCTTAATCAAGAAGAGCAAGGTAAAGTGTGTGATAAACGAGCTGTCATTATGATTGCGCCATACGCACTGTGCATATTAGTTCAATTTTAATCACCACAAATGTATTTAAAAATCTGATTTGGGCTTGTACACGATTGATGTTCAGCTTGGTATAAATTACATGATTTTCTAAAGTAGTGCCAATCCATATTTCATCATCTCTTTTGGAACAACCTGGTTTTAATGAAATTTTGATTGCTTTGCATACCATGCTTTGGAGACAATCACTCATGGACTCATTTATGAGGTTTTGCCATAGGGCAGTGCCACAGGACTTCATGTTGTGCTGCCTTATGGCAAAAGAAACAGCAGGAATGCGCTGTATCTATCAGATGCGGGGCATTCCTGTCCTTTTCCCCTGCGCCGTCCCACAATGGGCTGCAGTGCACCAACGCAGGCACCTTTGCACCATGGTGCAAGGGTGCCTGCGGAGATGATTGTTTTTGTGCAGGAAGGCAATCCTTCCAGCACAAAAACAATCACAAGAGGGATTTTCCTCTTTCTATGTGTGCTGCAGAATGAAGCACACAAAGAAAAAGGAAAAACTAGGAGAAATAAAGATATATTTCCTCGTTGTGCCTCCCTTACGCCAGGCTAAGGTTTTTAGCGCTGCCTTAGATTTACGATTTCTCTTAAATCTAGTGCTGTGTCAAAAAGTCATGGATGTTGCTGGGAATGCCCCCAGCAGCACCCATTGCATTCCCCTTCAACACAGAAAACTGTGTTACAATGAACAATATTTAGGAGGCAGCATTAAGCCCAAAAAAGTCACTTAGTGCTGCCTCGTAAATAAGGAGCAGGCACCTGTGCCACGGAACATCACAAAAAGTGACGTTCCGACAGCGCAAGGGTCCTTATGAATGAAACCTAAGTCTTCAAATTCTCTACTTTAGAGAAAACTAAATAAGAATGGCCTCCCTTAGCTTAGTGCTAAGGTACGTTATTTTTTACAATAAATGTACAAGGTAGTGGTGGACAAAGCTGTAGCAACTCGATCCTAAGGATAGTAAATGTGATGGTGCCCCTCAAGGTAACAAATATAACACCCCACTACCCAGGATGTCACCTAACGGCAGTTCAGCCGAACCCCCATATTGTACTAATAAACAGAAAAGATTGTACCTCGACACTCTCAAAGTTAAACTTTCTGGGCCTTATTTATGAAGGACTGAGGTTCCGTGACAATTGTAAGTGGTGTTTTCGACTCGCACGAATATGGTCGAGTCTGGTATCTATGAACCGCAAATGACGAGTTTAGTAAGTGTGCGCAGTTTCGCTGTGCTAACTTAAACCGTTCGTTTGTTATGTGGGCTTTTCATCTGTACCCACGGGTTCCATCTTAGATACGGCATCCATTTTGTCTCTTGCCCTCAAGTAGTCAGCGAACGGACGCTGTCCGCTTCGCGACCCTGGGACTCCCAAGATATTTGCGGAAGACACATGTTCTTTGTAAGTGTCTTTATGACGAGGGGGTTGCTGCTGTAAGGCAGATGGCGCCGCTCGAGGCTCATCTTGCCGCACGGACTTATTGTCTCAGCCGTGCATCTCATTAGGCACGTCCCTTTGATGCCTGTATCTCGTGCTTCTCGATACCTCCCCTTTTACACCCTTTCCGATCTCCCCACTGTCTCCGTCTTCCTCTGCACCTGTCTTCGTTCCTATTTCGATCTACTTTATTGCTGATTGGAATTTGCTAATGGTGGGAAGATGGGTTTTTACAGTTGGGAACCGCCAAATGTTTCCGCACTTATGTTCCGGACCTTGTGTGTTCCAAAGTGACCAAAGCGACCCCTCTGAGAGCTAAATGTGGGAACCGGGTTGTAAACTATTGTGTCTCATGTTATCCTATGGGTAAAAACTGTATAAAAGGAGCGATCCACAGAACCAATTTGAAGCAGTCTCCCCGAACTACACTCGATGTACTTCCTGTGACTTCTGTGTTCCCTGCAGTAAATAAACCTTGACTCTTTGACGCCGAAGGAAGTGTCCCGTGTCTCTGTGACTTGTACGCCGGAGCAGGTTACCCACGAAGGTTTCAGGTGTTGTGCCCTGGCACCGCTGGGTCCAAAAGAACCCAGTCCTTCAGTTGGCGCCCAACGTGGGGCTGCATCAGTGGTACCGGTCCAAGCCCGACGATCGTGAGGAACTTCGTGTGAAATCTCCGAGGGAAGGTGCACCCCGCTTCATCGATCCTGTTGTCGAAATAAGTGGCCCGAAGACTTTTCCCGCGAAGATTCCCGCCTCCTGACGGCTGCGACGGACTGCTGCCCTGACTGTAGACCTGTTTTGGCGCCTGGCGTAGACCTTGGTATAGCGAGACGATTGACGGGCCTTCCTGAGGACGCCATCGATCTTTGAGTTAAGTATTTGTGGGTCGCTCCCAGAGTTCTTGGTTGTAAACACTTTAGCGAGTGTTTTTGTTGTAAACACTTTAGCGAGTGTTTTTGTTGTAAACACTTTAGCGAGTGTTTTTGTTGTACACGCTGTGTGAGTGTTTTTGTCGGTGACACTTTGCTAGCGTACTTTGTTGTTGTATTTGTTTGACGACTGCAGCCGCCAAAAACCGAGGGTTTTGTTCTTGCTGGGACTTGGTAAATCCCGTAACCCTTGAAGTTTGTGAAACTCGGCTAGTGTGCAAGATGCCTGGTCGCAGTACTTTGTTCAGTTGTTTTAGACCTTGTGGTGCGGATTCCCTGCTGGAGGACTCGTGTCCGATACCTCCGGTTGGAACTCCTACTTATGACTTATATAGCAAACATGGGCTAGGCCCGATTGCTTTTAACGATTATTGGATAAAATATACAAAGAAAGACGGCGATCTTCGTTGGCCACCTCACGGTAGCTTCGAAGCGTCGATCTTAGATAATTTGGAAATAAAGTTGTTCGAACGTAAATCTAGGCCGGCCATGTTTGATGCCTTTCGGTTGTGGCGCAAAGAAGCCCGACAGAAAGAAATCAGACAGAATAAACGTAGTCAGCGAGATACTGTTGCTACCATAGTGAAGAAAGCTGAGCAGTTTCAGCGTGATAAGGAGGATAAGGATAAGGAAGTGTTTGAGAGGCTACAGCGTATGTCCATAGATAAATGCTATCCTGCTTTGCCTACGGAGTCGGATAAGAAGGAAGAGGCAGTTGAGGATTCTTTAATGTCCTATCTTATGAAGTCGCCACCTCCGTACGTACAGGGTACCGCAGCTCCTGTGGTCCCTGCCGTACCTGTTCTTCCACCTGTTATTCCTCCACCAGTTCCTCAACCTGCACCCGCTCTTCCGACTGTTCCTGCTCCTTTGCCTGTTTCTATTCCTACTGCTCCTCCGCTTCCACATACTCCTGCTCCCGCTACTGCTCCTGTGTTGTTAACCCCTGTTGTTGCTAATGTCTCTACTCCTTCTCTTGTTAGTCCTGTGTCTTACTCTTCTCCCTCTACTCGTAACCGTAATTCTCCCGTTGCGACAAACTTCTTTCAGTCGCTCGGACCTGTTTTTGGGTCTGTTGGTTCTGATGGTCCTCAGAGACGTAGCCAGCTTCCTGGTGATAGAGAACGTGTTGCGCTATATAATATGGCGATGGGTTGGATGGTAAACCCTGTTAGAAATCCACCTCGTGTTGTCCTCGAAACGTTTGATCAATTCAACATACCAACTCAGAGATATGTGTTTGACGAAATGTGCAAGTTCTTACATGATCAGATAGTGGCCAATGCGCCTGACGAGGTGCTGACCGCCCTGTCTGAACTTCGACTTCAGTTCGCCACTGGACTGATAGTAGATACTAATGTCCGACGTGCTATTGAGCGGTTACTATCTCTTCGTCCCGCTCCTATTCCTCATGCATTGTTCGTTGAGGACATTGAGCAACAAGACGAGTCTGGCCAATATCCTATGCGTGAAGTTCCGCCGGTTTGGGTACCAGCTGATAATACTAATGCTGCCCAGCCAGTTCCGGCACATTTCCAGAGAGTGTGGATACACCTCCCATGGAAACGATCGGAAGTGCTTCAGGTGAAACAATCTTTGCCCGATCCTCGTAAGAATCCTGCAGGGTATTATAAGGAATTATCGCAGCTCGTAGACGCTACGATAATGAATCTTGCCGATATCGACATGTTGTTTGGCAATGTCGTACCGCAACCGGTATGGGCCAAGATTCGTCACCAAGATCACGCAAATGAATTAGGTGGTGATTGGAATGCCATTACAGCGGCAGACGCTGGACAAGTGGCTGCTACTAAACCCGATCAGTTGATTGCTCTTCTCCCCCAGCGAATCATTACATTAATGAAAACGCTTATGCCAGCTATGAGGGTAAATTGGGACAAGTTGTCAGCCTGTAAACAAAAGAAAGATGAGAGTGTATCAGACTTCTTCACGAGGTTTGAGGAAGCATTCGTTGATCATAGTGGACAGGATATGGGTACTGAGGGTGGACAGAGGTTGTTTGTGGATAAATTCGTATCAAACTTATTGCCCGACTTGAGCAATAAATTGAAGAATTCAGAAAGTGCGTGGGCCGTTTCTACCTCAGCTCAGATATTGGCTACGGCACAATATTACGAAAATAGAGAAAAAGAGGAAACTGACCGTGCTGATAAAAAGACGAAAGAGCTAAAAACTAAAGTGTTGTTACAACAAGCATATCCGCCGCGTTCTAATCAGAATGCGCCTCAGCAGAATAGATCACAATCGCAATCGAATCGATCGCAGCCGCGTAATGATTCCTCTTTCCAAAGATCTTCGTTAGGGTACAATCAATGTGCTTATTGTAGACAGGAGGGACACATTAAATTTGATTGTCCTGCTTTAAATGACCGTAATAGCGGTAATTCATCTAAAGGAGGCCGTGGTGGTTCACAGCACGCATCACGTGGTAGAGGTCGTGGTGCTCAGAACGACCGTTCCGACAATTCATCAAATTCTAATAACTGTTTCGATCAACGTGGATCATCGCAAGGACGATCTGCGCAGTACAATGTAGATGATTATTACGTCGATCAGGGAACTGACGATAGTAATTACTAGGACAGCCAAAGACAAGGAGAGGGAGTGGTATCAGTTCCGGTTGATCAGAGAGGGCCTTACGTCGCAGTTGCTACATCGGGCGTCGTTGAGCCTTTTCTGTTGGACACTGGTGCAGCGAAAAGTTCTATCATGCATTCGAAACTCCCTGGCGCACCTTTGTCTGGCTTAACAAATGTTTCCGTTGGATTCTCTGGCGCCCCCGTTAGCAATCCAGTTTCGCGCCCTTTGCCCCTTAAAATTGGGCCTCGTGAGCTCGAAGCTCCATTGATTTTAACCACTGGTTGTGGCGAAAATCTTTTGGGTCTGGATCTGCTTAAACGTTTGTATGCAACTTTGTATTGTTCTCCTGCGGGTGTAAAGCTTACGTTAGGAGAGAGAGTAGTCTCTCCCATGTATTTGTCTCTCGATAAGCTTCCACCGGAATTGGATTCTCTTCCTGCGTCTTTGTGGGCGACGGGTCCAAATGACGTGGGCCTACTTGATATCTCCCCTTATGTTGTTCAGTTGAAATCGAATGTGCGATTGCCACGTATTCCCCAATACCGTATCTCCCTTGATGGTGAACGAGCTTTGTTAGCGATCATCTATGATTTGATCGAGAAAGATGTTATTGAGGAGACTCGGGGAAACGTGTGCAACAGCCCTGTACTGCCCATTCTTAAACGTACTGATCCTACCAAACCGCCTGTTTATCGTTTTGTTATCGATTTACGGTAGGTAAATAAAATTGTAGTTCCTCAATTCCCTGTTGTGCCTGACATCACGGCGCTACTGACTCTGATTCCAGCTACTGCTTCGTGGTTCTCGGTGATTGATTTGAAAAATGCGTTTTTCAGCATCCCGATTGCCGAAGAGAGCAGGGACCTTTTCGGTTTCTCTCTTGGTGGACGTAGCTTCCGGTTCAAACGCGCTCCTCAGGGCTACTGTGAAAGTCCATCGATTTACAGTCAAGCTTTGAAGGGTCAACTAGATGCGTTTAGGTTGCCGGTTGGTGCGGCTTTAATTCAATACGTCGACGACTTATTGGTGGCTGCTGATACTCAGGACATTTGCAAAATTGCTACGGTATCGTTGCTGCAACATCTCTGTGAGTTAAATCACAAGGTGTCACCTTCTAAACTCCAATATTGTTGTCAAGAAGTAACCTATCTAGGTCACTTATTGTCAAAGGAGGGAAGGAGATTGACCCCAGAGAGAATTGCAGCGATTGCGCGAATGGCTGTGCCACAAACCCAAAGAGATGTGCGTGCCTTTCTAGGTATCACGTCGTACTGCAGGCAGTGGATTCCTAATTTTTCATTGCTAGCGAAACCATTGGTGGCTCTTACGTGCAAGGATGTTTCAACTCCTTTACCATGGACGGAAGAATGTCAGAAAAGTTTTTCTGAATTACGTGATTCATTGTGTTCGGCTCCTGTGTTAGGTACCCCTGATTACAGTAAGCCGTTCACGTTATATGTTCACGAGAGGGAAGGTTGTGCTTTGAGTGACTTAACGCAACCTTTTGGTGGTAAGCAACGTCCATGTGCATATTTTTCCTCGACCTTAGACCCAGTAGCTAGAGCATTGCCGAGTTGTTTGAGAGCAACTGCGGCAGCTGCGGTCTCCATCCGACAATCAGCAGGATTGGTCATGGATAATATGCTTACGGTGATGGTTCCGCATGCAGTCGATACTCTTTTGAATCGAACGAAAACTCAGCACTTGACGAGTGCGAGGTTATCTGGGTACGAATTGACGCTCTTGGCAAGCCACATTCAGATAAAGCGTTGTAATGTCCTAAATCCGGCAACTTTGTTACCAATTAGTGCAGAGTCAGATGAAGTAGCAGAACATGACTGTTACTTGCGGACAGAAGAGGAAACAAAAGGTCGAGTGGACCTTAAAAACACCCCATTGGAAGACCCGGATGGCACCCTGTATGTGGATGGGTCATGTTTTAAGTTGCCGAATGGCGATGTGACTACTGCTTATGCTGTTGTAACGTTGAATACTGTTGTTGAGACTGCGAGATTGAATCAGAATTCTGCCCAAGCTGCAGAGCTGATTGCTCTCACTAGAGCATGTGTATTAGCAAAAGGGAAACGTGTGAATGTGTACACCGATAGCCAGTACGCTTTCGGTGTAGCGCATAGCTTTGGACGGTTGTGGCGAGAGCGTGGTTTCTTCACGTCGCATGGCACGAAAATACAGCATGGCCAGCTTGTGAACGATCTTTTGGATGCATTGACTTTACCTGCACAAGTTGCAATTGTTAAGTGTAGTGCGCATCGTAAAGTGACGGATGATGTTGGTCGTGGTAATGCGTTTGCAGATGAGATTGCTAAGGAGACTGCCCGGAACCTTAGCACTCAAATGTATGTGACGAGTTCGGTTAGGTGGCCTGTAGAATCGAATATGTGTGAAGATACTATAGAGAGCGTGAAAGCAATACAGAATGAGGCCACCGACACTGAAAAGATGAAGTGGAAAGAAAGTACGGGAAAGTTGGATGTGAATGGTTGCTGGATTGATTTGTCAGATCAGAAAAGATGGATGTTGCCTGATGCGTATGTACTGGCCGTTGTGACAATGGCACACGGGTTAGCACATATTAGCGCGAAAGGTATTTGCAAGTTGTTGGCTGCTGTGTGGAAGAATGATGGCATTACGAAATGTGCTGAACGTCTGGTGAAGAATTGTATGGTGTGTATAATGTACAATCCTGGCAAAGGAACCCCAACTCCCCCTGGCAGTTTTGCTCCTCCTTCGTATCCCTTTGAGGTGATCCAATTGGACTTCATCCATATGGAGCGATGCAATAACCTAAAATACGTTTTGGTCGTGGTTTGCGCATTCTCCCGATGGATCGAGGCCTATCCCCTCAAAGATAATACTGCTTTGTCTACTGCGAAAATCCTACTGAAGGAATACTTTCCTCGGTATGGAATGCCTAGAGTCGTGTGGTCAGATAACGGAAGTGAGTTTGTTGGAAGTGTGATGAAGAGTGTGTGTAAGGGCCTTGGAATTAATCAAAAATTCCATAGCGCCAATCATCCTCAGTCAGCTGGATTGGTTGAAGGGTACAATGGCACCCTTAAACTAAAGCTAGCGAAGATTCAGGCTACGACTGGACTTTCGTGGCCTGACGCTTTGCCTCTAGCATTACTGTCAACTAGGGCGACTGTACACTCCCGAATAGGGCTTAGTCCCTATGAAATAGTGTTCGGCCGTCCTGCGAATGTGTGGGGGGTTCCTAGGCCAGGAATATTCGTTGATCTTGAGTATCCGATGTTGATTGACTACTTACATGACTTGACTGCTAAACTGAGGTTAATTCATCAACAGGTTTACGACGCCTTGCCGACGCAGACGGAGGGTCCAGGCCACCAGCTCCAGCCTGGGGATTGGGTGGTTACCCGTAACTTCTCACGCAAGAACAATCTGGACCCCCGCTTCACCGGACCTTACCAGGTGCTCCTGGCCACGAGGACTGCCGTTCGTCTTGAGGGGCGGAAGAATTGGGTACATGCTACCCATTGTAAGCGAGTCCCTATTCCTTTGCCGGCAGACCCGTGGGTGAGGAAAGGCATTGCGTCAACAGAAACAGAAACATTGCCGGCGTTTGTACCTTTTAGCGACGCGCAGCTTGTTGGAGAACCCTCAGCGCAGCAGAAAGCCACTGTTGAACACTTGTCAGCAAAAGACTCAAGACCAGATCAACCAACTGATCAGCAGGACGCTGTCTCTTCAACGGATCCTTTGTTCGACGAGCAGACACGTCCCGGGAAACATCGATATTCTTTGCGGTCTCACACTAAGGACAAATAAAAATTTTCTTGCTTTGCTGAAATTGATAACTGCAATATCCTCGTTTCCCATGATCAATTTTGAACACTCGTATCATTGAAACTTGTTTTGTACATATATCAAGCTTCTTCCTTGTATCTTTTTCCTTCCACAGCTGAGAAATATTGTGCTAAATAAATACATATTGTGTATTGAGGGCCGTAGGGCCGCGCGCGTACTTCCTTCTGGACAGTAGGTCTTGACGCTAGGTTAAAGGCCGTCGGTTCCTAGGAACTCCTGGGGATTGACTATTGCTGCACAGAACGAAGTGCGTCAAGAAACGTTGCGGACGGTCGTAGGGAAATGGCATTTTCGAAGCTGAATGATTTGGAAGGAGCTCAGGCGTACAGAGTCAAGCTGCAGAAACTCAGTCGTACCAAATGTTTTATATTCCAATTGTTTGTATTGTTTTTGACTGCTTCTGCATTTTTGGCGGGTGGGGTGTATTACACTATGTCTTACTTCTTACTTGCTACCCCTACTCCTACTCCTTACCCTAACCTTACTTCTACTACTTCTACTGCTTCTCCTCATTCCTTTCATATGTTACCGGAACACGAGCAGGCTAGACGTGTAGAATTCCGCAACAATTCCTTTATTCAGCTCCTCCATCAGCATCAGTTAGTGGTTAACACTACTAATTGTTGGGTGTGTGGGTTGATGCCACATACTACGGGTAAGGGAATTCCATATCTGGTGTTACCGTATAGTTCCCAAGGGTCAGCTCGAGCATTCCAAACAATGTTTCGAAGCGCACTGGGTTTCCACCCCACTCAAGAACAACGTTCCCCCAACTCTGGTCCTACCTCGTATCAGAGGCTGCTATCGATGGCAATAGAGGATATGGAAGATGAGATCCATGATCCTTTTCTTATCCCTAAAGAAGAGGTACAAGCCTATAGGGTCCTAAGTAGAGGGGAATATAGTATGTTCACTAATGAAAAGCAGCTTAAAAGCTCGCCTCCAATATGGGTCGTACCCCACACTGGTAATCTTTGTCTTGTGGGTCGTGGTTCGCACGCCTCACTTGGAGCAAGTGCTTGCATTGAAAGTTACGTTCTGCCAATGTTCCCGTCCCCTGTGTTTCTGGCTGCCAAGGGTACATACTTTATCTGTCATGATCGTGCATATACATGGTTGCCCGCAGACTTCATGGGCTCATGTTTTATTGCAAATCTGTTGCCTCCGACGTTCACTGTAGATGCCGATTATCATAAGACTAGAGTTGTACGAGGCGTAATTAGCGAAGAGGATACTGCCGGTCAAGAGGCAGGAGACTTTTTCAAGGGTTTCCTCCCGTTTTGGGGACCTATGGTTAATAGTAGGAACCTGAGACATTTGACTCGAGTGGTAGAATCGACAGCTAATATTACTGCCAGTGCCCTTGGTAATATCACCACAGAACTTCAGGCGGAGAGACTTATGACGTTACAAAACCGTATGGTTTTAGATGTCGTCTTGGCAGATCGCGGTGGGGTATGTAAAGTGATCCATTCGAGCTGTTGCATTTTCATTCCAGATAATGCTCCTACTGTCTATCAAGCCATCTCGAAGTTGCATAAGATCTCCGAATCCATACACGTGGATGTAGGGGATTGGACGCTACTTGGATGGTTTTGGGGCCTGATATCGACTTGGGGTTGGAAGATTCTGATGATCATCGGGGTTGTGGTAGTGTTCCTGTTCACGTGTTGCCTTTGTGTGCAGTGTGGTCCTGCCTTATGTGGCCTCTGTGCTACAACGTGTATGAGACAACCATCTGTTACCAAGGGGACTCGGTTGGACAGAGCTATGCTACAACGACATCTTGATGGTCTGATGAATGTCGAATATGATTCCGACTAGTGCTTGCCTACATGAGGGCAAAAGGAGCGTCTGAGGTTCCGTGACAATTGTAAGTGGTGTTTTCGACTCGCACGAATATGGTCGAGTCTGGTATCTATGAACCGCAAATGACGAGTTTAGTAAGTGTGCGCAGTTTCGCTGTGCTAACTTAAACCGTTCGTTTGTTATGTGGGCTTTTCATCTGTACCCACGGGTTCCATCTTAGATACGGCATCCATTTTGTCTCTTGCCCTCAAGTAGTCAGCGAACGGACGCTGTCCGCTTCGCGACCCTGGGACTCCCAAGATATTTGCGGAAGACACATGTTCTTTGTAAGTGTCTTTATGACGAGGGGGTTGCTGCTGTAAGGCAGATGGCGCCGCTCGAGGCTCATCTTGCCGCACGGACTTATTGTCTCAGCCGTGCATCTCATTAGGCACGTCCCTTTGATGCCTGTATCTCGTGCTTCTCGATACCTCCCCTTTTACACCCTTTCCGATCTCCCCACTGTCTCCGTCTTCCTCTGCACCTGTCTTCGTTCCTATTTCGATCTACTTTATTGCTGATTGGAATTTGCTAATGGTGGGAAGATGGGTTTTTACAGTTGGGAACCGCCAAATGTTTCCGCACTTATGTTCCGGACCTTGTGTGTTCCAAAGTGACCAAAGCGACCCCTCTGAGAGCTAAATGTGGGAACCGGGTTGTAAACTATTGTGTCTCATGTTATCCTATGGGTAAAAACTGTATAAAAGGAGCGATCCACAGAACCAATTTGAAGCAGTCTCCCCGAACTACACTCGATGTACTTCCTGTGACTTCTGTGTTCCCTGCAGTAAATAAACCTTGACTCTTTGACGCCGAAGGAAGTGTCCCGTGTCTCTGTGACTTGTACGCCGGAGCAGGTTACCCACGAAGGTTTCAGGTGTTGTGCCCTGGCACCGCTGGGTCCAAAAGAACCCAGTCCTTCAGGACTTGCGCCGCCGGTGCGTCACTTTTAACATGGGAAAAAGTGACGCATCGGCGGCGCAAGTGCTTCATAAATAAGGCCCTCTATTTTCAGAGGCCGTAAGCCTAAAAGATAGATCTAATACTTAATATGACTATGCACAGTAAACACTAGTCTGGAAGCATAAATTCAAAAGAGATCTGTTTTAATGTCATGTGACCAAAAACACCATGTTTCACTAGAAACAAAAGAACATGCCTATGAACAACAAAAGTACAGTTCGCATGTAGAGGTCCTGTTCTTTGAGCCTCCTAGGTGATTGCAGATGATGGCAGCATTACATTATTGTTTAGGTAGTATATCACTGTTAAGGAAAAACAAACTTAACTGCTACAGATAAAAACGCAGGTTTGGTTCTGGATTTCGGAAAAATTGAAACGCAGTAGGGTGTTTTCAGCATACATAGGTATTGACGTTTATATAGCATGAACCTAGCTATGGAGGAATGGAGCGCTGTTCATTGTGGGAGATATTACAAGATTGTGTAGAATAGGTGGGGGGATACATCTTCGAAATACATATGTTCTTTAAGTTTACATTTTGTAGGCATGGGTAGATTAAACAACTTGCCCAGATAAGAAGGCCCCTCACACAGGACTGGCTTTAGTGTTGGTGGTGCCTAGTCCGACAATGTTTGTTGGCACCTCCATCCATGGTGGAAGTAGTGATCACCTCCACCACGGATTCCCTCCGCACCACCTTTTAACAGTGCCCCTCAAGTCTCCATAACCACTCTTTTTCAGATGCATTTATTTAGTTTTATACCGCCACTCATACCCGAGTAGGATGTCAGAGAACTTTGCATCACACACATTATACAGAGACACCAATGATATGTGTGTAAATCAGCACATAGGGAATGATACATGAGCCAGAGGACTACAAGTTGTAGGAGTTACATGTAATACCTACTGGTAGGCAGTACAGTTAAAGAGTGCTTGGTCTCGAGAAGCACAAACTCAGAATTGAAAATGGAACACCGTTGTTGGGGGGAGTTCTCCATAATAATTAGAATCAATTTCTACCCAAATGAACCCTTTTTGCAACAATAATCTATGCTCTAATCCATATTTTGCAGTGTGCATGCTGTTCTTTGATGACAGTTAATAATTTACTGTTCTATATTAGGATTTCACCTAATATACTGCAAGTAACAAAAGGATGTCTCTTAGAGAAACACCACCCCATTGACCTATTTACATTATATGCACTTTGGGGCAGATTTACTAAGATTTTACGCAGTGTTTGCGTCACAAAACTGATGCAAATCAGCACAAAATCTTTTTATCCAAATCACTTTCCAGTGCTAGCAAGTAATGCAAAGCAGCTCCTTCCACTGCTTTGGATTACTTAGCGCCGAGTGGTCGTACCACGGGTGCTGCATGGGTATTCCCATGCATCCATCAGAGGTTTCTGACGTTAAACACAATTTACTAAATAAAGTAGACAGGGTTTAGCATCAGAAAATAGCGCACCCTTCAAGCAGGAGTTATGAAAGAGAAATGCTTTTTTATCCTTTATTTTCCGACTTTGCATATGTGCGGCACTGTATAGCACAGTAAATATCCATTGGTATGCGACTTTCACTCCTCATACCATTACAATGCAAGCGTAACAATGCATGCTCTGTAACAACGCTTAGCCTTTACTACGCATGTTATTACATCGCATGCGCTATTACAACACAATCGTTGTAATGTGATCCGCATTGTTGTGAGGAAACTGAGGCTCTTCTGTTTCCCCACAATGACATGCATCGAGCACCGCCCCTCTGACGCCGCTGTAAGAAGAAGAGAGGAACCACGAGGAGAGAGAGGTAAGAGGGGCTGTGTAGTTTTAAAGAGTTTAGGGTAGAGGTGGGTGGTGCAGGGGGTGGTCTTTTAGGATTAAGGGTAGTGTTGTTATATTTGAGAAGTAGTGTTTATGGGTTTAGGATAGTGTCGTGGGTCATGCACGGTAGTGTTTGTGTGTAGGTACAGGAGTGGGGGAAGGGGGGTCATGCGGGGTTAGTGTTTTAGGAATTAGGGTAGTGTTGTGGTGTTTGTGTAGTGTAGGGTAGTGTATTAGGGTGTAGGGTAGTTTCAGGTGCGTCATGCAGGTAGTGTTAGAGTGTAGGGACAGAAATGGGGGTGGAGGAAGGTCATGCAGTGGGTAGTGTTTTAGTGTAGGGACAGATCTGGAGGAAGGGGTAGTGTCGCGGTGGGGGTAGTGTTTGAGGGATTAGGGTAGTGTTGTTGAGTTTGTGTTGTGTAGGGTAGTGTATTTGGATGTACAATTTAGCATAGTGTAAGGGTGCTTTTTAATACAAAAAATGTGTGGAAAAAGTATGTGGGGTAAAGGGATCTGTTGCAATGACATTTTAAAAGCATTTCCAGGAACTTGCTATCTAATGGTATGCGTAGAAAAAAATTGCCTTGCAGTGGTACTTACAAACTAATAACTTTGTGGTAAAAGTATGCCTTGTGTTGCATTGCGGTGTATCGAAATATATTCGTACAGCACATGTAAAAAGTGGTATGTTTTTTTAAATCAATCTAAGCATTGTATTTTGTTCTAGGAGGGTAACCTTCCAATACAAATCTATGCTAGACTCATGGAGACACCCTTGCACCATGCCGCAAAGGTGTCTCCGATCAGCACAGCAGCTCATTTCAGCGCCAGGGCTATGGAAAGGGGAGGAGAGTGCCATATTTCAGTAAATTTGGTGCTCTCTCCATCTCATACAGCGCAGGATTTGCGGCTGCTGCACTGCGCGAGAAATGAGTAAATCTGGCCTTTTGTGACCTGCATAATAAACGTTCACTGCAGCAGGCATATTAATCCTCTGTGCTGTTTTATGATCAGTCAAAACCTCAACTAGACAAATCTCAGATCTCTCTCTAGCAAAAACATTAATTACTGGAGTTATCTTGACATTTTTATTATTGCCTGGAAATTGCTGGAGGCAAGGAACGTGGCAGCAGGATCTTTTAAAATTAAGATAAACTTGCCACCTGTGCGGTGACACCAGTCGCACTACCCTAGAGCCGGCCTTGCGGCCTCACGGACAATCTTACAGATGTTCTAAATCAGCAATGTGGCAAACATCGACCCAGACCCATGGGGAAAGATTCTAACTGATCTGCCCCATGTCCACGCCTAATAAGGGACTCTCAGCAGCAACCATTATTTGTAAGTTTTCCAGCACTTTCATTGTATATCCTGAATGTATGCATAATTGAATTTAAACAGAGGAGTCCCTGTATGTAAAGAATATTGTTTGCGTGTTTCAGTCGGCCGTACTCTTCAGGTATGAAAGATCTGGCCTATCCCATGTATGCTCAATAAACATGCTCCTTAGGTGACTTCTTTGGGCATACTGGACTCATTCACAACTCACGCCCACATGTGGTCTTGTTGCATGGTGACTGCCCGACCACAAGATCAATGACCCCACATTCACCGATGAGCACCAGCCTTGTCTTACAACTGTGCTCCCATCATCATTCTAAAAAAAATACTAAATATTAGATACATATATTTACTGATCGTTGAGCTAGTCCTGATGAAGCCTAGGAAATTTAAATTGGGGCTCAAATGCGTTGACTATTTTTTAGAAGTTCTCTAATTTCTTAGTGAAAATCTAGGGCTCACTGCGTTGGGACTCTAGTGTTAGACAAATCATTCAGGTCTTTCCACTAAGAGACTTGTCGTTCTCACTGCAAATAAGCTTCAATTAAGGAGCAAAGATCTTTGAATTTCAAACACAAGAACTCAGGGACTTCACTAATTATTAGATGTACTTCAATTGTTATGGTCTATTTGTATAATTTGTTTTCAGTAATAAAAGTTATTAGAATGACAATGCTCTGGAAAATATTTGATCCTATTAAAAAAAACTGTGGAGTGGGATGAATTTGTTGGTGCATTGTTACTTAGAACATTGGAATCTTGAGAGCTCTATTGAAGACAATGGAACAGCAGCGGCATGTATAAACTGGTATATGGCCCTGTGCTTAACATTACAATGCAATATAAAGCCTCTGCCTCTCTCTTTTCCCTGCCTCTCCAAAATCTATGTATTGGGTTGGGGAAAGTGCAAGCGGAGCCTGTGCAGCAGGGCACGCAGGAGCCTTCCTCTCCCTCCTGTAACTCACAGTGTCACTGAAGCCTCAGAATCAGGAAGGTGGGAATGCTGCTCAGCTCTTGGGTCTCTGGCTGGGCTGAACGATGAAAAGCAGTTTATCCGATCCCAGAGAGAACCAGGGTCAGACTTCTCCCTCCTTTGACAGCTATTGCTGTGAATGTTCAGCAGCTTACAGGAGTGGCCCTGCATGATGCTGTTATCTATTGAACAATCACACCAACAACTGTGAAACAAAGGCTTAGAACTGCAGAGGAACTTTTACCCCCTCCCCCTCCGGCTCCTACAAGCCTTTGTGGTTTTTAATTAGGATCCTCTGCTCTCATTGGAAGGAATGTTCTGATACCCTTATGCCTGCGACTCTTGACTTTAATACCTGACCGGCCCTTAATGGCTGATGTAGCCCATTACAGCAAGCTATGAGACAATATTCACATGTTCTATATATCTCCCTTTCACAATTCCAATGACATCAAGTACTTAACTAACATGGTCCCAGGTGAGAGACAGCTGGGGTCACATGCACTTCAATGTTCAGGCTACAATGAAGGTTGTATTTCCAGTGGCATTTATGCAGTGTTTAATTTGTAAAATATGAAGTGCAGATGCTCAAATGTTTGTCGGAGGCCACACCTACTTTTCTCTGGCTCCACCCACTTCATCTACTGGCTCCACCCACTTACTACTTTAGCTCCACCCACATTTTCAACTGGCACTGCTAAAAGTCAGAGGTAATATATACCTGGCTAATCTGAATTTCTGTATTTAAGAGAAGGTACCGGCAAGGGTTTTATTTTGAAAATCAAAACTTTCAGCGTGATAGGGTCTATATTACTAAGACTCCTAAACTGAAAAAATCAGTTACTGTTGTCATTATTGGTACAGTTTCAAACCTCAGAAAAGCTACCACACTAGCCCCGAGGAAATCAAACAATTTAAAAATGACAATTCTGTTCACCAAATTAAATTCAAAAGGAAGAAGAATAATAAGAAGCAACACAGGAATTACATTTCAAAGAAACTTATTATTTGTATCTTCGAATCAAATTCATATTATACAAGGGTTCACAATCAAAATAATTGCAAGTAAATCTTAAGTATAAGGAAGCGGCAAAATCATTCCATCAATACATAAGATTGTTAATCCAGTCTGTATACTAAATGAAGAATTACCTCCTTGTTGGAATAACCAGAAAGTCAGATGTAGAATGTAGACATGGACTGGTGTGTCGACGTTTCAGTCTTATATGTTTTTATCCCAAGACCATCATCAGGACGGAGAATTTAGTGCAGTATGGATGACCCTTATATTAAAAAACACAGATTGCACTGCGGGCATTCAGAAGTGCAGGTTAATGTGTAAATTCATACC
Organism: Lissotriton vulgaris; assembly: GCF_964263255.1. Lineage (NCBI taxonomy): Eukaryota > Metazoa > Chordata > Amphibia > Caudata > Salamandridae > Lissotriton > Lissotriton vulgaris. Next base: position 887,435,684 of record NC_141691.1, read on the forward strand.
CTTAGGGATTTAAGAACTTGTCCCTTTAATGGCGTTCCAAATAGTGATTCAAGACAGATTTTATTTTGCGATGTTTTAGAACCGGATACGTTCTTGATCGGGAGAAACCGGAAGCAGACAGCCGCAAACGTCGGGTCAAAGGTGATCCGACGCTTAGGAGTCTTAGTAATATAGACCCTATCACGCTGAATGTTTTGATTTTCAAAATAAAACCCTTGCCGGTACCTTCTCTTAAATACATATTGTCTGCCCGAGCCCGCAAGGGTATATTGGGTTATCCACCCCCACTGATCTGAATTTCAGCAAGGGAACCTTCCTCTTAGTAAGTTTTTGATAGGAGGTTCCCTTGCCCTGTGACCTCTGACTCTCTCCTCTCCCTCTCACCTCTGGCTAATTCTACCTCACACCTCTGCCCCATCACTGCTCAGCTGTCCACCTCCCTCAGGAAGAATCACAGCCACGTTATTTCCCCCTCACCTCTCTGCCTCATAAAGCACCCACCCTCTCCCCTGCAAACCCACCCCCTGCTTCATGTGTTCCCGACTGTCTCTTCACCCATCGCTTCCCTCTCGTTGCAGCCTGCTCTGGCTCATCTCTGCCTTTCTCTCACCTCTAATTGCATTTCCCTCCCTTTCTGAAATCGCTCTGCATCTTTTGCATTGCCCTGACGTCCCTTCTTGTTCGTGTTTCCATTTCCATATAACTGCGCCTCCCTTATCCCCCCTCTCCACGGCTCTCACAGTCACCTCTGTGGTCTCCTTCCTTGTTACTCTAAGTAGTCAGTCTCTTTTTTGTTTGATTTTAAAATGGGTATGTTTGTGTTTTCTGAAATATGGATAACGTTATGGTGTGGCAATGTGTGCATTGGATACCATATCTGTTGAATTCCTGTGATTTAGCATGTTTGAGCCATAATTATTACTCAGTTTTAAAATGAGTTTGTTCATTTAGTTACTATAATACACTTTTCCCACCCGCAGCACTTAGATATCTGCAGTCAGGAGGGATTGGCAATAGTACGGCCAGGCCTGCCCTGGGCCCTGTACCTGACTCACTGCCAGGGGGTCAACATTTATTTCAACAGTAGAAAGGTCAGATGCAAGTTTATAAGCAGTCTAGAACAAACATAGGAAAAACACTTCCGCCTGTATTGCATTACTACCAATCACTTTATTTGAGGTAACACTTCTTATAGCCAGGAAGGAAGCCTTTTCATTGTGGTTTTACCGTACTAGCACTGCAACATTTAACCTCTTTTTTAATATGTGACAGACAGTGGTTTTGGTGTTATGCAGTATAACTTGGACTGCACTTTCAAATTTACATCACCGCATTGATCTTGTGCACTAGCCTGGCCCTTGACCATGTGAACATACTGTGTGCACAAGTGACGAAATCACCCGTTATCGCTCGATTTCCGCAGCCGCTACTTTGATCGGCGCGGCTGGCTGGCTCAGCTGGCTCAGCTGGCGGCGGGGCGGGGCCACGATGACTCGGACGGCAGTGAGAGCGGGCCTCAGAGGCTGGGCGGAGCCAGTGCGGGTATGCAGGGGTGTGGTCGCAAAGCAGTGAATGCGCTGCTATAAGACAACGCAAGGGTAAGTGAAAGAGGCTGTTGTAAAGCATTCACCCTTACACCCTCAGTCACACAGGATTACACAGGAGCTCTGGCTGAAAGGCCATTTTAGCAAACGGCCTTGGCTGTCTTTGGTTGATTGAGTACAGACAAGGAGCCCACTCATGCCTCCCAGCACCAGCGCAGCCCAAACATGGAAGGAAGTGGAGTGATAACCTGTCGGGCTGGGTGGAGGCATCAGTCTTGCAGGGTCTCGGCCAGCCTGGATCCTGGCAGCTCCTGGAACACCGATAATAAATCTTACGCTTCCCCCCAAAATTGGGGCAGGACTCGCAGGTGAAGGAATGGTTTTAAAAACAAGCGCCTAGCTCACAATAGCGCCTCCTTCACCTCTGAGCACACCTAGCACTCAGTCTAAAATGAAAGACTGACCCTGCATGTGACGCAAACTTCAAGCCACCTGTCATTCCCAGAGGCTCAGGCAGCCGCCCTTGCACAATTATCCTCCAAATGTAGCTGGATGCAGGGGATAATGGTGATGTGAGGGAGTCACTGCAGAGACTGAGTGCCCGTGAGAGACACGAGTGATTGCTTGGGAGGGGACCCCACCCGGAGGGGACCACACCCTTGGGAAAACCACTGTGTGATGCTTCAGCGCTGCAGTCTGCCTCTGTGTCCGACAGGTGACTACTGTAACAACAGGTGCTGCTGGGGTCCATGTGTATCCTAAGGACACTGTCTTATAAACTGATGCCATCGGACATTTCTTTTTGCTTCTTAAAACAATTGTTTTAAATATATGAAATGTAGATAAAAAGGCCGGAGACGTAGCTCCTTCTATCTTGGCGCGCATTACAATGTGAAAAAATCTGCGCAAGCTGCTTGCCGCGCACAGCCCTGACACTTTGAAAAAGCGGCGTTGGTGTAGTAGTAATCAACACCACCAGTGAATACTCGGTGGCGAGTAGAGGGCCGGGTATGCTGGGGCTGGTGTGCCGAGGCAAAATTAAAGCGAATGCGCGTGCATTCAAAATCTGCGCATGCGTCGCTGCCTCAACCCCTGCAGAAGACGACCAGCCCCGGGCAGCAAAGCACCGCCCAACCCAACACAACACAACTACTGCAGTGTCCCACCCACTGGGCCTGATCTGCAGCCGGAATTCTTGAGACAGAGAGGAGGAGGAAATTGAGAATCGTCGTCAGTCACGCCACGTCACCGACAGTGAGTGTTTACAATTTACTGTCTGCATCACAGTGAACAACCAGTACGACGCGTCGGTATGGTAAAACTTAAACTAAGTGACACAGCAGCACAGCACAAGCTCTCTGTGTGTGCCAGCCCAGTGCCAGTGCCACGCACACTGCATGACTCATAAATCAATTACTGACCATAGGACAGGTGCACTTAATGCAGCGTGATAGACCTGGCCATAATAGGTAGGTGCCGGTGCTAAGCACCGACAAGCTCCGGCTCAAATTAAGCCCTGCATTTATGGCTTTACTAGTCAACAAATATCAGTGCACAGGACTCTACAACAAAGTATAGCCTGGTAAAGTCAAGTCACTCTGGTAGAACGCACCCCACTCCAAAACAAAATCATAGTGAAAAGTCAAAGAAAAGGAAAAATCAACGGAATTGCTGAAAATAAAGTACTTTTCATAGTCACTTCTTGTCAAAGAGCTATTCTGATCTTGATTACGCTGGATCATAGCCAAGGGTAGGACATTTGTAAACTCAGTCGTAGACGAGTGTATGCTGTTTGTAAACTGGAGTGTGATTTATGAATATCATTCAAATGCAGTAGTTATATGTCAGTCATTTGCTAAAAAATGTATTCACAGGAATAATGTGTCCTACTTATAATTTACACAACTGTTGTCCCTCTGTGTGTAGATTTTCTTACATATTTTGGTAAATAACATTTAGGACACAATATTTATGTCAGGCGGTGTTCTGACAAGGATTTGCTGGAACCATATAGCACTTGGGCATTGTTATACTTTGACTCTTGGTCATTCTTTTTCCTTCCAGTACTCAAGTGGTTCTAAATGTTTCCCATTTGATGATCATGAGAATTGTAGACTATGTTTTGATTTCAATTTTCGGTTCACATTTCTTTTCTGAGGTGAAAGTGTACAATTTCTACTAAAAATTGCTTTTGTTGTTTGATTTCAACAAGTATCACCTCTGCCTTTCAGAGTGCTAATCTGATGGAGAATGATGAGTTACTCACACTATCATTGATATGTTTGTTAGTCAGATTGCATTTTCCTTGCCATCTATTTTTGATGTGTTTTGCTCTTTAGATGGTTGCTACTGATTGGGACTTGTCAATACTGTTTAAAGTCTGGAATACTTCCTGTTCTTCCTGGACTACAGGCCACCCAAAAAAAAATGGCATTCAGATTGGTGGTAGATCATTCCCCCATTTTGTTTAGAAACCTCGCAAATATCTTCACTGCAGTCCACAAGAAACTAAAACATGGCCCTCCACACTGAGCATCCAGGTAACCTCAAACCCATTTTGGTTACCAATGCCAGAAATTTAGTTGGTATCAGAGTACCTTACAAGTTACTTAATCAACGATTACATTTTAATTGTTCAATGATATCAAAAAGGGTCAGGACAAACTTAACTGCTACAGAATGTTAAGGGCCTTATTTAGCGTTTGGTGGACAGAGTATTCAACCACAAACGTGATGGATGTCCCCTCCGCATTATTACAAGTGCAATATATACACTAAAGCTGTTGATCCGGTGCTTCATTATCTATTTGAGAGAAATAATTTTCTTCCACTTTGCACGGGATATCTTTTTTCTTTTGTCAATACTTTATTAAAGTTTTAGAAGTATCAACCATATATTCTCATTATTGTCGGTGTCAGTATCACAACTGTATCTGTGCCGTACATGCAGGCTATTTGCCAGAACAGTCTCTATACATTCTCAGGTATATCCTGCATACACCATATTGTTCTGATACTTACTGCACAAGAGCTGAGCAACTTATTTTGTAATCCCTTATACCCCCAAACCCTAACAAAGCAAAGGAAATAGAAGAAAATGACCCTTACACCAAAGTGAAAGAAGAAAGAAGAGAAAAAAAGGGGAATTAAAAGCAAGAGGTACATGTGCAAGACGCTGCCACAGGGTTATACAAGTGAACTTGGTTGGTACCTGTCATACTCCACCTAGTCAAAATCTATTTCAGACTTTCATCGGTATTTATTTATAAAGTTTTATATAGAGCAAACAAGATCCCGAAGGATATCAGAGCACTTTACAATAAATTGGTAGAGAGTTCAACATGAAATAAACATAGTAATTGAGAAAAGGATAAAAACAGGAAAAAAAATGCTAAACAGTAAACAATGGTCCCAATATAAGGTCTAATATTATGCAGAGGATGCATCCGTGACTGTTAGTTGTGCCATGGAGCGAGGAACAAAGAGATAGACGCCTTATAGGTGCCCCATCCCCTTATGGCAAGAATGTGCTCATTATGAATCTTTTGGCTTCAACTTTGAAGGCTGTCGTCGAGGAGAGTGTACTGACATCCGGAGGAAGAGAGTTCCATATTTGAGGGGCAGCACCAGAGAAGGCTTGGTGACACGTCCTCTTTTTGCTGAGGATGAACGTTTTCAGGAGGAGAGTGGAGGCGCTTCTAGATGCCCTCCCCCCACATGATAATTCAAGTTTTTTCACTAGGTACGTGGGAGTATTGTAGTGGAGGGCTTTGTGCATCAGGATTGCAATCTTTAGCTGAATTCATGCTTCACTGGGTAGCCAATTAAGAGATTTAAGGACTGGAGATATGTGCTCATTTCGTTTGGAGCCTCTAATCAGTCTTGCTGCAGAGTTCAGCGAGGCCCTAAGTGGAGCCAGGGCACATTTAGGAAGGCCACAGAGAGTTGCACTGACATAGTCTAACCTTGGTAAGACAAGAGCTTGTACAACCTGCTTGAAATCCTTTTGTGGCAAGAAAGGTTTGATCATTCTGAGAGTCCTCATCAAGTGGTTCGCTCCCTTACAAACGTTGCTGATATGAGTCTTCGTGTTCAGGTGTCTGTCCACTGTGACTTCGAGCGATTTAGCCAAGTCTATGATGATCGGAGTACAGTTGAGAGCCATGAGGTGAGGCATCCAGAGGTCGATCTTGGGGGATGTGGTTCAGTGGGGTGAATAGCAAGAATTCCGTTTTGGAGGCGTTGAGCAGGAGATGGTTCTCTGTTAACCAATTTTGAGTTGACATGAGGATAGAATTTAGCGCGATTATGTTATCCGGGGATGAAAATCAAATAGAGTTGAGTGTCATTAGCATACATGTGGAAGAGAATGTTCATTGAGTTAAGTAAATTAGTGAGAGGTTCCAAGAAAAGGTTGAAGAGGATAGGTGAAAGGCCATATCCTTGGTGGACCCCCATAAGTACTGGGGAGGGCTGAGAGAGAGAGTGGTTTGACTTGAATCTTTGAGATCAGTGTAGAAGGAAGGATGAGAACCAGAGGAGCACCTGATCTGAGAAACCCATTCTGTTTTGTAAGATGGATAGGAGGATGTCATGATTGACTGTATCGAATGCAGAGGAAAGGTCAAGGAGGATCAGGAGGCTGGATTCGTTTTTATCAAGCATTTTCAGAATGTCATCAAAAATGTGTACAAAGGCCGATTCAGTGCTGTGACCCCTCCGGAAACCTGATTGATGATGGTCTAAAAGTTGGTAATTCTCAATGTGAGCACAGAGCTGGGATTGGACACATTTTTCAAGAAGTTTCGCAGGGGTGGGGATGTTGGAGATAGGTCGGAAGTTATTGAGATCCGATTTGTCAGCGTTGTTTTTTTTTAGAATAGGTGAGACCTGGGCTGCTTTTAGGCAGTCGAGGATCAAGCCTTCAGATTAGGAGGCATTTACAATCCTGGTCCAGGTGGGGATGAGAGCCCTCTTGATTTCCTTGAAGATGACCAGAGGCAGCGGGTCCCCGAAGTGGTTAGACAGGTTGATAGTCTGGAGAATTTTTCCAATGTCTTTTGCACTAAAAGGGGAAAAGGAGCCCCAAGAGGCATTATTCTTAACATCGACGATGGTCGGGAAACGCTTTTCAAGGAAGTCGGAGGGCGAGGCAGCTAATGAAGGGGGCAATAGGGCCTTCTTAGAGGCGAGGTCAATAGAGATAAGTCGTGATTTCTCAGAGAAAAACACGTAAAATTCATTGCAAGAGGGTAAGATGCCATTTGAATCAGAGAGTCTTGGAGCAGTAACAGATTGTTGTTTGACCAGTTCGAACAGTTTCTTGAGGCGATTTGCCGCTTGGTCTAATTGTAATCGGAAGTAGTCAAGTTAAGCTTTCTTGATCTGTTTGCTGTAAAGGCCTCTGACATCTCTCAGAAGTTTTAGTTGATCAGATGAAGGATTGGAACGCCATCATCTTTCAGCTGCTTCAAGATTGCGACGTTCAGAGTTTAAGTTTTCGTTGTACCATGGTTTGGAAATTTTTGATGAGGTATTTTTAAGCTTGAGTGGGGCAATGTCGTCCAAGATCTTGGCGATGCTCGAATTGTAATGGTCTTTGAGAGATTGAACCTCAACCACATCAGCTTGGGAGGCAAGGACGGATTTACAATGAGTAGCTAGTTTGTCATGGTTAATTGATCTGAGATCTCACTTCAGACTCTTTGATTTACCAGGTTGAGGCTTCCTCAATATCACCTCCCTGTTAATATAGAAAAGGATGCTGTGATGGTCTGACCAATCACAAGGAGTTATTGAATTTAAGGAGTTGGTCTGATCCTTGGGGATGAAAAGGTCAAGGATTTTCCTTTTCATGTGGGTTGGTCACAAAGCTTTGATTATATCGTTATCATGTAGAAATGATTTGAGGCAGGATACCGCTGGGTCATTGTGATTGGACCAGTGCAGGTTGAAATCCCCTAGGAAGATTTGTGATACTGCTGAGTCGACATTGCTCGAGATGATATCCATTAAGTGCTCAATGAAAGGGAGATTATCTCCTGGTGGGTGGTAAAAGGAGTGAAGTTTGCAGATTGGTAGGTTCTTACTTGAAATGTTGAGACAGAGATATTCGCAGGAGGAGGGGCAAGAGGACTCCACCTGAGAGTTCGAGAGAGTATATCTATAAATACAGGCTAGACCACCACCCAGTTTCAGAATTCTGTCAAGCCTAACTATATCATGAGTGGGAGGTACTAGGAGGTCTAAAATAGGAGTAGAAGCTGGATTTTGCCTAGTTTCTGTGAGGATGATAATATCTAAATCGTTGTGTTGGAAGAGGTTAAAGATATCAGAGGTGTGTTTACTAGCTGATCTGCAATTTAATAGCACACACTTGAGAATAGGCGGATTCGCGGGGGAGGAAGTCTGAATGATGGTACCCCTAGTGAGGTTGTCAGAATTGCTACATCTCAGGTTGCGGGAAGGGTCTCTATTCGGGTTAGGAATGATGGAGTGTATTTGCCTCGGCGGGGTCAGGTTAGCATTGGACCTAGAGGAGCAGGAAGATAGTTGGTTTGGAGGATCAGTAGCCACTAAGTCGGCCTTAGGGCTTCTGGTGGGGGGTGGTGAATTTAGGGCAGAAATAGATTTCGAGATGGTGGGGGCTAAAAATTGTTCAATGTGATCACCATGACCTGTAGAGACTCTGGGCCAATTAGTACTACTGAGCATGGTGAGAAGATCTTTTGAGAGAGCCTTCACATCATGTAGCTCTGCGGAGAGTTTTAACAGTTGTAGAGATATATCATCAAGGCGAGCCGTCAGAACTGAGTAAAGGTCGGAGGAGGAAGGGAGTGCAGGAGAGACTGAGGATGTCAGCGAGTCATGGACAAGAACTGTGGGGTCCACTAGGGCGGAGGGAGATTCATGACTCGTTGTTTGGCCGGAGAGTACTAGAGGGCCATTCAGAGGTGAGATAATAAATATTGCAGAAGGGGGGAGGTCAACTGAGGGTTGGCTTGAAAAGAGACCAAAGGGGAACATTGCCCAGAAACAGGACTAGCTGGGGGCAGTGTTATAGGGGAGGAGTAAAGGTTATCAACTGAAGAGCGCTGAGATAAAATGGGTTGAAGAATCAACCCCTCACGATAGTCACCCAGATTTGGGCAGACAGTCAACGGGGCGAAAGAGACCACATGATCGTCAGATAGCGGAGGTGGTGAACTTGGAGGATGTCGCCAGCCAACCGAGGATGATGCGTTTCTAAATTTACCAGACAGGGAGGAATTTAGTGAGGGGGAGGGACTCGCAATTGCTAATGGGGGGGAGCTACTAATCCTAACGGTGAGGTGGTGGCTGTATAGGGGTCAGTGGAGTTACGGTATACCAGTTTCTTAAGGGTAGGGTAGATCATGGCCAATTTAGCAAGGTTGTCATGGGAGGCTTGAATAAGAATGATCCCAGTATTGTAGAGGGTGATAGTGGTGGTGGCCTTGAGGAAGGGCGAGGAATACGTAAGCTTGAGACCGTCGGGAGTTTTTTTAGATCCTGATATTCGCAGCTTAGAGCAGAGCACTGTGCGCCAGCAGGCCCTTTTTCTAGAATAGAATATAAGGTTGTTCACCAGGTAACCCTTGTTAGTACGGGGGTTGGAAACTAGAGTTTCAGGGCTAGCCTTGAGGATTCGATATTTGAATTTTTTTGCAGCATTCTTGGGAAGGTTGGCTGGGTAGTTGATGATGAAGGTGTTATTACCATTAGGATCGGGACATATCTCCATTTTAAGCAGGGCACCTTGTGAGGAGGGTGCTCGAATAAGAGAGAGGAAGAATGCGATGACTATCCTCGAGTTCTCAACTGGAATAGGTGAAGGAGCATAAAAGATCACACGTAAGTTGAAGAAGACCTTGCTGAAAGCCAACCAAAAGGGACCAAGGGGAAAGTTCAAGAATCTGAGTGAGTTTCAGCAAATGTGATGGGCATGACAGGAGTCAATTAAAATAAAAGGACAATGTCACATTAGAAACCACACTATTAACAGGGCAGAAAGGACAAATAAAATGTTTATATGCCGCCATTTTAAAGTCAAATGCAAAAACCGCAGTTGATGGAGAGAATGCAGAACAATGTCATACATTCACCCAAGTACAGAGATCTGGGCCTAAATCCATCGTTTTTTTGCACTCCACACCACTCCAGTTCAGACATGGCCATATGCAAATCAGTATGACCCTGTGCCACATGGGAACTGTCCAGCCCGAACTGCCAAGCCATGCCTTCCCTGGACCGGAAACAAGCTTCCGAGGACCGCTTTCTGGCATTCCAGCCGTCTTCAGCCCGGCTTGCTTGAATCCAGTGGTGTGGAGAGCATGGGACTCACGTCTGAGCATACCCATCCCACTCGGGGTGACAAATGCAAAAACCACAATTTATGGACAGAATGCAGAACAATGTCATACATTCACCCCAGTACAGAGATCTGGGCCTAAATCCATCGTTTTTTTGCACTCCACACCACCCCAGTTCAGACATGGCCATATGCAAATCAGTCTGACCCTGTGCCTCATGGGAACAGTCCAGCTCGAACTGCCAAGCCATGCCTTCCCTGGACCGGAAACAAGCTTCCGAGGACCGCTTTCTGGCATTCCAGCCGTCTTCAGCCCGGCTTGCTTGAATCCAGTGGTGTGGAGAGCATGGGACTCACTTCTGAGCATACCCACCCCACTCGGGTGACAAATGCAAAAACCACAGTTGATAGACAGAATGCAGAACAATGTCATACATTCACCCCAGTACAGAGATCTGGGCCTAAATCCATCGTTTTTTTGCACTCCACACCACCCCAGTTCAGACATGGCCATATCCAAATCAGTCTAACCCTGTGCCTCATGGGAACAGTCCAGCCCGAACTACCAAGCCATGCCTTCCCTGGACTGGAAACAAGCTTCCAAGGACCGGTTTCTGGCATTCCAGCCGTCTTCAGCCCGGCTTGCTTGAATCCAGTGGTGTGGAGAGCATGGGACTCACGTCTGAGCATACCCATCCCACTTGGGGTGACAAATGCAAAAACCACAGTTGATGGGCAGAATGCAGAACAATGTCATACATTCACCCCAGTACAGAGATCTGGGCCTAAATCCATCATTTTTTGGGACTCCACACCACCCCAGTTCAGACATGGCCATATGCAAATCAGTCTGACCCTGAGCCTCATGGGAGCAGTCCAGCCCGAACTGCCAAGCCATACCTTCCCTGGACTGGAAACAAGCTTCCAAGGACCGGTTTCTGGCATTCCAGCCGTCTTCAGCCTGGCTTGCTTGAATCCAGCGGAGTGGAGAGCATGGGACTCACGTGTGAGCATATCCATCCAACTCGGGTGACAAATGCAAAGGGAGAGACGACGGCAGCGGTGGTGGGAGAAGTGGCAGAGGTGACAGACCCTGAAGAAAAATCTAGAGGCCAGGTACCAGAGCTCCGGGGGGTCCGCAAGTCTGTTAAACCTTCTCTCCCATATTCCCTGCGCAATTCAAGTTGGAGGGGGGACTCTATAGCAGCCAAACTTACTCTACCAAAGCGGTCCTCTTTGCTTTCATTACCCTCTCTACCTACTCAGCCTATTGAGAGCCCACAGGTGATTAAAGGCAAAGAATTTGGGAGAGGTATTGGGTCATCTAAACTATTGAGAAGTAAAAGTGCAAAGAGAGGTAGGAAGGGGAGGCTGGCAAAAATACTGGATCTCAAGGGCCTAAAATTCAGGAGAGTATTGAGGACAACGAAGTCTCTAATAAAGCACCTACGGACATAGCCAATTTAATTTTAGGTACTGAAGGACACTGTGGTGATAGTCCCCCTCACTGGGAATATAAAAAGAAGGGAACCAAAAAATCGGAGAAAAGGGGCATCCCATTAGACGCTAAAATCAGAATAACCCCCTCTTTGAGATCGTATTTTAAAGTGCTCCTGCAAGTGCTGGAGGTAGGGAAAGAGGGGGAGAAGCTGAGGGTGCTGAGGGAGGGTTCTGAGTCCTCCGGGCTAATAAAAATGACTGCACCTTCGGCTATAAAGCTAAGTCTTGCCCTACACCTGCCACTATACACCTCCTCATCTTCTGAGTTGGACCCTGGGTTAGACCCCTTGTTTAGCACAAGCTCCCCTTTAAGGTCGCTCTCAGATCCCTCTGGGTTTGATTTGCGGCCAATTGAGTCACAAGCCAAACAAATTATTTCAGGAGAAGATTCTGCAATGTTAGCGAGCACCGGGGGTAACCCGCTAACTGCTGCAAACATGGGGGGATAGTAGAGAGCTGGATGCAGGGGCAGAGAGAGCACTACAGGTTTGTATGGGTGCATCAGGTCATTTTGTACCTTTGGGAAATCCTGGTTCCTCAGGGAGCTCCCTGGAAACTTTTTTTTTCTTCAATGGTCACAGACATTAAAAAGAGGTTCGCGGTTTCAGAATCAAACCAAACAATTTAAGTTCAAGAAAGGTGGCCTTAGAGAATGTGGTTGAAATCCTTAAAGACGGTTTGGGAGAAGTTGGAACGGATATCTCCATGCTTAAAAAAGAGGAAGCTGCGCTTCGAGAAAGAGTGGAATTGTTGGAAAATAATTCCAGGCGCAACAACTTGCGGCTATTAAATATACCCGCAGGGAAAGAGGGTGAGGATCTCAAATCCTTTATTGTCTCCCTTATCAAAGACACAATACAGATTGAAGCTTCAGAAGAGAAGTTAAGGATTAATATCCAGAGAATTAATTGGAATCCTTTTAGGAAACATCCAAATTGGACACAGCTCAGGAAGATCTTGATCAATTTTTTGACTTTCTCCCTCAAAGAGAAGATTTTAACAGCAGCCCTTAAACTGACATCTAAAACCTAGAGACTCTTCTTTTTCCTTTGAAATTAGATCAGATCTCTCGCGCACCACTTTGGATAGACAGTGGGAGTTGGGGAAAAGAATGGACGATTTTAGGAAGCGAGGAGCAACAGTCCAATTAAAATTTCCCGCACAATTAAAGATCATGTTTAACAATAAAATTTATTTTGCCAAAACAGTGCAGGAAGGGGATGACCTCCTAGAGAACATAAAAATGTAATCAGCCATCCCCGTCCTTTGTACACATACTTTATCAAACAGATTAGGCCTTCCTTACTATATAATTGGGCATGTAGTTGGTGATAGAAGTAGATAGTGACAGCCTTAAAGTAGATATAATAATTTTTGGAGCAGTCAGGGCATGCTAGCAGGCAGAATCTGGATGATTCCAGGTAAATGGGGGTAGGGTTCTCCAGAGAGGGGTGGGAGGGAGTTTGGACAGTGGGGTTGAGGGCACGGGTTAGGGAGCAGTGGGGAAAAAAATCATCTGCCTCTTACTTTAGCTGAAGTTGAAGTTTTAGTGTTTTTGGTTTGGTACCGGTGTACTGTAGGATGGGGAAAATGTAAATCTCTGTGTCTCTATTCGCCATGCATTGTCTGTCCTGGAATGTGAATGGTGTATGAGTTAAAAGCAGGAGGGAGAAAATTCTAAAGTATTTAAGAGACTCACCCGCACAAGTAATTATTCTACAAGAAACCCACCTGTTGGGAAAAGAAATGAACAATATTTGTGGGAAGCTCAGGTGGGTGGAACATTGTGCCTGTTCATGTCAGACTGCCAATGGAAGGGGTGTAGCTATTTTAGTAAAAAAACAAGCAAATGCTACACTACAAGAAGTAAGAACAGATTCAAGTGGCAGATGGGTGATAACTAAGATTTCTGTAGAGAATGTACCTATTACAATTGTAGGTTATTATGGCCCTAATCAGGATGATCCTTCAACTTTAAAGACCATCTTTTTTAATCTAATGGAATTCCCTGATTCAACCATCTTGGCAGGGGATTTCAATATAGTTTTGAGTTCAACATTGGATAAATCATCAAAAAGTAGAGCTACAGTTTCTTCTAAATCCAGGGGCATCTTAAAAGCGATGACGAAACAACATGCTATTTGTGATATATGGAGAGAACGATCTGGCACACAGTTGGGCGTATCTTTCTAGGACAAAAAATACAAACATAAATCACGAATAGAATACATACTGATTAGTAACGATCTAGGGGGTAATACAAAGAATATTGGATATTTGACCCCCCAATTGTAGGACCATGCAGCGGTTTGTATTGACCTCGATTTAGTAGGTTGTGAACAACAGAGGGTGTGGACTTTTAACCGCTCACTCCTCTTAGACGATACTGTATCTGGCCATTTGATCCAGGAGGTAAAAGTCTTATGGGAAATTAATATAGGATCAGCAGACATCATTTTCGTATGGGATGCCCTGAAATCTTTTATGAGGGGGCTTATTACAAATAAAACTGTTTATAAGAACAGACAGTATAGGCAGTAAATTGCATCTGTGGAACGCCAAATGAAGGTGTTGGAGGATAGAATTAACCGTTTAACTGATGAAGAGCAAGAATTAAGAGAGGTACTAGGAGTAGAATTAGATTCGGTAAAAGCCTTTTTCGAAAATAAAATTCAAACAAGAATTTTGAATAGGTGGGAGTCGAGCAAGCTCGCCCACTTTGAATATGGTGAGAGGGCCGGTAGGCTACTCACTTGGAAGGCCAAAACGGATAGAGTCAGGAATCACATCAAAGAAATAGAGGATGTACATACTAACTCATTAATAAGTAGGGAGGAAGAGATGGGAGAAATCTTCCATGATTATTTTGAGGAATTGTATGAGGATAACAGTGATACTGACAGTTTATCGATACAAGATTGGTGACATACGATCCAGCTACCTTCACTTACTACAACTCATCGGGAAAACCTGGAGGCAGAAATAACCCATCAAGATGTCAGGAAGGCTCTTTTAGATTGTAAAAAGGGTAAAGCTGCATGGCCAGACGGCCTCCCTGCGGAAATTTATAAAAAATTGGATGAAATAATGATTCCCTTCATGGTGGAGATGTTTAACTAAATTTTGGTAGATGGAGCTCCACCACCTACCACATGGGGGAAGCAAATATTACCCTAATTTTAAAACCAGGTAAACCCCCTACAAAATGCGGGTCCTATAGGCCAATATCTTTGTTGAATTCAGACTATAAGGTTTTCTCCAAGATATTGGCGGACAGACTAGGGGGCATGGCTGGCAAGCTTTTGCATTCTGATGAAAAGGGCTTTGTAAAGGGTAAGAATCTTTTTGATCTGACTCATGATTTTATTGGTGCAATAGATTTTGTGTCCACCTTTTCTCTTCCATTGGCGGCTATGACATTGGATGCAACTAAAGCATTCAATAGGGTGGATTGGAACTACCTTATAGCAATTTTGGAGACGCTGAACCTAGGGCCAAAATGTTGCCGTACCATCCGCCTTATATACAGCGAGCCCTCAGCTAGGCTGGTGGTAAACGGCAGAACAACTAGACCATTTAAAATCAAAAGGGGAACGAGACAGGGCTGCACCCTCTACCCTCTCCTCTTTGATCTCTATATAGAGCTGTTTGCCCAGTGTCTTAGGGAAGAGCCAACTATTACACCTTTTAAGAGCGGCTCATGGGAGAGGAAGGTAGCCCTGTATGCCGACGACATTCTTATTTTTTCATCGGACCTGGAATCCTCTTTTCCTCGGGTGATTGAGCTACCGAGAGATTTTGGCCGGGTTTCTGCTATGATGTTAATGCAGATAAAACCTAGCTTATGTCATGGAATCTACCGGGATGCTGATGCCAAACCAAAAAAGAGCTGCGTTACTTGGGGATTAAAATTGTCCCAGAAATAGATAAAATAGCAAAAGTCAATCTTACTAATATTTTGAAGGAGTGTCAAGAACTCATGAAATCTTGAGTTCACCTCCCATTATCTATCCTGGGTAGAGTAAATCTTATAAAAATGACAATTTTGCCAAAGGTAACTTTTCTATTTAACAGCATCCCTTTGAATTTTGAGAAAGTATTGTTGGATGAATTCCAGCAATCTATTAATTCTTTTGTTTGGGCTTCCACAGCTCCTAGAATATCATGGAGGAATCTAAGACGTAGAAGGGAGAAGGGTGGCCTGGCACTTCCTGATGTCCAATATTATGCTTAGGTTTTCCAGCTAACGCACTCCAGAATGCTGCTAAAATCTCCAGACTCTTCTGGGAGAGGTAACATGTTTTTAGCCATGTTGGAACAACTGGGGTTTTCACATGAAGGCTTTCTGTTCAAGTATGGGGACATTTTTTTCAAAAAAGGTAGACTGAAAGTCCTAAGTGGCGCAGCTCAAATATAGGCTAGGATCAAAAAACGAACTGATCTTGAATATTACTCAAGGCTAGCTCCTAAGTGGGATAGCCCAGGAACTCCCAGGTGTCTAAAATATCAGCTGACAGTTCCTCTCAAAACAGCAGGCTATTGATATGGGGGGATCTTGTGGTTGATGGATCTCTCTTACCCTGGGCCACGTTATATGATAAGTTGGTGGGGGGCATATCAAAGTTTGAGTACTTGCAGTTATTAGGTTTGTCTCAGAATTTAAAGAGCCCGTTAGGCTGGGAGAATCCCCTTGAAGAACATCTGGTTAATAAGCTTGTAGGTAAGAAAGAGATCTGTTTTTTTCATTGGGCTATTGAAGAGGCTATTGACGGCAAGCTCAAGATAGCCAAGGAGTTATGGGGGATGCCATCCCGGAGACAGACTGGGAGGATCTGTGGAAGACCTCTTATAATATTCTCTTCTCAGTCGTGAAGCCAGCCTGGCTCAGGGGGAATCATTATTTCACGACACACAGAGCTTATTTTTCCCTGGCAGGCTTTTTAAAATTTCTAAAGGCCCACCTGCAAGGTGTAAAAAAACTAATTTGGAAAGTGTCCCAGATGTGCTTATGTTTTGGGCTTGCCCGTCTCTTTTGAAATTCTGGAGAGAAGTTGGAGACTGTTTAACTGCTGTTTTGGGACGTACGATGCAAATTTCCCTTAAACTTTTCATTTTTGGCGTATCTAGTGACTTCTCTTGCCCTGATAGAATTTTTTTATTTTTTGCTATGCTGTTGGCCAGATGGGAAATATATAAGAGATGGGTTGAGACAACACCCCCAACACAATCAGAGTGGCTATCCTCGCTATAGAAAACCTCTAAAATAGATCTAGCCCACCTGAAGAACTCTAAGAAGCATGCTATTTGGAACAGCTTGCTAAATTGGACTTTGGTCTGAGTGTTTTTTTTGTCCTATGATTAAGCCTCAGTGGAACTCTCAGACTGTGCTGGAGAGAACTGTAACCTTTTAGGCTTCAGCCTGTCTAACCACCGGTTTCAGTCTTAAACCCTGAAGAGAGTGCAACCACCCTCTCCTTAATAACGGGAGGGCAGCAACTGGAGGGAGTCGGTTTTTTGCTACTGGTAGGCGTGGGACGAAGGGCGGAAATGATCATCGCACAGCCTACTTCTCTGGTTTGAGTAGCAGTGGCAGCCTTCTGATCTATTGTTAGCTGAGGGTTTGAGGCGAATGAGGAAAAAGAAAATTAAAAAAAAAAAGACTGAAGTCTTACTTTTTGACAATCATTCAAATTTTTGGCCCCCTGCTCTGTGGCCTTCAGAGTTGGGCTCTCTACCCATTCCAAAAAACAAGGTTAAAAACCTGGGGGTCACGTTTGACTCTATGCTCACTTTAAAGGGCCATGTAAATCAGGTCACATCTGCTTCCTTCCATATTTCAAAAATGTTAAGAAGGATTCTTCCATTCATTCCAGTTGATTTGAGAAAATTAGTGTTTGCGGCTCTTGTTCTGTCCAGAGCGGATTATTACAATGATCTCTTCACGAACCTTCGCAAAAGATGCCATAATAAGCTGCAGATTGTGCAGAATGCTGCAGCACGTCTTTTTTAATGAATGTCCCAAAACTTCTATCAGCCTCCATAGTGCTCAATAAACTTCCCTGGTTGCCAGTGAAGAGGCGGATAGAGTTTAAGGCTCTCTGCATTGCGTTCAAAGCCACTCATAGATTTTAAAAAAAAAGAAAATGAAGCCAAATGTCCCGGCCAGCTTCGCTCAGCGCGCCTTCATAATTTGGTAGTTCCCAGATTTAAAAAGTGTTCCTGGGTGGCAGGAGTTTTCTGGTCAGTGTGGCCAGACTTTGGAATTCATTACCTGTATGGCTTAAGGAAGAAACACACCTGTTGTCATTCAGGAAGGCATTAAAGATATGGCTTTTTAACCTTTGAGACTGCTTTTGTTGGTCCAGTACGTTCTGTGTTGAAACAGCGCCATGATACCCTTGGGTGAATGCTTTGCGCTCTATACATTTCCTTTTAATTTAATTTACTTGTTTAACATGGAGTACTGCTTCCACATCAAACTTTACTGGTTTGAAAACGGTCTACCATAAAACTTTCAATATGGACAACCACATTTGCCTCGAGGACCTATACTGTTTCCATTTTATGACCCCCATATGTACACATCTATTCACAAAGGTAAAAATAGATGCTTATATTTTCTCTATACTTTGCTATAGGAAGGTCTCCTCCCCTGTGACAGAGATCTCCCTATGGTAAAATATAGAGAAAAGTAAAACACTTTATTGCATTTGAAAACAAATAGTAAAACATATTTTTACTTTAAATCTTAATGCAAAATGATGTTCTATGTTTATTTTAAATATAGCATAAAATATAACATGTTTACAGCACTGATGACTTATTTTTCATTTAAAGCTCAATTGTTTAAATTATTTTTCTGATGTTTAAATTAGAATCACAACCCCCACTCAAAGTTAAAAAAAACTATGTATTAAAATTATTAAAAGTGATGTATAGAATTAGTTAAAAGTAATTCAGTCAGATTTTATTAAAAACAAATTATATTAAAATAGTCTTTAGTTTACAAAAGTTATTAATATATTTAAAAATAAATAATATATGTTTTATTTTTAAATGTGTTTACCCTTAAAATAAATGTATTTCTATTTTTAGATTGCTTAAATAATTACATTTCATTTAACATTATTTCCTGTGTGGATTTATTTACAGCCCCTACCTCCGTTATATTATACCCGTGTTGCAGTACCAGTGGTTGGCCATGTGTGGTGCTCAACTTACTTCAGCTCTGAGTGATAGGAGATATACTACTTTTTTTTTTTTTGGCTGTGTCGAAGTGCAGTTTGTGAAAAGCTGTGGGCTTACTCGTATGCGGGTAGATGCATGTTGCTCCGTGAACCCCTCCATAATCCTTTCTAAACCCCCTCTTACTCCTCCTTAAGCCCCTCCCATTTAGTAGTATGTATGCCCCTTTTTCTAGCCACTCCTACTGGTCTCTCTCAAATGTACTTCTAAGCAGTAAAGGTACATATAGGACAGGTGGATGTGGAGGTTTAACCTCATAGGTTTGTGAATTACATTTAGTAGTTAGTAGTAAGTAGGCATTACTACTGTAGTGATATTTTACCTACTACAAAATACATTTTATGGATCTGGCACAGTACCTGTATGATGTAGTTGACTAAAGGCTCTTTACTAACAAGTTCCTTTTTTATAATTATTTGAGACCTTATTGAGTAATGTGAATAACAGTCACAATGATGATGTTGGCAGCTGCCAATGTGTAGTTATGATTCCATGGAGAAGGTTTTTTGATTTTGCTAATAACTATTGCGCCATTTGACTAATCTTTAAAAAACTTTAAAAAAATGATTCATCTCTCTTAGGGCCTTCCTGGAAAGTTTCAACCATCAAGAGGGGGCTGAGAAAAGGGGGGGGTCCAAAATATGTTTTCCCCAAGCAATTTCCAATCAGAATTTTAGACAGCAAGTTTCAAATGTTAGTAATTTATTGACACTTTATCCCGCTGGAATTCTGCAATGCAGCAATTAAAAAATTAGAGCAATCTGACTGGTTGTGAGTGCTTTTTCTCATCAGTTGTTTGGTTTTACCAGACTGAGAAGGTCCCAAGGGTCCTGTAAGGTCCTGTGCAATCGACTGATCTAATGGTTAACCATGCACAGTGGGGTTTGCCCACCCACAGGAGGTTGGGTTGGACCACCGTTTATCCAGTCCCTGTGTCCAACCCTCTACTGAGCACAGTCAAAAGATATGCTCACTGAAGGAGTTGGAAAAATATGATTAAAAAAACAAGAAATTTACTGTAAAAAACAAAGGGGTATATTTACTAGCCCCAAACCCCAACACAACGTCACTTTTTTTGAAGCTGTGGTGGTGATAGGGGCTTTCCCCTTATTCACAAAGCAATGATAAGCCACTTAATGTGGTTTAACGCTGAATTGTGAATAAGGCCCCCTTTCAGGCTATACTTAGCATGAAAGGGGTGGGCAATGGGCGTTGCGGTGGGCGTTTCACCACAACACCGATTGATTTTGATGCTGCCCCATATTTACAACAAATATTTCATTCATTTGTGCTAATATTTGCCTTTTCTATGTGTGCTGCGTTCTGCAGCACACATAGAAACAGAAATAGGCCATTTTGTGCAGGAAGGTGACCCTTCCTGCATAGAATTAATCATAAATAATGATGTTTTACACTATCTATGTGTGCTGGAATAAGCAGCACACATTGAAGTTTCAAAATGCCATTTTAGATTGTTTATGTGCAGGAAGGGACACCTTCCTGCACATAAACAATCTTCCCCTACAACGCAGGGACCCTTGCACTATGGTACAAAAGTGTCTGTGTCGGTGCTATGCAGCTAACATTAGCGCCAGGCCTGGGGGAAATGCAGTGCTGCAGTGTATTCATGTAAATACAGTGCAGCCCTGCAAATTAGAAGTGGCGGAGCACAGCTTTAATCCAAAGTGGCTAATGCCGCGCTCCGCCACTTCCTTGTAAATATACTCCAAAGACTATAGGGATGTCATATTCAGGTAAATTAATAAGATCTTACAGAGAAATAAAAAATAAAAAACTTCACATAAAAAATCAAAGGGTAAAGTGATGTTATAGTTAGGTTTGGCAAAAATATCTAAAAACACTTCCGAAATTCACATAAGAAAATGTTTAAGTTATAGTTAGGCCTTGTAGTAATATAAAAACTATTGTTTTAAAGCAATAAACAGTGAAATTCCCCAGGTGTAGTGCACTGAGCCAACTATAACTTGTGCCACCACCACTGCTTCTGGCCTCACGTATTCCATCATTCATGACATGTTCAATGACATCACTCATGACATCTCAAGTTATAGTTCATTCAGTAAACTATAACCAGCAAATGTCAGTATGTTTTTTGTTTTAAAACAATCAAAGTTTTATTAATTTCATGGCCTAACTATAACGTCACTTCAACCTTTGGTTGCTTCAGTGGATATGGATATATATGTGTGCGTGTATGTGGGGGATTATGTGTGGGGGGTATATATATATCTTCAAGTTTAACGGGAACGTATAGTTAGGTGAAAATGTAATTTAAAACATAAATCTTTACTCTAATAAAGCCACTGAAATTTACCAGTTACAATTACCTATAACTCCTTCCCTAAAGTGACTATAACTCACACCCCTGCCATGCACATTGTTCTTATCAATGATGTCATTTCAAATGTTGCAGTGATGTTATCAATAACATCATAGAACATATCATGATTGATATAATGTGGGAGGTAATTAACAGTGCATGGCAAGGATGTGAGTCATAGTTACTTGCGGACATAAGTTATAGTTACTTGAGATACTCACAATTTATCCTAGCAATAGCAATCCTTTAATCATTGTTTTTTTCATTACATTTCTAAAAAAAATTTGAATGTAACATTTGATAATATTTCAACTTCTAACTATAACGTCACTTTAAACTTTGTTATTCAGTGAGTTTCTTTTTTTTTAAATGCAGGTGTATTAGCTTTATCCGAAGGTGAGCAAATAAACATACACTGAATTCAAATATATACTTTAGAAATACACACTTTGTAATGTTTAATAATGGAGATTGTGCAACACCCTAACCCTGGAGAGTCCCAGGGGAGGGAACTATAGGCACAGGGTATTCAGGGTGAGCTGGCCTTCATACTAAACATGTACACACAAAAGAAGCTACCCTGAATGTAAAATGACGAGGGTTAAAAGGTACATGGCAGAGTACCTGGCATCTCACAAAAAGTTAAGGACTGTCCTCACACACCACCAGGTGTCATGCTTCCTCTTTGGCAATGCTCACTCTCTAGACACTTTGAGCCCCATTAGTATAGCGGGCGAAAAATCACCCCGACCGCAATGGAGGCGGAAAACAACAGCCCGCTGGGCCCGCGGATAAACCGGCGGTCAAATGAGGATCAACCGCCAAAAAAGACCGACTGCGGTGGTAGCCGGCTAAGAAAAAACGCTCGACGTGAGCGGAGACGTCCAAAAACCGACCGCGACGGTCGGAAACGCAGTGGAAAACTCACAACCCACAGCAAGCAAAGTGGAGACACTGCACAGGAAATTAGTATATCCCCCGATGGTCCCGCTGTACGATCCGGTGTTTCCGACCGCCGCGGTCGCAAAAAGGAGTGAATGGTAGAGACAGCGGAAGAGCGGCAGCATAGCTACCGCAGCAGATCAAACACGAAAAACATGGCGGACGATGCCAAAACTCCGCAAACATGTCAAAACTGGCACAAAGTAAAGTAGCCATGCCCCACAAATACACAAAACACATAACAATTAAAGAACAGATCCCCCAAAAATAATACATATCCATTGGCCTACACCCACAACACACCTGACATCAAAATATCATTTGGACACAACCACACAGCTGAGCATAAAACCAGTCCCTTCACTGACTGCAATCCTTTGCAACACTCCAGAAGAGAAGGCCATACACCACATCTGACAAGAGAGGCAAAAGAACACAGCACAAACACCACCACCACCACTACCACCATCACAACCACCAACACACCAGCACCAACAATACCCCACCACACAACACACCTCACACCTCAACACCACACCCACCACACACACACACCTGCACCCACAAACACTTCATACACCATGCACCATGGCAGCACAGAAAATGCCCAAATTCAGAGAGTGAGTTGAGAGTCATGGTCGATGAGATAGTGAGAGTGGAACCACAACTGTTTGGTAGCCTGGTCCAACAGACACCAGTAGCCACAAGGACACAAATGTGGGAAAGGATAGTTCAAAGGGTCAATGCAGTAGGGACCACCCCAAGATCCAAGAAGGAGATCATGAAGCAGTGGCATGATCTCAAGAGGGTTGTCAAGGAGAAGAGGAGCAAGAACCGGGAGCTGGCTGAGAGGACTGGTGGTGGTCCTCCCATTCCACCAAAAACATTCCCACCATGGGAGGAGAAGGTGCTTTCCATACTGCATTCTGAGAGTCTCACAGGAGTAGCCGGGGGAGTGGAGGCTGATAAGTACAAACTAATGTCAAGTACTACCTTGCACAACCCAAATATCATTGCATTGTCCACCCTTACCTAACAGGTAGGTATCCATCTTGCATGAGAATTCTGTTTGGGTGAGGGAGGCCTGTACTACTACTCCCACCATGCCCTCTGTCCCACAGCCTACCAAGATGTATCCCCCCCCCACCCAGGAGCATGTGGCAGCCATTGCAGCACACCAAACAAACTAACAGGTAGGTATCCATCTTGCATGGGAGGTCTGTTTGGGAGAGGGAGGCCTGTACTACTACTCCAACCATGCCCCCTGTCCCACAGCCTACCAAGATGGAGCCTTCCCCCCACACCACCCAGGAGCATGTGTCAGCCATTGCATTGTCCACCCTCACCTAACAGGCAGTGTCCATCTTGCATGGGAGGTCTGTTTGGGGGAGGGAGGCCTGTACTACTACTTCCACCATGCCCCCTGTCCCACAGCCCATCAAGATGGAGCCCTCCTCCACCCAGGAGCAAGTGGCAGCCATTGCAGCATACCAAACAAACTAACAGGTATGTATCCATCTTGCATGGGAGGTCTGTTTGGGGGAGGGAGGCCTGTACTACTACTCCCACCATGCCCCCTGTCTCACAGCCTACCAAGATGGAGGCCTCCCCCCACACCACCCAGGAGCATGTACCAACTATTGCATTGTCCACCCTCACCTAACAGGTAGGTATCCATCTTGCGTTAGAGTTCTGTTTGGGGGATGGAGGCCTGTACCCCAACACACAGCAGCAGTTGCATGAAATGTATCGATGCATTACATGTACCAGTTATTCATGTTCCTCTCCACCATGTAATTACCACCAGTAATGTCATTACTAATAATAGAGAAGATCTCTCAATTTTGTAGTGTACAGACAGTTGATTACATGCAGCTAACAGAACACTTGCAAGTAGACCAACACTAACCATTCACAATCTAATCCACAGGTGATGAAGAACTCGCTGCTGATGACAACGACCAGCAGAGCCAGTCTCCCCCCCCCCCCGGTACATGGACTCTCGGATGTTGACTCCCAGGATAGTTTGGACGATGAACTCCAGGCGGGCCCATCTGGTGTGCCAAGGCCCAACAGGTCCCAGGACCCAATCCTCCCCACCACCATGTCTGCTGCACCAACAACTGCACAGCAGACCCCTGCAGTCACGGCCTGTGCCTCCACCGCTGCCACTTTGGCCATCACCACCACCAGCACTCTCTCTGTCCCAGGGGATGACCAGGACACAACACCAACTGTGGGGGGCAGGGAGAAGTGCGAGGACCCACCGTGGTGAGGCAACAGGTCTGTGGCAGCAGGGCAGGTGGGAGGGCCAGGGTCCCCCCAGAACTCAGGAGGTTGGCACACCATCCCTGGACCACTTCACCAGAGTCATCGGTGCATATGAACAGGCCCAGGGACAAAGTGGCCGGCCAGTCAAACTTTTACATGAGCTCATCCTGCTGATGAGGTCCATTGACACACACATTGGTCAAATGGTAGACCTCATGGCCCAGAAAGAGGCGTTGCTGAGGGACAGGCCTGCATCACAACCGACACCTCCGCCCCTTCTGTTGTGCCGCAGGATGACAGTCAACCATCCTCACCTGCGCCAACAGAGAGGGGCGAGTCCTCAGGCGCCACTGGCCATTCAGCAGGCCCCCCACTGCCAAAAAGATCAAGGGGGTGTCCAAAGAAGAACCTGGGAGTCTACGGGGGCAAAGCACCAGCCACACGCCAGTCACGGAGCCAGCCCTGATGGCAACCCTCTTTCCCACTGCATTGACTGTTTGGACTGTCTTCCCCACACTGCCTTGGCAATGGCACTTGTCTGATGGACTGGGTCACCACATCCATGTGGTGTCTACTCTTGCATCTCATCTACCATGACTGTCAAATCACTGCCCATTTACCAACTTCATGTAAATATTCCCGCACCCCTCACATGTCCACTTTGCAAATTAAAAACCTGACGCACCTGAGGAAATAGACATTTTACTTGGCCAGTGTGTCCCCCACTTGCACCCTATCTATATACTAATGTCCCATGTATGTCCATGTCATCATGTAATTCCCTTCTCATGACTGTAATAATAATGCCTCTGCATTTCCGTCCAATGTTAGCATGTCAGTTATTAGGCCCTCCATGAATGAAACGTTAATTCTGCACTGAGGCCTATGTTGCCAATGCATTTACATGGTACACGTTTGAAAGTCAAGATGCACACGATTTTGTGGCACAGCCGAGCCAGGACCCGAATTCAGGCTCCGAGCCACCTGATACTCTGAAAGCTGCAGTTTAGTTATGTGTCCCTGACCTCTCACTTACTTCCTGCTCAGCCGAGAGGTGCCCAGCCTGGCCTGCCAAAGACAGTATTTTGCATACAGTTATCTGCTCAGCTCCACAGAAAACACATTCCAGTCTAGTGAAAGGGGTAAACATATTCCGCCTGCAGAAGATAGGGCCTAGCCTTTCTGTCTCCATTCTGTCTCCATTCAAGTGATTTACTGAACCCGTTTCCATAGAAGGCCCATGGCCCCCACGCAATGCCCGAAGAAATATATGCACACACTAGCATTTAGGGATGAGCAGCCGTTGCTCGAGCGACCTTTACTTCAGACAATACATCCTCCAAACGCAAGATATCAGATAATGCCAAAGGTGCAGGTCGTTCTGACATCCCAGATTCTCCTACTAGCACTAAAGTCAGCTCCCCCCAGCTCTCCCCAGTTACACGTCAATTCCACGTCATGATAAGTTTTGCACGCACAAGTAGGGTAAAGGTTCCTGCTGACCATGCAGACCCCCTCTATGCATCCACCCACCTATGACACACCTATGACTCATCAAGTGAACACCCATGTGTACGCCTTCTCACACGCCTTCTTTCACGCCCATGTGTTCTTATCTCTCTCTTTCACTTGCTCCGCCTAGAGCGCTCCGCCTTCTCTATCCATTTCAATGTATGTTTTAACTATATATAATGTGTTATGTGAATAAAGAATTCAGATGACGATCCTTCCTGAACCTTAGTGGTGATGGAACCCGATTCTCCAGTAGCTCGAGCTATTGCATTAAAGCCCTTTTGAATCGGACACCACGGACTCTGCCTCTCATTTTATGAGCAATCCTTATTAATGTATAGAAATTCCGACAGGGTAATTAATTATTTACCACATTAATCTGGCGCCCGAACAGGGACCAGTCCCCTTCCCCACGCGCCGGCGATGTAGGTCCAGCCCCCTACCCTTTCTACAGCCGTGACGGACTTCAAGTGTACACGACAGAGGAACTTCCTGCCTACTCCCTTAGGTCCACGGAGGAGACGGAGACTGCGACCAGGCATCCACACGAGGCGGTGAGGATTGCGGACCATCCCGACCAGAGCCCAAGCTGAGAGAGCAAGGTCCGAGGTATCCCGAGGCCCACCTGTTCCGAGGCGCATGTGCAGCAGAAGCAACAGCAGCAGTCCAGTCCAGTATCGAGTTTCCGAGGCCTTCAGTTTTGCTTCCCGGTGAGTACCGTTATTGGGAACGCATAGAGACGGGTTCATTTATTTGAGCTCGGTAAAGACGGGTCTGGGTACACAGACCCGGTAAAGACGTGTCCATTTAGGTGGATGCGGTAAAGACGTGTCTCTTTACGAGACCGGTATGGTTGTACTGTTTTGCAGTGCATAAAGTAAACAAGTTTTTCAGGATTGTGTTTTTCTATGTACTAGTTAGGATGTATCTGTTTTTAATGTTTTAATGCTGTGGTATGAATGATTGCTTTCAGTCTATTCTTGTGTATATTGTGTTTTCGTTCAAGTTAGTTCCAACATGCCACTGTTTTCGAAATTACGTCAGATAGGGACTAGGAAAGGGATACTCGAAGAGGCAGTTCCTGTCCCGCCTAGGGACACTCCTGGCCATTTTATGTACCAAAAGCACGGGTTAGATGCCATACTGTTTTTAGACTTATGGGTAGATTACACGAAGGATCTAGAC
This sequence comes from Lissotriton vulgaris, assembly GCF_964263255.1. Lineage (NCBI taxonomy): Eukaryota > Metazoa > Chordata > Amphibia > Caudata > Salamandridae > Lissotriton > Lissotriton vulgaris. The sequence continues at coordinate 887,462,553 of NC_141691.1, forward strand.
GAGAAATATAGATGGCCTGTCTCAGGGACATGGGATGATGATTGCATTATGAGAGTAGAGGAAGCACTATGGTAAAAGAAAGCTAGACAGTCCCAGAAAGATGCCATTGAGTTATGGCGTAAAGAAGCGCATAGGAGAACAGAGAAAGAAATCAACAAAGCAGAGAGGAGTAAAGAAACAGCAGAAAAAGCCAGAGAAAAAGAGCTAAAGGAAGAAGGTGAACGGGTTAAGGCAGAACAAGTAGATAGACAAAGAAATGCCCTTATTAAAGGCATGTATCCCGTCCTCGCCGAAGGACTACCTAAAGAGACCCCGGAAGTACCCAGTAATTTGCCGCCACCACTGATCCCGACCAAAGTCCATAGTCATAAACAGACAGCAGCGGACATTTTTCTTTCCTCCTATTTGGAAGACGCCGCTCCAGATTATGTTAATGCAAGCTTTCCTCCCCCTCCTCCTCCTGGCAACAATCCTAACAATCCTTTTCGCCATCCGCCCGTATCACAGGATCAACCCACACCAGTAGTGACACTGACAGTGAAAGACAACTCAAGTCAAGGGGCAGTGGGGGGGGGGGGGCCCACCACAGACATACTGCACACACCACCACCATCACGAACACTACATGAATTAGCATTACAACGAACGCCAAAAATGACAGCAACACCACTTAAACAAAATGTAACGATTACATATTGTATATATGATCCAGTACCAGGTGTAGGCTCAATGCTCATGTACTCAGTACGATTAAGACGCGTTGCAGACTATTTGATCACATTACCAGGCATGAAGGGCCATCTAGACAAAATATATCACTTCATTAGAACGGGGGAGGGACCCGAGAGTATACATGAGGCCATGGCACAAAGAAAGGTGGAGGTTCAATGCATGCTTTTACGTTTTTTGATTAATTGTCTGATCAGGGAACAAGACCAGCCAAATAAAGAAGTAACTAAAGGTATGATTGATTGGAGTGACAACATAGCTGCCGGTAAACATGATACAATGTCAAAGATAGAATGTATGTACAGGAAAATTCGTAAAGAAATTCTGAACTTACACAGGAAAGAGCAAGACGAGAAAGAGGACGACTTAGCCTCTGGAGAGGATGAGCCAGAAACAGAGGAAGTGGATAAAAGGAATTACGTAGGTAGAGCAAGACAGTTTGACAGGCCAAAGGGCCTAGATTACAGTAAACATGGCCCTCCCATACCAGAAAGATATTCCCTCGAACACCTATTCCAAGCTACTGAGAATGCACTGAAAAGACGAGTAGGGGGCGGTGAACCTCACACTATGCATGAACAGGAACTAGCCCGGTCAGCCGTTCAATGGGCTTGTAATTCTAAAATATATAATGATGACGTAGTGGCGCAAACGTTTTTAAGCCTCCCTCTGGAAGAACAGCGCTTAGCTGGTATTTACATGGTTCAACATCTAATCACATTGTACGAGAGCCAGCATTCTGATCCAGGTCCCTTGTATAAATTACTGGACGATTTACTCTTAGACAGATGGAGAGGCCTAGGTACCGAATTAATTAATGTCATTCTAGACCAACGACATAAGTACTTGACTTTTCTGACCACGCACTTGATTCCTGCCCCACACCGCGACAGAAAAACCTTCCACATAGACAGACAGAACCCCCTACGAGAGGTACATCCCGTTAGAAATTCAGCCAATGAGCTTCAACGAGTATACGTTTACACACCCTTGACGAAAATAGAGATACTGGAAATGAAAAAATTACTGCCCTGTCATGATAAAGACCCGGGGGGGTTCCACCGTGAATTAAAAGACATTCTCCGCATGGGGGATTACACATACGCTGTCATCATTAAATTATTAAAAGTACTGTTACCAGCAGGCATTTACGAAAAGCTTAAAGAAAAAGATTGGGAGGTGGGAGAGAAAAAGATCAGTTGGACAGAATTGGAAGATGAGGATAAACTCCAAGGCCCTGGTGTTGGTCTTGGGGAAAAAGCTAAAGCACTACCTGAACTATTGATACAGGTCTTGCCGAGATTATTGGTTACTAAAAAGGAAGATTGGGATGCTATTTCAGCCTGTAAACAGAAACCAGATGAAGACACCAGTGATTTTTATTCTAGATTCGAAAAATGTTTTATTATCAATAGTGGCCTTAAGACAAATAGTGAATCGTACCCACATCTTTTTGTGAGCAAATTAGTAGAGAATTCCCTACCCCCGATCAAAAATAGGGTACAGAAGGTTGAGAGTACCTGGCAAGCAAACAGTCCATCCCAAATGTTACAAATGTTACAATATCACCAGAACCGAATTAGAGAGGAACAGGAACACGAAAAGAGACGCATGAAAGATACGAAAATGAAAGTACTAGTAGCACAATCAGTACCAGCTGATGGCCATAAAAAGGGCACGGCACCTGTTAAAGGGAACTGTAATTATTGCAAGCAACCAGGTCACTATGTGAATGAATGTGCTGTCCTGAAACACAATATAGCTACAGGCAAGACAAAAGAAAGACCGCGTCCTCCTAGACAGGATAACACACCGCACAACACACAAACGCCACAGAACTCACAACAGACAGTAGCTACACCGCAACCCATTGCTGCCACACAACATGTCACGCAACAAATGTACCAGTATGCACAGTCAGACTACCCCGAATATCAACAGTACTCATGAAATAGCCTAGAGAGGGAGGTTGGCTTGCTCCTTATTGAGGTTCCTGTAGATCAAGAGGGTCCCTAAGTACATAGTCGTGTATTGGGAAAAGACAGAAAATTTCTGATTGACACAGGGGCGATCAGAACTACCATCAGTCATGACGACGTTCCAGGGGCACCCCTCTCAGGCTCACAGAATATTTCCCTGGGATTTTCAGGAAAGCCTATTGTTAACGAAGTGTCAAAGCCAGTTTCCTTAGGAGTCGGTCCATTGTCCCGTACTACAGACTTGTTACTTACTAAGTCATGTCCAGAAAATCTGCTTGGTATAAAGACATTGAAAGAACTAGGAGCAGTGATATGTTGTTCTCCGGAAGGAGTGAGATTGTTTTTACGTGTTTTTAAAGGACATTATGTGTTGAGAGATTTTGATCCCAGGCTCCAGAATGTACCACAGCATTTATGGGCGCAAGGTCCGACTGATGTAGGTTACATGCACATTACGCCACACCGTGTCACTCTCAAACAAGGAGTTGTACTGCCACGAATCCGACAATACAAGTTACCACCTGATGCCGTTGTAGCATTACTGAAAATTGTTGACGAACTCATTGCACAGGGAGTGGTTGTAGAAACTGACTCCAATGTATGTAATTCTCCGATCATCCCCATTCCTAAACAAACTGATCCAAATGCACCACCAGTCTACAGACTAGTGATTGACCTCCGAGAACTGAACAAATGCATAATACCCCAGTACCCAGTGGTCCCAGACATTTCTTCATTACTGACTGCAATTGATTCCGAAGCGACGTTCTTTACTGTAATCAATCTCAAGAACGCCTTCTTTAGTGTCCCAATACATCCAGAAAGCCAGTACCTCTTTGGATTCTGTTTAAATGGATGCAGCTTTAAATTTACGAGGGCTCCTCAAGGATTCACAGAAAGTCCTAGTATTTACAGTCAAGCATTGAAAAGACAACTAGACAGTATTCACATGCCTACCGACACCGCATTACTCCAATACATTGACGATCTCTTGATTACAGCACGAACAGAACTTGACTGCGAACGTGCATCACTGACAGTCTTATACTTCTTGGCAGACAAGGGGCACAAAGTGTCCCCTTCTAAGTTGCAATTCTGTGCACAGCAAGTGGTGTACCTTGGACACTTGCTGTCCAAGAGGGGTAGACAGCTGACACCAGACCGCATTCAGTTAATTACAAATCTTCCACAGCCCAAGACACAAAAGGAGGTACGGGCCTTCATTGGCCTCACTTCTTACTGCAGACAATGGATTCCCCAGTATGCATACCTAGCCAAGCCACTCATACAGTTGACAACACAGGAGGCAGCGTCTTCGACTGTCCTCCCCTGGACTCAAGAACATACACTCGCATTTGATGAATTGAAACAAGCTCTATGTCAAGCACCAGTTTTAGCGACTCCATGTTACAGCAAGCCTTTTACACTTTTTGTCACTGAACGCGAAGGTACAGCATTATCTGTCCTTACACAAGATCAAGCAGGAAAACACAAGCCTTGTGCTTATTTTTCTAGTACATTGGATCCAGTGGCCCAGGCTCTACCTGCGTGCCTGAAATCAGTTGCAGCAACAGCCCTAGCAATCAGACAGAGTGACTCCATAGTGTTAGGACACCCCCTGACAGTACAGGTTCCACACTCAGTGGAAGTTCTCTTGAACAGGACTCAGACACAACACCTGACTATAGCAAGATTGACAGGATATGAACTGACATTATTCCAGCCACACATAGAGATCAGACGATGCAACACCCTGAACCCTGCTACACTCTTGCCCTCAAGCACAGCAGACACCGCACCACATGACTGTGTGGAAGTAGTTAATACCGTAACGAAGCCAAGACAAGACTTGACAGACATTGCACTGCCAGACCCAGACCTGACACTTTATGTGGATGGTTCATGCATGAGAACAAGCACAGGAGAGTTAGTGGCCGCATATGCAGTGACCACTGATACTGAAGTCATAGAGACACATCGAATTGACACATTGTCTGCCCAAGCAGCAGAGCTCATCGCTCTGACCCAAGCCTGCATACGAGCCAAGAACTTGAAAGTAAACATATACACAGACTCACAGTATGCCTTCGGAGTCGTTCACGACTTCGGATTCCTCTGGCAGGAGAGAGGTTTTCTGACCTCTCATGGGGCCAAAATACAGCATGGTCCCCTCATTCAGGCTCTGTTAGATGCAATACACTTGCCTACAGCCATAGCCATCATGAAGTGAAAAGCACATACCAAAGTCACAGACACCATTTCCCAGGGTAACGACCTGGCAGATCGAACAGCTAAACTCGCAGCCCAGACTCCAACAGACATTCCCACAGACATGACAAAGACAGAAGTACCATCACTGACGAACTGCATGACAGTCAGGGATCCCTCACAAGATGTACTCGACATACAGACACATGCCACTCCAGACGAAATCAAGAAATGGACTGAACAAGGAGGGGTCCAGACTGAACAGGGTTGGATGACAAAAGGTAAAGCCACATGGTTTCTCCCTGACTCCATGGTTCAAGTTATCATAAATACAGCACATAGTCCAGCACACTTAGGAGAAAAGGCTATGTTAGACAGTTTACAGAATATCTGGTTCAACAAACACCTGCGTGCAGCAGCAAAACAGAAAGTGCGTACCTGCATGATCTGTTGTCAGTTCAATCCAGGCAAAGGCATTCCCGTGGAAAAAGGTGGATTTCATCCTCCTGACCACCCTTTTGAAGTCCTCCAGATGGATTACATTCAGATGGACAGATGTCGAGGATACAAGTATGTCCTCGTAGTTGTATGTGCACTATCTAGATAGACAGAAGCGTACTCAGTCCCAGATTACACTGCTGTGACCACTGCCAGGCAGTTGGTCCGTGAATTCTTTCCGCGATACGGCTTGCCCCGTGTTGTGTTCTCAGATAACGGTCAGCCATTCTCCTCTGAATTAATGAAACAAGTATCTCTTCTGTTAGGGTACCAGAGGAGATTCCATTGCGTACGACACCCAGAGGCAGCAGGTCTCGTCGAGAGACACAATCAGACACTTAAAACCAAATTAGCGAAGGTCTGTGCAGAAAAAGGCGTGGATTGGATGGTAGCCTTGCCGGTTGCCCTCTTTTACATGCGTATGGTAGCTCATTCCAGAACAGGACTGTCCCCGTACGAGGTGGTTTTTGGTAGACCGCCGAATATGTGGGGTACGCCTATGGCAAAAAGAATTACGGATGTCGACAGTAATATGCTGACAGATTACCTGGCTTCCTTGATGTCTGCACTCCTTTCTTGTCGTTCACAGGTTGCAGCCGCCTTCCCCGACAACACCCAGGTGAAAGAACATTCGATTGTCCCTGGGGATACTGTCTTCGTTCGAAACTTTGATTGTTCAAGTCCTCTCGAGCCCCGCTGGCGTGCACCGAAGCTGGTACTGTTAACAACGAGGACCGCCGTCAAGGTCGAGGGAAGAAAGGGCTGGATTCATGCCCACCACGTGAAACGCTTCCATGGACTTGGATCAGTAAAGGAAATTAAGGACTGCCCAGATATCAGTGACTCAAAACTCCCTTTGCTAGAAAAGACTCCGCAACAGGAGTAAAAATTGAAGCTACGGTCTAGTAAGTCAGACAGTGTTTAATTGTTTAAGTCCCCCTCGGGTGAAGCGGTTAGACAGGTTCCTGACATGTATAAGATCGTAGACCCAAATAGACAGAGAGATAGACAGAGAGAGATGAAAGAGAAATACTGCAAAACCTTACGCAGCAGATGCATAGTAACTCTGATCATTATGTTTTTTCTAAGTATATCGATTATATGTATAAGCTTGACGCTACATGTTTTCTTTCCTCCTCTTGGTTCACATATACATTCTTCCTTCAATGACACCGTAGAGCACACATTCAGTGATTTGCCACTCCATGAATTGTCATATAGACTAGCACTGCGCAACAATACTTTTATTCGCATGTTACACCATTCTCACCAGACCAGCAATGTAACGAATTGCTGGGTATGTGGCCGACTCCCACCTTATCAGAAAACGAAAGGAGTTCTGCCTCTCTTTCCTTATCCGTTCTCACACAATGGTTCGTGCGGAGCATGGTTTGCTTTAATGTCATCAACACAAGACAGAAAGTTTACAGATTCCCAGAGTGAATGGATTTGGGGGGACCTGAACATAGTAATGAATAAGGCATGTTTCCCCGACAAAGATGGTTTTCCCCAAAGGAAAGGCACAGATCTAGAAAATGACGTGTATGAACTAGGAAATGTTTCCCTTAACCTCATGATTCTGAATGTCCAGTCCGAGACAGATATAGGTTCACCGTTCATAACAGTTTTGCCAGTAAAAGGTGAATTATGCGTTAGAAAGAATGGTTCGGTACACTTAGGACACAGTGATTGTAATACTGTGGTCGAATTCAATGATAAAGGAAAGTCTACTTTTAAAGCCTCTCGACATTCCTATTTCATTTGCGGTCAGACAGCCTATGTACGTCTGCCTCTAGACTGGGGTGGGACGTGTTATATAGCGTTCCTACTGCCACCTGTTTTTCTAGCCCCATCCCATTATCATCGAGACTCACGACTAGTACATGTTAGACACAAGAGGAAGACCGATTCCCCAATTGTCGATCAGACTGAGACAGCATTGGAGCAATATACAGATTTCAATAAAGGATTCTTTTTCTTCATAGGTCCCGTCCAAAACAGTAAATTAATACGCAGATTGACAAGAACTTTGGAAGCAGTAGTGAATGAGACTACTCCTGCTTTAGGTAACTTGACAGAGGAGCAGTCTGCTATGAGACTCGTTGTTCTTCAGAACCGCCTTGTTCTTGACGTCATCCTGGCCGATAGGGGCGGGCTTGTAGAGTGATCGGCTCCAGTTGTTGTGTGTTTATTCCAAATAACGCACCATCCGTGTATGCAGCAATAACGAGGCTCCATAAGATAGCTCACGAGATACACCAGAATCCAGGCACCTGGACTTGGTCCGGTTGGCTCTGGAGTGTGATATCAGCCTGGGGATGGAAAGTACTGTCATTCCTAGGAATAATACTACTAGTTATATTCAGTTGCTGTCTCTGTCTGCAATGTGGCGTAGCGATTTGCGGCTTGTGTGCCACTGCCTGTATTCCCCGTCCACGTTCACGTTCCCGTGCACAAATGAAAAAAAGACGAGCAAATGATGCTATATGAACAAATAGATGGTCTCATGAATATAGATGTGTCCTGAAGGGCACAGTAGGGGACAAGGAGGGAATGAGGAAATAGACATTTTACGTGGCCAGTGTGTCCCCCACTTGCACCCTATCTATGTACCAATGCCCCATGTATGTCCATGTCATCATGTAATTCCCTTCTCATGACTGTAATAATAATGCCTCTGCATTTCCGTCCAATGTTAGCATGTCAGTTATTAGGCCCTCCATGAATGAAACGTTAATTCTGCACTGAGGCCTATGTTGCCAATGCATTTACATGGTACACGTTTGAAAGTCAAGATGCACACGTTTTTGTGGCACAGCCGAGCCAGGACCCGAATTCAGGCTCCGAGCCTCCTGATACTCTGAAAGCTGCAGTTTAGTTATGTATCCCTGACCTCTCACTTACTTCCTGCTCAGCCGAGAGGTGCCCAGCCTGGCCTGCCAAAGACAGTATTTTGCCTACAGTTATCTGCTCAGCTCCACAGAAAACACATTCCAGTCTAGTGAAAGGGGTAAACATATTCCGCCTGCAGAAGATAGGGCCTAGCCTTTCTGTCTCCATTCTGTCTCCATTCAAGTGATTTACTGAACCCATTTCCATAGAAGGCCCATGGCCCCCACGCAATGCCCGAAGAAATATATGCACACACTAGCATTTAGTGATCAGCAGCCTTTGCTCGAGTGACCTTTACTTCAGACAAAACATCCTCCAAACGCAAGATATCAGATAATGCCAAAGGTGCAGGTCGTTCTGACATCCCAGATTCTCCTACTAGCACTAAAGTCAGCTCCCCCCCAGCTCTCCCCAGTTACACGTCAATTCCACGTCATGACTAGTTTTGCGCGCACAAGTAGGGTAAAGGTTCCTGCTGACCATGCAGACCCCCTCTATGCATCCACCCACCTATGACACACCTATGACTCATCAAGTGAACACCCATGTGTACGCCTCCTCACACGCCTTCTTTCACGCCCATGTGTTCTTATCTCTCTCTTTCACTTGCTCCGCCTAGAGCGCTCCGCCTTCTCTATCCATTTCAATGTATGTTTTAACTATATATAATGTGTTATGTGAATAAAGAATTCAGATGACGATCCTTCCTGAACCTTAGTGGTGATGGAACCCGATTCTCCAGTAGCTCGAGCTATTGCATTAAAGCCCTTTTGAATCGGACACCACGGACTCTGCCTCTCATTTTATGAGCAATCCTTATTAATGTATAGAAATTCCGACAGGGTAATTAATTATTTACCACACACCAGATCTTGTGCTGTATCGTTTTTAGTGCAATATTTACAGCTAAGAAAATGTCCATGATGTGTCCAAATGATAAACAGTATGTAGGACAGGAATATTCTGAAACACCTAGAGAGACACAACAGTCACTGGTGTCATTGTGGCATCACAGACATAACACTACACAAAACATACATATGAGACTACAGGCATACAAGACCATGTGCAGAAGGTGTTAACAAATAGAGTCCAGCATACCTCCACATGTGGAACATCAATACCACCTTTCCTACACAGAGGTGACTCAACATGTGCCTGTCTGGACCATCCGCAGATAGCCCTGCACAACAACAAACACAACAGACAATGTACAAGTCGTACATCTTTACACACCTTCAAGTGAAGTTGTGGTTGATGAGCTGTTGATGCATGTCAACTCCTTCCTCCTCTCCACTGTCCTCATCACTGGACTCATGGCCCTAAACAGGCGGGGGACTTGGGTCCTCATCATCGTCCAGGAGCAGGGAGATCCCCTTGTGAATGGCCAGGTTGTCCAGCATACAGCATGCCACAACGATCTTGCAGACCTTGCCAGGCGAGTATGCCAGTGCTCCTCCTGTCCTGTCAAGGCAGCGAAATCTCGATTTGAGTAGGCCAAAAGTGCGCTCAATGACACGTCGGGTCCTGCCATGGGCCTCATTGTACCTGATGTCAGTCGGGGTCCTGGGATTCCATAGTGGGCTTAGCAGCCATTGCTGACTGGGATATGCAGAGTCACCTAGGAAAGACAAACACACATTGCAATGTTGCACAGGCAGAGGGCAGCAGGTCTCACACACAGCATACCATACCATTAGCAATACTCTCCCACAATACAAGCATGCTCGGGTACCAGATTTGCCATCATCCGGGGCACAATGCTGGTCCTCAGGTTGTAAGAATCATGGGCAAAGCCAGGGAATCTTGCACACACATGTGATATGGGCATATCCACAAGGCACACCACCTGCATATTGATCGAATGATAATGTTTCCGATTTCTGAAAATGTGCTCACTCGCCTGTGGTGGCAACAAACCTGCATGGGTGCAATCGATGGCACCAACAACATGTGGGATGTGCCCAAGGGGATAGAAGTTACCCTTCACACCGGCCAATTCTGCTCCCCTAGGGAAATGTATGTATCTATCCTTAAAGAACATCATGGCTGCAAGTACATCCCTCAGCACCAGGCTGAACATGGGTTGCAACATCCCTGCAGCGCTGACCACAGTCTCCTCAAAGGAACCAGTAGCAAAAAAGTGGAGGGCTGTCATCACTTTGTATGTGGGTGTGAATGCTGTTGGGTAGTGGCGACGAGGCTGCAGGTGGGGCTCCAACAGATCACAATGGGTCTTGAGTGTCGGTCTGTCAAGGCGAAACTTGCGAATGATCGCTATAACCTCGATGTCCTCCAGCACCGTCAGGTGACGTATGAGATTAGGCCTCAATCTAGTTGAAATGTAAATGGACACATGTCACTGACAACCATCCTGAGATGGACACTGCAAATACATGTAAAGATGTGACGGTAAAGCAAAGACTGCCATGAGATATGCATGGCACACCATGTCACATGGGTGGACATAGGGCACACCTATCATTTAGCAATACAGAAGTGCCACAAACAACACATTGGTCAATGTGAATGCACACATACAGAAACACACATTACACATTAGTACGCCTTGTACCGTACCATCCAACAACGTGTGTAAGATGATCATGACTGTCTCATTTCCATCTGCTGTACCTGTCACACATTAATACATGTATGTAACTTGGCACACATCCAAAACACAATGATGACAGTAGCAGTAAAAATGTCCCTAGTGTGCATGAGCTTCAAATGCAAGCAGAAGTAAGTGACAATACCATACAGTGGGACAAGCATTGCCAAGGTCAGCACTGACACACAACACATTGATTTCGAACACATTATTCACACCAGCATTACACTGTGTAGCGTGATCAACCATCAAATGCCTAAGTGACATGGGAGGGACCACAGACCAATGTGCCTCACACATAACCTGTGTCCACCTGTGTATCATATGTGATAATGCCATTGTGTGCCCTATCATGTGCCCTTAACCAGGTTGCTGCTGTCTACTGATGAAATGTTCACGATGGACATTGCCACAGCATTTGCCTCAAATCACTGTAGCTACCGCCTGGCCCCGGCGGTGCAACACCAGCACCCCCCCTTTCACAAGTGCAGTAGCTATTGGCTTATGGACATGTGTAGATGGTGGTGGGCATGCTCCACCGCCCAAATCGTGGTAGCTACAGCCTGGCCCCGGCGGTGTGACACCAGCACCACCCCTTTCACAAGTGTGGTAGCCATTGGAATATGGACATGTGTAGATGGCGGTGGGCATGTTCCACCACCCAAATCGCAGTAGCTACCGCCTGGCCCCATCGGTGCAACACCAGCACCACCCCTTTCACAAGTGTGGTAGCCATTGTTATATGGACATGTGTAGATGGCGGTGGGCATTCTGCTGCCCAAATCGTGGTAGATACCGCCTGGCCCCGGCAGTGCGACACCAGCACCACCCCTTTCACAAGTGCAGTAGCCATTGGCATTTGGACATGTGTAGATGGCGGTGGGCATGCTCCGCATCCCAAATCGCGGTAGCTACCACCTGGCCCCAGCGGTGCATCACCGCCATGAAGCATTGCCTACAGCCAATGGGAGCGACGATCGCTGTGGCATGATGCAGTATTGAAAATCGCGGTATGCATGCTCCGCCACCGCGGAGGCGGTCATTGGATGAATTTGAACGATGCACCATCGCGGTAGCGCACCCCGGGACCCTGCTGTGCATCACCGTCAAGGAGCATTGCCTACAGCCAATGGGAGCGATGATCACGGTGGCATGATGCAGTTTTGAAAATCGCGTTATGCCTGCTCCGCCACCGCGGAGGCGGTCATTGGATGAATTTGAATGAGGTAGAACTACACAAACAATTGTTGCAGCTTTGCAGCTTAGAAATGACCCCAGGGGGCTATAAATCTGTGGGAGTGAGCCTCACATTTCCACTGCTCACAGAGCCTGCTGCCTGGGACCCTCTCCTGCTGCTGCCTGGGACCCTCTCCTGCCTGAAGTGCCTGCTGCCTAGGACCCTCTCCTGCTGCTGCCTGGGACCCCTCACCAGTCACTACCAACACAGGTGTTCCGTGGCCACAGGGGTGGCAAGGACAGAGAAGATCCTTGCCAGTCCATTCACAAGCGAGGAGCTGGAGGTCCTGGTGGACGAGGTGCTGGCACAGTACCCAAGGCTGTATGGTGACCCAAAGTAGTGGTAAGTCATTGTTGAGGTAGCTGTAGGGCAGGTGAGGTGTCAGACATGTACTTGAGCTGCAGCATGATATGCCTGAGGGTGTGGGGTTGTGTCATACACTGACAAACAAGCTGTCCCCAGGGCGAGGTAGTGTGTGTGTCCCAATGTCACTGTTTTACCTGCCTGCAGTTCTCTGTGTGAGAGGTGTGTTTTATATTATCAGCCATCAAGGGCCACAGGATGTTGGACATGTAGGTGCCAGGACAGGAATTGCTTGGGAGATTGTTTCTGTGTGCCACTATTGGCTGAATCACTATGAACCCAGAGACTCGGCCCAGTGCCTGCACACAGTGCTTCAAAACACACACAGGTATGAATGTGATATATGTAGTGTGCAGACATGCATGGGACTGGTGATGTCTGCAAGCCAACGAGGGTGTTCAGTGCAGTCATCCTGCATGTGTGTGTGTGATTATCTGGGACCCTGTACGCCCTCATGAATGCATGCAATCACATGGTTTTGGCCCATGCAGAGTGCCCTTGTGAGGTATCCCCCAGTATGTGATGTTGGGAGTTTAAAAATAGTCATGAGTAGGTGTCTTGCTACTGTGGTGATAGATGTTGGTACATGACACTGTGTGACTGATCATTTCCCCTTCTTCTCTCCCATACCTGCAGCTCAATGTACACCAGCGTAAGGCTGTGTGGAGGGCCATTGCAGCAAAGGTGCGAGCCCTGGGGGTCTCCAACAGATGACGCACACACTGCCAAAAGAGGTGGGACGACATCAGCCAGCTTACAAAAACCGTGGCTGAGATGACATTGGGTATGATACCGCGCAGTGGGCATTTAGCACGGCGCAACATGACTCCACTGATGGTCCGCATATTGGCAGTGACTCATCCTGAGCTGGATGCACGTCTGAAGGAGCATCGGCAAAAAGGCAGGGGTGAGTTTTTGGGGAGGGTGACTGTGGCTGGGAGTGGATGCATGTGTACAGGGCCTGTTGCAGCGGGGGACCATGTGATGTTCGTGTGGTGAAGTTGTGCTGTGTGATGTGAGTGTCTGCTGGGATGTGTGTCATTGTTATGCATTGTGACAAAATTCCCTCACAAAGGTGACCCTCCATGATGTTCTTCCTCATTGCCAGATGTGTAAAGATACACATGGTACTTCAGCATTGGTAGAGTGTGAGGAATCTATAAGGGTGGGAACAGCAGGGTCTACTATCTGAGTGTGAGTTCTTGTATGCATACTTTGCATGCACCATGACCGTTGAGGCCCGCACATCTGACAACAAGGTGGCCCAGAGTACCAAATGATATCTGGTATGGCCCAATTGGCATTGTGTCCAGTCATGTCCTAATGGGGGGGGTGGGTGCTTTCCCCTCCTGTACCCTGAAGGTATGTCTGTAGTAATGAGTGTTGTCCACAAATCAGGCCCCTAGGTGTGGGCTGGTCAAGTTGTATGTCTGGTACACTTAATCCACAGGCAGGGTGTTGTGGTGTGTGTCCTCAACATCGCTCAGTCATGGCAGAGATTCAGTGTTACAGGCACTGTAGTAGTCTATGTAGTGTGGTGCTGCTATGCGATTGCAGGGTGTGTTGTTCAGCATGTCGATTTGGGCATCTCCTGTACTGCAGTGATTGGATGGGTTTGTCCTGATATTGACAATAACACAACATTGTCTCTCTCTCTCATGCAGAATCAACTGTGGACACGGAGGACCGGGACCTGGAAACCAGTCGTGGCTAAAGTAGCCCCACAGCTGCACTGAAGGCCAGTGAAACAGAGCTCACCAGTGCATCTGAGGGGACCGTAGTATGCAGGAGGAATCCATGCCTGAGACACAGAGTACTACTTAATCTGATGCCAGCGGTGATGCATCTTTGTTGTTAGGCACAGGGGATGGTGAGTTAGCGTCATCATCTACCACACAGCGGCCAGTGGCCAGCCTCCCATCCACTTCCTCTGGTGCTGCCCGTATCCGTGTCCGTAAGAGGGGACGAGTTACATTCACACATGGCACCGCTGAGCCTGCACCTGTACCCCCTGCTGCCCTCACTGCAGAGTCAGTAGAGCTCCTGCGCCAGCTTTGTATGGGCCAGACTGCCCTGATCAATGCCTTCAGAGAGCATGACAAGAAATTAGGCAAGGTGGTTGCATACATGGAGGGTATACACTGTGACTTGTGAGGGCTACACCTTACAGTCCAGGCTTTGTCATCCGCAGTGATGTCTACCCTTCACCAGGCACATGGTCCCATTCCTGCTCAGGTGCCTTTATCCACCCCCCAGTCAGTGGCCACATTTGATGCAAGTGACCACGGTGCACATGCGTCACAAACACGATGCAGCACAAGGAGCACACAGCAAGCACAACCCAAACGGTCCCGCCCACAAACACCATCCCCTAGAAAGAGCAGAGCCACCTCAGAATGCATACACAAGAGCTCGTCAGGGAAGAGCAAGGACGATACAGCAGTGAGGGTGGCATCAGGCTCCCATGCCTCAGAGGCATCACCATCCCTAAACCTCATACAGAAGTAGGCGTGCAGTGTCTATACTGTGGTGTTGTTTGGCAAGGGTACACCTAGGAAGGGCACAGGGCAACATCCCCCCACCATGTCAACTCCTAATCCAAGCCCAGTGAAGCATGTGGAAGTGGGCACTGTAGGTGAGAAACCTGGCAAGGAGGCGAAGGAGGGCACCGTAGGTGCTACACCTGGCAAACACACAAAGGAGGGCACTGTAGGTGGGACACCTGGCAAACACACAAAGGAGGGCACTGTAGGTGGGACACCTGGCAAACACACAAAGGAGAGCACTCTAGGTGGGACACCAGGCAAACAGGCAAAGGAGAGCACTGTAGGTGGGACACCAGGCAAACAGGGAAAGGTGGTCCAGAGGCATAGGCAGACAAAGCATTCCGCAGGATCCAGCACATCACCAGAGGGAGTGCCAGTGTCTGCAACAGAGGCGGAACTGTTGGTGTGTGTGCCTGTTGTGTCTTCACCAGTTCCCATTAACCCCAGGGAGGCCATTTAATATTCCCAATAAGTGGAAGGCACTGCTCCAACCTCACCCACCCACACTGTGTCACAGGTCTGCATGACTCCACCTCCACCTGCCACTATACCATCTGGTCCAAACAGCCCTCCAGCTTGCCAAACCACTAAAAGGCCTACATCATCTGTGCCTCTGTCTCCCCAGTCAAGTGCTCCTGCTGTCCCCGACACACAGCCAGCTCCAAGCCCGCAAGACACACAGATGTGAATTGCAGTCCCCCTCATACAACTATCGCTCATACAGGTGTGCTAGTCCTGGCCATTGTTTGTCACCTGGGGGTGTTGCTGGCCATGGAAGGCTACAATCACACACAAACACTGTGCAGCTTATCATGTCCTGACTCTGCACTTCTCCCTGGCCACTGGCCTTGTCACTCACTGCTGATCTGCCCTTGCCTGTGCAGCTCTCATGTCCTGACTCTGCACTTCTCCCTGGCCACTGGCCTTGTCACTCACTGCTGCTCTGCCCTTGCCTGTGCAGCTTCACATGTACTTGTTGTGCTCCCTGCAGTTGACACTGGCCCTGTTGCTCTGCTGTGTTGGACTCCCCCCTGCTCCATGGACACTGGCCCTGCTGCTCTGCTGTGTTGGACTCCCCCCTGTGACATGGACACTGGCGCTGCTGCTCTGCTGTGTTGGACTCCCCCATGTGCCATGGACACTGGCCCTGTTGCTCTGCTGTGTGGACTCCCCCTGTGCCATGGACACTGTCCCTGTTGCTCTGCTGTGTTGGGCTCTCACCTGTGCCATGGACATTGGCCCTGCTGCTCTGCTGTGTTGGACTCCCCCCTGTGCCATGGACACTGGCCCTGTTGCTCTGCTGTGTTGGACTCCCCCCTGTGCCATGGACACTGGGCCTGTTGCTCTGCTGTGTTTGACTCCCCCCTGTGCCATGGACACTGGCCTTCCTGTTTGTAGTTTGCCTGTGCAGATTGTATTGCATTTAAACAGCATTGTGTGCCTTGCTCTTGTCTACTGTTGTTCTACTGTCACATCGGTGCAATATGTCAATAAAGACAGTTACTCATGTTGTCTGTTTTGTCAGTGTCATTGCAGAATAAAGTTATTTTTGGCTGTGCATTTCGTTGCCTGTGCCCCGTGCTGAATGTGTCCCTTCAACATTACCAAGCTGTTTGCCTGCATCACATTTTTAGACAGGGGTAACAGGGTCTTCAGTCCATTCAGACACTGATACTTGTGTTATCTGTATTGCATCTTTTGCCTGTCATGCAATTCTCTGTGTAGTGGTTTTCTATTGTTGGCTACGTTGTTGCCATGTCAGCTTGGGGTACAGTGCCCCAAGCTGACATGGGTGTGATGGTGTGCACATGTTTGCATGCAGGCTGGGCAAGCTTATGATGTATGTGTGTTATTCCTGTATCTGTGCCCAGCTGTGTATGTGTATGGTCATTTTGTGTTGGCCCTCTGTCATGGTCCCCTGGACTACATGTGATGTGCGCTCTTGGGTGATGATGAGGTGTGCAGTGTGAAGGTTGTGACTTTGTGGTGGTTGTGGATGTGTGTGTGCCCCTGGATTGTGATGGCCACACATGTCTCACCCAGGAGGTGTGTGCCTGTTTTTTGTATTGTCCTGCCCTGTGTAAATGATTGTATGCAGTTGTGTGAGTTGTCTGGAGTGCACTGTGCAGTGTGTTGTTGTGTCCATGCAGTTCTGTGTGACTCTTCCTTGTTGGTTTTGTCAATTATGGGTGTGAACTGTGTGTGACTTGCACTTCAGTTCTGTGATAGTTTGATGATCAACCTGTCTGGAGTGTGTTTGCGTAGACTGTGTGGCCTTGCTGCTCCTCACTGGCATTGTGTTTGTGTTTGTCATGCATTTCAGGCACATGGTGCCTTTTATCCTCCTGCATGGCATGGTGTGTATGGTGCACTGCCATCACCTATGTGTGCCACTTGTGCCTGGCCATTGTAGGTCTGCACTACCTCTATTTGTGTAGGATACAACACTTACATGTCTACTTCTGACATGGTAGTCAGCTGACTTGAATGTCAGATATCCCCTTGGTTTACATGTGTATGTACCTCCACTTCACTTGTTTGAGGGACTGTGCCATGTGGTGCAGTTCTTGGGCCTGGAGTGTTGTTCCACATTGGACCTTGCCCAACTGGTTTATGTGTGATGTTTTTGTGCTGTATGTCTAGTGTGGATTGTTCATGTGAACTACAGCTGTGTGTGCTGCCCAGAGATCTGGTGGAGATGGTTGTGCTCTTGTGTCCCAGAGTGGTGCATCCTGTTGTTGTTGAGTTGGATGTATGTGTGTAGGATGTTGTATTGCTTGACTTCCTGTGTGTGCTGTTGTATTTGTGCTGTACTGATTTGTGATGTGCTTGTTGAGGTTGTATCAGTCATGTCTGTGTGTGGCTGTTGTGCTTGTTTTGCACTGGCTGCTTGTTGTACATACAGTGGTGTGTGTCTGTGGCCTTGGCATTGACTGATGTGCATCCCCTGATGACCTGTGGTGTTTGTAGATTTTTGCTTTCATGTGCATGTGTGGTTGGTTTGATGTGGCAGTGTGGGTCTGTGCAGGGGCCCTGCTTGTGTAATTTGTGGTCTGTTGTGTGTGTTGTGTTCTTGAGTGATGATGTTGTGCACTCATGTTGTGTTTGTGCTGCCATTGCCCTTTCACAGTTTCGCTGTCAGGGTATGTCTGTTTCTGATATGATTCTGTATGTGTTCCTGTGCTGTTTGTGTGTTGTCTTTATGCAGGCTTCAGTTCAGGCGTCCCTGTGTGTGTGTTCTGTTTGTTCCTACACCCAGGGTGTGTGTTTGTTTGTGTGTGTTTGTGCTGGGAGGTGTTGTGTGTTCCTTGCCAGCCACTCCTGCAGTGGCTGTGTCCCTGGTTGTTTTTTTTTGTTTTGTCCTCATTTGCATTGGCAATCTTTGAGAAGCGCCAGCCACCATGTGTATCTATTCCAAGCAATTTCGGGGGTTTTATCTGGATGTTAAGACTGGACCAAGATACGATGGAATAAGTGGCGGAAGGAACATCCACAGAGAGAGGATAGAAGGTTTTACTCCATCAAGGTGTTTTATGACCTGCGGACCATACTGTTTAAGCGAGGAGACCTACGGAACTGGCCCATGGAGTTAAAGAAAGGCATAATCATAGGACCCGGGGGAAAAAACAAACCCCGGAAATCCTACTGCCAATATATCAGGAGATCCCAGAAGGCACACTTCTTCCTACTACGAGATCTAGCTAAATCCAACCTAGACACTGCGTATAGTGAAGTCAGCCAGCCTGAGTAAGATGGGGCAGCGCTGTCCACCCAGAATTTACATATTTCTCTTCTAGCCATAAGAATTACATAAAAGAGGAGAGATCTAGCTTGGCCTGTGACATTGTCGTCAATACCTGGTGGAGAAGTGTGGCTCAATGGTTAGAGCGGCAGATCCTGATGCAGAGGTCTAGCCTGGGACCAGGGTTCAATTCCCCGCCTCGGTGGGTCTTGGCCTCAAAAATTCCACGGACCTGATAATTCTCACATTGGTGCCTATTCCAATCATGGAGTCCAACTCTGCAACTCTGGGCAATAGCTTGCTTAATCTCCACAACGGCCCCCACAACGCTAGGGATGCCTGGCCTCCACCTTGGGGGTGCCCAGGAGTGGACGTCTCACAGGGAAAGCCAGGATGGGTTCCACAGTGGTATTCGTACAAGCGCCTTGAGACCCTTGCGGGTGAGTAGTGCGCTATACAAGTATCAGTTTACATTTACATTTACCGAAGATAATTAAAGGAAGATTGAAAGTCAGTGAAGTCTTCAAGATGGAGTCCAAAGTATTTTTCACCTCAGCCCAAAAGGAGCTTATTAGCGGACAATCCTTGAACATATGAACATACGATGCTTCGGGAAGGCCACATTTATTACAAACTTTCGCAGACAAAAATCTTGACAGTTTTAGAGGGGAAAAATATGCCCTATGTGCAGCAAAAAGATGATTACGTTTCAGCCAAGCAGGTTTTACTATTTTATGCAAGAGACTGAATGACTCCACCCAAGCATCCTTACACTGTAAGCTTATCTCATCTCCCCATAATTCGTCGGCCAATTTAAAGTCGCCATCTACCTCCTCCTCGATTTCCCAGTACCAAAGTGCAACCTCCTTCGTACCCTGGGGCATGAACACTAGAAGTTCCTCAATGTTACTATCTTTACTCAGGAGATTATCTTTCCTAAGTTGTGCCTGTGCCCAACTCTTCATCTGTACATATTTGAATCTGGAAAGACCTGGGCCCACTGATCCCTGTAGATCTTCCCAGGACAGAATACATTGCCCGCACAGCACATCACCCCAGTTATAGATATCCGCGTCCCTCACCGGGACAATCAAGTTATCCCGGAAACAAAGGGGTGTAGCAGGGGAGTCCCATATAGGTGCAAAATTTGAGTAATAGCTGAGCCCCACCTTCTTTCTTATAGATGCCCAGATTTTAGCTAATGAATAAAGAATTTTTAACTTAATTTTTTAAAAATATTTATGATCTCCAAATTTAAACAAAAAACCTTCTTCCGGTAGACCTTCTCCTTTCAACAAGGCCCGAAACAATTCACCGCCTGATGAGTTGGTAGGTACCTTTAGGAGCATTCGCGAATGCAAAAGCTGGAAGGCCCAGGCGTAATATTGTAGGTCCGGTAGAGCAAAGCCTCCTTTTGCCCTCCTCCGCCTAAGCTTCTTCCACGCAAGTCTTGTTGTTTTGTATTTCCAGATGAAGGAATTTAATTCCCCTTGACATTTCTCTATTTGCTTGGTGTCAAAAGCCAGAGGGATAGCATTAAAGAGAAATGTGATCTTAGGCAAGATGGACATTTTTACTATATTAATCCTCCCCAGAATAGACAAAGGGAGGAGAGCCCAATACTTCATCTGCTTTTGGCATTCCCTGAACACCCGATCCAAGTTCTCTTCAGGGATCTTGCCTACCTCTTGCGTGATTCTTATCCCCAAATATCTCAAAGAGGAACTTACATTAAGTTGTGTGCTAGGGATATTCCATGTCATAATTTCAGTCTTGTTGGGGTTTATTTCGTATCCTGAGAACTTGCCGAATTCAATCGCCCGATTAATCACTGTTGGAAAGGCTAAGTCGGGGTCAGCTGTCATGATTAGGATATCATCAGCATATAATGCCACCCGCTTTTCCCATCCTCCAAATTTAAAGGGAATGATGTTAAGCTCTTCCCTTAGGACCTGAGCAAAAGGCTCGATATAAAGGTTAAAAAGAAGTGGGGAAAGCGGGCAACCCTGCCTTGTACCTCTCGTGATGTTAAATATATCAGACAGAGAGCTGTTCACCAATAGTCTGGCAGTCGGGGTCTTATACAAGAGTTTGATAGAATCTGTCTCCCAAATTAAATTTTGCCATGACCTCAGACAGATAAGCCCAATTAACCCTGTCGAAAGCTTTTGTTGCATCGAGGGTAAACACAGCAAACAGGAGTGAGAAGGTGGATGCCATATCTATAGCTCCAACCAGATCGTACGCTAAATCCGATAATTGATGGCCCTTGATAAAGCCTTTTTGATCCGAGTGAATGATGTTACCTACAACTCCCCCCAGACTGTTTGACAAAATAGACGCAAAGATCTTATAATCGCTATTGAGGAGGGAAATAGGACGATAGGATCCGCAGTCATTTGGATCCTTCCCGGGCTTAAGAATCAACACTACTGTGGCCTCACTCCACAAGCTAGGGGGATCCTTTCCTTTGATAAGGATATCATTGAAGATTGTCACCAAAATCGGAGCAATGTCTTCCTTAAGTACAGGGTAGAGCTCACCTGGCAGCCCATCCGGACCTGCCGCCTTTCCTCGTTTAGACTGGGAGATGGCTTTGCTTTCTTCCAACTCTGTGATCTCAAGCTCTAAACCTAACATCTGGTCATTTGAAATTTTAGGAAGAGAGACCCCTCTAACCAGACTTTCCTATTTGTGCTATCCTCAATAATATCTTCCTTATATATTTTTAGGAAGAAATCCCGAAATGCTTTACCAATATTTACATTAGAGAGACAGGGGGAGATCTCACCTTCTACCACGATTTTTTTAATAGGATTTCGAATCTGGTCAGATTTTATTTTCCAGGCAAGAAGTTTCCCAGCCGCCTCGCAAAATTCAAAATGGGAGATTTTGCTCACTTCCCATCTGCGCGCAATTCTTTCTTGCAGTATAGTTTCAAGTTGAGTCTTAAGAGAATCTAATCTCATTCAATCATCTCTGATTTCTCTTCCCATGCCTATTTTTTGCTCAATACTGCTCATCTCATCTTCTAGGCCCCTGATGGCATCTCTGTAGTTTTTTTCTATAAGAGGCTCTGTTAGTGATAGAGCCACGCAAGAAAGCTTTCAAAGAATCCCAAACTATAGATGTCTTAGTCGAATACAGATTTGTGTCGAGGTAAAACTTAGTTTCGGCCGGAGGAAGCTAATTTCATCTTCATCTAGCAAAATAGTGCAATCAAAGGACCAGGAACTGTGAGGGCACTGCTGTGTCAGAGTCAGGTTAAAAGAGATTGCATAGTGGTCAGAGAGGTGAGATGGCAAATAGCAAATATTTTGGACTGAGTCTTTGATGTTATGACTGAACAGAGCATAATCTATTCTTGATTTGTGTTTGTATTTTAAGTTAATAAATGAGACCCCTAGTTGATCCCCCGCGCTATCTCTCCATATGACAGCTAACCCAAGCTGCACCATCGATGTTAGGAGGAGTTGTCGTGACTTGGAGGGTACATTAGCTCTTGAATTAGGTGATTTATCCAAGAGGGGGTCTAACACAATGTTAAAGTCCCCTACCCAAATTACAGGGTCCAAAACACCCAAAAGGTGAGAACAAATAATTTCTATGTACGACGGATCGTCCTGATTCGGACCGTAGTACCCCACCAAGGAAATAAACGTCCCCCCTAGAGATACTTTCAAAATTAGCCATCTGCCACTACGATCTTCGTTGTACTGCAAGATTTGTGCATTAACTGTTTTTAAAAAAATGAACAATAGCCCCCTGCAGATTGGTCTGTACTGATGAAGTTATCAATCCACTTCTGATTTTTCAATATGGCGGTAGTCTCAGATTTCAAAATATGTGTCTCCTGAATAGCAATGATCTGGGCCGGGGAGTGTCTCAAATACTGAAGAATTCTGTTCCTTCTGCCCTTCATGCGCAGACCATTAACATTCCAGGATAAACACTGGAAAGAAGTCATGGAGTCACGGTTTCCTCAGCTATCTCTACAAACGCCAACAAAAGAAAGCTCAAGAAAAAAACAACCTGAATGTGGCTCAAAAACGCCTGATATCGGATAAGTGCTGACAAATGAGGAATGTTTGCCCTTTTACCCCCCTTGACCCACCCCCCTTCCTTCTGGAAACCCATCCCTACTTACTCTGGCTAGGTTATTGGCCAGAATTTTCGTCCTCCAGCTACCTCCCACTACTCATCCTCTCCTCTACTCTAGGCCCCACAAATAATTATGAGTGCTAAGTGGGGGAAAAAAAGAAAGTGCTAAATTACAATTGAAACACGGGCACAAATTACTTCCCCTATTGATCAGTATGAAGGCATATTTCTGGGCCCCTTAAATTTTTACTTCCTTAAAGTTATTAATGTTTTTATAGCATGTGTTTTTGGTTTCCCTTAATTTATGTTATATATTTTATATTTGTTTATTTATTTCTTTTTTATTATTGTTATTTATTATTACCTACTGGCGGTCGCCAGTAGGTAGTTATAGTTAAGATTCTTTTCAATGTTATATCTCAAAAATTTTATTTGGAATAACTTTGGCGCCGGTTGACGAATCTGCCTGGAAATTTCCTCAAAACGGCCTCGTGGCGCCCCGGTCCTTCCCTTAAAGTTTGGGGGGGATTTGTCAAGCGGGGGCTGAGATAAAAGGGGGGTCCCAAAACGTGTTTTCCCCATGTTAATTTCCATAGGGCGGTCGACCTCACTTTTAGCCCGAACGGCTGAATGGATTTCCACCAAACTTGGCAAAATTGTAGGGACTGGTAGCCCAATGTGCCTTTGCTATGTCTGAAGATATGTGCTCCAGTGGATTTTGAGTAATTTAGGTTCAAAAAAATATATATATCTATGGCAGCGCCCCGGTACGCGCTCCGGGGAGCGCTCCGGGCGCGCCACGCGACTTGCGCATGGAAAGCTGATTGGTTCTCGGGTGTCTGTAAACATTCGAAACAGTCTGGAGCGGCCGCCATCTTGTGTCTCTGTAAAATCAAGACATAAGAGGTGGAAAAATCAAAGGGGGAAATGACCATAAGGGGGCAGGGATAGACCCCCCCTGACCCCCTAGGTTTGATGTGGGGGCCATAAAAGGGCTCAGCGGGGCAAAAAAATAAATTTGATTTACGCGGGGGGAGCGCCCAGTACGTGCACCGGGGAGCGGACCGGGGAGCGTCCCATGGGGAAAAATGAATAATAGAGTTTTTAAAAAATGTAGCCTTTTTTTATAAATTGGAGGTTGTTCTAAAAAGAACTGTTTTTTTTCTTCTTTTTGTTGTTTTATATTTTTTTATTGTTTTTTTGAAAATTTTTTACTTTTTTGGGTTTTCTGAACAGTTTGGATTTTTCATGGGGAGAAACGAAAAAACAGGGAATTGAAAATGGCTCAACTGGAGCAAAAAAAAAAAAAAGAAAAGAAATAATTAGGGTTTATTGGGGCATTTATGGTTGTCCCCAGCAAGGACGATGAGCTTTACGCTTTGTTCTCCATAGGAGATGGTCTTCCCACAATATTTACAGATAATTCGGAAATCTGCAAATCGTGGCTGAATGCACGGCATCGTCTCACTTTCCTCTGGTGCAGACGGAGTGGGTTGCTTCCTTTTTGAGGTGGTGCTTGTGGATTGGGGAGGGTTACTGGGCAGTTCCCTCATCTCTGCAGCAGAATAATTTATTGGATGCTTGCGCTGCATGTGGCGCATCATCGTGTTGTTTCCAAATGAATATTTCTTGTTCGGGTTTCCCCTGGAAAGTTCCACGCCACAGATTTTGCAAGTCACCTTGTCTGCATTTACTTTTTTCTTCCCCTGTGGGATGGAAAAAAACTCCCATATAATGTGTGGTCTTGGCTGGTATGGGGTATTTTGTTCATCAAGCCATCTTCTCCCTTCTTCCTCCTCCTCCTCCTCTTCCTCCTCTTGTAGACCACCAATGATATCTTGTGGTGGTCCTCTTGGTGGTTGTGGTCGTGGTGGTGGTGCAGATGCACCAGCTGCTGCTGCTACTGAAGCCATTATAAAGATCAAAAAGGTACAGAGAGGTACAAACAGGTCTTCCTAAGTCAAAGGACAAAGTCAGAATAAGGAAAAAAGGTGGGGTCTTTCATCCTTTTGAAAAAAAAAATTTATTGAACCAATGAAAAGTGTTATTTTCAGGTCACATGACCAGGGGCTTCATCATTATGAAACCAAAACTGTTATGAACCAATAAAAAGTGTTATTTTCAGGTCACATGACCCGACGCGCTTAAGCTACATGCCGCGGGGCGCGTCTGCGTAAGCGCGTCGGGCGCCTGCGTTGCGTGATCGTATTCGCTCGAGTGCTTCCGGGTGCGTTTACGCCGTGCGTATCACGCGGTCGCTGCTACGCGAAACGTCACGATCATGTTTTCGTTCGCGATATTGGCGCTTACGGGATGCTCCCCGGGGCGCTTCATAAAACTTCGCTTTCCGGGGAGCTCACCGGGGCGCGCACCGGGAGCACTCCAAGGCAAAAAAAAATGTTTTTTTTTTTAATTTGGCAAAATTGTAGGGACTGGTAGCCCGATGTGCCTTTGCTTTGTCTCAAGATATATGATCAAGTGGTTTTTACGAAAATTAACTTTGAAAAAAAAAATATATTGTGCTACATTGAGCTATATATGTTTGAGCCCAAATGTAGCCCAAATGTAGCCCAATGTAGCCCAATGTAGCCCAAAGATGGCCACCAGAGACAAAAAAAAACAAATGTAGCCCAAATATCAGCCAGATGTAGCTCAAATATAGCCCAATGACAGAATGTCACAGAGTGTTCTAAAGAACAACTAGAGCGCTAACAGTCTTACTTATAAACTGAGACTTATAGTTAGGGATTAACATTTAAAAAACCTTTGAAATTCACTGAAAAAAACATAGGTTTCACACCAGTTATAGTTAGGAATTAGCATTTAAAAAAACCCATGAAATTCACTGAAAAAACCATAGGTTTCACACCAGTTATAGTTAGGGAATAGCATTTAAAAACCTATTAAATTCACTGAAAAAAACATAGGTTTCACACCAGTTATAGTTAGCTGGAAATTTTACTGACATAAAACCATTGAAATTCCACGTTATAGTTAGTTGGACTCACTATAACTTGCGCGTGTAATGCACTGCTGATGGCGTCACATATTACATCACTCATGACATGGTCAGTGATGTCACTGACCATGTCATGAATGATGTAATATGTGACATCATCAGCAGTGGATTGCGGGTGCGCGATATATAGTTAGTGCAACTAACTATATATGGAATTTCAATGGTTTTATGCGAGTAAAATAAGGTTTTTTAAATGCTAATCCCTAACTATATATGGTCTATAACCTATGGTTTTTTCAGTGAATTTTCAAGGTTTTGTAAATGCAAATTCCTAACTATATATGGTCTATAACCTATGGTTTTTTCTGTGAATTTCATTGGTTTTTTAAAAGCTAATATCTATAGCTGTAAAATATATTCTTTATTAAGTGACGTATCACGTAGCCCATGAGACGCCTCATGATGCATCGCATAACCGTGACGTATCGTCTCTGCAGCGCAAACCAAACCCAAAACGTAAGCGCGCCAGAACACGCTTAAAGATATATATATATTTTTTTAACCTTAATTAGACAAAATCCACACGTGCACATATCACAAACGTTCAAAAAACACAATATGTCGGACTCCCGTTACGCTGCCGGTTAGCTGCCCGGTTAACGTACCAGGAAGCACCTTTACCGCGAAAAATCGAAATTTTTTTTTCACCCCCCAGGGAACTTTAATAGCCCCCTCATCAATCCTAGGGGTTCAGGAGGGGTCTGCCTTACCCCTTTCATTCATTTACACCTTTTTTTTTTCCACCTCTTGTCTCTCGATCCCACAGAGAGACAAGATGGCGGCCGCTCCAGACTGTTTACAATGATGACAGCCAATCAGCTTCTCCTCAGACTCCCGTTACACTGCCGGTTAGCTTCCCGGTTAGCTGCCCGGTTAGCTGCCCGGTTCGCGTACCAAGACGCGTCTCTACGGCGAAAAAATCGGATTTTTTTTTTTTTTTTTTGGCCCCGCGTGGCTTTATAATATCCCCCTCATCAATCCTAGGGGGTCAGAAGGGGTCTACCTTGCCCTCTTTCCTTCATTTCCCCCTTTGTTTTGGCCTCCTCTTGTCTCTCGATCCTACCGAGAGACAAGATGGCGGCCGCTC
Source organism: Lissotriton vulgaris (assembly GCF_964263255.1). Taxonomy (NCBI): domain Eukaryota; kingdom Metazoa; phylum Chordata; class Amphibia; order Caudata; family Salamandridae; genus Lissotriton; species Lissotriton vulgaris. The sequence goes on from NC_141691.1 coordinate 887,489,565, forward strand.
CGGACTGTTTACAATGTTGACAGCCAATCAGCTACTCCTCAGACTCCCGTTACACTGCCGGTTAGCTTCCCGGTTAGCTGCCCGGTTCGCGTACCAAGACGCATCCCTACGGCGAAAAAATCGGAATTTTTTTTTTTTTTTGGGGCCCGGCGTGGCTCTATAATATCCCCCTCATCAATCCTAGGGGGTCAGAAGGGGTCTACCTTGCCCTCTTTCCTTCATTTCCCCCTTTGTTTTGGCCTCCTCTTGTCTCTCGATCCTACCGAGAGACAAGATGGCGGCCGCTCCGGACTGTTTAGAATGTTGACAGACACCGGAGAGCCAATCAGCTTCGCTTTGCAAAGTTCCGATACGCGAAAAGTACGCGAACCGGATCGCTGCCCGGAGCGCTGTTACAGATATATATCTTGTTTTAAACGTTAATTTCTCAAAATCCACTGAAGCACATATATTGAGACCTAGCAAAGGCACATCGGGCTAACAGTCCCTACAATTTTGCCAAGTTTCGTGGAAATCCATTCAGCCGTTCGGGCTAAAAGTGAGTCCAACCGCCCTATGGAAATTAACATGGGAAAAACGCGTTTTGGGACCCCCCTTTTTTCTCGGCCCCCCCTTGATGAACCCCCCCCAAATTTCCAGGAGCTGCTCAGAAACAAAATGTGCCATTTTCCTGAAAATTTCAGCCAATTCCGTCCACAAACGCCAAAGTTATTAGGCATAGAATTTTCAAAAGTTCCATAGAGAAAAAATCCTAACTATATATACCTACTGGCTATCGCCAGTAGGTGATATATATATATATATATATATATATATTCCCTTTTACCCCTTCTTCCCCCCTTTATCGTCCAGCCCAATCTGTTTTCTTTTTTTTTCTTTTTTTATTTATAAGGTTCCCCTTAAAGTAAATAAAGTAGGCGATCACCGCTCACTGAACTCAACGCGAAAGATCATTATTATTTACATCATTGCTATTCGCGTGAGATATCCCCTAAAGATGTCAACAGATCATCTGCCTCGCTTGGAGATTTAATATTGTACATCTTATTATTGTACATAATTTTCAAAAAAGCGGGAAATCTCATCTGGACCGTAGCACCCAAAGACCTGAATTTCTCCATTCTTTGACCTAGCTCCCATTGGCGATCCAGAGTGACCTTGGATAAGTCAGAGCGCACCTCAAATGGGATATCCGGGCCCCTTACAGATTTTATTTTCAGGGCTAGCTTTAATATCTTTTCTTTTAGGGAGTAGGAAAGAAAATTAATCAGAATTTTTCTGGGTTTAGTCCTGGCTGCATTCAATCTAAAAGGATCTTGATGCACCTCTGAATATCCTGTTCCAGGAGATAAACAGGTTCCTCCAAATTCAAAGATTCATTCAATAACAATGCAACGAAGGCTTTGATATTGCTCCCTTCTTTGCCCTCCGGAATCTTCAGTAACCTTAGGTTATTATCTCGTGAATTATTCTCAAGAGATTCCATTCTCCCTTTTATCGCATCTGCCTCCCTTCGAAGGACTTGAATTTTCGTTTCAGCCGTCTCTAAGTTGGCCTTAAGCTCATCTACTGAGCTCTCAAGAGATTCAGTTCTTTGATTGAACAAGTCCACTTTCTTTTCCAGGACATCACATGCTGCTCTGATTTCTGTTTGATTACTGGCCGAGACCTTGAAGCCCTGTTTTATATCCATTTTCAGGGATGCGAGAAGTGCCCCAATTGAAGATTGAGCTGAAGACTCAGCTAACTCTCTTTCCCCTGTCTCAGAGAGAACAGTGGACTGATAAGACCCAGGTGTAGCAACAGAAATTTGGTTGGAGCTCTTGCTTGAGTTAGGCTCGTCAGGATTAGGGATAGTGGGAGTATTACTGTTTGACCCAAGTGATAGGTTTACAGTAGGTAGTTGTTCAGTCAGGGTAGAGTGGCCAATACTAGGTTTAGACATGATGGATAGAAACTCAGAAGGGGGGTTGTATATCTCACTTGAAGCTTCACGATGGATATTCAAAACCTGGGGCTGGACCCTAAAAAAGGCTCGCTGGGACGGAGTAATCCGAACAGTATTACTCTTAAGTGCTACTTCCTTCCCAGCCCCTCTCTCTGCCCTCTTCTTTCCAGGGTTCCCCCATGGAGTAGTGCCCTGTAGCAAATCAGAGTCCTGATCTGATTCCGATTGAAGGATCCCCCAGCGCCGGGTGTTACACCTTAAATCAAAAGTATCTGTGTCTTCAGTGTCATTAACCGAGAGCAAGAGGGCGTGTATTACTTTGAGATAAAAGGGAGTTTTTAGTAAACTTAGAGCGCTTCCCCTTCTTCCTAGCCCCTTTCCTGCTTTTATTCAATAACTCGGTGGTTTTTGGGGCATGTGATCCATCTGCCTCCCTGGAGACAACAGAGTGAGGGTCCCCCTGTTTTAATAAAGAGACGCTCTTACCTCTGACTGATTCAGGCACCCCCTTACCGCCTTCTGTAGAAGCTGTCACTGTTGCCTCAGTGGTATCTTCCCCCAAAGCGTTTAGCTCTGAAATTGCGGTGCCAGCCGATTTGAAAAAAGCGCCAATTCCAAGTTTACTGGTGCTGCTGGTGCTGGCACCGCTAGAGCTCCCCTGAGAAAGCCCACGCAGAAGGACACGAGCTGCCGCACTTCTGCCGCGTCTGAGCTCCAGGGCGGCACCAGCCCAGCGTGGCAAGAGTGGAAGCCGCTTGATGCTACTGTCCGTGCCTCCGGGGCACATTCAAAGCCGCTGACTCAGCCGAGCAAAGGCAGGAAAGAAAAACAAAAAACAGCGTCTCTGATGGCCACCAGAGTTGTCACAGAAAAGCAGGAGGCAGCCACCCAGCAAAACCCGTGTCCGAGGCCGTCAGGCAAGACGAGAGTGGGCGCCGAAGGTCTCCACAATCAGCGGCTCCAGCACCAGCGTTCCAGCGCCCCAGCGTCCCGGTCCCAGCAGCAGGTAGGAGGGTTAGAGAAGTGGGAAAAAAGCAAAGGGATTAGCGCTCACGGACATGTAGTTGCCCGGTGCATGCTGCCTCGGGGAGGAGAGAGATGCAGAGGAGCAGCGGGAGAGGACGAGCGCCTCCGCTTAGCTAGCGTGTGCCATGTTTCCCCTCAACTTGAACTGGCCCTGGGATTCCTGTTCATGCACAGATGTCTGTCCCATGACAATGACTTTGTGTGTGTATGCACGTGTTACAGCTTAACTATTATTCCTCAATAAGGAAGGAGCCGTTCAAAACTCCCCGAAACATTTCTTTGAACAGAACCGAATCATTTCGTATAGCTCCTTCATATTTTTACGAAAGACGCTCTCATATAAAGATTGCGGAGACCCATCCCTGGTTGTTTGTTGTGTGGTGCAGGGTGTGTATTGTACTTGCTTGTTGCTGTGCTTGTTGCTTGTTGGTGTGCATGGGGGTGCACAGGATGGGCACCTGGCCTGAGACCTGAGGGTGTGTGTTGCTGTGTGTTTGGCGGTGGTGTGTCCCTTTGTTCTTTGTGCCCTGCCCATGCCTTGGAGTGGTCCTGCCGTCTGCTTTGTGCGCATGTGTTGACCGCGGCATTGACGTGAGCTGGAATGGAAGGTTGCTGCTAGTTGGCGGTCGATGTGTGTCCCGGATGAGATGGGGTGACTTTGTGCCAGGTGGGTAATGTGTGGGTGCCCTTGTGGAGGTGTTGTGACACCCAGCAGGGTGTTTGTAGTGAAATGATACCCTGTGTCGGCCTGTGTGTTGTGTGTTGTGTTTGTGTAGTTGCGTACATGTGGCGGCGTCCACAGTGGCCCATTTGATGATAGTTCTGTAGCAGGTATATCACTGGATGCATATGTAGGGCTGGGTCCATGGCGTTCATGACAGCTGCTCTGCTATCTCGCTCAGCTGTCGAGTTTCCACCGTGTCAGATTAGGTGGCGTCTCCACTGCGGTGCATCTGCTTGTTTTGGCCATCCTAATTTGTTGAGCGGACGTCATTCCGCATGGCGGTGAGTCTCCATTGGCTACCACCGCTGCGGTGCCGGGCGCACTTTGATGGCGGTGTGCGTGGCTCCGCGGCGGACGGGAAATGGCCTATGTTTTACTATACTAATATGGCCGCGGACGGGAAATGGCCTATGTTTTACTATACTAATATGGCGGACGTGAGTTCCGCTGCTCGCGGGCGGAAAAAGATGTTTTTCCGCCCCGCCAGCACCGCAGTGGTGCCACCGCCCGACATCCTAATGGACCCCTTTGTTTGGTAGAGAGCGGTTCTACACCTGGAGACAGGGAGGCACTCCTAAATCTAAGTGGGGGCCCGTGAAACTGAGTGATGTCTAAAAACCAATGTCATTGCCAAAATGCATTTATTTTAACAGCCAACTGCTTGATATTAAAATGGAAAGAATGGTGATTAAGTCCAAAACACATTCTAATATGGCACCCACTCAGTTAGCATAATATAGTCTTCTTTCAAGTGTTTATGGAGCACTTAAAATAAAACTTGCACTAATGGCAGCTGATCCTGAGTAAGGCTGTGTTGCCGAAACACATCACTGAGCTTCTGGGTTAAAATAAACCTTTGTATATACATATCTTGAGTGAGCATTTGGATTTACAATAGAGTTGACTGTGGTATATCCTACATTGTAAAAGAGGTATGGTAAAAGGGTGCATACCCTTGAAAGGCTAACCGTGCCTTGTAATGCCCACTTCTTACCCCTTGCATAGGATTTTCCAAACTGGTGGCAGAGAAATCTACAGCAGTGCATCCATGTATACCAGACAGGAAGTCTTTTGTGGATTACTAAAAGATGTAACTGGAGGTTTTTTTCAGGTGCAAATGTACATTTATAGTCAAAAATACCTTTATGAACTGGACCCTCTATTGTTTAAGAAATAAAGTCTATATTGATTAAGGGATGCATTAAAGTATGCATTAGTAGGTACTTCTTTATTGCTCAGTTATCTAGTTTCAGATCTCTATGGGACTCTGAGCACCATTCTTAATAACGTGACTATATCTCGAAAACCCCATAGATACGGGATAGATCGTCATCAGTTCAGGACTTATTTTCAAACAAGAAGTTAAGGACTTCGGGATCATCAGCTGAGAAATAACTTTTCCCTGAAGTATTAGCTACTGAAAAAGATGGACCAAGACTAAGCCAAATTGGACTAGAACAGCAAGGGCGGACAACTTGAGGAAGCACTTAGGGGGGGCAATTGTGTCTTCATAATATTTATTAAACATTCTGATTGGGATGGATGAAGAGGAACTGATAACTTGTGTAACGCCGGAGGTAGAATTGAACCTCCCCATAGAAGATGAATCATACACGTCTATACAAAATCTTTTGAAATCAGCAAACTGCGAAAATACCTCTTTCTTGCTGCCACCTGCTTATGTTACTCGTCTGATAGGCTTGGGAGGTATGCTTGCCAAGTCAAGCTCTCCACGAGGTGCAAGACCCCATGAAACCCAGGGAGCTCATATGTGCTCAACTTTGGATGGTCTTAAAGTATTTTGTGGTAAAGTACTTAGTGCCCTGAGGCTCCTACTACGTAGAAGAATGAAGGTAAGTGTTCCATCAAGCATTTTTGGACTGGGATTAAGTTTGGCTGAGAGTCTTCAGGCTTGTCAAATATGTTATGCTATAATTATTACAAGAATGCAAACCATGAGAATTTAGTTATCGAGTGTTTGTCCTTTCTTTGGAGTGCGGAACAAGAAGCTGCTGGAAACGATGAACTATGACGCACATCCTGTGGGCGGAACTGTACACATGGTTATAGTGAACTGTAAACATGGTTATAGTGGGATTGGACTGTGGCTTCCCTTTGAATCTCACACTGCTTGAAAACCTTTACTGAGTACATCCAGCTTTTATTTAAAGGGGCCAACCAGTGGAGAGGAAAAAACACCTCTCTTTTGCCAGCCCTGCAATCTCCTACCAGTCACAAAAATTGTCGATGTAGAATGTTGCTTTCTTTGATAACGTCCGCTGGGGTTTTGAGGTGCATTGTGTCATCATTCACCGGATAATCCTTTTTAAGGATTTGGACCATTCACTAAGAGGAATTATTAGGGTGTTCGCATTGGCTGTGGCTCTAATGCACGTTCGTGCTTTGAATGTGTGCACCATCCATGGATATCCACAGAAATGTTTCCAGGGGGGGGCAACATTTTAACTTCATCACCATCCTCCGACATGATTGAGCACAAGTATTAAATGCATTTAAAAAAATCTAATAAGACAAAGAGCTTAAATAAACAAAGAAATCCATAGGGGGAATAGAAAAATCTTGTGAGGCGCCACATCAGACAACCTGGCAAGTAATAAAACAGAGGAAAACTAAAAATGACCGGAAAAAAACAAAAACATTCTAAATCAGGTTGATGCAGTTCTAGAGCATGGGTACTCACAAACTTTCTCTCAGGGGCCAAATTTACAGTGTGGTTTGTGGCCGAGGGCCGCACTGGTGGGGGCGGGGTCAGGGAGGGGGGTGGGGCTAGAGCAACAAAAAAACTATGACCATGAGGTTGAACACAGGACCCGGCAGCGGACGCCTTCATCTGCTGAGCCACCAGACCCGGCATACACACATCTTTCTTTCTCTCTCTCTCTAGATCTGTCTCTCTGTCTCCCTCCCTCTCTGTCTCCTTCCCTCTCTCTCTCTCTCCCTCTCCCTGTCTCCCTCTGTCTCACTCACTCTGTCTATCTCTCTCTCCCTCCCTCTCCATCTCTCTCTCCCTCCCTCTCTCTCTCCCTCCCTCTCCATCTCTCCCTCTCTCCCTCTGGCTCTCTCTCCCTCTGGCTCTCTCTCCCTCTGGCTCTCTCTCCCTCTGGCTCTCTCCCTCTGGCTCTCTCCCTCTGGCTCTCTCCCTCTGGCTCTCTCCCTCTGGCTCTCACTCCATCCCTCTCTCTGTCTCCCTCCCTCTGTCTCCTTCCCTCTGTCTCCCTCCCTCTGTCTCCCTCCCTCTCTCTCCCTCTCCCTCTGTCTCTGTCTCCCTCCCTCTCTCTCCCTCCCTCCCACTCTCTACCTCTGTCTCTCTCCCTCTGTCTCTCTCCCTCTGTCTCTCTCCCTCTGTCTCTCTCTCCATCCATTTGTATCCATCTCTCTATTTCTCCCTCTCCCTCCATCTCTCTCACTCCATCTTTCTCCCTCCCTCCCTCTTCTATCCCTCCCACTCTACCCCTCCCTTTCCATCCCTCTCTATCCCTCCCTTTCTCTCCCTCCTTCTGTCTGTCTCCCTCCCTCTGTGTCTGTCTGTCTCCCTCCCTCTGTCTGTCTCCCTCCCTCTGTCTGTCTGTCTGTCTCCCTCCCTCTGTCTGTCTGTATCCCTCCCTCTGTCTGTCTGTTGACCTCCCTCTGTCTGTCTGTTGACCTCCCTCTGTCTGTCTGTTGACCTCCCTCTGTCTGTCTGTTGACCTCCCTCTGTCTGTCTGTTGCCCTCCCTCTGTCTGTCGCCCTCCCTCTGTCTGTCTGTCGCCCTCCCTCTGTCTGTCTCCCTCCCTCTGTCTGTCTGTCTCCCTCCCTCTGTCTGTCTGTTGACCTCCCTCTGTCTGTCTGTTGCCCTCCCTCTGTCTGTCGCCCTCCCTCTGTCTGTCCGTCCCACTCCCTCTGTCTCCCTCCCTCTCTCTGTCTCACAGTCTCACTCCTTTGTCTCACGCCCTCTGTCTGTCTGTCGCTGTCTGTCTGTCGCCCTTTGTCTGTCTGTCTCACTCCCTCCGTCTCACTCCCTCCCTCAGTCTCACTCCCTCCGTCTCACTCCCTCCCTCAGTCTCCCTCCCTCAGTCTCCCTCCCTCAGTCTCCCTCCCTCCCTCAGTCTCCCTCCCTCCCTCAGTCTCCCTCTCTCCGCCTCCCTCCCTCCGTCTCCCTCTCTCCCTCCGTCTCCCTCCCTCCCTCAGTCTGTCTCCCTCAGTCTGTCTCCCTCCCTCCCTCAGTCTGTCTCCCTCCCTCCCTCCCTCAGTCTGTCTCCCTCCCTCACTCAGTCTGTCTCCCTCCCTCCCTCCCTCTGTCTGTCTCCCTCCCTCCCTCTGTCTGTCTCCCTCCCTCCCTCAGTCTCCCTCCCTCCCTCAGTCTCCCTCCCTCCGTCCCTCAGTCTCCCTCTCTCCGTCCCTCAGTCTCCCTCTCTCCGTCCCTCAGTCTCCGTCCCTCAGTCTCCGTCCCTCAGTCTCCGTCCCTCGGTCTCCGTCCCTCAGTCTCCGTCCCTCAGTCTCCGTCCCTCGGTCTCCGTCCCTCTCGATCTCCGTCCCTCTCGGTCTCCGTCCCTCTCGGTCTCCGTCCCTCTCGGTCTCCCTCTCTCTCGGTCTCCCTCTCTCTCGGTCTCCCTCTCTCAGTCTCTCTCTCTCGGTCTCCCTCTCTTTCCCTCTCTCTCAGTCTCTCTACCTCTGTCTGTCTCGTTCTGTCTCCCACCCTGTATCATCTGTCTCCCTGTCGGTCTGTCTCCCTCCCTATGTCGCCCCCTTCCCTCTGTTGCCCCCTTCCCTCTGTCTGTCTCCTTCTGTCTGTCGCCCTCTGTCTCCCTGCCTCATTGTGCTTATCTATAATAATGTCCCCCCCCTCGCCTCTTTCACTATCTTCTCTCGTCAATTATTTCTCACTCTTACCTCTCCCCCTCTCCGTTTGTCTCTACTCCCCACTCCGTCTCTTATTTTTCCTTTTGGCTCTGTCTCTCTCTTTTATCTCTCCTCTGCTCTTACGTCTCCCTTAGCCTCAGCATGGAGGGTTAGTTACATTTTTCCACTACAACATTGTTAAAATCGAATTTTCATTTTTTTCCACTTTAAGTCATATTGTTCTTTAAATGTAGTTATTTCATTCCTTAGTGTTTTTTCCGGAGTATTTCCACTCTTAGCTGTATTAGCACTCTCCCCATTGCACAAATTCATAACAATGAAACTTTCAATTTCAATTCGGTCTGTCACTTCACAGTTTTTAAACTAAGAATGTTGGCACTAACCCCGCTCCCCAAACGACGCCCCCACCCACGCCCCTTAGCTTTGTATCTGATCGTTGTGGCCTGCTGTGAGGGACTAAAGCTCACGGCCCCTGCTAATTGTGCTGCTTGAAAGCATCAGCAGCTCCCCAAGAACTCAACGTCATCTCCTGAGGCCTGGGATGGGGGGAGATGCTCCATGCTGTGTCTCCTCTGCCGGCCCATTGTCATACTGCCCATGACAATGGAACGGCTGACTCTGTGACCTGCTGGGACTCACACTCGTGCTGTACTGTAGCAGCCTCTCAGGTGTCGCCCCAGCAGGAAAGTCGGCCCAGGTATGTGGGCCCATCCTCTAGAACCGGGCCTGGATCCAGGGGGGGGGGGGGGGCAAGCGCCCCCTCTTGCCCCCCCTGCGGACGCCCATGGCACCATCCATTGGTTTAAACGCTCCAGAAGAAGGAAGTGAATATGGCGGGAACCTGGCATTGTTAAGAACTATGCCATTATGGCGTAGTTATTAACAATGCCAGGTTCTGGCTCGCGCTATGAGGGGAAACAAATCTTACTCAGGTGCAAAAGTTTTTCACATTAATTCAATGTGCATGGGACTAGCTCACATCCCATATCAGCCAATTTTATGCACGGAGAGAGACAAAACAAACAGAAAATAGGTAGGTGACAGCTGCTGGGAAATGAGCGGTCCAAGGTGCAAGAGGTTGTTTCAAATTGCAAATAGCAATTACAAAAAAGGGCCCCCAGGAGGAGCTCGGATAGTGTCTGCGAGTGTCACCTTCTAATTAACAAAAACATTTCATCTCATTTGTTGTTGAACAGCGTTGTGCAGCACATCAAAACACACACCTTCAGTTTGAAACCTTTAATTACTGTTGGATGCACAGCACGCACCGAAATTCTAAACGAGAGAAGAAGCAGAACTAGAACATGCCGCCACAGCAAGGGAACGACGCCAAATGCTGTCTTCGTGTTAGAAAGTAGTCGGTGCTGGGAAATTAGTCAGTCTTTGATCGTATCCTAGTCTCAGTTTCTACCAATTGATAGACTGAGAGGGGTCTAGAGGAGATTCTACAGCAATAGCTCGTTTACATTTTACATCTTCTTCGCCATTTGTGGGTGGTATCCTTTCAGAAGCAAATTGTTCTCTTGAAGCTACAGAGTGGTGTGGCTGGTGGAGTGGTGTGGCTCACTGGTTAGAGGTGGCAGACCAGAGAGCAGAGGACGGCCTGGGACCAGGGTTCAATTCCTGACATGGCAGGGTCGTGGACCAGGGTCAGCGGACTCGATAATTCTCACCTTGGTGCCTACTCTAACCAGGGATCACACTCGGCAACTCTGGGCATTAGCTTGCCTCATCTCCACAACGGCCCCCCACATACGCCGGGGATGTCTGGTTTCACCTTGGAGATACCCAATAGGGACCATCTCACAGCGAAAGCCAGGACGGGTTCCCCAGCGGTCTACTGCGCAGAGATACTCCTTTGGGAGTCGATTCTAGCGCATTACAAACCCACAATTAATTAATTACAATGTGGGTGTAATTAAAAAGCAGGCTTTTCCATTGGCTGCAGTGTTTACTGACTTTGGATACCATTGTCTGCATTTGCTGTATGCTTTTTGTTCTGTGCTTTACAATGCAAGTTGTTGACTGTGATGAGGGTCGACTCTGGCGGCCCCCAGTGGGGCAATCTTCCCCCCACTTCTCCCGTGTTGGCCTGCTTCCCCGCGCGACCCCTCTCCGTGCCTTTTGGCGGTGCCCCTTGTGTCTAGTTAGTCCCATTTTCACATTTGTTGGATTTCTTTTGTGGCAATGTTCTTCCTGGTGTGGGGTGTCACAGTGCTTTGCATCACGCACACGTGGTGCAGAGATGGTGAATCCTGCAGACGTGTCGATCAGTGTGTGAGAGGTGTCGCATTGGACGTTGGAGGTCACTGGAGCATGGGGGTTGGGTTGTCATCCATGCGGGTGGGCATTCTATGGTGGGGATATCTCTTCTGGAGGGGCATGGATTGAGCTTTGATGCGTGGCACTGTCATTTGGTTTCCTATACTGGTGGGAGTTTATTGCTAGCCACTGGAGCCCATTTTGATGGCCTTGAAACTGTCTAAGATTGAGAAGCGGAACAGGAGGGTTCTGAACCCGTGCCTTTGATCTGCATGCAGCTCATTGATGCCGGTTGGTGACTCACTGTTATATATGGGAAGAATCATGACTTATGTGTTGCAGGAGGCAGAGGGATCTCTGAGACGGAGGCAATGGCCAGCTGAGATTTCTACATGGTGTGTAAATCTGTGATCTGTGTGTTCCACCTTGTGCTTTGCAGCAGGCACCGTGCCTCTCTGAGCTGCAGTCTGATGGCCAAAGTCTTCGACTTGACAGGGCTCGGATCTCTCCGACTGGTGTGTTCATTGCAAGTGTTATCTTCACATTTTTGTTGTCGCCTGGAGGTTACTGACCAAATGGGGATCCCTGCAGCAGGTGCCTTTGACCTTGTGGGAGGTTTCGGGGGTGTAGATTCCCCCGAGTTTAGCACCCGGTAAGGCATCACCGGTTGCACCACACATGGGGCCTGATGAGGGTAATCCCCGATTACCGATTCTTAAATACCGAATCATACCGATTCGGTATTTAAGAACTGGCAATCGGGATTTAGGTATATTTACCGAATCAATTACCGAATCGGTAAGATTCGGTAATTACCGAATCGGTATTTACCGATTCGGTAAAATTACCTAATTTACAAGGGGGACAGGGTGTCACTTTGACACCCTGTTGCACCCCTGATTCTGGCTCATGTATGTGTGCCACATGGCACAGGTGTGCATGCACAGATGTGCATGTACACAGGAATTCGTTATTTACCATGAGATAGTATTTCATGGTAAATAACGAATTCTTAGGGGACTGTGGCACTATTTTAAGCTCCACCGACATCTGGAATTACCGATTCGGTAAATATACAGAGTCGGTATTTTACCGAATCTGTAAATTTACCGAATCGGTAAATTTACAGATTCGGTAAAATTCGGGCCCCCTACATCTCAAAAATCAACCGGTAATTGCGGACCTACATCTGGCCCTAAATCCGGCACTGACTGTGATTTTATGCTCGACCTTGGTGTGCAAGCCTGAATCGTGATGACTGGCACTGTGGTCCGCCTGAACACCATGTGCACCTGTGGCATGATGAGGAGTTGGATGTTTGCAGTATGTCAGCATGGCCAGCTCAGTTGACAATGAGAGCTTACAGACCTTGGTGACTGTGGCCTTGTCAAGGATTTTAACTACCCTTGTGTGATTGTGTCTTCCCTCCCTCCCTTGGAGGGTGATACTTAGCATTTTCTTCATTGCACCACATGACACATGATTGTTTAGAATTCAGGGCATACTGTTGAAGTAGCATCATTTTGGCTCCACCCTTTTACGTTTGGCTAATCCATATATATATTTACCTTTGGTCTTATGTACTCATGTGACACAATATTGCCAATTAGATAAGGTGCACCAAAGGTATGGAAAGTGCATCTATTGTGTGCTTTAGCTAGATATGTGTGTGCATATTAACGTTTTTCCTTTTCAGATAAATCTGGTAATCTTCTATAGGTTTAGATTGCAGTGTGCTGTGCTAAAATGCATATAATGTAGTGCATTTGGCTTGGATTAGTGCGAATAAAGCATATGTGTGTTAAATGTTTTCTTTATAAATTGTGACCAGTTGTCATTTTTGTTCAACAATACATGTAATAGTTTATTGTGCTGCATACAAGAGAACAGTATAACATAGTTGATACCTTTATTAAAGATTTCAGTTATTGGATTAGATATAGATTGTAGAATTAATATCCATTTTACATAAACCTGTTAAGTTAGCCTGATTGTGGGACTTAGACTTCGAGTCAAGAGATTTAATACTAACATGAACATTGTTTTTCTGCATGTTTTCTCCTCTGCAGGTGCAGACCAAAGGCATTCATTAGTTATTGAAAAGCGCATTGTATTTCAGAGATAGTGAGGTGAGGAAGAACTGGAAAGGTCGAATAATTTTAATGAAGAACAAAGGAAGTCTTACCAGTTGGTACTATCAGACTAAGGGAGGAATCCAATAACGCTTTGGAAGCAGAGACTGTTATATGGGAGTTCAAGGCACCAAGGGCCATATGTATCAACACATTTTCCCATAGACACAAAATGGGAAAAACCCTTTGATACATCTGGCCCTTTTTCTTTCTTGGGAACTGGAAAAGTTCTGTGATATATATGGGAATATATTTCTCGAATGTTCTTTGTGCACTTTAATTTGTGAACCCACTTTGGGGCTAGTCAGATTCCCTTTACACTGGGATGGGTACAGACCTCTTTAGACATCTCTGATTGTGTGGCTTCAGGCTATATATGACTCCTTACCTATGAAACGTCTACAGAGATTCTGATGCTGACACCTTTCTTGCTTCCTTGATTCAATAGGGTTTCCCCTATCCTTACTTTAGTGTAGGGTTCAGTAGATGCTGAAAATCTTTTCCATGTATGGGTAGAGGGATTGACACCATTCGTCTAGTCATCAAATCCTTTTCATTATGTTTGCATTGCTGCCACTAAAATTCTTTTATGCTCTTTGCTGTTGAGGACCATTATTGTAAACAACTTTGGTAAACCTTTGATAATTTTGAACTTTTACAGTATGTTCTTAAGACTGATTTATATGAGTCTGGGATTGAGTCTGTAACAAACTCTTTAACTTCAAGTTACCGATTTAGACTTTTATTGGGCGGTCCAAATGATTACACTGGATCTTAAGATTCAAATTGTTGTAACCTCTTTTCCTCTCGAGCTACTAAAATGGTCTATTGGCCAGTGTTGAATTGGAAGGAACGGCCCAAAGCAATCTCACTGTCTTACTAATTAGGGTATAGAACCTCAAAAACTACCCCTATTGTCTTATTGTGGGCAAATGTTTTCACAGATGGGTAGATCGGAGTGTGAATATAGGTTAGGTTTCTCACTAGCAAACTATTATATTTGGTGTTTTTGTATAATTGTGTTCACCTTTCCAACTGTTTATAGTACATTCATGACAATTTTATCCATATTTTCTGCAATATGCTAGAGTAAAATAGACCCACACTAATATAGCATGCTATGTGTGTGTACTGATTTCAGGGGGTGGAATCCGGGTTAACTCATCATATCCATCTGGTAGGTTTATTGCCCTCCAAATGCCTCTCTTCCAAATGTGTATAGCCCACAGAGAGAGGCATGAAATACCTGTCAGTTTTCTCTTTGTAGAGGAATGGCTACAGATGGAACTGGGGGGTGGGTGCTACGAATATTTAAATAGGTGTCTTCTAGTAAAGAGAGCGTATGCAAGAAGTTGGATTTCCATTCCGCATTCTCACTCACACTGCAACACACCCTTAGCATGCAGGTAACCTTTGCAGCATTTATGATCATTCAGGCAGTGCCAGTCTTGCCAATATGGCACTGTGGTATTTTCTTGGTGGGCTGCAGGCTAAGGCGCTGATTTCACAGCTAGATTGCTTTGGCACGATCAACTTTGAAATTTCTCGTCTTATTCTATCAGCAGCCTCCTGCAAGTGCCCAGTCTGAGCTGCCCATTTCTCTCCTAAGCCAGAGAACCATCTTTTCCCAGATATCTTAGTCTCCTGGGCACGTAATACCAACACCTTGAAATGCGCTGCACAGCATCTGCTTCACTAGAGCACGGAATGTTTCCTTGATGGGTAAAGTAAAGAGGGAGACTGAAATAAAAGGCCCACTTTACCACCCGAGAGCATCAAAAATGGAGTACCTCAAAGAAAAAAACAGACGTACAGAGTCCACCTGTCTCTGCCATAGTGTCATAACAGTTGACACTCAGGCGACTTATAGGTGTGCAATACTCCCAATTCTTAGCGTGACTGAGGTTCCGTGACAATTGTAAGTGGTGTTTTTCGACTCGCACGAATATGGTCGAGTCTGGTATCTATGAACCGCAAATGACGAGTTTAGTAAGTGTGCGCAGTTTCGCTGTGCTAACTTAAACCGTTCGTTTGTTATGTGGGTTTTCCATCTGTACCCACGGGTTCCATCTTAGATACGGCATCCATTTTGTCTCTTGCCCTCAAGTAGCCAGCGAACGGACGCTGTCCGCTTCGCGACCCTGGGACTCCCAAGATATTTGCGGAAGACACATGTTCTTTGTAAGTGTCTTTATGACGAGGGGGATGATACTGTAAGGCAGATGGCCCCGCTTGAGGCTCATCTTGCCGTACCGGTTTATTGTCTCAGCCGTGCATCTCATTAGGCACGTCCTTTTGATACCTGTATCTCGTGTTTCCCGATACCTCCCCTTTTACACCCTTTTTCGATTTCCACACTGTCTCCGTCTTCCTCTGCACCTGTCTTTGTTCCTATTTCGATCTGTTTTACTGCCGATTGGAATGCACTAATGTTGGGAAGATGGGTTTTTTCAGTTGGGAACCGCCAAATGTTTCCGCACTTATGTTCCGGACCTTATGTGTATCAAAGTGACCAAAGCGACCCCTCTGGGGGATAATGGTGGGAACCGGGTTGTAAACCTTTGTGTACCATGTTGTCCTATGGGTAAAAACTGTATAAAAGGAGCGATCCACAGAACCAATTTGAAGCAGTCTCCCCAAGTTGCACGAGTTGTACTTGTCGTGATATCTGTGTTCCCTGCAGCAAATAAACCCTTGAATCTTTGACGCCGAAGGAAGTGTCCCGTGTCTCTGTCATTCGTACGCCGGAGCAGGTTACCCACGAAGGTTTCAGGTGTTGTGCCCTGGCACCGCTGGGTCTTAAAGAACCCAGTCCTTCAGTTGGCGCCCACGTGGGGCTGCATCAGTGGTACCGGTCCAAGCCCGACGATCGTGAGGAACTTCGTGTGAAATCTCCGAGGGAAGGTGCACTCCGCTTCATCGATCCTGTTGTCGAAATAAGTGGCCCGAAGACTTTTCCCGCGAAGATTCCCGCCTCCTGACGGCTGCGACGGACTGCTGCCCTGACTGTAGACCTGTTTTGGCGCCTGGCGTAGACCTTGGTATAGCGAGACGATTGACGGGCCTTCCTGGAGACGCCATCGATCTTTGAGTTAAGTATTTGTGGGTCGCTCCCAGAGTTCTTGGTTGTTGACACTTTAACGAGTGTTTTTGTTGTTGACGCTGTGTAAGTGTTTTTGTCGGTGACACTTTGCTAGCGTACTTTGTTGTGTTGTTTGACGACTGCAGCCGCCAAAAACCGAGGGTTTTTGTTCTTTGCTGGGACTTGGTAAATCCCGTAACCCTTGAAGTTTGTGAAACTCGGCTAGTGTGCAAGATGCCTGGTCGCAGTACTCTGTTCAGTTGTTTCAGACCTTGTGGTACGGATTCCCGACTGGAGGACTCGTGTCCGATACCTCCGGTTGGAACTCCCACGTATGAACTGTATAGCAAACATGGGCTAGGACCGATTACTTTTAATGAATACTGGATCAAATATACGAAGAAAGATGGTGACCTTCGCTGGCCACCACATGGTAGCTTCGAGGCCCCGATCTTAGATAATCTAGAGGTTAAATTGTTCGCGAAAAAGTCAAGGCCGGCCATGTTTGATGCCTTTCGGTTGTGGCGTAAAGAAGCCCGACAGAAAGAAATCAGACAGACTAAGCGAAATCAGAGAGATAGTGCTGGTACCATTGTAAAGAAAGCAGAGCAGTTCCAGCATGATAAGGAGGTTAGGGAAAAGGAAGTGTTTGACAGATTACAGCGTATGACTATAGATAAATGCTATCCTACTTTGCCTATGGAGTCGGAAAAGAAGGATGAGGCAGTTGAGGATCCTTTGATGTCCTATCTTATGAAATCGCCACCTCCATACGTACAGGGTACCACGGCCCCTGTGATTCCCCCTGTACCTGTTCCTGCACCTATTCTTCCTCCGCCTGTTCCTCAACCTGCACCCGTCCTTCCGACTGTTCCTGCTCCTTCGTCTGTTGCTATTCCTACTGCTCCTCCGCTTCCACATACTCCTGCTCACGCTACTGCTCCTGCTCTGTTAACCCCTGCTGTTGTTTCTGTTTCTACTCCTTCACTTGTTAGTCCTGTGTCCTATACTTCTCCCTCTACTCGTAGTCGTAATTCTCCTCTTGCGGCTAGTTTCTTTCATTCACTCGGACCTGTTCTTGGGTCCGCTGGTTCAGATGGTCCTCAGAGACGTAGTCAGCTTCCTGGTAATAGGGAACGTGCTTCGCTATATAATATGGCGATGGGTTGGATGACGCACCCCCTTAGAAATCCACCACGTGTTGTACTCGACACATTTTGTCAGTTCAATATACCAACCCAGAGATTTGTGTTCGAGGAAATGTGTAAGGTCCTTCGTGATCAGATATCGGCCGACGCACCTGACGAGGTGCTGACCGCGTTGTCTGATCTACAGCTTCAGTTTTCGGCTGGACTGATAGTGGATACCAACGTTCGACGCGCTGTTGAACGGTTGTTATCTTTTCGTCCCACTCCTATACCTCAAGCCTTGTTTGTTGAGGATGTCGAAAGACTGCCAGATGAGTCTGGTCAATTTCCTATGCGAGAAGTTCCACCGGTTTGGATACCAGCTGATCCTAATGCTCAACCCCCGGTATTGGCGCATTTCCAGAGAGTATGGATACATCTCCCATGGAAACGCTCGGAAGTGTTACAGGTGAAGCAATCTTTGCCTGATCCACGCAAAAATCCTACAGGGTATTACAAAGAATTATCGCAGCTCGTAGATGCTACGGTAATGAATCTTGCCGATATCGATATGTTGTTCGGCAATGTTGTACCGCAACCGGTATGGGCTAAAATTCGCCATGAAAACCATCCAAATGAATTAGGTGGTGCTTGGGCTGCCATTGTAGCGGCAGATGCCGGACAAGCGGCTGCTACTAAACCCGACCAGTTGATTATTGACCTTCCTCAAAGAATAATAACGCTAATGAAAACTCTTATGCCAGCTATGAAGGTGAACTGGGACAAATTGTCAGCTTGTAAGCAAAAGAAGGACGAGAGTGTTTCCGACTACTTTACGAGGTTCGAGGAAGCATTCATTGATCATAGTGGTCAGGATATGAGCACTGAGGGTGGTCAAAGGTTGTTCGTAGATAAATTTGTTTCGAACTTACTGCCCGATTTGAGCAATAAATTGAGGAATTCAGAAAGTGCATGGGCCGTTTCTACTTCAGCTCAGATATTGGCTACAGCACAATATTATGAGAACAGAGAGAAAGAAGAGAACGACCGTGCTGATAAAAAGACCAAAGAGCTAAAAACTAAAGTGCTGCTTCAGCAAGCGTATCCCCCACGTTCGAATCAGAATAACTCGCAACAAAATAGATCGCAGCCGCAATCGAACAGATCACAAACTCGCAATGACTCTTCTCCCCAAAGATCCTCGTTAGGGTACAATCAATGTGCTTATTGTAGACAGGAGGGGCATATTAAATTCAATTGTCCTGTTTTAAATGAACGTAATAGTGGTAACTCATCTAGAGGAGGTCGTGGTGGTTCACAGCAGGCTCCACGTGGTAGAGGTCGTGGTGCTCAGAACGATCGTTCAGATAACTCATCAAATTCCGATAATTGTTTTGATCAACGTGGACCGTCGCAAGGACGATCTGCGCAATACAATGTAGACGATTATTACGTTGATCAGGGAACTGACGACAGTAATTACTAGGACAGCCTTAGACAAGGAGAGGGAGTGGTATCAGTTCCGGTTGATCAGAGAGGGCCTTACGTCGCAGTTGCTACATCGGGCGTCGTTGAGCCTTTTCTGTTGGACACTGGTGCAGCGAAAAGTTCCATTAAGCATTCGAAACTCCCTGGCGCACCTTTGTCTGGCTTAACAAATGTTTCCGTTGGATTCTCTGGCGCCCCCGTTAGCAATCCAGTTTCGTGCCCTTTGCCCCTTAAAATTGGGCCTCGTGAGCTCCAAGCTCCGTTGATTTTAACCACGGGTTGTGGTGAAAATCTTTTGGGCCTGGATTTGCTTAAACGTTTGTATGCAACTTTGTATTGTTCTCCTGCGGGTGTAAAGCTTACGTTAGGAGAGAGGGTTGTCTCTCCCATATACTTGTCTCTCGACAAGCTTCCACCGGAATTGAGTTCTCTTCCTGCGTCTTTGTGGGCGACAGGTCCAAATGATGTGGGCCTACTTGATATCTCACCATATGTTGTTCAGTTGAAATCTAATGTGCGATTGCCACGTATTCCCCAATATCGTATCTCCCTTGATGGTGAACGAGCACTGTTAGCAATCATTTATGATTTGATTGAGAAAGATGTTATTGAAGAGACTCGGGGAAACGTGTGCAATAGTCCTGTACTGCCCATTCTAAAACGTACTGATCCCTCGAAACCACCTGTTTATCGCTTTGTTATCGATTTACGGGAGGTGAATAAAATTGTGGTTCCTCAATTCCCTGTTGTGCCTGACATCACGGCGCTACTGACTCTGATTCCAGCTTCTGCATCATGGTTTTCGGTGATTGACTTGAAAAATGCGTTTTTCAGCATCCCGATTGCCGAGGAGAGCAGAGACCTGTTCGGTTTCTCTCTCGGTGGACGCAGCTTCCGGTTCAAGCGCGCTCCTCAGGGCTACTGTGAAAGTCCATCGATTTACAGTCAAGCCTTGAAGGGTCAACTGGATGCGTTTAGGTTGCCGGCTGGTGCGGCTTTAATCCAATACGTCGATGACCTATTGGTGGCTGCAGATACTCAGGACATTTGCAAAATTGCTACGGTGTCGTTGCTGCAACATCTCTGCGAGTTGAATCACAAGGTGTCACCTTCTAAACTACAATATTGTTGTCAAGAAGTAACCTATCTAGGTCACTTATTGTCAAAGGAGGGAAGGAGGTTGACCCCAGAGAGAATTGCAGCAATTGCACGCATGGCTGTGCCAACAACCCAAAGAGATGTGCGTGCCTTTCTAGGTATTACGTCGTACTGCAGGCAATGGATTCCGAATTTTTCATTGCTAGCGAAACCATTAGTGGCTCTTACGTGCAAGGATGTTACGACTCCTTTACCATGGACGGAAGAATGTCAGAAAAGTTTTTCTGAATTACGTGATTCATTGTGTTCGGCTCCTGTGTTGGGTACTCCCGACTACAGCAAGCCGTTTACATTATATGTTCACGAGAGAGAAGGTTGTGCTTTGAGTGTCTTAACGCAACCTTTTGGCGGTAAGCAACGTCCATGTGCATATTTTTCCTCGACCTTGGACCCGGTAGCTAGAGCATTGCCGAGTTGTTTACGAGCAACAGCGGCAGCCGCGGTCTCCATCCGACAATCAGCAGGACTGGTCATGGATAATATGCTTACGGTGATGGTCCCGCATGCAGTCGATACTCTTTTGAATCGGACGAAAACTCAGCACTTGACGAGTGCAAGGTTGTCTGGGTACGAGTTGACGCTGTTGGCAAGCCACATTCAAATAAAACATTGTAATGTTCTGAACCCGGCAACTTTGTTACCAATTAGCACAGAGTCAGATGTAGTAGCAGAACATGATTGTTACTTGAGGACTGAAGAGGAAACAAAGGGTCGAGTGGACCTTAAAAACACCCCATTGGAAGATCCGGATGGTACATTGTATGTGGATGGGTCATGCTTTAAGCTGCCGAATGGCGATGTGACTACTGCTTATGCTGTGGTAACGTTGAATACTGTTGTTGAGACTGCAAGATTAAATCAGAATTCTGCCCAAGCTGCAGAGCTGATTGCTCTTACTAGAGCGTGTGTGTTAGCGAAAGGGAAACGTGTGAATGTGTTTACCGACAGCCAGTATGCATTTGGCGTCGCACATAGTTTTGGACGATTGTGGAGAGAGAGAGGTTTCTTGACGTCGCATGGTACGAAGATTCAGCATGGCCAGCTTGTGAATGATCTCTTGGATGCACTGACATTGCCTAAGCAAGTAGCGATTGTTAAATGTAGTGCGCATCGTAAGGTGACGGATGATGTTGGTCGTGGTAATGCGTTTGCGGATGAAACTGCTAAGGAGACTGCCCGGAACCTTAGCACTCGAATGTATGTGACGAGTTCGGTTAGGTGGCCTACAGAATCGAGTATGTGTGAGGACACTATCGAGAGTGTGAAAGCAATTCAGAATGAAGCCACCGACACCGAAAAGACGAAGTGGAAAGAAAGTACGGGAAAGTTGGATGCGAATGGTTGTTGGATTGATTTGTCTGATCAGAAGAGATGGATGTTACCGGATGCGTATGTGCTGGCCGTTGTGACAATGGCGCATGGGTTAGCACATATTAGCTCAAAAGGTATTTGCAAATTGTTGTCCCCTGTGTGGAAGAATGATGGTATCACGAAATGTGCTGAACGTCTGGTGAAGAATTGTATGGTGTGTATGATGTACAATCCTGGCAAAGGAACCCCAACTCCTCCTGGCAGTTTTGCTCCCCCTTCATGCCCCTTTGAGGTGATTCAATTGGACTTTATCCATATGGAGCGATGCAATAACCTGAAATACGTTTTAGTTGTGGTTTGCGCATTCTCCCGATGGATCGAGGCTTATCCTCTCAAAGACAATACTGCTTTGTCTACTGCGAAAATCCTACTGAAGGAATATTTTCCTCGGTATGGAATGCCTAGAGTCGTGTGGTCAGATAACGGAAGTGAGTTTGTGGGTAGTGTGATGAAGAGTGTGTGTAAGGGCCTTGGAATTAATCAGAAATTCCACAGCGCCAATCATCCCCAGTCAGCTGGCCTGGTGGAAGGGTATAACGGCACCCTTAAACTAAAGCTAGCGAAGATTCAGGCTACGACTGGTCTTTCGTGGCCTGACGCTTTACCTTTAGCATTACTGTCAACTAGGGCGACTGTACACTCCCGAGTAGGGCTTAGTCCCTATGAAATAGTGTTCGGTCGTCCTGCGAATGTGTGGGGGGTTCCTAGGCCAGGTATTTTCTGTGATCTTGAGTACCCAATGTTGATCGATTATCTCCATGACTTGACTGCTAAACTGAGGTTAATTCACCAACAGGTTCACAAAGCATTGCCGACGCGGACGGAGGGTCCAGGCCACCAGCTCCAGCCCGGAGATTGGGTGGTGACGCGGAACTTTTCGCGCAAGAACAACTTGGACCCGAGGTTCACCGGACCCTATCAGGTCCTCCTTGCCACGAGAACTGCAGTTCGTCTTGAGGGGCGGAAGAATTGGGTGCATGCCACCCATACAAAGAAAGTCCCCATCCCGTTGCCAGCAGACTCGTGGGTGAGGAAAGGCATTGCATCAACTGAAACCGAAGGATTGCCGGCGTTTATACCTTTTAGCGACGCACAACCTGTCGGAGAATCCACAGTGCAGCAGAGAGACACTGTTGAACAATTGTCAGAGAAGGACTCAAGACCAAAACATTCAGCTGATCAACAGGACGCTGTCCCTTCAACGGATCCTTTGTTCGACGAACAGACACGTCCTGGGAAAACTCGATACTTTTTGCGATCTAGCACTAAAGACTAATAAAAGATCCTGCTTTGCTGTATTGATAATTGCATTATCCCGTTTTCCACGATCAGTTTAAACATTCGTACCACTGTAATTATTTTGTACATATTCATTGAGTTTCGTTCCTTACACTTTTGCTTTCACAACTGAGAGATATTGTTTTGCATACATATATATATTGTGCATTGAAGGCCGTAGGGCCGCGCGCGTACTTCCTTCTGGATAGTAGGTCTTGACGCTAGGTTAAAGGCCGTCGGTTCCTGGGAACTCCTAGGGATTGACTATTGCTACACAGAACGAAGTGCGTCAAGAAACGTTGCGGACGGTCGTAGGGAATGGCATTCTCGAAGTTGAAGGATTTGGAAGGAGCTCAGGCTCATAGATTCAAGCTGCAGCAACTCGGTCGTACCAAATGTTTTATATTCCAACTATTTGTATTGTTTTTGACTGCTTCTGCATTATTGGCGGGTGGGGTGTATTACACGATGTCTTACTTCTTACCTACTGCTACACCTACTCCTACCCCTGACCCTAAACTTACCTCCACTGTTTCTCCTCATTCCTTTCATATCTTACCCGAACACGAACAGGCTAGACGTGTAGAATTCCGCAATAATTCCTTTATTCAGCTCCTTCATCAGCATCAGTTAGTGGTTAACACTACTAATTGTTGGGTGTGTGGGTTGATGCCACATACTACGGATAAGGGAATTCCATATCTGGTGTTACCGTATAGTTCCCAAGGGTCTGCTCGAGCATTCCAGACAATGTTTCGAAGCGCACTGGGTTTCCACCCCATTCGAGAACCACGTTCTCCCTACTCTGGTCCTACCTCGTATCAAAAACCTTTGTCGATAGCAATAGAGGATTTAGATAGCGATATCTATGATCCCTCGCTTATTCCTGAAGAAGAGGTACAAGCCTATAGGGTCCTAAGTAGAGGCGAATATAGTGTGTTCACTAGTGAAAAACAGCTTAAAAGCTCGCCTCCGATATGGGTCGTACCCCACACTGGTAATTTTTGTCTCATGGGTCGTGGCCGAAGATCGCAAGCCCGACTTGGAGCGAGTGCTTGCACTGAAAATTACATTCTGCCGATGTTCTCGTCCCCTGTGTTTCTGGCTGCCAAGGGTACATACTTCATCTGTTATGATCGTGCATACGCATGGTTGCCCGCTGACTTCATGGGCTCATGTTTTATTGCAAATCTGTTGCCTCCGACGTTCACTGTAGATGCCGATTATCATAAGACTAGAGTTGTGCGAGGCGTAATTAGCGAAGAGGATACTGCCGGTCAAGAGGCAGGAGACTTTTTCAAGGGTTTCCTCCCGTTTTGGGGACCTATGGTTAATAGTAGGAACCTGAGACAATTGACTCGAGTGGTAGAATCAACAGCTAACATTACTGCCAGTGCCCTTGGTAATATCACCACAGAACTTCAGGCGGAGAGACTTATGACGTTACAAAACCGTATGGTTTTAGATGTCATCTTAGCAGATCGAGGTGGGGTATGTAAGGTGATCCATTCGAGCTGCTGCATTTTCATTCCAGATAACGCTCCAACTGTTTATCAAGCCATCTCGAGGTTGCATAAGATCTCCGAATCCATACACGTGGATGTAGGGGATTGGACGCTACTTGGGTGGTTGTGGGGCCTGATGTCGACTTGGGGTTGGAAGATTCTGATGATCATCGGAGTCGTTGTGGTGTTCCTGTTCACGTGTTGCCTTTGTGTGCAGTGCGGTCCTGCCTTATGTGGCCTCTGTGCTACAACGTGTATGAGACAGCCACCTGTTACCAAAGGGACTCGGTTGGACAGAGCCATGCTACAACAACATCTCGATGGTCTGATGAATATCGAATATGATTCCAACTAGTGCTTGCCTACATGAGGGCAAAAGGAGCGTCTGAGGTTCCGTGACAATTGTAAGTGGTGTTTTTCGACTCGCACGAATATGGTCGAGTCTGGTATCTATGAACCGCAAATGACGAGTTTAGTAAGTGTGCGCAGTTTCGCTGTGCTAACTTAAACCGTTCGTTTGTTATGTGGGTTTTCCATCTGTACCCACGGGTTCCATCTTAGATACGGCATCCATTTTGTCTCTTGCCCTCAAGTAGCCAGCGAACGGACGCTGTCCGCTTCGCGACCCTGGGACTCCCAAGATATTTGCGGAAGACACATGTTCTTTGTAAGTGTCTTTATGACGAGGGGGATGATACTGTAAGGCAGATGGCCCCGCTTGAGGCTCATCTTGCCGTACCGGTTTATTGTCTCAGCCGTGCATCTCATTAGGCACGTCCTTTTGATGCCTGTATCTCGTGTTTCCCGATACCTCCCCTTTTACACCCTTTTTCGATTTCCACACTGTCTCCGTCTTCCTCTGCACCTGTCTTTGTTCCTATTTCGATCTGTTTTACTGCCGATTGGAATGCACTAATGTTGGGAAGATGGGTTTTTTCAGTTGGGAACCGCCAAATGTTTCCGCACTTATGTTCCGGACCTTATGTGTATCAAAGTGACCAAAGCGACCCCTCTGGGGGATAATGGTGGGAACCGGGTTGTAAACCTTTGTGTACCATGTTGTCCTATGGGTAAAAACTGTATAAAAGGAGCGATCCACAGAACCAATTTGAAGCAGTCTCCCCAAGTTGCACGAGTTGTACTTGTCGTGATATCTGTGTTCCCTGCAGCAAATAAACCCTTGAATCTTTGACGCCGAAGGAAGTGTCCCGTGTCTCTGTCATTCGTACGCCGGAGCAGGATACCCACGAAGGTTTCAGGTGTTGTGCCCTGGCACCGCTG
Organism: Lissotriton vulgaris; assembly: GCF_964263255.1. Lineage (NCBI taxonomy): Eukaryota > Metazoa > Chordata > Amphibia > Caudata > Salamandridae > Lissotriton > Lissotriton vulgaris. Next base: position 887,514,807 of record NC_141691.1, read on the forward strand.
GGTCTTAAAGAACCCAGTCCTTCATGACAACCCCCAGCCCAGCAACCTCCCATGCCTGTTCGAGTCTACCCCCCCAAGTAGGTAGAAATGTGTAAAGAGTGGACGAGCAAAAGTAGTATTGTGGTAGGTAGCATGTTTATGCAAATAGATTCCCTTACTTTTTGCACTCATGGTTGATCTTTATGTTCACTACGAATTTCACAGGCGTTGAGTGTCACCTGGATGACTCACTTCCATAGGATCCAATAACCAGTAGAACAAGCACTGGCGTTGCCAATAGGTCTCGCAGTAGGAAAGTTTGAGCTATTGGTTGTGTAAATGACAAAGCCCTTTATGTATTCAAAATGATAACAACAGTGAAAGGCATTGTTATTTGCCATTGTAATAGTTCCACCTGTCGTACTGCGCGATCTATTGGCAAGGTGAGTGTTTTTCGTGTGTGAGGGGCGTTGTGTGTGTGAGTGGCGTTGCGTGTGTGAGTGGTGTTGCGTGTGTGAGTGGCGTTGCATGTGTGAGTGGTGTTGCGTGTGTGAGTGGCGTTGCCTGTGTGAGTGGCGTTGCCTGTGTGAGAGGTGTTGCCTGTGTGTGAGGCGTTGGCTGTGTGATTTGTGTTGCCTGTGTGAGTGGCGTTGCCTGTGTGATTGGCGTTGCCTGTATGAGTGTGGTTGGCAGTGTGAGTGGCGTTGCATGTGTGAGTGGCGTTGCATGTGGCAGTGGCATTGCATGTGTGCGTAGTTGAGTGGCGTTGCGTTGTTGAGTGGCGTTGCATGTGTGAGTGGCGTTGCATGTGTGAGTGGCGTTGCATGTGTGAGTGTTGTTGCGTAGTTGAGTGGCATTGCGTAGTTGAGTGGCATTGCGTAGTTGAGTGGCGTTGCGTAGTTGAGTGGCTTTTAGTAGATGAGTGGCGTTGCGTCGATGAGTGGTGTTGCGTAGGTATGTGGCGTTGCGTAGGTGAGTGGTGTTGCGTAGGTGAGTGTTGTTGCGTAGGTGAGTGGCGTTGCGTAGTTGAGTGGGCAGCGTTGCGTAGTTGAGTGGCGTTGCGTATGTGAGTGCCGTTGCGTACTTGAGTGGCGTTGTGTAGTTGAGTGGCGTTGCGTAGTTGAGTGGCGTTGCGTAGTTGAGTGGCGTTGCGTAGTTGAGTAGTGTTGCGTCTTTTCGTGGCATTGCGTAGTTGTGTTGAGTAGTAGCGTTGCGTAGTTGACAGTGGCGTTGGAAATGCAATATGTCTCGCAGCATTAGAGTTAGTGCTGTTAGAATTGTTTATGAGTTTTTTTTGTAAATCTTTAGCTTTTTTGTTCTCTGTAGCCAATGCTAAAGAATTACAAATAAAAAAGCCATAAACAATTCTAAAAGCTCTAACTCAAATGGTCCGAGACCTATTGCACTGTGTGAGGGTGAGGGGTTGAGGGTGAGTGAGGGTGAGGGTGTGTGAGGGTGAGTGAGGGTGAGTGAGGGTGAGTGAGGTGTTGAGGGTGAGTGAGGGGTTGAGGGTGAGTGAGAGTGAGGGTGAGTGAGGGTGAGTGAGGGTGAGGGTGAGTGAGGGTGAGTGAGGGTGAGTGTGAGTTAGGGTGAGTGTTTGAGGGTGTGTGAGGGTGAGGGGGTGAGGATGAGTGAGGGTGAGTGAGGGGTTGAGGGTGAGTGAGGAGTTGAGTGTGAGGGGTTGAGGGTGAGGGGTTGAGGGTGAGTGAGGGTGAGGGTGAGTGAGGATGAGGTGTTGAGGGTGGGTGATGGTGAGTGAGGGTGAGGGTGAGTGAGGGTGAGGGAGGGTGAGGGTGAGGGGTTGAGGGTGAGTGAGGCTGAGTGTTTGAGGGTGAGTGAGGGTGAGAGTTTGAGGGTGGGTGAGGGGGTGAGGGTGAGGGTGTGGGTGAGTGGTGTTATTGTTAAGGGTGTTGTGGATGAGGGGTGTTAGTATGAGGGAGTTGAGGGTGAGGGTGAGTGTGAGGGGAGGGGAGGCAGAGTGAGGGAGGTTGAGGGGGTGAGGGAGTGTAAGGGAGAGTGAGGGTGAAGCTGAGCGGGTGTGAGAGAGTCAGTGAGGGAGTGCGTGAGAGGGTGAGTGAGGGGGTGTGTGATGTGGTGTGTGAGAGCGTGAGTGATGGGGTGTGTGAGGGGTGTGTGAGAGGGTGTGTGAGAGGGTGAGGGTGTGTTAGGGTGAATGAGGGTGAATGAGGGGGTGTGAGGGGGGTGAGGGTGGGGTGTTGAGGGAGTGAGTGTGAGGGTGTGAGGGGTGAGGTTGAGGGGGTGAGTGTAAGGGGGTGGGAGCGTTAGGGTGTGTTATTTTTAGGGTGTGTGAGGGTGAGTGAGGGTGTGTGACTTTTCTGGTGTGTGACGGTGCTGAGTGATGGTGTTATGGTGCTGAGTGGTGTGGTGGTGTCCCTGAGTGGTGTGGTGGTGTCCCTGAGTGGTGTGGTGGTGTCCCTGAGTGATGTGGTGGTGTCCCTGATTGATTTTGTGGTGTACATCAGTGATGTGGTGGTGTCCCTGAGTGCTGTGTTGGTGTCCCTGAGTGCCGTGTTGGTGTCCCTGAGGGCTGTGGTAGTGTCCCTGAGGGCTGTGGTGGTGTCCCTCAGTGCTGTGGTGGTGTCCCTGAGTGGTGTGGATGTTTATACAAGTGCATTTAAGTTGTGGCAGGTAAAAAACAATGCATTTTCATGCGTCATCAATTTAAAGGATGATGTGAACATTGTGATAGGCCATGGGCGGACCCAAAACATGAATGAAAACCGATTGAGCCAATGCCTGAAGGGGACTGTCGGAAACAAGACAATGGCTGAAGGGGGCTGACCAAAAGCCTCTTACTGTATGTATGCAAGTGTGGTGTGGTGTAGTGTAATGTGCCAACATAAGGTTTTGCTAAACAGCTAAAGCAGTCTATATTGAGGCTGAAAACCCCCGAACAGAAAATGAAGTTCTATTACAGGTCTCTGCACTGCAGGACTCTCCCATGAGCCCTCCTCCCTGTGCTCACCGCACATACTACTACAAAAAGAAAATTAAAAGTTGAAACCTGCAAAACGAAAGTAACGCTGCCCAAGTAAAAAACAAGCTATCCCAGCCTGCTATGCGCTTTTAATGGTGCTGTACCGTATTGCTATGATGTGAAAATAATGCATTGAAACGATGCAGTATTTTCGTTTACACTCTGCAAAGGATCTTCGAAGTGCGCAGTCCAGAGTGGGGGCAGAGACGCAGACATACGAGAGAGCGCAATACGGAGGAACAGGAGAGAAGCACACAAGGGAGACATCAGGCAAGCACATGCACTCTCGTGGACTTCTTAGTCAAAAATAAAGACAAGTACGGGAAATGCAAGCGGCGGGGGGGGGGTTGGGTTCACAAGGGAGAGAAGAACACGAGTGGTGGGGGAAAACCACGAGGGAGACAGCAACACAGGAAGAAGTACACGCTGTGCTGGGGGAGGGGGGAGGGCCATTAGGAACAGGAACAGATGGCCATGAAAGTGTATGGGCCAAATGCCAGCAACACAGGAAGAAGTACACGAAGGAGCCAGCAACACAGGGAGTGGGCAAAATTCAGACATGGCAGACAGCAACAGTCAAGAGAACATCACAGCGTAGGGGAGAGAAGCATTTGGTTGTGAAGGAGAGAATGGGGGCAGAGACGCAGACATACGAGAGAGCGCAATACGGAGGAACAGGAGAGATGCACACAAGGGAGATATCAGGCAAGCACATGCACTCTCGTGGACTTCTTAGTCAAAAATAAAAACAAGTACGGGAAATGCAAGCGGCGGGGGGGGGGTGGGTTGGGTTCACAAGGGAGAGAGCAACACGAGTGGTGGGGGAAAAGCACGAGGGAGACAGCAACACAGGAAGAAGTACACGCTGTGCTGGGGGAGGGCCATTAGGAACAGGAACAGATGGCCATGAAAGTGTATGGGCCAAATGCGCGTGCCTGTACGTGCACTCGAAGAAAACGCCACGGAAAAAAGCGGTGGTTTGACTATCCGATGGAGCACATGAATTCTCCCCCATTTCTTCATTGTTTTGCCCTTAAAGGAAAGGTATGAAAAAAGGCATTGGCAAACTCAGCAAGTGTAGTAGGCGCCTGCTCAAATATTAAGCAAGGCACCCCTGTTGCAGTGGAAAGTAACAATGAAAAATACGATAAAGAGTGATGTGGGTCACAGGAGTCCCACATGTTCAATTGCCGCAGGGAGGACGAGGAGCTGATGCTTCTGGGGCCTGGACAAATCCAGCATGGAAAGGGGGGAAGAGGGCGGGGTGAAAGTACAGCAGCTGCTGAACGCAAGCCAGGATTTAAAGGCGCAGGCATCATTAATTTGATTAAATACCAGACGCATACGAAAACAAATATATTAAATAAATAACAAAAATACAACCTAATGTGTATAAAATTGCATGATGACGGGCGCCGTGCTGATTATGTAAAACTAACAACGTAGCACTCGTGAGAGCTCCGTGCAGGGTCACAGGAGTCCCACATGTTCAATTGCCGCAGGGATGACGAGGAGCTGATGCTTCTGGGGCCTGGACAAATCCAGCATGGAAAGGGGGGAAGAGGGCGGGGTGAAAGTACAGCAGCTGCTGAACGCAAGCCAGGATTTAAAGGAGCAGGCATCATTAATTTGATTAAATACAAGACGCATACGAAAACAAATATAAAAATAAATAACAAAAATACAACCTAATGTGTATAAAATTGCATGATGACGGGCGCCGTGCTGATTATGTAAAACTAACAGCGTAGCACTCGTGAGAGCTCCGTGCAGATGCATGCTGGGCATCAAAAAAAACAAGCGGAAAACGAAAGAAAGCTGTGCAAAAGTAGATGCTGCTGGTAGGGGAAGCCTGTCGCATTAAACAGAGAACATGTAGCAAGGAAAACTTCAATGCACAAACTACTTCAAGGTATGGCATCAATGTGAATGTCTAAGGAAAACAAAACCGGCATTAAAAAACACTGACTGCTTCAGAGAAATGCACCGTAGGTCACACACAGAGAGGAAAAGGAAGTTAAACTTACAGGGATGTCTAGGGAAAACAGAACCGGCATTAAATAAATAATGTTTCGGGAGAGCCTGGGGCGGGAATGCGAGTGAGGGGAGGCAGGCAGATTACGAGGGAAGCCGGATGGGGGCGGGAAAGCCTGGTGGGAGGCGTGAACGCCGGATGGGGGCGGGAAAGCCTGGTGGAAGGCGTGAATGCGCGAGGGGAGGCAGGCGGATTGGGAGAGAAGCCTGATGGGGGCGGGAGAGCCTGGTGGGTGGGCGTGAATGAGGGGAGGACTGGGCTGGGCTTGCATGCGATGCGCGTGCATGTACACGGGCACTGCATGAAAACCGCGGGGCTGAAAGCCCTTTGGTTTGAAGATGTTTTCGCCACATGAATTCTCGCTACGCTCGATGCGCTTGCGCTCATCGATAGGTCGCGAGACCTAAAAAGCACTGCATAACGAAGTAGCATGAATGGCTATTCACAGCAAAGTCTTCATCAGAATGAAAGAAGCTGCAATGCATGTTAAGTGGGGGACTTCTTAAGAGTGAGATCATTTATTATTTATTCACATTGAAGCCTTTTATAATTTCAACTTTCTGAGTTTTATTGTCCGCGTGTATCATAGTCGTCTTTGTCTGTGGTCGCGGTGCCTGTTGGAGCTTTTCGGAACAGACACTTCAACTCGCAGACATGGCTAGAAAAATCCCTTTTGTTCATTATCATTTCATTATTTTTAAACATATAATTACATTTTTATTTACACAAATGTGTATGTATTTGTTTACATATGTAGACATTACAAATATATACTATATATATATGCGTATACAGATAGATAGATTGATAGACAGACAGACAGACAGACAGACAGACAGACAGACAGACAGACAGACAGACAGACAGACAGACAGACAGACAGACAGACAGACAGATAGATAGATAGATAGATAGATAGATAGATAGATAGATAGATAGATAGATAGATAGATAGATAGATAGATAGATAGATAGATAGATAGATAGATAGATAGATAGATAGATAGATAGATAGATAGATAGATAGATAGATAGATAGATAGATAGATAGATAGATAAGGTTCAGTTTCATGCAGATCCGCATGGGGCGTGGGGTGAGATAAAAAGAGGCAGCACCAAAAAAGAGCATTTCCTTTTTTACCTCTCATAAGAAAATTAGATGTGTGCGACAAATAAATTGTTAATTGGAATTATACCAGATTTGACCTAAAAAGCTTAGTTTACTAGAAGTTCACAGAAGATCACGTTTGCTTAGTTTTGTTAGTTTGATGTGCTTATGTTCAGTACTGTTCGAAAATTTAAAGTTAGAAAAATGTTTTGACTGGTCCCCGAAGGTTAAATTATTCAGATATCTTGACTGTTAGTCTGCAAATATTTTACCAACCTGGGATAGAGGACTGTTTGCAGATCCCAATTAAAAAACACAAGGCAGTGAATGAGGAAGCTTTTTACCAATAGCCCATTTCAGGTCAATGAATGCAAAGCTACGCTTGTAAACCTGACATCTCTGATAAGCTGGCATGAAAAGACAAGCATTTGCATTGCAAAAGGTCTCGTATTTACAAAACTCTCGTAAATGAAACACCTATTGCATTGCAAATGCTTGTTTGTCAAAGCGCAGATAACGCACTTCCACTCTATTCAAATCAAATCAAAAATTAACTTTATTTGGTTTGTCACAACCTTAAAGTATACATGTATAAAAATGACCATCGGTATAAAACAAGATAACATTTGTATTTTTTTTAAATTTACAAATCCTAAAGAGAAGATCGCCCAAGTTTATTCTGTTTCACATTTCGAGAGTAAAGTCTCTACCAGAGTCATGAATTTTACTCCACGGCATATGAGGATGTTCGATGACGCGCCCAACCAGCTAGTGACCGCCTGCCTGCAGGTGCGAATTCTTAAAACGTTTAGGATTGATTTCAATAAATATCTTCTTTCATTTTTTACTGTCTCGCACGTGCATATTAGATGGTACAAACTTTCTATGTGGTACCCACAAAGGCGGCATGTCTTTTCTTGCTGTTTGCTTTTCCATGTTGGAATTAAATCTTTTGAGCAATGATCACCCAGTCTATATGCCATGAATTTTATTTTTAGCGATAGCCGAAAGTGCGCTTCAAGGTAAAGTTGTGGTTTTAATCTTTTGTATGAGTTGATTACGGACCAAGCATGACGGAGTTTGGCTAAAATTCTTTTGTCTTCTATCAAGGATAGTGACTTAGCATTTAGTTTGCAAACTTTGTTGAACGATGTTCGTTCCAAATGACTGTTCCAAACCCCCTCGATTTTTAGTGACTCCAGGGCGGTTCCCAAATAAGTGCCCCAAGTGTTTGGTTCTTTTTCTTCATATTGTTTCTTAATTTCCAGCCAGCATAGGTTGTTTAGTGATCCTGTTTCTGATGCTCTAAGTTTCCAACACCATTTTGCAAAGATTGCTTTCCTCTGGTAGACTTGATTTTGTAATCCAAATTCCAGGCGTATTTGTGCTGGGGACGATCCTTTAAAAAGATTGAATACAGATTTATATACACTAATCTGTAATTTATTTAGGATGTCGATTTCTTTCCCATACCATATTTCCAACCCATAAGACAAGGTAGGTAACAGTTGGGCTGCCATGACTTTTAGAAGATGACTGTATGAGGGGCATTGAATTTTCTTTTGGAGTAGTTTATAGGCGAAGGTCAACGATTGTGCTTTAGCTGTGATATCTCGTTTTTGTTCCACCATGGACATGTTTCTGCACAGTTTAATACCCAAATATTTATATGTGGTTGTCTCCTCAATTTGAATGTTCTTTGCATACCATCTAAAAGATCCTTTGCTCGGGCCTGCCAGTCTCATGGCCTTTGTTTTTTTATTGTTGAGTTCCAAACCTACTAGGTCGCAGTACTCTGTTAATTTGTTTATGACCCTTTGTAGCCCTATCGGTGTGTGACTTAAAACCACAATATCATCTGCATATTGCAGAAACTGAATTGATTCATTTGCCAGTTTCGGGGGGTGACCATTTGCCTGTAGCAGGTAACTGTTTAGGTCTGCTAGATACACATTAAATAAACTTGAAAGTCCATTTCTTATATTTGTTTGTTGTGATATCCTTCTCCCATCTCCAAGTTTTACTTTGGCCCATGTTTCGCTGTATAAGGCGATTATTATGTCTATTAGTTTCTAAGGGAGCCGCCAAGATTCTAGCTTTTTACACAGCCGGTCTCTTGGCACTCTGTCGAATGCAGATTTTAGATCAATATAGCATGCCAGAAGACCTGCCTTCTTTTTTTCTGCTCCTTCTATTAACAAAGATAGGACGGCGAGGTTTATAGTGCATCCCATGCCTTCTCTAAAACCCGTTTGGAACTTCGGTACTATTTTGTTTTTATTTATCCATTCCTGTAGATGGCGTAATATACATGAAGAAAAAAGTTTTGCCTCTACGTCGATGAGGGCTATCAGCCTGTAGTTCTCGGGTTCCAATCTGCTCCCGTTTTTATAAATATGGTGGAAGATGTTACCATACCAGGACTGTGGTATCTTTTTATCAGTGAAGAGTGTCTCTAATGTCGGCCGCCCGCACCCCTTACCTTAGACAAGCTGGGTCTAAAGAAATTGGTGCGGCTGACATTAATGTGAAAGCACGGCATGGGGCAATTTAAAAAAAACAAAAAACATTTGTTTTTCAAGTTGACACTCTTTCTTCACGGCAGTAACCGGTGTAGAGCCAGGACCAGGGACTCTATCTCCCAGGCTCCCCGCACCACTGATGCTGCTCCAAGCGCCCGAAGGCACATAAATCAACATGAGAGCTCCTGCTGCATGGGACGCTCTTTCTTCACGGCTGTAACCGGGGCAGAGCCAGGACCAGCGACTCTATCTCCAAGGCTTCCCAGCACCATTGATACTGCTCCCAGCACCCAGAAGCGCATAAATCAACTTGCGAGCTCCCACTGTGCGGGACGCTCTTTCTTCATGGCCCTGAACGGGGTAGAGCCAGGACCAGGGACTCTATCTCCCAGGCTCCCCCGCACCACTGACACTACTCCAAGCGACCGGAGTCACATAAATCAACTTGCGAGCTCCCGTTGCGCGGTATGCCTGTGGGCCGCACTTGAACAAAAACTGGGCAATGGGCAGGCCCATCCTTGCCCATCATTGCCAGGAAGAAGCAGTGTAGCGCCACCCCCCTTTTACCTACTTCCTGGACTGTGCTGTTGGCTGACATCTGTCCTCCGAGATACTGTGCTTGTTACCCTATTATTTTTATGTATCGGCCCGCACAGAGATTAGCTGGGACCTCACTGTCTGTAGCCTACTGGGAAATGTCTGTTGTCTGCCAGCGCTGCCTGACTTGATACTAAGACATTTCTTCTGACTTCTGCATGCGATTTGAGCAGACACCATTTGTATTTGTTAGCTTATTTATGTTGATCTTTGTCAACCTTTACTTTATCGGGAGCTCTGAGAGATGGGTAAGAGGAAAACAATGGAGGGTATTGGTGGTGGTGGCCAAGTAGGGAAAGGAACAAGGTCAGGAAGACGCTGAAACACCCAGGCAGCAACTGTGTCCTCAACCGCATTGACACCCTCATTAGTGAGTGCAAAGGTATCCTAGTGGAGGAACCAGCTGCCCGTAATACTTCTGGCCAACTCCCACCCCGAATCCCTTGCCCTAGCCACTCACCCACCATCCCAGCAATGTTTAAAAAAACATCTCTTAAGGGGACCCTCTTACCCAACCAGGAGACACTACCAGATACTGCGGGGCTTGCCAACCCCCCCATTAACCCTTTTAACTCTCCTGGTATCAACGCCCAGCAGTCTGGACCCACTATCCCTTGCACAAACAGGTTCTTGCCCCTTGCTGGACCTGCCTGATGATCACAAGGAAGATACACCCCAGCCTCCGCTTGCATCCACTGCTGCGATCAGCCCAGTACTCAATTCAGAACCCCTGGATACGCGTCAACTTATAAACATGCTTAGAGCAGAAATAGGTACCATGAGATTTATGATTGAAGGCCTCAATACACTAGTTAAATTAATATTGCAGAACGACTCATCCCGCCAACCAAGGGCGGCTCCTCCATAGGGTAGAGGAGCACCGCCCCACTGCTTTCTCGCAGTGCGAGAAGCAGAAAATAAAATGGTATTTTAAATCTAATTTTATTTTCTGCTTCTCGCGCTGTGAGAAAGCAGAAGGCAGGGGTATGCCTCATTGGGTGCGGGTGGGAGGATATGCCTGGTTGGGACGGGCGAGTGGGCGGGTGGGAGAGGGGTGGCTTGCACCACTCTGAGTACCCTGACTGTTTGGTCGGCCCTCTGGGGCCGACCAAAGCAGTCATGCACACTCTACATTTTCTCTATGTAGACTGTATGCAGCCTACATAGAGAAAATGTCCTCCCTACAGGTGCCTGGCTGTGCGCTGTCCGGGACTCCGCACCAATCAAAACGCTGCCATTGCAGCATTGTGATTGGCCTACAGGAGGGGAGGAAGCATTCCTGTTCCTGTTCAGGAGCAGGAAAAGGCAGGACCTGGCCCAGGAGCAGAGGCGGCGCGGGACTGGACAGGTAAAACATTTTTTACCCCACCCCCCTCACGGTAACGCCGTTGAAACCCCCCTCACCCCGCCACAGCGAGAATTGCAAGCCGTAACTGCCGCTCACAATCACTGCGCGCACACGAGGCAGTCACTCATGGAATGGGTACCATTTCCCAAGGTCCCACCCTGCACCCCTCTACTATCGCTGTTCACAATCAAGTTTCATTTGATTCTACAGCAAAGCGAATTACCAATCCTAACAATATTCCACATAATAACCCTCATAACATAGTGGCCGTGCAGGATCTTTTAAACAACATTAGATCTAACTCCTTACCCCATGCCCAGCATCCTCCTCTCAGTGGCCAACACCAACTGTTCCATTTAGTCCCCACATACTGGTCCCACCCCCTAAATCTACATGGTCAATGTTCCCAAACTCGATACAAAGAATGGCTATGAGGGTGAAGATTCTTTGACCAATAAAGTGATACACTGGAACCGCCACGTCAGGGGTTGTTGCTCAGTAATTCGAGACAACATTACTAGGGCTCGGAGATGTATTTCTCCCGACCAACCAATTGATTGCATTAAGCTTACCTTTGAAGTGGCTTATCTGGCAGAAAACCTCCTTGCCCTGGAATTTCGAACTTGCCCCCCTGAAGCCTCCTTTACCCATTTAAGGCACTTTCCAATCTGTGACCAGAGTAGGCAACCTGCCCCCCAACCACTCACTCACCTAGCTGGTGGCTCCTCACTGAAGGGCATCGACTGACTACAGAGTGTATCTCAGATCACACACCACTCCCCCTAACTGCACGGTTAGCCTTCCAGCACCTCGTTTTGCAGACCGCACCTCATTTAAAGCAAGATAGTTCCCGGGGGAAGCAGGACTAAGCATCTACTGATGGATATTCACTCCACCCCTCAGTTCCCATGCACTTTGACACCTACACCACCGCCCATCACCTTCTCCGAACCACTCATTGCCTTCCCTGCCCTAACGCACAACTCCCTGGCCCACATTATTCGGAGAGTGAAATCAGGGTCCTCAATGGATCCCTGCCTGCCCAAAATTTTCAAGCTAGCATTCACAAGCATCGAAAATGAGTTACTCGCACTCCTTAATCGATCCCTCGCTACAGGGCAGGTGCCTTCCAACTTCAAGAAAGCCCGTGTTATCCCACTCTTGAAAAAACCTGGGGCGAGCACAAAAAAACTTTAAAACTTCAGGCCAATCTCACAACTACAGTTCCTTGCTAAAGTGCTTGAACAACATGTGCTAAAATCCCTGACTGACCACATTGAAAATAATCACCTCCTGCAATCAAATCAGGCAGGTTTCAGGGTGCACCATAGCATGGAGTTGGTGATGCTATCGGTCCTAGATGAACTTAGACTCAGGGCCCATAAGAAAATAACATGTGCCCTGGTTCTACTAGACCTTTCCGCGGCATTTGACACAGTCAATCATGACCACCTAATGTCGCGGATCTCAGAGCTGGGGATCCAGGGCACAGCTTTGGCTTGGCTGACCTCCTTTCTTGAAGTGCGTTCACAGAAAACACAACTGAATGACCTTGTGTCCGATTTAGGACCACTCTCATGTGGTGATCCTCAGGGTTCGGCATTATCCCCACTCCTTTATAATACCTACCTCCAGCCATTGATAGCGGCCCTAAATCACTTGGAGTGTCAAATTTATAACTACGCCGATGACACCCAAATAATTATCCAGATAGACAATGCGTCCCCAGCTCATTCACGTTTTCAAAACATCTTAAAATTCACGGTGAATTGGATGTCGGCTAACTCCTTGAAAATAAACTCAGACAAAACGGAAGTACTGGCCGTCACCCCAGACTCCAACCCTTGGCAGGAGCTCTTCTGGCTGCAAGAGCTGGGTACACTTCCAGTACCTGCTAGGGTGGGAAAAAGTCTGGGGATTAAAATTGATGCTAAGCTTACCATCACCCAGCAAGACTCGGCTGTTGTAGGAACACGCACTCGTCTGTTGAGACAACTGAGCAAGCTTGCCCCCATCCTTACATTCAACACACTCCGACCCGCAGTTTCCGCTCTGATACTAGCACGTCTTGACTATGGCAACTCCCTATATATTGGCCTCCCGGAGAACCTTATGTCACGACTTCAGATGGTTATGAATGATGCCGCAAGGCTAATTTTTAAAGCTCCTAGGCGAGCACATGCATCGCCCCTCCTCAAACAGCTGCACTGGCTTCCTGTCAGACAGAGAGCTAAATTCAAGGGCCTCTGTATTACACACAAATCCCTCTACGGCCGAGCTCCTAACTACATCAAGGACTGCCTTGCCAAATACATCCCCAGTAGAGCACTACGGTCCACGGATGCTAGCCTCCTGGCTTGCCCAAGATTTAACCTGTCCACGAAAGGCGGTAGAGCATTCTCATCATCTATCCCCACCATCTGGAACAAATTGCCAGAGAGTCTTCGGAAGGAACACGACCTCCTTCCATTCAGGAAAAAATTAAAAACAGTCCTTTTTGCAGAATCCTGGATATAATCCACTCCCCTGGCTAGGTCAAGACCTCTCTGACAGCGCTTAGAGACCTGTAGGTGATAATGTGCTCAATAAATACCAACTAACATAACATAACATAACAGCTCCTCCATTTACACCCGGGAGGAGGTGGGTGAAGATCTCTTTATATGCTCAAACCCCAAGTACCAGCCCATCCTGCAACTATACATCCCTATACTAAGTGATGTAAGTGGCCCAGCACCCCACCAACAGCTGAGGATAATATCATGGCTAAGCAGCAAATGTCCATCCCCCACTAGAACGACCTAATTGAAGTTTTCGGTATCTGTATTTTCCCAGAGTCCCAGAGCCTTCTTCCTTACACAAAACAGGCTTTGTTTTTTTCCATTCACCTGCAACAACTGTAAGGAGAGGGCGTCCATCAGGGGGACTGCTTATCTGGGTAAACATTGCATTGGGCTGTCGAATTACCTGTCAAACAAGTTCCAACCAAGACATTCTAGGGCTTAGCATTAGGGGGCAAGGGGGGTCACAATTGATCTGTTCAATGTTTATGCAAGGGGGACCAAAAGGGGGCAGACCCTAACTTACCATTTCTGCACTGGAAGAGAGTTTAGCAAACTGTTCACGTCATGCCAAAGTAGTGGTTGCAGGAGATTTTACCTGCACCTTTGAACCCCTGGACAAAGAAGATCTAGTAGGAATTGAGGATGATGATAATAAAGGGGCTGTCTCCCCACTAAACCTACCCCAAGTTAAAATATGGATGCAGTTGGCGCTCCAACTTAATGCCCTTACTGTAGAGTATGGTCTGAGGGCAGCTAATGGTAGAACACCCTCGGATAGACAGGGTGCGAATACGTATAAAAGAGCTATCTGCCCATACCGCTTTGACTACACCCTCCTTCATGTGAAACTCTGGGGAGACCTGATTGACATGAACGTGGGCACTTGTTAGACCTTGCATAGCTTGGCGTGATTACCCCTGACTTTTCTTCTTTGCCTCTTGTGAAGTTAGATGCTATAGTTACTTGCCAATGCTAATCAGTGTGCAAGTACAGATGTTCCCTGTATAAATTGTAGTGGTGATTGGCTGTCTCTGATTGGTATGTTTGCCTTACTAGCAAGATCCCTAAGTGATGTGCAATGTGTGTGCCAGAGCTAATACTAAAGAAATGTGCAGAGAGGTTCTTCAGAGTAGGGCTTGCGCACATTATGCCAAATTAGCATGTTGTCCTGACAATTGCTATCACTTGTCAGGCCTCACTTTCCCTTTTGCATACACATGGAGCACCCCTGTAGGACGTCCTGGACAACCACCAGGCAGGAGGCAGTGTAGGGAAGCAGCAGGACCAGTGCCAGTGTGGGTGTTAGGCCCTGACAGTGGAAAATACTCCATTTCATTTTCCCTAGTGAAAGGCCATCCTGCCCATAGGACAATACGGGGGAAGCTGGGTGTAGTATTGTTAGCCTAGGTTACAAAAATCGGAAATGGAACAGTGAAGTTTAGTTATGTCTGAACTCACAGCGTCATAACATCATCATAACATATCTTTTTGGGTAGATGGTTTTGTCGCTGTATGTCCAGAAACCGCTGTTTGAGAAAATGGCCGAGTTTGTGCTTTAGACCTTTTTGTGTGTCTCAGCAGAATGTGAATTGCCTGCCTGGATCTGGGAGAGGTGAGAAAGGCCGAGGGAGACAGCGCCAGGATGTCCTGCACCTGGAGCCGGAAGAAGGAGAGGCTTTGCGAGGTGAAGAGGCCTGGTTCTGAGCCATAAAACAATAGCCCCATCTCCCTCTGAGTAATTAAATAGCCAAACGCCCAGTATCAAAGAGAGGACGGTGACACTGTGGGGGGGGGGGGAGATACGCAAGATTGATTTAGGGAGGGGTTGGGGACCCCTGAGCACAAGGAAACTACAAAGACAATGAGGGGTATAAATAGAAGAACTGTGACCCCAAGACTTTGATTAAGTTATGTTGACAATGTCATTGAGAACGGTCTCGGTATCATTCAGAGAAGTGCTGGGAGCGTTTTGAAGATGCTGTGGACATAAAAGTTTCCAGGAAGTCTCAAGCAGCGTGGTGATGGGACCGTGTCATGGCATCCTGGGACCTCCGAAGGGGTGCCTAAGGTGATTGTGGGCACCCGGAGCAACTCAAGACTCTGACGCACAGGGTGCATGTCTTGGTGCGGCTACAGGTGTTGGAGTGCCTGTGGATGAAGGCATTGTGGAAGAGAGCCGAAATTCGAGACGTGTAGGGGGTGTGTGTCACAGTGCAGTCCAGGCACTAGTGAAGAGTGCCGGGACATCGTGGGCACTAAGAAGGAATGCGTCTCCGACATGTGGGTCGGCATGTGGTAGTGCAGCCAGAGCATTAGTGGAGAGCGCCTGGTACCTCGTGTGCACCAGGAGGAAAGGTGAGACTCAGATGTGCAGTGTGCGTGTCGTGCAAACTGGGCATTAGTGGAGAGAGCCTAAAGACCGTGCACACCAGGAGACGGAGTGAGTCTCGGACGTGCCAAGGGTGCGTGTCGAAGTTGCCATCAAAGAGGTGCTGGTGAGGAGTACCGGGGAGCGGTGAGCACCGGGGAGCGAAAAAGTCCTAGCAGCACTGGAGAGGATGGCCAAGTGATCGGGCCCTCGAAGGCAACATGAGGTAGCACCAGCGTTGTGTAGAAGGCCTTGTGGAAGGAGTTTGTGCTGATCGTTGGTGGCCCGGACCGGCAGCCCGCAGGAGCTGAACTACCTGCCCGAGCGCCTTGTCTACGGTGACAAGGTTCTGGGGTGAGGCCAAGCCACTGCTGCAGGAGAGGAGAGTGGGGTTGCACCCCCCAGGTAAAGTGGATCATCGCCTGAGGCAGGGTGCGTGCCCGGAGGGACACTCTCTCAGCCTCTCCCTGCTAGCAGCTGTCTGCTCCTTTTGCTTCGGTCCAGATCTCGGTCTATGCTGGTCCCAGACAGGGCAGTAAAAGGGCCAGGGCCCGGAGTGGAACTTGGGTGTCATTGTTGATCCGTGTTGGGGGAAACCGGTCGCACAACTTCTAAAAACAGTTGTATAATACTCTGCATATTTGATGCTAATGAACTATTGGACAATGTCTTACACTAGAGGTGCTTAATGAACTCAGGGGCTAGTGCGCTACACACAACGTTATGTTTCGCTAGCGGGATAAAGGATCATAGCAGTGTTGCACTGCATTGGTTGTTTACTGCACTGTACTGAATTGCACTGTGACGCATTACCTTATTCCTTCCTTGCACAGGGCATGCCGGTGGTGCTATGCATAGCATTGTCTTCCTTTGCACTGTAGGTAATGCAGCGTGATGCTTTGCTGTATTTCTTCCTTAAACAGGGCATGTTGGTAGCAAACCGAGTTATATTATCTTGTGTTGACTTAGTACATGATCTTGACACTACGCATTGCATTGTTTCACTGTGGCACTGTACAGGAACCCATTGTTAAGTAGTACAGTATTCCTTGTATTTTGCAACGTGTGTGTATTTAGGAATACGATGTACCTTACCTGTTGAGAATGGTTAAAAGTCAGCGTAACTGTTGGTTAGAAGCAGTGGTTAGGGATTAGGACTGCCCACCAACCGTAAACAATATTATCCAGTGTATATATGTGGGAGTTGTATTGTGTGGTCATTTCGTATATCTTTTTATATAAAGTATACTCGTTTTATACAAACTCGTGAGGCGTCCATTTGTGGTATCATTGGGATTGCTGTGGGCGTGGTTGCACATACTGAACACTCGTGCTTTTTGAGATAAGCCTGGCTGCTTGTGCCAAGTTACTGAGGGGGTGAGCAGGGCTGTCTCGGACGGTGTCCTTTCTTTGCCTAACATGGGAGCGAGGGGGTCCAGGTCGCGGACTTGACAACAACGGTGCACGCGGGAATGCCCGCTTCCAACAGCACTACTAGAGAGAGCGACCCCAATCCCCTCTGCCTAACTTCAAACCCGCTGTGGGAACCCCCTACTATCCTGTGAAAATCCCACCCTTAACCATCGCCAAAGAGATTGTCCCTTCCAACTGTAATATATTTATAAAATAGTGGAAGGTAGTCCTGCATGATTCCAAGATTGATGGAATATGACTCGACCTGGCCATATGTACATTCGAGCCCCAGGCTGCAGCATCTTGTGTAAGTTGGTTGGGTGATGTACCTATGGTTCATTCGCTTACCATTGACTGACTTAGCATACAGTTTCTAGCTCATGGGTACTCTAAAACTTTCTCTCGGGGGCCAAACTTACAGTGTAGTTTGTGGCCGAGGGCTGCACTGGTGGGGGTGGGGTCAGTGGGGAGGGGGCGGGGCTAGAGCAACAAAAAAACTGGGACCATGAGGTTGAACACAGGCCCCAGCAGTGGATGCCTTCGTCTACTGAGCCACCAGACCCGGCATACACACATCTCTCTCTCTCTCTCTCTGTCTCTGTCTGTCTCTCTCGGTCTCACTCACTCTGTCATTCTCCCTCCCTCTCTTCCCCTCTGTGTCCCTCCTTCTGTTTCCCTCTGTCTGTCTCCATCTATCTGTCTCCCTCCCTCTGTCTGTCTCTGTCTATCTGTCTCCATCTATCTGTCTCCCACCATCTGGCTCCCTCTGCCTGTCTCTCTCTGTCTCCCTCTGTCTCTCTCCCTCTGCCTGTCTCCCTCTGTCTGTCTCCCTCTCTCACTGTCTCCCTCTCTCTTTGTCTCCCACTCTGCCTCCCTCTTTCTCTGTCTCCCTCTGCCTGTCTGTCTCCCTCTGCCTGTCTGTCTCTCTCCCTCTGTCTCCCACCTCTGTCTCCCTCCCTCTATCTCCCGCCGTCTGTCTCCCTCTGTCTGTCTCCCTCTCCTTCCCTCTCTCTCCCTGACTCCCTCCCTCTGTCTCCCACTCTCTCTGTCCCCACTCTGTCTCCCTCTCTTTTTCCCTCTGTCTCACTCTATCTGTCTCTGTCTCCCTTGCACTGTCTCTCTCTCTCTGTCTCCCACTCTCTCTGTCTCCCTCTGTCTGTCTCCCTCCACCTATCTCCCTCTGTCTGTCTACCTCTGTCTGTCTCCCTCTCCCTCCCTCTCTCTCCCTGACTCCCTCCCTCTGTCTCCCACTCTCTCTGTCTCCCACTCTGTCTCCCTCTCTGTTTCCCTCTGTCTCACTCTATCTGTCTCTGTCTCCCTTGCACTGTCTCTCTCTCTCTGTCTCTCACTCTCTCTGTCTCCCACTCTCTCTGTCTCCCTCCCTCTGTCTCCCTCCCTCTATCTCCCTCTGTCTCTCTACCTCTGTCTGTCTCTCTCTCCCTCCCTCTCTCTCCCCTGACTCCCTCCCTCTGTCTCCCCCTCTGTCTGTCTGTCTCTCTCTGTCTCCCTCTCCGTCTCTGTCTCCCTCTCTCTCTCTCTGTTTCCCACTCTGCTTCCTTCCCTCTCTGTCTCCCTCTGCCTGTCTCTGTCCCCCCTCTGTCTCCCTTCCTCTGTCTCCCTCCCTCTGTCTTCCTCTCTCTCTGTCTCTCTCTCTGTCTCCCTCTTTCTGTCTCCCTCTCTCTGTCTCCCTCTCTCTGTCTCCCTTCCTCTGTCACCCTCCCTCTCCCTAACTCTCTCTCCCTCTGTCTCCCTCTCTGTCTCCTTCTCTCTGTCTCTCTGACTCTCTATATCTGTCTCTGTCCCTGTCTGTCTCTGTCCCTGTCTCTGACTGTCCCTGTCTGTCCCTGTCTCCCTCCCTCTGTCTCCTTCTCCGTCTCTCTGTCTCAGTCTCTATCTCTGTCTGGCTCTGCCTCTATCTGTCTATGTCTGTCTCTATCTGTCTCTGCCTCTATCTGTCCCTGCCTCTAGCTCTGTCTCTCTCTCTGTCTCTCTCTCTGCCTCTATCGCTCTCTACCTCTATCTGTCTCTGCCTCTATCTGTCTCTGCCTCTGTCTCTGCCTCTATCGGTCTCTGCCTCGCTCAGTCTGTTCCTGTCTCTGCCTCTATCTAGCTCTGTCTGCCCTGCCTCTATCTATCTCTGTCTCTGCATCTATCTGTCTCTGCCTCTGTCAGTCTGTCTCTGCCTCTATCGAGCTCTGTCTGCCCCTGCCTCTATCTGTCTCTGCCCCTATCTGTCTCTGTCTCTATATGTCTCTATCTGTCTCTACCTCTATCTGTCTCTGCCTATCTGTCTCTATCTGTCAGTCTGTCCCTGTCTGTCTCTGTCTATCTGTCTCTATCTGATTCTGTTTCTATCTGTCTCTGTGTCTTGGGCAGTGCCACGTACTGTGTCTACACGTCCCCATCACCAGCCCAGAGACAGCCCCCCCCCCAGCCCCCTCTCCCTGTATAATGTAAAAGCCAGCTCGTTTTCTCTCAGAATTTGGGTTTGTGTCCCACCACTGGGCCTGAGTCACAGCTGTCACTGGCTTTCATTCTGACTTTCACCCCGAGCAGTCAGTCACCCGAGTACTTCACAGGTCTTTAAAAGACCATTTAATTGTTAATGAGGCCTTGTTGTATTTGACCTCTTCTTAGCCCCCTGCATCTCCACTCTGACTATGCCTGAATCACCCGTCCCTCATAGAGCAGCAACCAACGGTGTTTGCAGTCACTTAAAAAAAATAATAATACAGGTACGATGTCTGCAAGGCCTACAGGCCACACAGGAAGGCTTGCCAGGCTGCTGGCGGCCCGCGGGCCGTACTATGGGTACCCGTGTTCTAACTCTTAACTTGGGCAATAAGCTCGGAATGCCAACAAAAGTGCTCCACTCGTGGTATACAAAAGATTGCAGGTGCAAACGATTACTCTTAGCTAAAACAATTAAAGACAAGATTTGCCCCCTGATTAAAGCTGCCAGGAAGTGTTACAGAGCTGCTTTGCACCAGGCCAAGATAGCTTGGGATGACGCCCGCTGGCAGCAACTCAAGAAAGCAAGCTCAGCTAAGGACGCCAATTTATTTTGGACCTTAGTCACCTGGGGTAGCAAGACAGGTGCACCCTCGCCTCCTAACCACATCACACGCCAGGAATGGCAAGATCATTTCCGGAAGCTTTATTCAACATCAGAGGCCACGCCATCAGCAGAGCTACATGATCACTATGAGCACCTTAAGGATGATGAGCATTTTGACCTGGCCGATATAGAGGCCGCAAGAAGTAAAATAGTGCCCTCCAAAGCAGCAGGACCAGATGGCCTGCCAGGTGATCTTTTTCTTGCTGACACTTTGAACTGGGCACGTTACATCCTCCTCCTGGCAAATGCTATAGCCAACGGTGCCCCAGTCCCTGGGTCTTGGAAAGGTGCTGAGGTGGTCCCGATTTATAAAAGGGGAGCCATAGACGACCCTTCAAACTACAGGCCCATTAGTTTGATTGACGCTCAGCAGAAGGTCGTTGGTAGAGTACTTCTGCAGAGGATACAGCTATGGACAGAGGATGATGACATCCTTTCTCAGTACCAGGCTGGCTTTAGGCAGAGGACTGGAACAATCGACCTGGTGTTTAGGTTTCTACTCATCTACTGGAAAGTAGTGGTGATCGGCAAGGGCAGTCTTTATCTCACATTTATCAATTTAAAGACTGCCTTTGACCTAGTCTCTAGGAGGTAGTTGTGGCTGACGCTTAGGGATGTGGGCACTCCCCCTTTTATCCTTAAGCTGCTGGTCCAGCTACACGAAAGTAATTACACCCAGGATAGATAGGGGGCACAAGGTCAACTAACAGAGCTTATCCCTGTCAATAGAGGAGTCCGACAGGGTTGTAGTTTGGCTCCCACCCTATTCTCTCTGAATGGGGTGGTCAGCTTTCTGCAAGAAGACTCAGCAGACGCACCAACTCTGGCGGGCGATAAGGTACCGACCATCCTGTTTGCTGACGACACCCTGCTGGTGTCTAAGACCCCAGCTGGGTTGCAGCATCTACTCAACAGGTTCCAACTCTTTTGTGATAACTAGGGTTTGGCCATCAACACTCTAAAAACTAAATTCATGGCCTTTAACCCCCACAAGTCCAATAAAAGCAACCCTTTGCTGGGTGGGACACTGTTGGAATGGGTCAGCACCTTTGACTATCTTGGTGTCCGACTCTCTGATAAAATGTCATGGAAGCCCCACCTAGCTAAGATGCTGATGGAGTACAAACAAGTGGCTGGAGCACTCGGGAAGGTGCACCGCTCCTCATAGAGCAAACGGGTAGCCCCAGCCCTCAAAGTTTATGACACCAAAACTGTCAGTGCAGCTCTCTATGGAGCAGCCCTATGGGGATTCGACAAGGTTGACGATCTCTGCAGATCTCAGTATAAGTTCATTAGGGACCTGGTGATGCTGCCCCAATGCATTCCCCTTACCTCTCTAATGCTTGACATGGGCAAGCGGTCGATCGCTGACACAGCTAGGTTGCGTCCACTGCTTTTTTGTCTCGCATTAGGTGGACCCCAGAGCTCCTCTCCTATGCTGAAGCCCTCACTGAGGTCACACGGATAGACACTGGGAGCAAAATAAATTGGATTTTCAACATGAGGAAAATGATGTCAGCAATGGGGCTCCAAGCTCATTGGGATAAGCAGGAACCCCCAAGTGAAAGACAAGCTCAAACATTTGTATTAATAATGGGAGAATCAACAGGAAACCTGAAAACCCAATGTGGGTAGATTAACAGCAGAATGTTATGTACATATATAGACTAGATATCTTGAGCCCTTTTTAGATTAAATCCAGGTTCCAAGGCACAGGATGTTGTACATCCACTTTATTTTTGGCACACTTCCTGTCTGTGAGATAACCGCAAAATGGCACTCATGCAACCAGACACCAAAGGATTGCCCATCTTGCAAGGCCCCGTTAGAAAGTGCTGCCTATGTTATGTTTGCTTGCTCGGCATATAACATCCCGAGGGCCAAGTGGCTAAAACCGATCTGCCAGCAACTGGGCACACTGGACTATCGGGCAGCCCTGAGCATCCTTAGGTCCGATTCCAGACCTTTTTTTGCGTGCTGCATTGTAAAGTTCCTTAGTCATGCATGTCTTATTAGACTGAAAACCCTGACAAGAGCAGCACAGCACCATGCCGAATGAAGCTGAGATTAAATTTCCCGAGGGCTCTAAGGCAGCTCACTTAAGCTTCAAAATTACATCCAATGCACGCGCACTTTACGCTCTAACTCTCCGCCCTGTTAAGTTAACAAAGGTTGGAGCCCTTTTAGCTGGTCTAGTGGGGGTTTCTACCTGAGCCCATTGCAAGGACTTTATCAAGATGAATTGTCATGCTGTTGCTTCTCTTTATTTGTATTCTTATTTAATGCATGTTTTTATTGATGTGAGGTGTATTAATTTAAATGATCTTGGCAACCGCACCTCACACTGAGGGTGCAATAGTGTATTTGGATGGATTGCTTGTTCATATAATTTTTAGTATCTTGGTGTATGATATGCTTATTTAGTATTTTATTTATAATTTTTTTATAGCTTTTATGACACTGGCTGTTGAAATAAAGCTTATACAACAGCAACAATACTTTTTTTTGTAACAGCGCCTGTTACACATTTTCACTTGTCAGCCATGCCTGTTTCTTAAGACGCGGCTCATGTAAAGAAAGGTGCTTGGGTGATATTAAAGTAAAAGCGCCGCATGGGGTGTTTAAAAACCAAGGGCCAGATGAAAGTGGCCAAATACTGAGCGGTAATGCAGAAATTCACGAATTTCTGCGTTACCGACCGGTATTTGGCTGAGAGCAATGATTTTGAGTTCAAACCTACTTGCAAAATAAGGAATCGCAAAATTGATTCCTTATTTTGCTCTTGCATCTAAGGAATCGGAAATACTGATTCCTTAAATGCAATGTAAGTAGCACTAAAAAAAGTGCACTTCAGCCTTAAGGAATCGCTAATTACCACCAACTTCAAGTTGGTAGTAAGGTGCCAGAGTGTCCTTAGGACACCCTGGCACCCTTGAAATAGCTCCCGCTACTTGCGATTCTGTAATACCGAATCTCAAATAGGGAATCTCTTCCCATTCATTCCTATGGGGCTCCTAGCCCATAGGAATGAATGGCTAGGTTTTTCCTTAATAACGAATCTCAATTACCGATTCGTTATTAAGGAATATTAAGGAAAAGGTAATATTTTAGCGATTCCTACCTACATTCAATTTAGCGAGTCCTTAATAGCGATTCGGTAAAAATTGCTAATAAGGGCTCGCTAAATTGAATTTTCCTACATCTGGCCCCAAGTAAATATATATCAAATATTGCTGCTCCCAGAGGGAGAGGACATCGCTCAGCGGTCAGAGCTACAGATTCAGGAGCTGGGAACCAGTGTTCAAGCTTCAGCATCAGCTCAACATCAAATCACTTTAATTTAAATTTAAAAAAAATAAAAAAACAGCATGGCCAAATGTCGGGAAGAGAAAGTAAAAGAAAAAATAAACAGAGGTGGTCGGGGTGGCAAGCAGTGAGGGGTGAAGGGTGGAGCTGTAGCCAAGGAGTGAGAGAGAAGTTGTTGTTGCAGAAAAGCATGTCATGCCTTCAGTAGAAGAAACTCAGTAAAGAAAATAGTGCTTACAGACTAAATAACACATACCATGTAACAACAGAAGTAAAAGGGCCAGTCCTCATGGGAGGTTACAAATGAAGACAAGGAGGTACTAAGGAGGGACTAACAAGCCTATTAACAAATCAGAAGCCAGCGTTTACGAAGGACTATGACACAAGCCAATGAAAAGTATGGGTGGAGAGTTGGCGGGGCTTCAACTCCATGCCCTAATACAGCATGCCTCGTAGAGCCGTGTATGCGCTGCACTGGCTCGACCTAAAAAATGTGTGCTGCGACTGCAATTACAGGACATAGGACATAGTCCCAGAATCTTGAAAAGAGCAAGGTAGGGCCCATCCTGACTCAATTCCAAGGCTAAGCAGGGGTTTCCCAAAACCCACGTCCCCCAGAGTTGAAAAAATATAAAACAATTGTTCTATGGAACAGGTTTTGTGGAGTCATCTCACCTTGCGCACCCTGATGGGTGTGGATGTGTACGAACTTGGCACAAAGTTCCCGAACTCTGAGCGAGAGTTCATACACTAAAGACATCTTGAATTTCTTTCGGATCAGCCCTGCTCTGAGAGGAGTTTGCCAACAGAAAATGTGTGCACAAGTCCACAGACCCTATTTAAAGTCTATTTGAATGGACCTACCTTTGGACACCATTTAAAAGAACGTAAAAGTATTATTTCTTCATTTTTATTTTCATTATTTAGAGAGGCCTGCTGTCAAATTGTGTTTTGCGGGTACAGGTTTGTATTGTTTGAGATATCCTTCTACTACATCAAACTGAGGGGCATATTTACACTTCCCTATTGCAACAGGAATGTCACTTTTAGTGACGTTCCTGTGGTGATAAGTGCTTCACCTTATTTACAAGGCAGCGTTAGGCCACTTAACGTGGATTAACGCTGCCTTGTAAATAAGGTACCCTTTCAGGCTGAACTTAGCGTGAAAGGGGAGGGCAATGGGTGTTGGGGTGGGTATTCCAATGCAACACCCATTGATTTTGATGCTGCCCCCTATTTTCAAGGGCAACATAAATAGGGGGCAGCGCCAAAATTAAGACCACAGAAAACCTGG
The DNA here is from genome assembly GCF_964263255.1 of Lissotriton vulgaris. Classification (NCBI taxonomy): domain Eukaryota; kingdom Metazoa; phylum Chordata; class Amphibia; order Caudata; family Salamandridae; genus Lissotriton; species Lissotriton vulgaris. The sequence goes on from NC_141691.1 coordinate 887,539,457, forward strand.
TCTAAAACATGCGGCAATGAGGATAAATGCTTTATTCCTCCTCATTGTTGCTGTTTCCATGTGTGCTGTTTTGTGCAGCACACGCAGAAACAGCAAAGGACCATTGATTTAGCTGCAGGAAGATGCCCCTTCCTGCACATAAACAATCTTTAAAGAAAATGAAAGTTTGTAACTTCTATGTGTGCTGCTTAATGCAGCACACATAGAAGTGACAAAACACCATTTAAAGATTGTTTATGTGTAGAAAGGGTGACCTTGCTGCACACACAACGGCCCCAACAACGCTAGGATGCCTGGCTTCACCTTGAGGGTGCCCAGGAGTGGGCACTTCACAGGGAAATGCCAGGAAGGGTTCCACAGCGGTATGCGTACAAGCCCCTGAGATACCCCTTCGGGGGTCGATTCAGGCGCTATACAAATACTACTACATTTACATTTACATTTCCCCTCAACGCAGACACCCTTGCATTATGGTGCAAGGGTGCCTGCGTTGGCGGCAGGCTGCTAAATTTAGCCCCAGCACAGGGGGAAATGCTGACCTGCACCAATATGGTGCAGCCCTGCGTTTCAGAAATGTTGGGGCATGACATCAAGCCAAGAAGGCTAATGCCACGCTCCACCACTTTGTTGTAAATATGCCCCCAAGTGTACTAAAAGTAATTGGGGACCTTAGCTCCCAGCTCCCAGACGCTTACTGAAATGTAGTGATTACAATAAAAAAGATATTATATCTGTTATGGTTTGCCCACACTTTTGTGGAGAAGCGTGGCTCAATGGTTAGAGTGGCAGACCCTGATGCAGAGGTATGGCCCGGGACCAGGGTTCAATTCCCTCCTCGGCGGCTCTTGGACTCAATCTCCCTGGACCTGATAATTCTCGCCTCGGTGCCTAGTCTAATCATGGGTCCCACTCTGTGACTCTGGGCAATAGCTTGCTTAATCTCCACAACCGCCCCAGCAGCATTGAATGCCTGGCTTCACCTTGGGGGTGCCCAGGAGTGGACATCTCACAGGAAAGCCAGGAAGGGTTCCACAGCAGTATGAATACAGCGCAACAAGACCTCTGGGTAGAAGGCACTAAATAAATACAAACACATTTACGTGTACAGTCCACTCCCAGTTTCAAGCGTATTCATTGTTTACAAATAAGGGTATTGTAGAACGTTAGTGGGAAATAATGTGTTCATACTCAGAACATATATTAATTCCACACAAAATACAATAGGTTGATATCAAGAGTTTATTTGTTTTATTTTATGTCTTGATAGATTGAAGTTTGTGTTTTTTGCTTCATTTTCTGCTCAGGTCACATCCAAAGTGTTGCACCCCTTAGCAGCAGGCATGCCCCGGGTATTTTCAAAGCTGGTAGTAAACAAAGAAACAAATAAATATATAAAACAATTAATTGCTGAATACACATAATGCCCTTGTTCAACCCGCTTCCTTATAGAACCTTTGTGAAACTAACCTTTGAAACTGAGATATTCTGAGATAATATTTAGGCTACTATAATGAGCTACGTATCTCCAACATTAAACTTCCCTTTTGCAGTATTATTACTAACCCTGGGCAAAGCACTACGCCACGCTCGCGTAGTTTGTGAAGTTTGGGCAACTTCGCACCGCTAACTGCACGTAGCACAGTGCAAACATGCGTTGCGTTGCATAGTGCAGCGGTCATTTTTTCCTTGTTCGCGATCAGCAACATCAAGTTGCCGGTCGTGAGCATGGAAAATAAACCTCCCAGAGAGATTCTCAACGTGGGGAGGTCAGGTTTCTCATTGCTTGCGACCGCTCGCGATGAGAAACTACCAGTCCGCGTTGAGAAAGCTGCAGCTCGAGTAAAAATCTACTGGATTGGCAGAAAAGAATAGCTTGCACTGTGCAAGATGCTGTTTTCAATGATTGCACAGTGCCGGATGCTTGCACAGTGCGAACATGCTACTACGCAGTTTGCGTAGTGCTACACATAGCTCGCGTAGTGCGAAGTGCACTTTGCGTAGCGCTACTTTGCGAACTACGCCCACCCCTTTACTACCTTCGCCTTTTATTTTCACTTTTGGACTTAAGACTGGAAGTCCATATATAGATATCTTGATGTAGAAGACATCCAACCACACCATGGATTTATACAAATAACACATGCTCTGTGTGTTGTTTTTCATGTGTGAAGTGATGCGCTTAGAATCTCTCACAAAGGTGTAATAAGGTAAGAATTCGAAGAGGACATTTATGTGTTTTGAATAATTAATTGATTTATACTCTTCTTTGAACCTATCTGTATTAACGGTCTTCGGGAATATTGCCAAGAACACGCGATAAATATCACGCATAGCGCGTTTTCCATTATCGCCCTCTATCGCTGAATTACATCGCCGTGTTAGCTGCGTATTAGCAATGCTTTGATAACAGGCGATGTACAATCCAGCGATAGAAGTGATAATCATCATTAGCGTGTGAAATCCAGCGATGATTTCACAGAGCTAATGAAAAGCTTGTTAATAGGGGAGTGTGGAATTAAACCGACAATCCACCTTCCATACAAAACATGCTTAAGTCAAGTTTTTACCAGGCGTAGGAATCCGGCGATAACCGTGGTTACCACTGCTTTTTTTACTGATCCGTGGTTCCGGGGCCGCGTTGTAAATACCACGATGTTATGTTTGCGACTTTTTTCATGTTGGTTTTCGTAGGAACGCCTATTTCGCAATTCATTAGCAATGTATATCGCTAACATGAGAAGCGTTACAATAACGTCAGCTAACATGTGCTAATGCATGTTAGCGATGCCTTGATGATTGTTCGATAGGAAAATCGCCGATTTTCCGACGATAAGTGTCGGAAATGTGGCGATACAACTGTTGATAATATGCTCCTTAGTTTGGTAACATAACTGTGCTTTACCTCTGTGTTTTAAGTGTATTTCTATTTTTTTTAAACATACATTATAGTAGACGACTTCAAATTGATGGACAAACCCTCCCTGGGGGTCCATGGCAGTGTTCCCATGGGGCGCATATGCCTCAACAAGCATTTCTAAATGACGATGACGTGGAAGAGTAATTTTGGCTTATTTTTGCGTGTTTCCATGCCATTTTTATTTACATGAAGTGGGGAAAGTAAGGTTAAACGGTCATAGACATGACTAAAAAGAACAAATGATTCCATTTGTTTTCATTTTCACAGCGACTCTATATAAAACAATGCGCACACCTTAAATGTACAAATAAATGCAATTTAAACTAATTGGTGGGAAATGAACAATTTTACATAATGAAACTTCCACTTCTTAATGGGATCACTGCAGATGTTTCTTTGTGAGACCAGAGAGTCACAAAATTGGTTGGCGCAGTGCACAATAGAGACATGTATTACTAGTGCTAGGAAGCCACAGCCTGAACAACAAGCATTTGCAATGCAATAGGTCTCGCATTAGGAAAGTTTGAGCTATTGGTCTTGTAAATGACAATTTTTTTTATTTATGTGTTGGTTTTGAAAATAGCTAAATTAATAGATTTGTCATTTACAATGCCAATAGTTATAACTTTCGCAACTGTGACACCTATAGCATTTGTAATGCAACATGTTTTGTATTTACGTGACTTAGCTGTATTGATATTACAAATTACAATGGCTTTTAATTTTTTTAAATAATTAATACTTGAATAAAAGGGATTTTAATTTATAATGGCAATAGCTTAAACTTTTGTAAATAACTTTTGTGAAGATTATGTTCAGTGTATTTTATTGTGACAAAAATCCAAGAACAGAAGTGAAATATTAACATCTTTTTGTGACATTTGTAATAAAGTTTAAAACATTGAGAGAACATATTTGAACCAGTTGTTGTTGAATGGTTGCGCAGATTGATGCTGGGGTGGAAATGTACTATAAAAACACGCTCAGAACGTGCCATAATATAACACACTTTGTGATGTGCTGTAGTGTAGGTGTGCTGCGTGTCTGCTTGCGGTTGCATGTGTGTGTTGCAGCATAGATAAACAGCAACCGTTGCTGTTTATCTATGGAATCATATGTCTGTATTTTGTGTTTTCTCTGTTTGTGTCTCAGTTTGTTGTCTGTGCGTGAGTGCTTTTGTGCTTGTGTGCACGTTATGTCAATTGTTACATGTATCTGTCTGTCTTTGCTTTATTTTTTTATATCTGTACATGTCTGAATTAGCTGATATGTGCGTGAGTGCTTGTGCGGTCATATATGTAACAGTAATGAATGTAACTGCATGAACGTGTGGGTTTGTGCTTGTGTGTGTGCGTATTGGTGTAACTGTGCATGGTGTGGGTTGCATGTTAGCATCTGTATGACCGTATGTATTTATAATTGCCTGTGTGTGACAAGTCGTTGTGTGTGCATGCATTTTACTTGTCTGTGTGTGTCGGTGAATTTGTGTTTCAAGATTTGTGGCTTTGAGTTCCTGCCATGTTTAGAGCAAACCGCAATGATAGAGAAAGAGCGGGAGTGGGGGCTGGAGGAGGTGGACAGGTTGGGGGCAGAAAGGCGGTGAGCGTGTGTGGGTGGTGGAATGAGCAAGAGAAAGAGTCAGGAAGGGAGAGGAGAGGAGAGGGTGAGTGGGAGTAAGAGAGAGCTGGGGGAGGCTGGGGTGAGTGGGAGAGATGGAGAGCTAGAGAGAGCGAGGGGGAGGAGGGAATATATCATTTAGCTGCATTCATAAAACACTATGCGGCTTGTACCAGTGAAGCGCTATAAAAGTAACGGAATGATTGCAATTCTATGGTTCCTGAAAATAAGGGGGGAAATAATTGCCTGCGACGAAGGAAGCAGCGGTCTTTTCATTGGATGCGGTGAATAGGTGTCAGGGGCACGTCAGGCGCGACCCTGGGCAGCGGCACCTGGCGAAGGGGGGCGGGGGCGCGCGTGAGTGGAGCACCTTCAAGGCTGCACTTAAAGCGTGGCTTGGTGCTGGCTATATTGAGAGGCACCATTCCGGAAGCTTCCAGGGCTCGCAGTGGTGGCGTTTCTTGCTAATGCTGCGCTGATTTAAAGTTTCGAGCACACGATTCACTGCTCACCTGTTCCCCAGCAGCCTGACCTGCACGAGCTCAGGACACATCCTAAAACACCCACCTGTTTACTCCGAACCATAGCGCAAGGCATCCCTGTACCCCAACATCCCAAATTACCAGGTTTCAGAAGACAACCCAATATGCACAAACCCCAATGCATAGAACTTCTACAGCATAGGCAAACTAGCAACCGGAAGTTCGGCAGCGTGAAACCGGTCGTGGGGCGGGACTTCCGCCTTCTGCGTGAAGCCCGCATCCACGGAGTACCAGAGAGCAGCATTGGTGACACGGGGCTCCCATGCCTGAGGGAGAGCCCCGCAGTGGCTGCAGAAGTCAGGAGTGGCGGCGATGCGGTGAGTGGGGCTTAGTAGTAAGGGGGGGCGGGGGTGTGTGTGTGTGTGCAGGGGGGTAGGGGGCGGCGGCGTGTGTATGCGTGCGTGTCTGTGTGTGTGCGTGTCTGTGTGTGTGTGCAGGGGGTGGGAGGCGGCAGCGTGTGTATGTGTGCGCGCACCTGTGTGTGTGTGTGTGCAGGGGGTGGGGGCTGGCTGTGTGTGTGTGCGCCGTTAGTGCATGCGAGCCAAGCAAAAGCAGGGGCTGTGTGTGCGTCTGTGCAAGCGCGTCTCAGAGGCGCGCTCCCGCGGTCAAAACTGAGAATGGAAAAGCGCGCGTCTGACTCGTGCCTACATTCCCAGAAACAGGTGACAATAGTTGTCGAGCAGACAGCAATCAATGCTTCGCATTGATTGCACGTCGAGCTCGACCTAAAAAGTACTGTGAGTATGTAAGTCATTATTTTAAAATGGTATTAAACACAGTAGAAGATAGACTCACTCACAATTTGATGAATTTGATAAAACAAGTGCTTTCAACGAATACATAGTAGTATATACATATCAAACCAGCCTGTGAATAGTGCAGAACATTTTAGAAGTCCGTTAACAGGACACTTTCCAAAACTCAGCATCCTCACACTGCCTCTCAAAAATAGATTGTTTCTATCTTGATGCTTCAAGTGACCCCACACAGAGCTACCTCCAGATCTCAATTAACAGTTCAGGGTTGGTTGTTTTTAACATAAAGTATGGGCGCTGTTTTAAAAAAATAAAAAACACATGGGCACCCTGGCTAACTCAGACCTCTGTTTACAATCAGATGTCCTTTCCGGTTAGTTGAGGGGTGGCATGGGGAGGCCAAAGGGGTAATATTCATATTCCTAATCATCCGAACCAATGGGGCCTCAGAGTTATGACTTAAGAGAAAGAGGAAAGAAGTGAAATCCATGGATAGCATCAAAGAGATGCACACAGAGGGGCGATATTGAGGTTTAATTTTTTCTTTTACAAATGGGCAGAGACAGTTACTAGCACAAAAACAGGTGGCAAGACATTTTCCTTGTTAATACTTTGGCCCAGATCACCCTACACAGATAACAGGTTCCAAGCAACAAAGAGTTGAGAGGTGAGGGGCAGATAGTCTGCTTTAGGCCTTCTGCCAAGGATAATGACGCAAGTTCAAGTTCAAGTTCAAGAATTTGTATAGCGCACTACTCACCCAGAGGGTCTCAAGGCGCTTGAGTAGAGGAATGGGTATCATTGGTGCTGAAGGTGCAATGGCTCTGGGGCCCATGGGTGTAAGTGCCCAACTAAACACCTTTAATGGCTGCTGCATAATCATTCTTTGCTTGAATTAGGGCTCAATTACATAACATAACACGTGTATTTGTAAAGCGCACTTATCACCGTGGGTCTCAAGACGCTGAATAACAGATGTTTATTGTTACCCAACTCAATGGTACTCATTTTATTGACCTCAGATCGATGAAAGGCTGAGTGGACCCACCAAGATTTGAACCTGTGACCATGAAGTCTAGCACAGGCCCCTGCAATGAATGCATTAGTCTACTAAGCCACCAGACCCTGATGCACCCTTTCTGTGTTAGTGCTGCTTTGGGCATCAGACCAATGGCCCCTGTACGTGTAAAATTGAAGCAGAGGAGACAACTTAGCTTAGGCCTCAGAGAGGTGGCAGAAAGGAGGATTAGGTTTAACAAGGTGCAGATGAGACTGCCAACTTCGCATGGCAGCAGCTTTCATTAGTGAGGTAGGTGCAGTGACACTAGGCCCCAGGAGTGTGAAGGGCATACTGCAGCACAAATATGACTCACTTATTTTACAATGGAGGCATGGGGGAAAGCATTAGGTCTGAGGGCACCCTTGCTGAAAAGAGGAGGACAACACATGGCATCTCATATTTTCTAAATGGGACAGATAATCTGTTTCAAGATTGGAATGATGGCAGGCTTAGTGCAGAAGGGATGAAAGAGGCATATGTGCTCTACATGCCACTGGAGACAAGCTATCCTGGCAGATGAGGGGTGACACCCTGAAACCAGTCCTAGGATGCTTGTTTCTAGTCCAGAGAGTACCTGGCTGGCTTTTCGGACTGGGCTGTACCCATGAGGCACAGGGTCAAGACTGATTTACATATGGCTGGGTTCAAACTGGAATGGCATGAGGAGCAAAAAAACGATCGAGTTAGGCCCAGATCTCTGTACTGGGGTGAATGTATGACATTGTTCTGCATTCTGTCAATAATTTGTCTTTTTTGCGTATGTAGGGGTGCAGTGTGAATACATTTACTTAAGGTTTATAAACGATGATGTGTTGCCTATGTGTTCCCTATGATATTTGAGACAGGTAATAGAGTAAGTAACTGTGTGTGTGATTTTAATGTAGAGTGGTTTGTTTATTGACGTTTGTAGGGATTACCAATCATGGTGGTAGTTTTGTCTTTAAAATGCAAGAGGTGCCGTGTATATGTATGTACATGGAAATGTGAAGGGGAGTATGTAATGGTGTTTTTTTTTACTGTTAATCATGTGCTTATGGAATAAGTTAGTATTTGTGCATGAGTGGGTGGATTTTTTTTAAATGTACCTTATAATGTAATTAGAAAAGAAAACCATACATATGGTAAACTGAAAGTAAAATGTCCTGCTATCCTTTTGTAAATAATGCATTGGTCTCTTTCAGTAGCTTGTCACACACTGAAAAGTTGTGCATTGCACTTCAAGCAATCAGCTAGACTAGCTATGATAGAGTCCATAGTTGAGTTAGAAAACTCCCTGTGGTAAAGTTTAGAAACCGTTTAAAAAGTTTATTAAGCTATATAATACATTTTTAAAACATGTTTATGTTTAATATTATTGTAATTTTTTTTTATATAAACTCATTTTATATATTTATTTTAGTTTGACTAAGAGTAACCTGCTATTCCCGCATGAGGATCCATTCACGGTATTTATACATTTGGAACGTTGACTGCTGAATACATCAATTGTAATGTGTGTGGTGATGTTTTAAGACATGATGATGCATACATGTAACGCTTAGGCATGACAAATACACTCCAACACATGGAAAGACAACATTAGGCGTGTATTCACTCAGTATGTGTCAGCATTTGTAAAGTGGTGTCCATACTCGTGTAGGTGGTCAGGTTGGTTTTGACTAGCCAGATCATATTGTGGAAGAAGAGGGTGGCACTAGGCATTCCTCTTCTGTTGTAGCCTCCTTCTTGGTGGAACTACACAGTTGGACCAGGTTGATGTAGGTTGCAAAGTCTGTATCTTCACAAAGAAAATCTGCGCAAATGACTTCAATGCCACTGTCTCTGTATTCTGCAGCATCTGTCAAGCTGTGCTCTGCTCATGTGCTGAAAATGATGATGACTGGGAGAATATCATCTTTAACTGTCACATTTTATTTCCAGGAGCAGTGCTAGAAGTAAAATTGATACTTGTATAGCACACTACTCACCCACAAGGGTCTCAAGGCACTTGTACGAATACCGCTGTGGAACCCATCCTGGCTTTCCCTGTGAGGCATCCACTCCTGGGCACCCCCAAGGTGGAGGCCAGGCATCCTTAGCATTGTGGGGGCCATTGTGGAGATTAAGCAAGCTATTGCCCAGAGTTGCAGAGTGGGACTCCATGATTGGAATAGGCACCGAGGCTAGAATTATCAGGTCCATGGAATTTTGAGCCCAAGACCCGCCGAGGCAGGGAATTGAACCCTGGTCCCGGGCTAGACCTCTGCATCAGGGTCTGCCGCTCTAAACATTGAGCCACACTTCTCCTCATTGAGCCACACTTCTCCTCATTGAGCCACACTTCAGCGAAGGAGACATTTTCAATACCTGTCTTTGCAATATAGATTCTACATGGTCCCCTATAGCATCCAAAGTCCTTTGGACCATCAAATTAATTTACAAATATATGAAATTTTAATGATTGAGCTAAGAGTAATTATAGTAGCTACAGCCATATTCTTGCTCAGTCAACGCTACCAAGCTGTGCCTGTCACTAACGTGTACAGTCTTGCTTCCATGTCTGACATCGGAGCGTAAATTCTTGAATACCTTGCTCAGCTCTGAATTTTTTTATTTTTTTATCATTGTGAAAGTTGAATATCCACTATTCCATGTCGAGTTTCTGCATCAGCAAGGCCTCGAGTGATTTAGTTTCGACACTTAATTGAAAATAGACCCCACTATATGAAAACATATAAAGTTATGCTGTGAACATGTATGCTCTAGAATATATGCTTACAGGATGATGGTGTCTATTTATTAATTAACATTTTCAGACTTTGTGTAGATGTGTAAGCTGATGGACCTTTTATTATTTTGTTGTGCTATTGTTTATGTGTGTTTTAATGTTTGGAAAGTTTTTATTGTTTTAATGTAAAACAAAACACTGGGTTTTTATGAAAATGTATGTGTTGAATGTAGTACATTTTTGCAAATCAATTTAAGACTGAGGTAATTTATCCAATGTTCATGAATGAACAAGAACATGGTAGTCAACATTATTGTGCACAAAGAAACTGCATAGAAGTATTCAAAAAGTGATTGATGAAATCATTGAATTAAACTCAAAAACTGGTATTTACTCGGGGCTGCATTCTAATCCATTGTTATTTTACACACCATGCCACCTCAGTTTAGACCCAGGCATATGTAAATCAGTCTTGATCCCGCTCCAATAGGAACAGTCCAGCTTGAACTGACAGGATCTCCCTGAACTGGAACACAAGCAAGCCAAGACTAATTTCGCTCACATTAGGGCTCATCAATTGAGCATACCTTTGTTCCAGTGGCACGGTGTGCCTGGGATCAAAGTCTGGGCATATATGTCCGATTTAGGGCATCACACTGAAGTATACAAAGAAGTGATGGATGTAATGCTTGAATTAATGTCAGCCACTGGTAGTTAGTAAGGGCTACATCCCAATCCATTGTTATTTTTTATGCTGTGCCACCTCAGTTTGGACTGGCAGTATGTAAATCAGTCTTGACCCTGGTCCAATGGGAACTGTCCAGCATGAACTGCCAGGCCATGTCCTCCCTAAACTGGAACACAAGCAACCCAAGACCAGTTTTGCCCTTGTTGAGGCTTATCAGTCAGGTATAACTTGGTTCCAATGGCACAGTGTGCACAGACCCACATCTGGAATAACTGTCCCATTTATGGCATCGCATTGAAGTATACAAAAAAGTAATGGATGGCATGATTGAATTAAAGTCAGCTGCTGGTAAATACTCAATGCAATATCCCAATACATCATAATTTTGCACACTATGCCACCTCAGTTTGGATCCATCCACATGCAAAACAGTCTTGACCCTGCTCCAGTAGGAGCAGTCCAGGCCAATTTACATAGGCATAGATTGGTGTACATTTGATTGTGCAACGTCAAAGGGAGGGCTTTGCTCAGATTAACAAAGGGTATGTGTTGTATGTTCTTCATGTCTTTTGTATGTCTTTATGCAAATGCCTAAATTGATGAAAAGTAACATGGTATAAAGTGAAAATGAATATGTCCTAGTGAGGTACTGTGTGTATTAGTGGATATCAGTGACAGACAGTAAGTACCACATAGAGGGGGAAGAGCCGCAGGTGGCTCACACCCACACATGCACTCTTACTTACATTCAAGCATTCACATGCAGACATGCGCACAGACTTCTGAGCTTAAAACTGAAGTGCTGAGTTACGAGGCTATAAGTGACGCTCTTCCTCATCAGGAGGGGAAGGGCCTTGAGGACCTTTGCTGAGCTGAGAAGGTCATGCCCACAGGAGCTGTGACATCCTCAGCCCAGCAAAGTTAAGTTCAGGCTGCCAGGAGTCTGCGCATTTAGCTCATGTCTAGCTCCTGGCTGCTTGACCTGAAAATAAAGAGCGTCTGTCAGGATGACCTTTTCTCAGCCTGACAGGCACTCATTATGCCCAAAAGGTGTGGAGCATGGCCCCTCCACCCTTAAGGATGGGTAGCTACTGGTGGATTTGTACATTTTGAACACCGAATTGAGGGCTTTGCGCACACAAACCTTTGATGCATATCCATTGAGATGAAGTGCATCTACTGCTTGAGAACATCAACAATAGTGCCCAGTAGTATTGTGCAAGAGCATCAAAAATACAATAAATAAAGTAGTATTGTGCAAAGTGAATCACCATATATGTGTGTGTGTCAGTAGAAATGGCATTCTGGACAAGCAAGGCAGCTGTGAGCTTCCTTCTGTGTTTGAGTTTAATAGTGTCCTTGTGCTGACACCATGAGCTGAAGAAGTGCATATGCACAAACCTCTGGATCAGACGTCAGCAAACGGTTTGAAAATGATACACGGTTTCACATTTGCATAGAAACTCACATTTTGACTTATATCTTAAAAACAGCTCAATAGATTTTCACTAAACCATAAAAAGTCACTGAATGACCAAAAGACCATTGTGACATCTAAATGTGGTAACCACCCATTTAACTGTTCACAGTTATGCAGGCAGAAAAATTCCCTGTGGCACATCTCAAAATATAAGTGAGCAAAAAAAAGTTTTTAGGACTTCCCATTATAGCTTTGGAGCCATTTATCCGATTTATAAATACATGAATTCTCAGAAAAGGTCACACAGAACAATGCTGTTTCGAAACAGTCAGGGTAATTTGCAAGAAGGTGGCTGTCCTTGTAGCAATTATTAAAAATCAGTTTATAGGTACAAGAATAATAAAAATGGCAGCACTCACCGCTCTGGCTTCAAGTTTGACCATTTAATCCATCCTACAACGGGGTAGCAGGCTGTGTGTAATGCATTTCAGTGCTTCATAGAATACCAAAGACATACATGATAATTGAAAAAGGGCTTGAGAAATTAAGAACAATCTGCAGGTTGTGGCATAAATCAAAGTTTGCCTTGTGTTGTGATTAAACACTGAATGCTTTGGGCAATAAGGCAGCAATTTTGTTGTTTTACAAAACTCAGAAATAAATATGGGTGATTTGAAATGGTGAAAACTCGGAAATCAATTACTCTAAATTGTAACACAACCAACATGTAACATTTTTTCTGCACTGTGAAGACAGTGGTCAAGGTTCTTTACAAAATGTAAATTTGCTCCTGAAGGTTTGCAATCAAAAATACCTGCAGATTACCACATTTATGGAATTCACGAAGACTTCCCAGATTAAGAGCCCGATTTCAACTTTGGCGGTCCGACTGCCGGACTGCTATAGCAGCAGTCAGAGGGATGCCGTCAGGCTGGCAACATCCTGCCTGTCGCATTTTGAGTTGACTGCCAGGCTGGCAGTGTGCCGGTGGCAGTCTTGTGACAGCGGCATGCTTCCACCCACATAGTGTGCCGGTAGGCAATGTCACCGCACTGCAGTGCCTGCTCTGTCATGCACGCACTATTGCCATGCACCATGTCATGCATGGCACATAGTGTGCACACACAACAGTGAAGTCGTAGAGGGGCACAACATGTTCCCCCAGCCACAATGTTCAATGAGCTAAAACTCCAGGTGGCACTGTGGGGTTCCTTCACTGACCTTTTCATGGCGGGTCCCTGCCTCGAAAAGGTCTGCGGATGACTACTTGTAATTCTTATGGTTGTGACTGCATCAGCACGGCTGCCATGCCCCACTGTTTTCCCAACCACCGCTGCCACAGGTTCCACATTCCTGGTGGAGGTGGTGGTCTTGTGGCGGGCTTGAGGCGTTCCGACCGCCCTACTCGTAACAGGGCAGTCGGTCCAACGAGTAGGTGGCGGTTGGACCCCCACTGCGGTAACGTAATTGTTATCGGGCCCTAAGACTTAAATAATATGAAAGTCAAAGATATTCAGGGATAGTCTTGGATAACCTTTGTGAATTCTGACATATAGCCATGCAGAGGCATTACTTTGGGCATAACTGCTTTAATTCCACATTTTTTGTGGTCATTTTCCGTCTACAGACAAACCATTTTTCCCAGTAAACGAAACCCTGCTGGCACAGCTGCACATATTTTATGAGTTTTCCTTTCATTCCTGCCTTGGAAATTGATTTCCTGCTGCCCCTAACAGGTTAAACCTCCAAGCTTTTCCAGGCTGAAAATGGGACAGAAAAGAGTGTTTCAAAACCCACAGGCAAGCAAGTTTTTAGTGTGCATGAAGGTTTACTCCACTCCTGAGCTTGAACAGCAATCTTCATCTGACTACATATTTTTACATGGTTTCCACCTTTTGCAATTTGTAAAAGTGGTGATTTTAAATCCACAAACATAGTCTCTGCATGTAATCTAATCATGTAGCCCAAAGAGCTTCATGAATCAGTAACAGTGACATACAAATTGAAAATTGCACTGATTTACTAACCTTGTGGTGCAAATCAGATTTTTCAATTTGAGATTTAGATTTCTCTCAACAACAGTATGTTTTAGTCCTGGATGATATCATAAACAGAAGAAAAGTCAGGATCCCTGACAGCAGCCAGACACTGGCATCAGAAATCACTGAGCTAAGAGAGGCATAGTAAGGCTCCCCAATATCCTTTATTACCAATGTTTACACTCAGGGTAAAAAATGTGTTTCTCTGCATTTATTTATAAACAGAAATATAATCATGACTGCCGGGAAAATAGTGGTGCACATTGACAGCATAAGGCGCTCACAAAGTAATGAGACTTCCTTAAATAACTGTAGATTTGTACTACAATGTTAACATTTCACGAGTAAAGTATTTTGTATTATATATGGTTATTTATTGTTCTAAAACCTGATTTGACTACGCATTTATCAGTTAAAGAAATGTGGACATTTAGTACTTGTAACTTAAGTTTTCGCATAACGTAAGTATTCGTAAATACCAATACTATGAACATAAAAACAAACAAAATGGATGACTGCATGTGGAAATGCTGAAAAATCTACGCCCTATAGCTGGGAATTGTAATCATAATTGATGGACTAGCCTAAGGTGCTGCTAAAGTCTTCACAGTTCCTGTGGATAGCATCTGGAACACGATGCAGAGAAAAGTTAGTCATCTGCCGCACCTGCAAAGTCTGAGAAAGCAATGCTTTAACCTGCACCGCAGGGAGGACGAGAAGTTGGCAGAAAATCTATGGCTTCTAATGAGGCTGGAGGTGGTAGCTGCAACATGTGCCACCATCTCCTCAAAGAACAGCTGCAAGCAACCATACATGCAGAGCTGATGGACTGTCTACCAATCATCAACAGAGTGCAAACTAAGCCTGAAATAGCAGGAAAGGAGGTAGTCAAGCACAGATGTATAACATATCTGCAAATGTGGAACACACGTAGGGACAACAGCTATCAAAATTGTAATCCAGTTGTATGGTACCAGAATATCATTGTCAGAGGATCGTCTCACATAAATATTGTGTCCCAGATATTGTTTACAATATTGTTTGTTGTCCTGTTGGAGTTCATTACAAAAGAATCTGCTCCCAGTGTCGCGTTATTTTTGTAAACAGCTTTTAGGACACAATGTAGTTAGTCAATATTCCTGTAGACGAGGTTCTGACATACAACCAATCACAAAAGGTCTTGAATAGCAGTCATCCTTTTGCAATTCATGCTACAACAGTATGGCTTCTAATGGCCATACAACAAAATTTTGCAACATAACTCCATACTGTGCAGTGTTTCACGTTTGCGCTGGGGGTAGAGCACTATACCTTCAGACAGCACAATGCTGCTGTTCTACAGCTACTCAACTGTTTATGTGTATTGTGTGTCATAGCACCGACCCTGCGCCTAGAAGAAGAGAACTGGTACTCAATGAGAAGAGATGGCCTCAGACCTTTGGGGTGTCCTTGAGTGCACCCCATACACATAAATAGGTCATAAATTGCTCAACCCGTGACCAAATAAAATAAATAAATGGAACCGGTGCATCCATCTTACTGAGATCTTTAAGGTGGGCCAGTATGATTAATCCCAACCAGGCTGTAGGGCACAGTGATATTTGATTCCATATACTGTCATCAAAGTTAGGATATAACAGAAACCTCATGATAGTGGCCCAAACAATATACAGAACTCAGCCCTTGCTTTCTTCAAATTGATAGGGATGAATTCCTTAAACAAGACCCTAAAAAATAAATATTAGACTTTGTAATGTAATGTAATGTAATGTAATGTAATGATGTCTTGTAAAGGCCTGAATCACCCCACATGGGGTATCTCCGCGTTGTAGACCGCTGGGGAACCCATCCTGGCTTTCCCTTTGAGATGGTCCCTACTGGGTATCTCCAAGGTGAAACCAGGCATCCCCTGCGTATGTGGGGGGCCGTTGTGGAGATGAGGCAAGCTAATGCCCAGAGTTGTCAAGTGTGATCCCAGGCTAAAGTAGGCACAGAGGCGAGAATTATTGAGTCCGCTGACCCTGGTACACGACCCTGCCACGTCAGGAATTGAACCCTGGTCCCGGGCTGTCCTCTGCTTCCGGGTCTGCCGCCACTAACCAGTGAGCCACACCACTCCACACTCTGACTCTTTGTCAGGGAAATAAACAGATATCAACTTACTTCTATCGAAAAAATCAATGGCCTTCATTGTTCAATAGACCAGTCCAGAAGGTTGTCGTAACCTACTGGGAACTCATAAGGAATGCCCCCATTCTTCAAATCTTCCTCCTGAAAGGAAACAGAGCAGACTAGAAAAAAAGGTTTTTGCCAGACATGGATAGCTAGAGAGGAGTAGAGTATTGAATGTGTGACCCTCTTCAGTTGGTGACACGAATCATGACATGAGCAGTAGCCAGCAGTGCTTCACATCAGAGGATGCCAGTAAAACACCAAGGTACTGAGCTATATTCACACAGCAGACCTTAGGCATATTTAGAAGAATGGGGTGAAGCGTGTCATTAAGCCAAGAAGGCTAACAACATGATTTGTTACTTTAGCAATGCAGGGCTGCACCATATTTACTAAATTATGGTGCAGCCATGCGTTTCCCCCTACGCTGTTGCTAAAGTTAGCTGCCTAGCACCAACGTTGGCACCCTTGCACCATATAGCAAGGGTGCCTATGCTGAGGGGAATATTGTTTATGTGCAGGGAGGTCCCCCCCTTCCTGCTCATAAACAATCGTGAAATGCTGTGTTGTAACTTCTATGAAGTTGCAAAACTGCATTTTTTTAAATGATTGTGTAGTAAACGTATCCTCCTCGCAACATGACCACCTTTGGTCATTAGACCTTTCTCTATGTTCACATCTCTTAACCCTCCCAGTATACCTATGTGCATTCTACTTTGTACTTGAAGGTTCCACACTTGTAAAGTAAGGTATAGGTGCTGCACCCGGCGTCGGAAGAGGCGCGTAAATACTGCTCTTGGCGTGACCACCTAAGGCTAACTATTCCCTCAGTGCCAGAGCAAGGGAACGGTCAGAATTGCTCCCGAGTGCGCAAAGTTTTTTAATGGTTTAATGTGGCGAAATTTGCTGTTTTTAAGAACTTATTGCTGACTTGTTTTTAAATCGTTGCTTATTTTGCACAGTTGAAAAAACCTTCACTTACCTGCACTCACTGCTGGTTGTGGCACGTAGAAACCCACCCCCGGTACGAGCTGTGTTCAATGCTCGGCGGACAGGAAGGTCTCGTGCACCACTTCCGGCTGTAGCGCTTCAGACGCTCGGGCAGCAGTATAGTTGCTGCACCCGGTGTCGGAAGAGGCGCGTAAATACTGCTTTTGGAGCGCCCACCTAAGGCTAACTATTCCCACAGCGGCAGAGCAAAGGAAGGGTCACAATCTCTCCCGAGTGTGCACAGACATTTAATGGTTTTATGTAGCAAAATTTGCTATTTTTAAGAACCTATTGCTGACTTGTTTTTGAAACATTGCTTATTTTGCACAGTTGAAAAAACCTTCACTTACCTGCACTCACTGCTGGTGGTAGCACGTAGAAACCAACCCCCGGTACGAGCTGTGTTCAATGCTCGGCAGGCAGGAAGGTCTTGCGCACCAATTCCGGCCGTAGCGCTTCAGATGCTCGGGCAGCTGTATAGTTGCTGCTCCCAGCATTGGAAGAGGTGCATAAATCACGCCAATGACGCGACCAGGCAGCGGATGCGAGCAGTGAGTACGCCGATGGCGTGCCGAAGATGTGCCAAAGGCAAGCCCGCCTGTGCCTGTCCGCGCCCGACTGAGGCCAGAACCCCTGCTCCATTTCCTTCAGGGCACCTTAGATACTCTAGCATGCAACTGCTGCAGCTCAATAGACACGCTAGGGCCAACAGACGCCATTCTTTGCAAGCAGATAATCGTAATCTAAAATGCCCTCACTGTCCCTTCACATTTCTCCCCCACATCCCGCTACCGCCCCCCCGGTTTTCAATATTTTCCTGTTAAACTGTAGATCCCTCCCCAGGCACTCAACTGACATTTTGCTCTTTTTAAAAGACTTCTTCCCCAAGGTGCTTTTTCTAATGGAAACCTGGCTCAGCGCTAACTTTGACCCAGATCTAGTAGAAGCACTGCCCAGAGATGTATGGGATCCAGAGACTAGACAGAACCCTGGGAAAAGGTGGGGGAATTGCGATTGTGTACAAGGACCATCTCATCTGCGGCCTACTCGGCAGCCCCCTGCTGTTCTGCGAGAATTTTCCATTTCTGTACATTTCTCCCCGCAAGGAATCAGTCCTCTGCTTTACTGCAACCCTCGGTGTTCCCCTCCGTGTACTCCTCCGCACACGCCCCGCTATGCGCCGCTCCCCTTGTCCTTGGTGTTACCGCTCGAAAGACCACTGCTTTTGCTCTTCCTACTTCTTGGTAGTCTGGAGCCTCAACCAAGCTTGTCCACTCCAAATAGCACCAGTGACCCACCTGGACATTTGTCACACATTGATTGCTCCTTGTACCTGCCCTACACAGTCACTTCAAAAAGAGAAACAGCCACAGGGATTAGGCTCAGTTCTAGCCCATGCAGGTGGTGCTCCCCCTCCAGAATAACAGTCCAGCACATTGGTCCTCTATTGCCAGGGTATCTCCTGTCTGCCGGTTTCATCTCGCCGCCCCCACCACAGCTCCCAGGCCGCAGCTGTCTCTATAGCCCCCGGACCGCCTCCGCAGCCCGGGGATACAGGCCAGGCCGCCCCCCACTCACCGCAGCAGGATTGGCGTCACCTCCGGTCCCTCGCACTGTGCCCAGCAGCCACTCTCAGCGGCGCTCTGCGACGCTGAAATGGCGCCTCCTCCCGGATCTAGGGCCACCGGCCCCGCACAGTCTCCACTCTCTCACCGCTTCCTGCGGCCTGCGTCCGCTACACCCGGCCCTCCGATCCTGGGACTCCGCGCACCTCACTACACTGGGAAGGTCTCAGCACACAAGACCCAACATGCCAAAGTCACCGCTGTCCGGCCTCGGCCCACCCAGCTGCACCTCTGCGCTGGATACACCTTCGCGAAGCGCTCCGTCTCGGAAGCACCAGGTCGCAGGCTCCACGCTTTTCTCCTTTGCGTGTGTACGCCGGCGGTCCGCTCTCACAGCTCAGGCTCGGGAGGCTGGCCACTCCAGGGTGCGATGGTCCTGTGCTCCGCAGCGGACAACTCCTCAGCCAGTCTCTCCGTATGCTAGGCCATTAAACCCTGCTACGCTCCTCCTCTCCAGCTGGCAGCTCTTTTCGGTCTTACGGCTAGTTCACTCGTCTCCTAGCAGGGCCGCCGCCATTTAAGATTCCCCTGCTGCCTGCACCTCGAGGGCAAATTATGCTCAAAACACGCCGTTCACAGTTCGGCCGTCACCAGGCGTGAACCGGGGCAGTTCCGCACCTCTCCGCCACCCCTCGGTGATCACGGGCCATCTAGGGAGCTGATTCAAGACAGGATTATACAGGGATGGAAGCGGAGCCCAGCGCTCATGCAGCCACCTCCATCGGCCTCCAAACCACACCCCATAGTATTTCTTCACCCTTGACTCAAAACAAAATGCTTCTTCGTCTTCATCATCTGGAAGTCCATGAGGTCGCTGACCTCCTATTTGTCTTGATGTTAATTGTTGTTGTCTCCCATGCTTTCTGTTTGTGTTTTGTTTGTTTATTTTCTTTTCCATGTAAAGGAGGAAGATGTGTAGTAAACTTATACTCCTCGCAACATGGCCACCTTTGGCCATTAGACATCTCTTAACCCTCCCAGTATTCTCTATGTTCACATCTCTTAACCCTCCCAGTATACCTATGTGCATTCTACTTTGTACTTGAAGGTTCCAGTTGATGGTCTGGTCAGCTGGCGAGGTATACTGCTCTGCTGTGTCTTAATAAACCTATCCTGTAACTTATCCAGAAGTATCTTGTGATCCATCTACATTTAATTACATCAGATTGTTTATGTGCAGGAAGGGGGACCTTTCTGCACATAAACAATCATTGGTGTTTTGCTGTTTCTATGTGTGCTGCAAGGCAGCACACATGAAAACAGAAAAAACAAGGAGAAATAAAGCTTTTCTCCTCATTTCACCTGTTTAAGACCAGGTTTTCCCTGGTCTTAAATTTGGCACTGCCTCCTATTTACGCTGCTCTTGTAAATAGGTGGCAGCGTCAAAATCAATGGTTGTTGCAGTGGAATGCCTGCCACACCACCCATTGCCCGCCCCTTTTACGCAAAGTGTTGTGTGAAAGGGGGCCTTATTTAAAAGGCAGTGTTAAGCCACGTTAAGTAGCTTAACACTGCCTTGTAAATAGGGAGAAGCTCCTATTGCCATCTCAACATCACTAAAAGTGATGTTGTGGTGGCGATAGGGGCTTGTAAATATGCCCCCAAGTTCCATGTGCCCTTTTTCATGGAGGCCCGCGCCTGAAGTGTTGTCTCTGACATACACTACATATAAGTGACATAACCAGATACATTATAGAATCTCAAGCACTCATGAATCACCACCAATCAATGAATTGAATGGAACAAATATAACACCAATAAATCCACACCCTGCACAAGAAGCTCAGGAGACCTAAACCTCTATTGACTTTTCATTCCTTCCCTCACAAGGAGAGTGAATAGCATGCAGCAGTCAACACGTGGTTCTTAAGTGGTCGAAGCAGGAACAGTAGGTTTTACATGACTTTACTGACATGATAAAAGATGCAAAGATGCAAAAATGCAAATGCCCTACAGGTGTATGACATCACAATCACAATCAAAATATACATGTGTTGAAATTCATAACCCTAAGCTCCAGTTAAACAGCCATCAGCTTGACTAGGCTACACCCTTCTGGGATGGAAAATGTGTGCCAGATGTGCCCTTCCTTCAGCACTTACTAATACTCTAATTTTCACACAGTCATACTAATTGTACCTTGAGGCTTGCTTTCAAAGCATTAACATTCACTCCATCCTTATGTACAGACATGGAGCATGTTCAGTCACATCCCCAATTACTAGATATGTGTAACAGAAGCCAGCTTCCAACATCCCTTCTATAACTTCAGTCATCAAAGATAATATATTAAAGTGACAGGACATGTTTGCCTAGGACCAGCATGTAAATCATAAGACAAAAGCATATTTAAACCACGTGTACATTAAGCACAAACTGATATTCTTACTCTGGAAAAACAATAGATTTCTTGGGGTGATGGGAATTAGAACACTTGAGCACTAACGTGTGTTTTTTCTTTAGGATGTGCAATCTTGTAGGAGTGATACATGATCAAAAAATCTATTTTACAAAAAAATACCCAATTACTGTCACAACCTGGATAAATATTATGATCCAGACTGAGCCAGTCCTCGGTGGAAAGGGGAAGTGGATAAATAGAAAATAACATATTAAAAATAGTTTGGTCCCTCTCTTTCTATGTACGTTTAGATCCTCTTCAACTGAGAACCCATCCAGGCTCAATGGAGATAGGTTCCCGTGCATCTGACAATAAAGGACAATGTGTAAGCGCCAGAAAACCCTGACACAAGTTTTATACTAAACTGATATTCCTCATTTTACCTTGCTCATCTAAAACATCCCACTTTCCCACTTTGAATTTGGGGAGCAACAGAAAAAGAGCACAGTCTTGACATTCAATTATTCCTAAACAAGAAAATAAATGAGTTAACATGTGCCCCTACTAAAACAAAATACTGTTCTCTTTGAGTTTTCTTTTGATTACCGGATATGATATTAATGAAGGTTTATTACCTATCTGTTTTGGGAAATTATATATTCATTCCCAGAGGTCTCTAGTTCCATTTCAGAAGACAAATTAGCTGTAGACCACTTTTAATAATAACAAAAAATAAAGTCGTATGCATACAAGAAAGACAAAGGTAATAAGGAAAGTTCTCAAGGAGTTGAAAGTGCAATTTGCCTTTAAATTATTGTCTATTTCTTCTAAGAATTAAAAAATCGGGGTTCAGAAAAAGCACTCAAAGAATATTCAGTAAGGTAACTACAGTCCACTGTTCGTCAGGGTTTGGTTTGATCTTGTTTCCATAGGTTCACAAAAGCAGTTCTGATGTCCAATGAGTCTGGCGAGAGATCAACAGGAGATTTAGAAGAATCATGACAATTCGTCTTCAGGAACAATAGGATTGAAGCAACTAGAATCAGGTAAGTAGGAAACTCTTTTTTTATTTTTTATCTTATTTATTAGAACAGCGAAATAAACAAATGAGAGCAAACAGACAAGCTATAGGATACGTAAATACAGAGGGCAAGGGTTTTTAGTGCATCAGAATGTCCTACGGCGCTCTACCAGATGTGGACGCTGCAGTTTGCTGAGTAAAGTGGAGTAAATAAGGTGCAACAGGCGAGCGGAGAAGACCCCCTAACCATCTAGATAAGAAGTTCATTCTCCTGTAATTAGCGCCTCTAAGTGCTATATTCGCTAGCTCGATAAGCTGTTTTCATTCTTTAACATTGAACTTGCAACTTGTCTCTGAATGAATTTTCTGGAGCTCTTTCGTCAAAATCTCTTCAGAATGGGCTAATTATGTAGTAACCGATAACAACAACCAACCCCCACCATTTTATTTGCCGTCTGATTTGACATGCCATCTCACCCATCATTGAATAATCAACTTTGAGAAAATTAACTACCTTAAGAAAAGTCAAAGTAAGGGCAGTGGTCAATGTAATGATTTGTAAATGAACCGTCTTATAGTCCTGAACTGGTTCAGAACCAGGCGGCGCGCCTGGTTTTCAATCTGTCAAAGTCTCACCACGTCACTCCCCTCCTTAAGACCTTACACTGGCTCCCCATCCATGAACGAGCCCAGTTCAAACTAGGATGCAATATCTTCAATGCCCGGTCCGGCTCAGCCCCCGCCTTTATCACTTCTGAAATTCATTCTTATTTTCCTCCCAGGGAACTGCGTTCTTCCACCCAACAATTGCTCGTAGTCCCTCGTTTCAAACGTAAAAAGAGGGGAGGATCCAAATTTTCCACACTCGCTCCTGTCTTCTGGAACTCCCTCCCGGCTCATTTGAGATCCTGTCCCCAGTATTCACTCTTCCACAAGACACTGAAAACTTTCCTTTTCACACAAGCCTTTTCCCCGTAAACCCCTTTTCCGCGCTCTTGTTTTTCTGCTCCTCAGGGGTTCAGTACTGTATAGCGCCATGATACCGCTAGGTGTACGTGCGCTTAAGAAATATTTTTAAACTCAAACTCAAACTCCAACTCCCATGTGATTAATGTTTCACGGTTATAAAAATCCCCAAGCTGAACAAAACCCAGTTCTTGCCAAATTTGATAAAGCCCTCTAAACAATATGAGACCTCCTACTGCACCGTCCTGGATAGGGGTGTATGCATGAAATGCTGGAATATCTTGTGATTTAAAAATTAGCTGGGTTCTTGATGTAAGTAGGAAACTCATTTTTAACAGCAGGCTGTGTGGTGTTTTCAGACGTGGCTCTTGAACACTGCAATGTCTGAGAATCATGGCCACAACCTATGTGCACTTCTGTGAGCTGGGCTCTGACATATAGGACACACTTGATCATATCCTGTGTGTTAGAACCACCCTTCTCAAGTAACAGCTGCAACGGTGTTGCATTTTTATGAGCGGCATAAACGGTGACAGTGATCCTAATCGCACATCACAGGATTTTCCATCACAACCTTCATACCTGATTGTAGACAGAGATCCATGTGACAACCACTGCCTAGTGTTGAGCGCTCCCAAAGCCCATCCACCAAGAGCATTCTAGTAGAATCCAATGTAGCACCTGTACATTGGTTCCAACAAGCATATTTCTGGGCACTATCTTGCAAGAGTGAGATTACCGTGAGGTGAACACTACATTTACTTACCGGTACTAGCATTACTCAGAGTCCTTCTCTCACTGTAATGAATCACATAATGAGGCGCCTGCCTCCAATCACACCAATTTCCAACGTATAAAATCCCCTCCCCGCCTCCCTATTTCCTGCTCTTTACCAAAGCCAAATACCCTCCAGCTGGACTGGCCTAAAAAGGAAGGTGGAAGCACCTAATTCCTAA
Source organism: Lissotriton vulgaris (assembly GCF_964263255.1). Classification (NCBI taxonomy): domain Eukaryota; kingdom Metazoa; phylum Chordata; class Amphibia; order Caudata; family Salamandridae; genus Lissotriton; species Lissotriton vulgaris. The sequence continues at coordinate 887,563,273 of NC_141691.1, forward strand.
TGGCGAGAGAAGGACTTAGAGTAATACTATTACTGGTAAGTAGATGCAACATTACCGGTTTGTCCCTATCGCTGTGATGACTCATATAGTGAGATGTACCCTAGCCAAAAATTGGACCAGGGCAACTGCACAGAACATACAAACACAAGTTTAATCCATAGGTAAAAACTGTTTATAACAAAAATTCCAGAACTTTGGAACCCCAAACATCCGGAACCTCTGGACCCTGGACCACCTGAGGTAGAAGGAACTGATCAAGTGGCAGTCCGACAGATCTCCTGTGATGAAGCACCTTGAATCTTATCCACTGAAACAGACATGCCCCTAGTAGGTATCCTCTGGAACCCCAGAGGAGATGAGAGGCCAAACTACTTGCATACCAGCAAAATGACAGAGCTGATCCACCTGCTCAAGATCTGTGTCGAAGACTTACCCCCTTCTGGGCAGGACGAAAATTCTCAAGTGAAGTGGAGGAGATCCAAAAGTCCTTCACTCAGTCCAGATAGATCAAAAACACCCTCTGCCCACCAAGAGGCTGAAGTACCACTTCCTCAGGAAACTGAGAATCAGGAAAAAACACCAGAAGAATCACTTAATGCTGAAGATGAAACATAGAATTCAGTTTGGGCACAATCCTGGGCCCAACCAAAGAGCAATTCTGCCCTCAAACATCTGAAAAAAAGGAGACAAACAAGACAGAACGCCTTGCCCCCCAAGGCAGCAAGCCAAAGTCATATCCACCAGAAAGAACACATTCAATTTCAGAAGACGTAACCCCACTTAAGACAAGGGCTCAAACTGGGGATACTGGGGAAACCACAACACCCCCTGCAGATTCCAAGAAGGATACACCACCTGTGGGACCAGACGTAGATTAGAAAATCCCTTAAAGATCCTGGAGACTAGGCCCTGATCATCCACCAGACCCCCCTAGGTAACTGGAAAGTCTCAACAGCATCCCACTGAACTTTAAGAGTGCCAGGGCTAAGACCCAAATGAAAACCAACCTGGAGAAACGTCAGCACCTGAGGAAGAGAAACAGTAAGTGGAACCAAACTCTACCGATCACACCAAGCCTGGAACATATTCCAATGCCATGCATAAGATGACCAGACAGAAAACCTTCTGGAAGCCTGCACAGAAGAAGAAACAGAAGCCGAGAGACCCTGCAACATCAAAGCCCCCCTATTCAGTCTCTACTCCATTGGCTTGAGTTTTGCCAACAACTGAACCTGGAGACATGGAAACCTAAGGGAAACAGAACCTGAATCCCTCCTTCTGTCAGAAACATCTCGATCAAAGGTAACAGGGGCAAAGCAAACATCAGGCCCCCTGGCCAAGGACATGACAGGGCTTCCACTCCAAGGTGAATTCCTCCCATCCACTGAAAATAAACGGGAAAGTAGGGCATTGCAATGGCTCGCAAACAGATCCACTCATGGGTGACCTCCACAACTGACATGACCTAACAAACACCTGGGGAGAAAGACAGTAGTTATTTATGTATTTATTTTGAAAGTTTTATATAGCGCAAACTTGACCACTGAGGGTATCAGAGCGCTTTACAGATTATGCATCACCAGGTAAAAAGCATACAAAACAGAATAATCTAAACAACAGATTCAAAGTCAAAATTGTCCAACAATCATGTGGACGCACAGCAAAACATATAATAAACAACGGGGGGTGAAAAAAAAGATCACTGTCTAGAATTGTCCGGCCAACTCAATAACCGGTGGCTGAGGAACAGAACAATGGGTATGAACCATGAATCAGAGGAAGGTGCCAGGGTAAGGCAGAAATGTCTTCATCAGTAGCAATTTGACTTCCTTTTTGAAGAAGACAGTAGACGGGTCTACCCTGACTTCAGGGGAGGGAGTTCCAGATCCTTGGAGCCATCCCTGAGAACGCTCAGTTATAGGTCTTTTATTTTTTGAAATTTTGAGGTTTAAGCAATAGGGAGCTGGCGCTTCTGGAGGCTCTAGTACCACAGGAGAGTTCCAGTTTCTGCGCAAGGTACAAATGGCGTCTTGAAGTGGATGGCTTTGTGAGCCATGCATGCAATTTTTAGCTGTATCCAAGCTTCATATGGCAGCCAATTCAGTTCCCGCAAGTCCGGGGAGATGTGGTGGTATTTTTTAGCGCCAGTTAAGAGCCTCGCAGCGGAGTTGAGATTAGCCCTAAGAGGAGCTGTCCTAACTCTGGGCAGGCCACAGAGTGTGCACTACCAGAGTCAAGCTTGAGATCACCAATGCTTGAACAGCAACCTTTAGGTCATGAGCAAGGAGGAAGGGTTTGAGCTCCCTAAGTAAGCTGAGTTGGAAGTTCGCTCCTTTGGTGAGGGAACTGATATGCTTCTGCATGTTCAGGCTTTTGTCAAGAATGATGCCCAGAGATGATACTGAATCAACCAGGTGCGGTCTGCAGTTAAGGGCAGTCAGCTGATTCAACCATTGCTCCATGATGATAGATTGGCTGTGGGGTGAGATTAGTAAGAATTCCCTTTTAGGAGTATTTAGCTTTAAGTGATTACATGTCAGCCATCTTTGTGTTTCCAGCAGAACTGAATTGAGGGACTCGATGTCTTTGGGGGAGGTGATCTTCATGTATAGTTGGGTATAGTCAGCATATGTATGATAGTGAATGCTTGATGATTTTAAGATATCTGTCAGAGGCTCCATAAACAGGTTAAAGAGCATGGGGGACAATCCTGACCCTTGTGGCACCCCCAAGGTGACTGGAGCAGGGTGGGACAAGGATTGGTTCACCTTGAAGCTTTGGGATCTGTTCTGAAGGAAGGATGAGAATCAGCTTAATACCGGCCCAGACAGGCCCATCCTGTGCTCCCGGAGGTCAATTAGGCGAGCATGTTTGACAGTATCAAATGCTGACGAAAACTCCAGAAGGATCAGTAAGCATGACTCATTGGGATCCAGCATTCTAAACGCATCATCCAGGATGTGCATTAGCGCCGACTCTGTACTATGACCCGGGTAGAAACCAGATTTGCATTGATCAAGGAGTTGGAAATGGTCAATGTGATGGCAAAGTAGGGCAAGCACACATTTCTCCAAGAGTTTTGCCAAGGTGGGAATGTTAGAGATTGGGCAAAAGCTAAGAAGGTCTGTGGGATCTGCATTTGGTTTCTTTAGGATCGGGGTGACTTGACCTGCTTTAAGGCAATCCGGAATAGCCCCTTGCATTAGAGAAGCATTGACGATTGTCGTCCAAAAAGTGAGTAAGGCGGATCTCAGTTCCGGGAACAAGATTGATGGCAGGGGGTCATTGTAATGATTGGAAGGTTTCAAGGACAACAGGATTTTGTGTATAGTGTATTCATCCACGGTTTGGAAAGGATTCCAGGAGGCATTGTTTTTGAGGCGGCAGGGCTGAAAGAGTGATAAATGACTCTGAGGGACAAAGGGTGATCAGCGACCTTCTCAAGATGTGATCATGGGCCAAGCATAGTTCAGATTCGATCCTAATAGTCTTTTTCGTTAAGAAAACAGCAAATTCTTCACAGTTCGGCAATGTCCCTTGACCCGGGGCCGAGAGGTTAGGATGATTATTAGATTGGGACTTGATGATTTCAAACAGCTTTTTCTGATTTTTTTTGCTTCGTCTAGTTGAGTTCTTAAGTAGTCCAGAGAAGTTGGAATCTCCCTGTTCAGGTGATTGGCTTGACACTTCAGAACTCCCTGAGTAAAGATGGCCCTGAGAGAACCGGCTGTTGAGTGAACCCACCGGAACAGCTGATCCACAACTGCAAACAAAGACTGAGCTCTCGCCTCCCTATCAATTGACATACGACTTGGCAGTGGTGTTGTCCATCTGAATGATAACCCCACTGCCCTTCCTTCAGCTGAGGGGAAAAGTGAAGGAGGGCAAGATGAATCACCACCAGTTCCCTCAAGCTGGAAGATTGACCACTCTAGAAGAAATTCAACAGGGCCCTGACCTGGAGGGCCCTGGGCTAGGCTCCTCAACCAATCCCGATGGCATTTGTAGTGATGATCACTGGGTGTGGAAAGAACAGGAAAATCCCCTTCAGGCACCAGCCAGCAGATCAGCTTTTTCCAGATCTCCTGTCAAAGCAGAAGACATGACAAATGCTGTACATTTGGAACCCACTGCCTCAGGATGAACCTCATGAGGACATTGAGGTGCCACTGGATCCAGGGCATCAGGAACACTGTGGCTGCAAGATCGCCCTGCACCTTCATCCAGAGCGAGACCGCCTAAACAGGTGCCGACAACAGATCTTGCAGATGCCAATGAATCTTTAACACACTCGAGTCTGGCAATGTCAAAATGGCCAGATCTGTCTGGAACTGGGCGCCAATGAAATCAATATCCTGAGTCAGAGTCAGCTGTAATTTCTTTGCATTCACTACGAAGCCATGAGATGACAGAAGAGCCTGCACTGACCCCACATATAAACAAGTCAGGGTAAGAGACGTCCCTCAACAAACGGTCACCTAGATAAGGGAAGATCGAAATTCCCTGCAAATACAGAACAGTCATCAAGGGAGCCAACACTTTTGTAAACACATGTGGAGTGGACTTCAGACTGAATGGAAGAACCTGGAACTGGCAATGATGAACTTAGAGACATCTGATGTCTTGGATGAACTGGAATGTGGAGATATGCATCCTGAAGATTGATTGTTGCCATGAAGTCTCCTGGAGATAACAGAGGAATGAGCTGCTGTACGGAACGCTTCTTGAATGGCATGGACACCACCCATTTGTTGAGCTGTTTTATATCCATCACATGATGAACCTCCCCTGACACCTTCTGCACCAAAGAGGATAGAGTAACCCCCTGGTCGATCTGATCCAGCGGCACAGCTGAACAAGGCCGAGATCCCAGCCATAAAAACTTTTTTTCCTCACACGAGTCTTTGGAATGGGAGTAGGTACATACCCGCATGAGGAGGAGGAGTGGTGAAGTTGATAAGATAGTCATGCTGCACGAGCCTTTTCACTAGTATGGGATAGAAAGCACCCACACCGGAAGAAACACTGCCAACTGTCCACCTACAGGTCTTGTGTCCACCAGACTGCCGTAGTCAGGACTGCTGACTCGAGGCCCCGCCTTGGAGGAAAGATCCTGCTGCTTGCCTCTCCTAGTTTGAAACCTCTTCCTACAGAACAAGTAAGAGTGGTTGTCCTTACAAGGATAATCCCTGGTCTCCTTTGCCTCTGAGTGATTCAAATTCTTCAATGACTTGTTGTAAGTGGACCTGTACCACCAGGTGTGTTTCTTATTCTTAAATAATTTCCCAATCAGACCTTGCTCCCTGCAAATGGTAATTTAAGAAAAGAAGACTTCCCAGCCAAATCCGCCTTCCAATCCCACAGAGGTTTCTTCTAGCCATGATAGCTGATGAGGATTCCACAGAAGATGTCTTGATTACATGTGCTGATACATCAGCTAGGAACTTAGCCTGTTCTTCCATGTGTGCGAGGACATCCATCACACTTGAACCCTCCTGCAAGGCTTTACCAAGACCTAAACATCCTTCACTAAGGACAGACCCGTCAATTCCCCATATGATGCCGCTGTGAGCACAAAATTAGAGACAGTAAAAGACTTCTTAAGTCAACCACCCACTTTTCGGTCCAAGTGATCCGAGGAAAAACAGTCATCTGATATTCAAAGATGAACGACTAATGAGAGGAGGCAGGATGGAAGCAACCTTGACAGAATGAGGCAACAGCTTATCCCCTTTTTCCTACGCATGTGATTTTTTAAGAAAATGTGGAATCTGGCTATGTTCAGGTTCTTCTCAGGACCTGAAAATCTATGCCTTAATTCTGGAGTACAATGGCAAAGCCAGCACCATAGGCGTAGCTAATTGCGGAAAAAGATCCTCAGTAGCCCCCTCCACTGGAGGTGGTGCCATGCCTAGATTGTCTCTGAGATTTGACAGAATGTCCGTAGGTTCCTCCATGGATGTGACCTTATCACCAGCTATCACATGTCTCTCTGGCTCAGAAACATCAGATAAGCTGGGGCACCATCAGAATCCCTAGCTGGCACATTTCAGTGATAATCACTCCCCTCCACTGAATCCGGAGATTGTGACCTCCTCTTCGCCGTACGCTTCTCCATAACAACCAATACAGTAACCTAAAGCCCAAACACTCTAAAATAAATGAAAAATAAATGAATAGGACCTAAAAGGCCACCCATATTTTGCCAATCCAATCTAATGCCTGGAAATACATTGGCCAATGGGCCAACTCCTATAAAGTAAAAACAAAATGCCCCCAAAAAAAACTTCTGTAAGACGCCCCCATAGAGCAGCACAACAGCTAGATTGCCACCAGAGCTTCTGCTAGTCAGTTTCCTTGAGAAGCACAGCCTTTCAACCAGTTGCAAAGGAGTCTCTGTCTCCCCAGCAACCAAGACATGCCCTCTCAGCTGGCCAGACGAAAGCACCGCAGACCTCCGGCCAGGCAAAACTAGAAGGGTGGAGGGAGGAGAATGGATGGAACTGCAGCACCATAGGCAGAAAAGCACTGCTTCACTTTCACTCAGGGAGTACCCCTTACTTTTGTTTGTGTGTGTGTTTGAGACAATTTTCTGATTATGATTAAGGCTCCCAGTTTCCCGTTTTTACAGATGTTTACATATAGTGACAGAAAACAGTGTGTTTCCTTTCTGTATTTATTTTTAAAGGAAAAAAAGTACAGAAAATATGGCTTCTTTTGAGTAGCAATCATTCATGAATTCCAGCTAATGGTTGAGCCGATGGACAGCATAGGGAGTAAAAACTGGTTGAGATTTCTTTAAATCAATGTAATTCGCAACAAATATTTGTAGTATAATGCCAGATTTTTCATATAGGTGTATTGTTGTATTATATTTGACTATTTAATGTGTTAAAACATGACAGACATCAATGTATGCGTGCATATTTATCAGTTAATGTGGAAATATACAAATTCTGGCTTTATTCATTTAGAAAACACAAAATGAATATGGATAAATGGCAATCAGATGGCCAAGAAATAAGTATGGATAAATACAGATGGAAATGTTAAAATAAATATATACCATTCAAATAGGAGCCCAAATTATAATGACCAGGGTGTGGAATACTCCATTCTGAGTTGAATTTGCATACTCTTATTAATGCAGCATATTTTTTTTTACAGTGAAGAGTGGAGTGACAGCATGAGAAAGCAGTCATTGATGTCTTCAAAGAATGTTAAACTGGTGCTGGATGGAATGCAAGTGGTGTATGCACAAGGATTTGAGAGGAAAAAGTAGAGAAGGAGAGACAGCTATAGGAGGGTAAAAGGCAAGGAGCTGATTTTCATCCATTGACTTCAAATATATAAGTCCAAGGCTAGCTCCAAATTTGAGTGCTATATACAGTCTGTTTTATAGGATTATCCTAAGAGGGTTGTCAGGCTCCTAAAAAAAAGGGCATATTTCAAATGGTATTATTTATGTCTACTAGCTCCAGAGGTAGATGTGTCAAGTGAACAAGATATTTATCTGGATTCTCCATGTCAAGTTTGACTTCTGGTTGGTCTAGAAGTGCAAGTCTTGGGTGCAACAGAGACACTGCTAATACTAGATCCTTCTTGGTTTCCTTGTTGATCAATATTGGATCTGTTAAACACATTGGGAGCTATTCACAAGCAGCATTTTGTAACATGTTTAGTAGTACTATAATAGTACCATTCCCATACTACAAAATGCTATACACTAACCTACATGCAGACAACTACACCTTCACCTCGCGTTTTGTTTCTTTGGGGAAACCTTTGCACCAAGTGCAGAGATCTCCACACAGGTAAGCCTATGTGTTTGCTGGCAAATATGGGAGGGATGGAGTAATGTCTTGAAAATGGGGAATACTAACTACAAAATGGGAGGTGTTATGGGAGGAGTAAGGGCGTTTAATGAGATTTAAGGAAGGGTTTAGGGAGGAACATGCTCACATCTACAAAAGAGTAGGTCCGTTGCTATTAACAAACTGCACTTCTATAGTTAGTACAGCCAAACAGCACCGCAAGCAGTTGTATCTTTGCTCCAATTCAGACCTGGAGTAAGCCCAGCACTACACATGAACAACCACTGGTGCTGCAACAACCTCCCATATAAATAATTGATAGGTACTTACAATAGAACACCGCAGGAAATAATGTTGAAATAAATTAAGTCATTTGGATTTTTAAAAAAATATATATATTTGTTTGATGTGATTATATAAAAATGTTAATTTATTTTACATATTTGAATAACTTTTTTAATTAAAAATGAAATGTGACTTTTTTTAAAATAATTACATTCAAACTAATTCTGCACCTAATTTTTGGTAGCATTCCATACAAATACCTCACAGAGGTAACACATTTTCTTTCCTTAAACAACTAATTTTCTCCAACTTCAGATTCATGGAATACTTGGTAAAATTGTTTTGCTTATAAAATCAATAAATCTACAATCAGGCCATCCTTCTAAAACGCTTTCCAGTTCTTTATCACTTTCTCCCAGTCACTTTCCAAAATGCCACTAAACTTCCCTGACACAACCTCCCTGATGGGGGCTGTAATATACAAATAAATATTATCAGAACATGTACTGGCCTAAATAGCAGTTCTTGGAAGTCCTAGTAAAGAATCTATGTTCTTGGTATACACATCAAAAAGATCTGCCCTGCTGTACATGTTATATGTGTCATAGTGTTGTGGTTTCTGTAATTATACTACACCTCTCTCTTGTACACCGTCCATGAATACTTAAGCAATATTATCCAAGGGGTATGGCAGTCTTAGTTAGTTATTGACTGGAGAGGAATCAGAGGGACCAATCTGAAACTGAGTGCAATTCTTCACCTTTTCAAATGGAGATTATGGTTAGTGTGTATGAAGCTAAAAGGAGGGCACATTTCTATTAATTACAAAATATATTATCTATGTGTGGAAAAAACATCTGGTTTGTAAATAAAATATGTGCTTTCGACAGCAGCAGGTGTGTGTTAGCTAATTTCCAGCTGTTCTAATGCAGCTTCACCACAGAGTTCTAATGAAGAGTGGGAGGGCGAACATTCCAAATTTATGGCAAACACGTGGCAAACATAAAAATCATGGTGCTGGAGTAGGAGCTGTAGAATATAAAGTCTTTCCTATTCAGTGAACTGAAGTAAATGAGCAAGGAAGGGTAAATATAGACCTCACACCAGCTGGTTAAAAAATGTGAAGGGAATTGTGGTGACTTAGGGCCTTATTTTTATATGGGTGGAGAGGGTATTCCACCACAATGGCAACAATATTTCCCTACCTACCAATATAGTAGTCTGACCACCAATTCTATTTGTGGGCAGACATAAGTTTGTCCATGGCAGAGTCTACTCTGTGGTGGAGAAGTGTGGCTCACTGGTTAGAGCAGGCAGACCCTGAAGCAGAGGTCAGACCCGGGACCAGCGTTCAATTCCCGACGCGGCAGGGTCTTGAGCTCAAATGTCCACGGACTCGAGAATTCTCGCTTTGGTGCCTGACCTAATCAGGGGTTCACACTCTGCAACTCTGGGCATTAAGCTTGCTTAATCTCCACAACGGCCCCCGCGGCGGGATGCCTGGCTTTCACCTTGGGGATGCCCTGTAGGGGCTATCTCACAGGGAAAAGCCAGGACGGGTTCCCAAGGCAAGCGCTTAGAGACCCCTGGGTGATAAGCACTATATAAATCTAACATACAATACAACATACAATACTGTCTCCGACATGGCAAAACTTTTCTGACGGCCCTGAGGAGTAAGGGTTGTCAGAATGATGAGGGGTTATACCCAAGATGCTTGTTTACCAGTCCAGGGAGGATCTGGCCTGGCATTTCGGGCTGGACTGCTGCCACTGGGAGTAGGGTGTAGACTGATTTGCATATGGCTGGATGCAAACTGGGGTAGCATGGTGAGCAAAAAAATGATGGATGTTAACTCTGATCTGTGACTGGGGGGATGTTTGAAAATATGCAGTATTCCGTCCATCATTTCTCACAGTGGCATTTTTAAAGGGATAATGATAAATTCAACTTTACAAGTAAAGAAGATTTATCATCACTTTTCCAGTGATATGAAACATGACAGATCTACTCATTATCAATCAAGAATTATACCTTATAAGGGTTACAAGGAACACCTAATGTTAATCTAGGAGAAGGGTAGGCCTCACAGTAGTGAAAAATGAATTTGGGTGTTTTTCACTGCCAGGACATGCAGAACATAAATGTACAAATTCTACCTTTTGATTACCTAGGCCTTACCTTATGGGTGACGTATATGTAATAAAAGGGGAGTGTTAGGTTTAGCAAGGGGTTTTATATGCCAAGCAGACATGGCAGTGTGAACTGCACACACAGGCTGTGCAGTGGCAGGTCTGAGACATCATTAGTGGGCTACTTAAGTGGGTGGTACGATCACGGCTGAAGGTCAACTAGTAGCATTTCATTTACAGGCCCAGGGCACAGGTGGCAAACTTTACTAGGAACTTATACGTATATTAAATATGCAAATTGGGAATGAACCACTGTTTCCATCTTTAGAGGAGGCAGCACATGCACTTTAGCACTGGATAGCAGTGGTAAAGTGCCCAGAGTCCTAAAGCCAGCAAAGGGTGGTCAGAAAAAGAGGAAGAGGAAGGCAAAATGTTTGGGCTGACCCTTCAGAGAGGGGCATTTTCCAACACTTGTTTTGGTCCCCGTGTGAGGTTTCCATTAAGCTCAGATAACTCACCTATAATCATGGACTAAGGCTTTCATAGCAGTTACTCTTTCCAACCAAGACCAGTACTATGACTCTGGAAAAACTGGAGTCTTGGCGACTTCATTTTTCCACTCAGTCTTTTATATGGCCCTTAATGTGCCCTCACACACACCTCTTTACCCATGAATTCATCTTATATTATATAACCTCCACCTCATCAACATTTACCAACCATGATACACATTAGACTGACCAGTTCTCCTCCCCAAAAAATACCAATCTTCTAATTGTTAAAGATTTGGCATCCAGACCATTTCTTTAAACATTTCTTTCAAAGGTTTAATATCAGACATTACTTTAAACGTCATGCCCCATGTTATATTCCTAAATTTACCTAACACCCAATAGATTGTCAGTGCTTCTTATCCCAACAACCAAGTAATTTAACTCAGTACCCTTGGGGACAACAAGAAGCACAAGCAATCAAATGTTCAACTCCACTGCTTTTTGAACCATCACCACTCCAATTCTTTTAGCATGGCACCTGTAATTATAAATGTATCATCTACAGGAGCAAAAGCCTAAGAACATGGAGCATTCTTAAGATAATCTTTTATAGAAATTAACTCTTTCCAGCAGATATTATCGCATTCAAACTCATTATGTCTTTTAATCTATCAATAGTCTCCACTAGCACACCCTTTCCAGAAGTTGATGTCCCAGGTAATTTACTTAATGTGCACCAAACCTGCATTTTTCATTTCGTAAAGTCAGACCTGCTTTCCCTAACTTTAAGAAATTAGTTCACATCCTTGTATCATGCTCCACCCTTGTCCATCGAAACATCTTCAGACTGTTTCAATAGCATTTTACTTCAGAGACCCCTTAAAGAGCAGATGGCATCCTCCTTTAAAAGATAGAGGCTGCTGAGATGGCCCCAAAACGCATCTAACTAATTTATATACTCCCATCTGGTGATAAAAGCAGTCAAGTCTTGCAAGGATCTATCTAGCTCAACCTAAGTTTAGGTTAATTCTAGATCCAGTGTCGTGAAAAAATGAGCACTTTCCAATGTTGATTTGATCTTATCAATCCCAGAAAGAGTAAACCTATCAACAACAACCTCTCTATTTAGTGATCAAAGATCGATACATTAGCACATTTCACCATTGGCCATCTTCACTGCCACTATAGGGGCATGACACCCAGTAGCTGCAGCTAGTTAAATTATTCCAAATCAATCAACATTTTCCTTTTGCACCCTTTCCTGCACACTCAGTGAATCTTTGCACCTTAGCAACAACCGGTTTCGTTCCACACTTTAACTTTATGTGGTGTTTACATCTAGTGAGACAACGCAATTCATTATGAAACACTTGCTTAAACTCCTTCTCAGAATCCACCCTTTTATTTTCAACATCTTGCACCTGAAATTGAGTGACGGCATTTGGGTTCAATGTCACACCTCAAAACCTTTGCTGAGGCCATCCCAATAAGTCAACTTTTTGATATGTAAACCTTTCCTGCCATCAATCTTCCACTAAACCATGCCATGAAAAACCCAAAATGATTTATAGGCTCTCTGCCATAACCCAAATCAGAAACATACATTTTGCACAACTTCCCCTTGAAATTAATGTGTAACAACTTCCTAGAAATCATTGTGAGATGCAAACAAAAATTCAATTTCATGTCAAGATCAACCCCTTCAATTTTCACACTGTCTGTGGGGATGTTCATTCCCACTACCACCCACCTGGCATACAATTTCTTTAACATCTAGACACACATCATTCCTCATTTTACTTTTACAACATTTTGAATTTTTTCCTTTTTTACTACATGTGTTACATGTAACTTACATGGCTGGACAGATACTTGCATAAGTCTTGTGACCTGTCTTCCCACATCTGAAACATTTTCTTTTAAATTCCTGAGAACCTTTGTTTTCTGAGATAATTGTAGTTTTAGATCTAAACTGACTTACTACCTCTTCTACCTTTTCATGGGTGACCTGAAATGTACTTCAACTACTACCTAACTCATCTACAATTTACCATGTATTCCATACATTTGGTTATAGCTATGAACTCCTCCAAACTTGGCTCATCCTTTAACCACAGCTCCTCTCTGATTTTATGATTTCAAAACAAACTAACCCCTTAATCTCTCATCTGTCACTCCCTCAAACTTACAACTTGAAACCAACTTCCGAAGACCAGTTACAAAATCATCCACTGTACCATCTGCAAATTTCATACTCATAGATTAAACTCTGCTCTGTTGCACTTAATTCAGGTAATTTCTCTAATATTTCTTGCTCCTCCCCCAAGGCAATGCAGCAACAGAGGATGTTTGAGTTCCGCACTTAAATGTGTACCACAAACCCTTGCATAATTTGCAAACTTTTTCTTCCACATCTGGCATTATATCATAGGTTAACCTAGACTACATAAAAATGGGAGAGGTGTGAGGTTCTGCATGTTGTCTGTTTTTCTTTATACCAGCAGAAAAATGGCACACAATTTTTAACAAAATGCAATCCTGTCCCAGAAACTGCTATTAAAAACAAATACTATAAGAAGGTGCGCCCATCACCACTCCAACATTCTCCCAACTACACCTTCTAAGAGAGCACGTCCAATTTTGAGAACAAGTGGTCTTTCCTTCCTCAGAATTCACCACAGAATGCTTCCCCCACCAGTAAATTAGACTCCCCAAATCCTTTCAATCAGTGTACTGGTGTGTCTATCATCGATAATGATAGGCTTTACTTGATCATGACACACCTGGTGCACCAATCTATGATGTTGACAGGCACTTCCACGGTTTGTTAACTCCTCAAGTTGATGAAAAAAAATAAAGGTGTGCCTATCTGCATTCCAGTATGCCCTTAAGCACATGCATCCATTGAGTTCCAGAGGAACCTTCCCAATCAACGGAAATAGCTGCTGTGCATTGTTATGCACACCTTGGGGCCTTTTTTTAAGAAATAGGGCTTTTTCCACACTTCTTGACCAGATGGTCACTGTGCATCTTGAGGCACACATATTGGTCTTGTTCTTTAAGAAACTGAGATTGCACACCAGTAGATTCTTCTCTTTCCACATCTGATTGGCACACCACTCCTTAAATGATTCCACAGAGTATGTTCTACCATTAAAGAAGAGTGCGGGAAGAGCCAAACCGGAGCAAAACCAGTCACAACTGGAGTGACGCACATCCTGTTACCCTCTACTTCTCTACAGGCGACCTCCTCACTACTTGAGTCTTGATACATGGAGTACCAGCAGCACAGTGAGAATCATTCATACAATGTTGAGGTGTGATCAGCAAAATGCAGGGTATCCTATCCTCAATGCCAAAATGTGGTTTACCACTGAAATGAGACAGACACTCTAAAGTTGGCTTCACGCTTGAACATCTCTTTTTATGCAGTTCATCCATCAACAAGCGTTGGCCCAACTGTCATCACTATAAAATCTTGGAATATATATTGCAAACACATGGAAAGGATTTTTTTGCTGAGACTCATTTATTTCAGGCCTTGTAGGAATATCCTTAAGAAGCATTTTTATGTGCATGTTCAGACTTCTGTACAGGAAAGTGAATGATTTTTAGATTGTTTTCTCCAGTGGCATGTTGAAATGAAGAGGCAGGTAAGTCTTATTTCTTTATTAACCACAAGACAGGAACAACCAACTTTCCTGGACCTTGACAACCGTTTTTCTCCCAGTCCCTCCGTTCTGCAACTCCACAGTAATGGACGTTCCCTAAGGCCACGAGAAGCACAGGGTACAAACAATGCATATACAGTGTACTTTACAATCCCTCTACAGTATACCTTACAATATAACATATATACAACCAAACACATCTTCCTCCATGCAAATGAAAAAGAAAATGGGAACACAATAAAAAAAATAAAAGAAAAACTCATATAAATAATCAACACTGCAAAGATAATTGCAGAGAACACTAATGCATAACATAGTCATGAAACTTATTGGGTAATCGTGTTGCCCTGGAAGAAGGCCCACAGGTATCAGAATCCTGACATGTACCACCTTGATTGGAGTGACATACACAATGACTAGGCATCAAAACATGAGACTTAGGTACAACACTCTTGTTCACTCTTACAACAGACTTGGGATCAGAGAACTTGGATGTACCCTTGGGCTAAATCCAGGAACATTTGACCCTGACACGATCACCCACTTTTACATTAAGTTCCCTGGCGCTACGTTAAATGTACTTGTTTTGGGCTTCTGCTCTTTTCTTGCCTACTTCTTGTATCTTAGCTGCTGGCAATTCAAACACACCCATCCACTTCCTTAACAACTTTAAGGATGGAAGATGGTCTCTTAGTAAAATGAACAGGGAAACTTCAGTATCAGTATTGATAGTGCTGTGTAAGGCCCACAACAAGTTTTTAAGTTTATTTTTGCAATGTAAACTACTGGCTTTAGACAATTGTATGTTATCCTTGATCACCCTAGTGAATCTCTTAACAAGACCATTGTTCCTAGGGCGGTAAAGTGAGGTTTAGGTGTGTTTAATATCCATGAAGACTAAACACTTCCCAAATTCTGAAGAAGTAGATTGACAACCATTGTCCAAGACTATTCCATCTGGAACACCTTCCCTAGAAAAAAGAAATTCAAGAAATTCTATCACACAAGAAGTTGTGGGAACCTTTCACAAATTTCAACTCTGGCCACCGACCAGACAGAATCAAAGGACCAATAATGTCAATAGCTAACTTGGGCCAAGGCTTTGAAGGAACGCTCTCGGCCTGAATAGGACTGGGAACTCTCACTTGAGAATTATCATTTACAGCACAGTAAAAACACAGAGTCTCACAAAATGTTCCACTTGCTTGTCAAGTCCAGGCTACCAAAGTTGCTCTCTAACTCTTCATTTCATGGCACACATGACAATGTGGCCTTCATAAACAAGGGTAAGCACTTTGTCTCTCATGCCCATGGGAACTACAAGTAAGGAAGAGCGATACAGAAGACCATTAACTATAGAGAGCTCATCAAAGACATGCTTGAATTTACTGATGGTTTCATCATGCGAACATTCTTTTGTCCATCCTGTGTGAATTACATCCATAAGCTTCTTAATGTCTAAGTCAGAATCATACGCATCTCTCCAATCACTCTCTAAAATGTCTCCATCAGATTTTGACACAGCGTAACAAAAAATGTGAGACTCAAATTTTACATCTTCATACTTTGTACATCCTGTGAACTCCTGGGCATCCTGGATAAACAATCCACTAAGAAGTTTCGTATTCCAGGAACATACTGAACATCAAAGTTATGTTCTAAAAACCTTTATTGTCATTTTGCAATTTGAGGAGTAGCCATGTCTCCCCCTTTGGTGGTAAAGAGCTGGACCAAAGGTCAATCATCCACTCTTACATTAAACTTAGAGCCCCATAAATAGTGTTTACAATGGACAATGCCCCACCAGCAGGCCAACACTTCACGCTCTATCACCGAGTATGTAGCTTCTGCACCCTTGAGACTACTGGAAGCAAATACTACTACTTCATCTCTACCATTCCTATGCTGCATAAGTACAGCACCAAGACCTTTCTGACTGGCATCAGTCATGATTATAGAGTGGTCATTGATGTCAAAAGGCTTGAGAGGAATGGCGTGTGCAATTTCCTTCTTGATTAATTGGAATTTCTCAGCACATTCAGCACTCCACTTGAAAATTACATTTTTCTTAAGGAATTTTCTCATAGGAAATGTTTTTGCAGGACAAATTATTAGAAATCTAGGATCGAGCTCGATGAGACCCATGAAAGATCTCAACTGATCTTTATCACCAGGAGCATAAAAATCCTCTATAGCTTTAACTAGACTGGCTTTAGGTTCAACACCGTTAGCTGATATTCTGTACCCCAAATAATTCACAGAATTCACATTCAATTTACATTTTTCAAGACTCAAAGTGACACCTTTTTCTTTTAGAATGGAAAAAACAGTATGCAATCTTTCATTGTATTGAATCTGATTAGAACCATAAACTAACACATCATCTTGGAATGCCATCACCCCGGGGATTTCCTTAAACATGCTCAACACAATCCTTTGAAAGACGTGGATGTGGAAGCAAGCCCAAAAGGCATGTGTTTGTATTGGAACAAACCCCCTGGGGAGATGAATGCATGTAATGCCCGGAATCGAGTTGTAAGTCAATTTAATGGTAAGCTGATGTCATATCAAGTAAACAAAACCATTTACCATTCTTAAGGGTAGTAGTCATCTCAGTGAGGTTGGGCAATGGGTGTTGATCAATCCAAATATGGTTATTCAAATTGTGAGGATCAACACACAGGCGCAACGTTCCATTGTTATTCCAGGCTAGGACAATGGGGGATACCCAATCAGAAGATTCAATGGGTTCTATGACATCAAAAGAGCATAGTTTATCTAATTCTTTTTTAAGTGCATCACGTAAAGCCAAAGGTACTCTGCAAACTTTGTGCACTACTGGTTTAGCATTATCGAGCAATCTGATTTTGTGTTTGAACCCTTTAAATAAACCTAACTTGTCATTAAAAATGTCAGGATACACAGACTCCCATGTTTCTCCTTTGACAGTTTGTACATAAACTAAGTCTTTCTTCACTATAACTTGATGAGGATCATTTGGATCTAAAATGATCCCCAGGTTACCTTGGTCATGCCACCCCAACAAACAGGTGTCTTCTTTAGCAACTTAAATAACACCTTGAGCATTACTACCTTTAAAACATGAATTGGCATACAATTTACCTAGTACTTTGATGGTTTTACCACCATAAGGTATGGGACGAACTGTTGAATGTTTTCAAACAAAACCATGAGATTGAAACAGGTCTTCTCATATCTTACTACTTATAAGTGTGAATGGAGAACCTGAGTCTGCCAAAACATTTTGATATCCTTTCCGTTGACAGCCAAAGTACATAAAGATCGTCTTGTTTCTTGCAAAACAGCAGAGACGACATCAGAGCAGTGAGAATCTGTTATTAAACAAATGTAGTCTTCTTCGCCTGAAGGAGTTGAGAACTTTCTTGGAAGATAAATCAGGATTAACAGATGATTTGCCACTAGATTTGCAGACATTGGCTAAGTGACCTTTCTTAAAACATTTGCTACAGGTTTTGTTCGAAGCAGGACAGAATCTAGCATTTCCAAGGTGAGAACTACTACTGCAACTGTAACATTCCCAACATTTGTTAGAGATTCTGGGCTTGGTGTTAGATCTCGCATATCCTCCAGTTCTATCTTGGCATGGTTTTTCTTTTGAGCTTTTGTATTTACTTTTAACAGCTGAAACATTTTGTGTTGAAGAACTAGAACTGGACATTTGTTCCAGATAGGAGGTGGTGCTCTCAATTCTAGTAGCAATCTCTAATGCTTTTTGTAGAGTTAACTCAGGCTTGGCCAAAAGAGCCTCTTGAACTTTTTTAGTATTGGTTTTCTCCACAAGCTGATACCTAATCATTTCCTCCTCAAATGTTTTAAAATCACATGAAACTCCTAGGATACGTAAAGCACCTACATAGGTAGATTCGGAATCTCCAGAAAGTTGAGGTCTTTTGTAAAATGTATGCCTTTCTTATGTTACATTCTTACAGGCTTTGAATCTAGTGTCAAGAGACTTAATTGCTGTGGCGTATTCATCTTCAATAAATCAAACTAACACTTTAGGAGTGTGCTTAAGAATAAAGCAACCTACTGAACCAAGGCAATGTCCTACAATTGCGATTTTTTTCTCCGGAGTCACCATCAAGAGCATCTAGATATGATTCAAAACTTTCCTTCCATTACTCCCAATCGGACTCAGGAGAAGCAGGATTGGGTGAATATTCAGAAGGAGGCAATAAAGATTATTGCATGACAGAGAAAATGATTAATGATAAAATAACTATGATAAATATATGATAATTAACACTGTAAGACTAAAATATCAATGAAAAACACACGTGGTAGTGTCACTGAAATTTCAGGAATGACACACTTTTGAAATGTGTGTGTGTCACCGCAGTTTTAGGCACATTGAGTAAAGAATGTGTTATGGTGAAAGAATGATGAAAAGACACACAACATAGAATCTTCAAATATTGAGCTGTGCGAGTCAGAGAAATTATGAAAAACATCTGATGTACAATGCTAAATAGGCTGTGCGCATCAGCAATTCATTGTACTAACTGTGTGCATAAAGATCCAAATGAGCAAAGTATTTCTTTCCTCAGTGTATCAGCGTTGGCATTGCTACGGTAGAGTTGCGTAGAGCGGCATCAGGCAGACAGGCAAACTCTAGGTGGCAAGCGCGAGATGTGAGAACGTCACAGTAAGGATGCGGAGAGGCGTCAGGTGGAAGCGCGAGGAGGAATGCTTTGAATAGCTCAAGGAAACTTTTTAAATAAGTCTAAAATCAATAATTCCTCACCACAAAGTCCGTGGAAAACGCGGTTTCCATCTGAGAGTCTTTATCAAGACTGACCGGAAACCTTTTGTCGATATACAGCCGCAACAACTTCAAACAGGTCCATTGCTCTGAGTCGAGGGCTGGAAACAATTTTGGAGGAGTTGCACGCACGCGTGGACGTCTTGAGGGCAAGAGGAACTCATCGCCAGTGAAATGAAGAGGCAGGTAAGTCTTCTTATTTCTTTATTACCCACAAGACAGGAATAACGAACAGCCAGACTTTCCTGGACCTTGCCCACCATTTTTCTCCCCTTCTCTCTGCGTATCCAGTGTACTTTACAATGCCTATACAGTATACTTTACAATATACAACCCAACACATGTCTTGCACTACAGGCACATTCTGTGAGCAAGGTGGGCACTATGGTTCTTTATTAGAACTCTGTGACCTTCACAGGCATTTGCTGGGGGATAAAGATGGTGTGATATGTGGACTAGTACTGTAATGAGGCTTTTAAAAAATGTTTTGCAGTTTTTTACAGTGCGATATTGGGCCATGGGCATTAGAGCGCTGTACATGAGCACCAGATTTCTTTCGTATTTAGAAAATAGGAGAGTAAGTGAGTTGATCAGAATCACCGGATGTTGAGTGAAGGCCAGGACTTACAACCTAGCGCCTATGTCCATTAGGTCACATCTCTGTCTCAGGTTATAGCTGGAAATCTGCTGGGTAAATATTGACCTGCAGGGAGCCTATGAAAATGCTTAACTTTGTAGAGCTCTCTGCATTGCAAACCAATGTACATTGCATGTTAACTTTACATTAAGAGAATGATAGAGAAATGTGACACTGTAGAGATGTGATAAAAGGATTCAATATGAGTTACTTTTGTGTACTCTAAGGAAACATATTATATAGAGATTATTTTCCGGCAGGATCTCTTGTTAACTCATATGTTAATTTCCTGTATTTTAAGTTGTTTGATCACTTCAATAAAATGTAAAAATTAATGAAAAAAGAAGCAAAAAATGAATAGGTATGCTTCTTACTTCACTATGGTGGTGTCCAAGAGGGCTCTGTTCCTGACCTGACAATTAGCTTGGACCAGAAAATATAGTACAGAAATATGTTCTTGAACATTAGAAAAAGATGCACAGTAGGTCAAATAGAAAAAATTAAACTTATGGTAAGTAGTGTCATACATTCCAAAAACAAGCTGAGACAGGCTTTTGATACAACTAACTGAAGACAAAATAGGAGCTCTGGATATAAATTTGGATTGTACTAGGTCAGACCACTTTCACATCTCAAAGACATGAAGAGCAGCTGCAGAAATGTAAAGTTGATGACTGCTGAGAAACTCAAACTAGTAAAAGTCATTTTTATGATGATAGTAAAGGATTGCTGTTTTTGCTGTATCTGTATATTAAATCAGGTCAGTAAGACATAGTAGTAGTTAGGCCAGATCTTCCTGTTTATGCCATTCTATATGTGACAATAGTAGTGCAAGGCTGATGTAATTACTTCAATTCCTCATATCTGAAATATATTGAAGAACCTCTGTTGAGATGAAACTCCTAAAACATCAAAGCAGTCAGATCCCTGCTATTTGTCCCACAGTTCCCCTGCATTTGTTCTTTCTGGGCGAGGTAGTATGGCCCTAAACCGCAGGGATTTTTTAGATTGTAGATCTAGGTCTCCTTAGCGACACCCATCGGTGTGTCCTGATAAAAAGAGGCCCACTCCACACTGTAGTGTCCACAGAGGGGCACTGTTAGAAACGGGACCCTGGCCGGCCAAGACTCGCGTCGAGGTCAGTCAGGGATCACCATCTCTAAAGTCAGGGCAAGGGAGTCACACACCAAGGCAACCCCCACTCGCCCTCTAGGTAGCGTGGCGCGAGCAGTCTAGGCTAAACTTGGAGGCGGTATGAGTTAAGTATTTGCGCACGCACCCCAGCAACAACACCCAAGGCCCACCACAAAGAAAGACTCTACACAAGGATATATAAAAAATAGCCTTTGTATTAGAATAAACAAAACACATTAGATAACACACGCAAACTGTACAATGTGCCAGAGGCACGGGCAGAATTTACAAGGGGAATTATGTACAGGACAGGGCCACATGGACCACTGTCAGGGGTAGGCACTTGTTAGAAATAATACTTGTAGATATACACTTATGTCGTAAACATAGAATGAGTAGCACCAAAATTATAAATGCCACACACATCCAGTAATCACTGGTACAGTAAGGACCTCCTACGCAACCCTAACACACTGTAGGTAAATCACGCAGGTAACTAGGACCTAAGGAAGGAATACCAACACCTAAGCAATTCACTCTTAGCAAAGGGAAGGAAACCTAAACATAAACTGAAACATCAACACTCTACTATGCAGGTCACCTTTAGCATAATGGATAAACATAAACAATCCTCTCTGCAGGTCACATTTAGCAAAAGGGGATAACCATAAGAATACCTAATCAGGTCACTTTTAGAAAAGGTAAGAGGAATCAACATTTCTCTATGCAGGTTACTTTCAGCAAAGAGGGATAACCATAAGAATACCTAATCAGGTCACTTTTAGAGAAGGTACAGGTTAGAACACATGCGCAAGAATCACATCATCAAGTACATTACAATGCGCAGGGTGCACATAGCACAACACTCAAAAAGGGTCCCTCAGGCCAACTGGCCTCGAAAGGGGCGGAATGCCCTGAGTCTCAGTGTCAGGGAAGCTGCGCAGGCAGCACAGCACACAAACCTAAACGTGGCAACTGTCCACTAAGTGCTGGACAGTTGTAAATATGATGCACAACGTTGGAGCCAGGAGGGCTCAAGAATCAAAGTGGGCAAGGAGCCTCTCAGGGGCTCACCACGCAAAATGTGCAACTAGAGCTTCAGCGCTCTTCAGGATAATCCAAATGCCCCCAGAGCCTCTCTCAGGGCTCTCACTCAATGTGGGCGTGTGGAGCCTCTCGCAGGCTCAAAAGAAGGAAATGCCCCGAGCCACTCGGGGCTCTAAACAATCAATGCAGGCTGAGCCTCTAGGGCCCTCAATGAACAGAGTGCCCCCTCAGAGCCTCTTGGGGCTCGGACAACAACGGCCCCCTCTAGTTGGAGTCCCTCACGGGGGACTCAGGAATCAATAATGCCCCCAGGAGCCTCGGGGCTCCAAACAGCCACAAGCGCGAGGTCGCGCTATGGGGGAGGGGCGGACACCGGCAATGTGTCCCGCGGCCCCTCTCCCTCCTTTCAGGCACTCACCGGGTCTCGGGGGCTGGAGGCGTCTCCTCGGCGGCAGCAGCGCGGGGCTCCTCTCCTCACTCTGGAGCCTCGCGGCCACGGGAGCAGGCTGCTCCTCTCGCGCTCCGCCTGGCCTTGTCTCGTCGTCCTTCCGCCTGACTTCCGCCGGGGCCGCCAATGGCAGCGCGGCCCTGGGGGTCAGGGGCGGGACTTCCGGGTCGCTGCAGGCAGAGCGGCGGCCCGGCAACGGCTTCCACAGCGGGGATTTCTTGGCGATGCCGGGTGGGCACCGGCTCGGAATTAAAATCAAACAGCACGGGGCAATGCCGGGTGGCACCGGCCTTCAAATTAAATATAAAGCGAGGTGGGCACTCGCTCGCCCCAAAAATCGGCAAATCGGCGCCAATGCCGGGTAGGCACCGGCAATATCGCCAAAGCGCTCCCAAGCGCTCGGGGAGCACAGGATCAGCGCGCTCAGCGCTAGAAATGTCACCAAAGCGCTATTGAGCGCTGGGGCACCAGGAAAGCGCTCCTAGCGCTACAAATCCATCAAGAGCGCTTCCAGGCACAGCATCAGCTCCAGCAGGGTCTGGAGGCAGGCAGAGGGGCAAGGCAGGGCCAGAGCCAGCACACTGGGTCTCCAGGCAGGGAGACAGCCCAAGTGGCGGTCCTCTTGGCCCCAGCAGCAGCAGAGCCCCCTCTGGCAGGATCCTAGTCAGAACCAAGAACAGGACCAATTGTATGGGGACACAGCCCCTTCTTATACAGACAAACCCTTTGTCTCAGGGTGCAGGGTGGGGGAAAACCAGTCGCAGCTGGTTCTGAAGTACTCTGTTTACCCCAACCACCCTCTCTATTCACTGGCAGGGTTAGGGCCATCAGTCGCACTACAGGGGGTGGAGCCAGCATTGTCTGGGGAAAGTCCAGGCCCATCAGGGACCAAGTGCACTCCTCCCAAGCCATCAAGCATGCTGATCTCACACTCACCACCGGGCAGAC
The DNA here is from genome assembly GCF_964263255.1 of Lissotriton vulgaris. Lineage (NCBI taxonomy): Eukaryota > Metazoa > Chordata > Amphibia > Caudata > Salamandridae > Lissotriton > Lissotriton vulgaris. The sequence goes on from NC_141691.1 coordinate 887,586,687, forward strand.
CCATCCAGCCTTCCTGGAGCCAGGCTCACCAGCCGGCTCCAGCCAATCACACTGCAGGCATATTTTCCATTAATATGCCAAGTCCCAGAAATGGCATTTCTACACATGCCACATTCACGCAACATACATCATTGTGAAGCATTCATTCCCACGAACACGCACATACCAAATTCGAGCATGCACTCCCCACACATCAGGAATTACTGGGGACACAGACATTCCCCATGCATCCCTATGGGAGACCAGGCCAGCCTCACTACATGCACGCACTTTACTCTGGGACACAGAGAAAAAGTGCGCACAGACCAGAAAATCATCCACGCATATCACAGATTAAAAACAAAAAGATTAGGGGTGAACCTGCCATAAGGGCCAAGTCCAACACAACCCCCTACCAGCCAAAACGCAGGGCAGACAAATCACCACCGTGATGGGCTTCCCTGCTTGGGGCGATAAAACACGGACGCGGGCCCGCAACTGCAGGGACACCCTCCTGTTTTACGCCACTGTGAACCCCTAGGGTTCTTTCTAAAGCTACTGTAGGGACTCGCTGGATTACCCCACTGGTAATCTCCAGCTGCCCTCGGCGAGGACCAGGCCCTAGGCCACCCAGGTGCCACTGGTTCCTGCCAACTCACCAAGTGGGGGGTAGTAACCCCTGGCACATAACAGCCATGCTCCACTCTTCCTGTCTGCAAGACAGGGCTAGACTGCCACTGGTTCTCCGGCCTAGGGTCTACAACCTTAGGTGGACCAGGAGTCTCAGGGAAGGCTCTCCTGCCCTTACCTCTTCTCCTAGGGTTCCTCCGCCTCCTGCGAGGGGTACCCTCTAAACACCACTCTCCCAACCTAGGGTTTAACCCCTCAGGTGGTACCGGGGTCAGAGGTGGGCTTTCCCACCCTCTGCACCCCCTTCCAGAGTCCTGCTCCCTCCCAACCGGGGCGGTACCTCTGGAGAAAGAACTGGTTAGGACACTGCTTACAGTATTCCCACCCTTCAGGTCAGGCAAACCCTGAACCTGGACCTCCAACCTCCGGTCTAGAACCTTTGGTGGAATCACTGCCTGGCACTCCAGGACTTCTGAGGACTCACAGGTCACTCCCAAATCACTCATCTCACTGGACTTCTTAACTCTCCCTCCCGGAGCAGTACGGCCAGACTCCACAACTACAGAAGCTCCGCTCACAGATGCTCCAGGTCCTCCACACACTAGGAGATCTCCCTCAAGTGGACTAACAGGTAAGCATAGGTCCCCACCCTGGTGTTCCCTAAAGAAACCATCCAGGCTCTGAGGCAGGGCTTCGGGCATCTGGGGACTCTCGGTCTCACACTCACCTCCGCTCCACTGAGACAGACAGCAAGCCCCTACACCCTCCTCACTATACTGAGACCTAGCTGGGCTACTCTCACCCTCCTCCACCACGCTGGGTTGGAGAAAACCTGACCCACTATTATTGGAATCACTCACTAGCGGCGCTAAGGAACCTCTTGCACTCTCCCATCGGTCCGCTTCCGCTGCAAGCTCACATGCACTAAACGATCCAAACTTCAACTCTGGCACACAATAACTGAGCAGGTGCTCTGTGACAACCATGAAAAACAATCCGCCAGACTTGTCGTTCACGTGAGCCTTTTCCCAATCAAACAGTGCTCCACAACACTCATCTTCAAAGTCTTCCCAAGACTGATGAGGCAGTTTCCTAAGTCTCCTGAACTTCAACCCAAACTCTTCTGCGGGGGAAACAGGCAACATACTCGGGGAACTGGGAGTGGGACTGTCAACACCAACACTTAAAAAGCTGCCACCACTGGACTCCACCCTCCCTGGGGAATCCAGACAATTACACACGCACTCAGGGGGTAACCTACTCTCTTGGGCTACCTTCTCCCTGAACAAGGCCCTCTCAGCCTCTAGCTTGGCATGCTCCAACCTGAGCTGTTCCAACGCTAGCTGATGTTCCCTCTCTTCCTTCCTATCCAACCACTCCTCTGGGGACAGGGAAAGGGACGGGGCGCTGGTACTGACACTGGACCCAGCAAGGGACTCCCTATCTATGGGGTCCTCACTCTCTGCTGACATCCATCCACTGTCATCACCATCCAACTCACATTCATCATCAGAATCTTCAGGGCTCCCCACAGACTCACCACCCTCAAGGCGTGCGGCCCGGGCCCTATCTCTCTCACTGTGCTCAAGCTCCCACTGACCCTTTTGCCACAGGATCAGGCTGTCCCTAAGCTGGGACTGAGGAACCAACTCACTCACCTCTATGCCTCCCTTTTCGCAGAATCTGACCAGCTCTAACCTACTGTATCTAAACAACCTACAGAGATCAAACACTGGCTCCATTTTGACGGACGTTCTCGGGAAAAGTTTGACACAGGGAACCTGGGGGTCTGAGCTAAACAGGAGATTACAATTAACACAATTCAGCAAGATTCCTATCTCTCAGAACTTGCACTCCACTGTCCAGTTAAACACACACTCATTCACACACAACCCTCCCCTCGGACTGGTAAGGCAGTTTCTACCACCCCTGATTCTCTCAACCTGACCACTAGCGACACAGGTACCAAACTCTGGGAGCAGGGCGGGGAACAAGGTACTGGACAAAATACAAATGACACCTTTCAGGAGAAGCAAAACTGAACTTCCCTAAAAAACAATAATCCCCAAAATGCGGTTATCTAAAAAATGCAGAGCTTTGAAGTGTGGCCTGTCGCCACTGTGGTACAGCGCAAACACAAATCCTTATCCTCACCGCTTGCCGCCAATGGCAGAAACGGGACCCTGGCCGGCCAAGACTCGCGTCGAGGTCAGTCAGGGATCACCATCTCTAAAGTCAGGGCAAGGGAGTCACACACCAAGGCAACCCCCACTCGCCCTCTAGGTAGCGTGGCGCGAGCAGTCTAGGCTAAACTTGGAGGCGGTATGAGTTAAGTATTTGCGCACGCACCCCAGCAACAACACCCAAGGCCCACCACAAAGAAAGACTCTACACAAGGATATATAAAAAATAGCCTTTGTATTAGAATAAACAAAACACATTAGATAACACACGCAAACTGTACAATGTGCCAGAGGCACGGGCAGAATTTACAAGGGGAATTATGTACAGGACAGGGCCACATGGACCACTGTCAGGGGTAGGCACTTGTTAGAAATAATACTTGTAGATATACACTTATGTCGTAAACATAGAATGAGTAGCACCAAAATTATAAATGCCACACACATCCAGTAATCACTGGTACAGTAAGGACCTCCTACGCAACCCTAACACACTGTAGGTAAATCACGCAGGTAACTAGGACCTAAGGAAGGAATACCAACACCTAAGCAATTCACTCTTAGCAAAGGGAAGGAAACCTAAACATAAACTGAAACATCAACACTCTACTATGCAGGTCACCTTTAGCATAATGGATAAACATAAACAATCCTCTCTGCAGGTCACATTTAGCAAAAGGGGATAACCATAAGAATACCTAATCAGGTCACTTTTAGAAAAGGTAAGAGGAATCAACATTTCTCTATGCAGGTTACTTTCAGCAAAGAGGGATAACCATAAGAATACCTAATCAGGTCACTTTTAGAGAAGGTACAGGTTAGAACACATGCGCAAGAATCACATCATCAAGTACATTACAATGCGCAGGGTGCACATAGTCCTTTGCGATATTAGGTGCAAAAGCATGGAACACCCTCCCTCCCTGCATAAGAGCGCTGGACAAAGAAACTGAATTCAGGAAGCAACTAAAAACCTGGATCTTCACTCTTCCAGACACTATTGCCAGATCCCTAGTGTAAGATTTCTATCTTATCAGCTACACAAGTGGGCGCCAAGATGCTCTTTGGAGCGATAGTTGCGCGGTACAAATAAATCCTTACATTACATTACATTACATAGCACAACACTCAAAAAGGGTCCCTCAGGCCAACTGGCCTCGAAAGGGGCGGAATGCCCTGAGTCTCAGTGTCAGGGAAGCTGCGCAGGCAGCACAGCACACAAACCTAAACGTGGCAACTGTCCACTAAGTGCTGGACAGTTGTAAATATGATGCACAACGTTGGAGCCAGGAGGGCTCAAGAATCAAAGTGGGCAAGGAGCCTCTCAGGGGCTCACCACGCAAAATGTGCAACTAGAGCTTCAGCGCTCTTCAGGATAATCCAAATGCCCCCAGAGCCTCTCTCAGGGCTCTCACTCAATGTGGGCGTGTGGAGCCTCTCGCAGGCTCAAAAGAAGGAAATGCCCCGAGCCACTCGGGGCTCTAAACAATCAATGCAGGCTGAGCCTCTAGGGCCCTCAATGAACAGAGTGCCCCCTCAGAGCCTCTTGGGGCTCGGACAACAACGGCCCCCTCTAGTTGGAGTCCCTCACGCGGGACTCAGGAATCAATAATGCCCCCAGGAGCCTCGGGGCTCCAAACAGCCACAAGCGCGAGGTCGCGCTATGGGGGAGGGGCGGACACCGGCAATGTGTCCCGCGGCCCCTCTCCCTCCTTTCAGGCACTCACCGGGTCTCGGGGGCTGGAGGCGTCTCCTCGGCAGCAGCAGCGCGGGGCTCCTCTCCTCACTCTGGAGCCTCGCGGCCACGGGAGCAGGCTGCTCCTCTCGCGCTCCGCCTGGCCTTGTTTCGTCGTCCTTCCGCCTGACTTCCGCCGGGGCCGCCAATGGCAGCGCGGCCCTGGGGGTCAGGGGCGGGACTTCCGGGTCGCTGCAGGCAGAGCGGCGGCCCGGCAACGGCTTCCACAGCGGGGATTTCTTGGCGATGCCGGGTGGGCACCGGCTCGGAATTAAAATCAAACAGCACGGGGCAATGCCGGGTGGCACCGGCCTTCAAATTAAATATAAAGCGAGGTGGGCACTCGCTCGCCCCAAAAATTGGCAAATCGGCGCCAATGCCGGGTAGGCACCGGCAATATCGCCAAAGCGCTCCCAAGCGCTCGGGGAGCACAGGATCAGCGCGCTCAGCGCTAGAAATGTCAGCAAAGCGCTATTGAGCGCTGGGGCACCAGGAAAGCGCTCCTAGCGCTACAAATCCATCAAGAGCGCTTCCAGGCACAGCATCAGCTCCAGCAGGGTTTGGAGGCAGGCAGAGGGGCAAGGCAGGGCCAGAGCCAGCACACTGGGTCTCCAGGCAGGGAGACAGCCCAAGTGGCGGTCCTCTTGGCCCCAGCAGCAGCAGAGCCCCCTCTGGCAGGATCCTAGTCAGAACCAAGAACAGGACCAATTGTATGGGGACACAGCCCCTTCTTATACAGACAAACCCTTTGTCTCAGGGTGCAGGGTGGGGGAAAACCAGTCGCAGCTGGTTCTGAAGTACTCTGTTTACCCCAACCACCCTCTCTATTCACTGGCAGGGTTAGGGCCATCAGTCGCACTACAGGGGGTGGAGCCAGCATTGTCTGGGGAAAGTCCAGGCCCATCAGGGACCAAGTGCACTCCTCCCAAGCCATCAAGCATGCTGATCTCACACTCACCACCGGGCAGACCCATCCAGCCTTCCTGGAGCCAGGCTCACCAGCCGGCTCCAGCCAATCACACTGCAGGCATATTTTCCATTAATATGCCAAGTCCCAGAAATGGCATTTCTACACATGCCACATTCACGCAACATACATCATTGCGAAGCATTCATTCCCACGAACACGCACATACCAAATTCGAGCATGCACTCCCCACACATCAGGAATTACTGGGGACACAGACATTCCCCATGCATCCCTATGGGAGAGCAGGCCAGCCTCACTACATGCACGCACTTTACTCTGGGACACAGAGAAAAAGTGCGCACAGACCAGAAAATCATCCACGCATATCACAGATTAAAAACAAAAAGATTAGGGGTGAATCTGCCATAAGGGCCAAGTCCAACAGGCACCCACACCCCCATTCACCCATCTGCAAAAGTCGGGCTTGAGGCACCAAGATAATAGGTTTTCGGAATTTAGTAACTGCAAACAGTGGATTTGTCTACTACCCACCCCATTTGGTTTAAGCACAGTGACTTGAGGCATACAGGAGCACCTTTGCATATTATTTGTGTGTGTGTTTGCAATGTTCATGAAACTTTGGAGCATAATATTTACAATTCATGATCACGCTCATAAGGAGATGCGCAAATCAGAAATGTTTTGTGAACATAGGCTGTGAGCCCACAAAGTCTTTCTCAGTGTAAGCATTGAGACCATTGCATTTCAGGCTCTATGATATGTTTGCATCAATGAGTAGCACAGACCCTTGCTCTGCAACAATGTTAACTCATTTTCATCTCTGTCACTTACCACTCTCCTTTTGGTGGCAGCACAATGATTTAGTAGTTAGGGAGGATTGTATTGGGTGATACTGGCTGTCATATGTCAGCCTGTCTCTTGAATATTGGTCTCATACACTCTTGCAGAATCTATGGCACAAGCTTCATATTGGTTGTGCATAGGCAGACGTTAGCAAGGAGTCCAGGGTAAAATTATTGGCTTAATGGGCTCCTCAAAGGTGTGCTCTCAATCCTTGAGGTGTACTTTTTGTTGGATATGAACCATGCAGGAAGGCAGTCTCCTTTCTGAGCATTGATAGGGCACTGCAAAGGAAAAATGCAGCAGAACTAGAAAAAAAAACTTTGTTCGTATAAAAGCAGACCTTTCTGCGTTAACACACTTTTGACATTAGTGCTAATCTAAGCATTTATCAGGCACACCAAAAGTTTATCAGTGGGACTTTCAAACGTGTTACCCAGTAAGAAATTGGTTTATTGATTCAGGAGGGTGAAGGCGTGAACCACAAAATTCACTAAATTAACCTGTACTTAAACCTCTGGTTGCTTGTCACAATAGAAGCCAGGCTTAACTTAGAAGCAATGTACAAAGTATTTATGAAGCACTTATACAGTAATAAAGTGAAAACACAGCACAAGAAAAATCCCAAAACAATATAGAAAAAATACCAAAATGACACAAATACAATGACTAGTACCGCAGATATTAAGTTTGAACGTTTTTAGTGAAAAAAGTGCCTAAAAGCACAAAGCGCCACTTGCTGTCATCTGGTCACACCAGACCAGGGGGAAGTCACAAGTTCAGGCTGAAGGTGAAGGAGTGCGGGTTGGGTACAGGAGTCAGGTTAGTCCCACTAAAACGTTATCTTCTAAGTTCGGTGCAAAGGTTCGGCTCATGGTGGAAGAGGCTGTAAGGTGGAGGGTGAGCATCATGAATGGTCGTCGCTGTAGTGCAAAGAATACAGGTCAGGTGTTATGCATGTTTGTAGCTGTAGCACAAAAAGCTGGTCAAGTGTCACAGGCGGTCATTGATGTAACTTCACTTTGGCGGTCATCGCGGGCTGTCAATGCTGTAGTGCGAAGTGCAAGTCTTGCATTGCCAGTCGTCACTGGCAGTCAATGTTAACAAGAAAAGCAGGTCTCACCGGAACTTTGCATTTGACTATCATCACTGGCCCATTTGCAGTTGGGAGTGGCCCAAACATCAAATTGTTCACCTTTTCTTCAGGAGGTGTACACTCTGATGCCAGCTGAAGAGGCAGGACCAGGGGGCACCTCTTGGGGATCAGGACTCACTCCACAAGAGACCAACAGCAGGGATCAGGAAGGTCCAGTTTCAGGACCAAGTAGGTCCATTTGCAGCAGGTCAGATGGGCAGTTTCAGTGAGGCCTCTGAAGCTTCTGTGTCCCTTTAGCTCAAACAGGAGGTTAACCAAATGACCCTTGGAGTCACTCTAGGTAGCCAGGGATGAAGTTAAGCTGGTCCAATCTTTCTGCAAGACAACCCTTGACATAGCAGGGCTGCCCCTGGGCAGCAGGGAATTCCTTCTTCTGTAACTTCCAGAGGTCCAGTAGTGTTCTGATGAGTGGCTCTGAAGGTCCAATATTCATACCTGGTTCCAACATTTTTGTGGGGTATTACCTGACCTACCCCAACACTGGTTCTAGAAAGTTCTTCCCCTTCCCCTGACCAAAGCTCTGAACTGTATGGGGTGGAAGAAAGCAGGGCAGTCCTGGTAGTTTAATTGTGTGTGCGGTGGGCAAAGTTTTTTGAAGTGTAAGTATGGCTGGGCATAGCCCTTCCCCATGTATCCTCCTAGGATGACCCATCATGTCCACACCTAAACCTCCTTTGTGTCATTGTGTGAACAGAAGACAAAAACCCCAACAGCAGTGCCATTCACAGTCATGTGACCCAGGACACTGGCAGAAGGCATAGTTGGCTGGGACATTAAAAGTGGCATTTTCAGAATTGTGACCTAAAATCTGACTTTAACATTGAATAGGATTTTAAATTACAATCCATTTGAGTGTAAACAGCATATCTCTACCTGCTCCCTGTCTGAAGTTAGCACTTAATAAATGTAAGAGGGTAACCCAGAGTTGGTCAATGTGAAAAATCTTACCACAGTGAGATATGATTTTGAACATTTTTACTACCAAAACATGTATAACTTCAGTACGCATCTACTTTTTAAATACAATGCTCCCTACTTTATGAGCATTTAGCACCTACGTTTGGGGTGACATATTAGTAATAAAAAGGAAGGTTTAGGCCTGGCAAGGTCAAAATGGCAGTTTAAAACTGCCCTACAGGCTGCAATGGCAAGTCTGAGACATGCTTTAAAGGGTATCTTTAGTGAGCGGCATGAGTGTTGCTGCAGCTCACTAGTAGCATTTCCACCCTGACCTTTCAGGCGGACAGGCGGACACAGCGGGCACAGTGGATGCAGCGGACAGAGAGCAGAGACAGAGACTGAAAACGGAGCTTTTCACAACATTTCCGGGCTGTGCGAGCCGTGCGGGAGTGAAGAGCTGAAGAGCTGAGTGAGCCGAGTGAGGCTTTGTGAGCCGAGTACCCCTGCCGGCGAAGCAAAAACGGAGCGGACCAAGCGGGTAGGAGGAGGCGGTGGCAGCGGTGGACAGGAGGCGGACAGGAGGTGGCGGCTGTGTGAGGTGAGGCTGGCGAAGCAGCGCGAGGCAGTGCGGTAAGCAAGCTGCTAGAGTTCGAGATCGAGAGGGGCGGCACCTTTGGTAAAGCTTGCAGAGCGTGTCCTAAGCCCCTTCTCTCTGCCGTAGCCACGAGTCACCTGTTGCCTGTTGCTGCCGTAGCCGCAAGTCACCTGTTGCTGCTCCCCCCCTCCCCCCTCTCCAGCCGTTTTAGGCTTTAGCCACGGATACAGGACAAACCCGGACGAACCCGCTCTTCACTCTCTCCTCCCTGGCAGCCGCCGCAGAGTTTTGGCATCACTTGAGGAAAACCTTAATAGCCTCAACAGCCCAAATAGCTCGGCATTGCCGCCCTGTAGCGGCTTTGTGGCACAGAAAATTTGGCATTCCAGCCTGCCGGAGTGCTACTCCTTGTCTGCATTACTCAAGCTTGGACAGCCACCCCGAAAAAATTCACCATACCATCAAGCGAGGCTAAGAGTGGCTGAAGTACCTCACCAAAGTACCCATCTACCTACCTACCCACCCGGGTGTGCAGGTGAAGGAAAGTAGCCAACTTCAAAATTCCATTTGATCTGAAGTAGCCGGGAGGTGGCAAGACGTAACCACAAGTGCAGAGAGTGGCAGTGCACCTTCAGCCTTCCCGGATAGCCAACGGCGAAGGGTGCAAAGGGAGCGGAGGGAGCTGAGGGAGCAGGACGTTGGCAGCCCGCCATGAGGTCTGGAAGGGTAAGAAAACCTCCAGCGACCAAGCCTAACAAACGAAAACGGAACAACACAAGTATATCAACAAGCCCAGAAATATCCAGCACGACCAAGTTGACCAAGCTGACTAAGTGGACCGAACTGACCCCCTGTGGAACAAATGCGTCTGAAAATACAATAGGGCATGAAACCTTGCCGGAAGGTACCGAAGAAGGATCCAGCATCGACCCACTTGGTGGGCAGGCTGATGGACTAAGTCCAGGAGCAGAGGGCAGTCCCGCCCCAGCATCTGAAATGACCTGGGAAATGACCTGGGACAACAAAATAAACAGCAGTCCATCTCCAAAACAAGGGAGGTGCAAGGGTCAGAAACAAAAAATAATCAACAACTAATCAAACTAACAGGACAACAAAGTGAAACAAAACACAACTTTCAGCCAGAAATTTATACTAAATTCAACTTCCTAAAAAACCCAGGGAATGTAATTTACTCTTCAAACAATTCTATAACTGGTCTCCAAACCCCTTTGCAACCAGCCAGCGAGCCCGACGTCCGCCCCACGAACATAGGCCTCATCACAGCAGAGATCCACATGGCACCAACGCCAAAAGAAGCAACTACCCCAACTGGACATGGAGCAGAAAATAAGGCCAACCTGGCTCATCAACAAACTAGAACACCATCAAAGTAAGGCCATACCTTTCAGCCACCCCCACAAGCGGGATTCTCAGAGGAGATACAACCATCAAGCCCAACACAGGCAGCCGTTGTAACGAACAATCAAGCGAAAAGACACAACGGGAACTCAGGGCCCCACAGAAGCAACCAGTGTAACGAACCTACCACAACAACTAAATCTACCCCCACTGAAGAAGCTGCTTCAGATGACGAAAAAACCAGAGAAAACGTAGACCATCTAGATCAAACTTCCCATGCAAACATAGAACGAAAGTCTAACACCAACACAAGGACTTCCGATTACCTAGAGCTAAAATTAGATCACAAAATCTTCGCATCAACTTCGTCACCTGCTAAAGATATGACCTTCCTGACCTCGGAAGAATGGATCTACCTGGAAACAGCATACAACGGCAGGCAGCCCACTAACAAAATTAGTGAAGAAAGCTCGCACCCGCCTCCAGAGAGGTCTACGGACTCAGTTAATACTTTCTGGATCACCCTCCTTAACACAATACAGATATCTTCAACGGCCTTACAGTACCAATCTGACAAGATGGACTTACAACTATCTGTTCTGCAAAGCCTAGCAGAGGCCACAATGGGAATAGACAGGAAACTAGCTGACCTGAATGGTCTCATAAAAAGAGGACAAGAGTCGGTAAAATTAACTGAATTAGACAGAACCAGCTGTACCTGTTCCTCAATAATCGACAAGCTATCATCATTACCTACGATGTTGAGCAACCTTCTGGATGAAATAAAACTAAATTCCGCAAAACTACCCCAAGCGGAAACTAGGTTAGAGAGGCTCGACCAAAAAACAAACGTGGCAAAGTCACCTCCCACAAAGGGAGGACCTCGAGAAAAAATTACAGATATACAAAAACTTAATTCGCCAGTGAGTCAAACTCAATATGCCATCTTTACAGTAGAAAAGACCACCCAGAACGCCCTCACAACCCGACAATCTAATGAACCAGGGAGAATGCAGAACGCACGGGCGCGTCGTAAGCAAAAAAGGAAGGGGCGCAACAGAAAGGTCAACGAGGACTATCCCGGAGAAAACTTGAATTTCATAGCATCGGAAGGCAAGGGGCAATTTGTAACGAGCAACCACATTGATCTTCAAAGGAATGACAATCCCCTTCCACAGAAATCAGAACCCCCACCGCCCCTAACCGGCATGTCAACAGAAGGTTTAGAACCCCCTATCATCAGCACGGGCCCAACAAATCAATCTAAGAGAAAACCGGCAGAAAGCAGAATCGAGATAACAGTCCAAAATCAAACTGAGCTGACACTAGGGCAATCGGATGGCCATTCAAGGGAAAAGAATATAAATCCAGAGGAAGAAACAGAAGACCAGGAAGATCTAAACCTCACCAAAGACGACATGACCCTGAACAATTCTATATCACGGTGTACCTGCAAGAAGACAAAGTTAACACCGAATCAACCAAATTCTCAGACTTCGTGTATCGCAAACACCGGTGACAAGCTTCCCAGTGATCGACCTCATCAGGACACTTCAAAACACAAACTAAACGAACTGAACACCAAACACTCAAAGCGGAAAAACGCAAATGAGGAACATCCCCTTGAGAAAACGCAGCCCACAAGGGAAATAGGCCCAGAAACAATCTTCTTCATCCCCGAATACAAATTTAAGTGAAGAGTAGATATCCTCAATAGGGGCAACATACTAAAATTAATCAATTCAATAGAAGAACTAAAGTCTATAAACACCTCGGACTTGCTATCAATTGAATTCTATCCAGCAATAAACTCACAAGGGAATGAGAAAACAAGGGCCACGTGGAAAACCAGGGAGTTAGCAAAATCGATTATGAAGCACGCACCTAGTTTTTCCCAGTGGGGAATTCAGCTTGAACCAGAAATAAAACTAGCTTACCCCACCCCACTACTCGAAGATTGGAAGGAAAAACGATCCCTACCAGCTATATCAGTACTCAAAGGAGCACGAAGCTACTCCCCAGAACGGGAAAAACATCTGAGGAAACCGCAAAGCCCAATGTTCCAATGAACAGCTCCCTTTAACCTCTTCGCTGCTAATGACAAGGGTAACTCGTCATGGACTTTCCATTGATTTCAATGGAAATTACATTATAGTAGTAAAATAGCCTTAGCAGTAAAGGGGTTAAAGAAACAATAACTCGCACAATATCAGGAAGGGACATCAACTGACAAATCAAGTCAGATTTAGTTACCAAAACCGCAGGTCCCTACAAAAACAAAGACAAACTCAATATTTGTAGTTGGAACATAAATGGCCTAGCCGACAAATTGGAGGACCCCGAAACATTGAACTACCTGCAATCGTTTGATCTGATTCTCCTCCAGGAAACATGGGAGCCCAACGAAATAACTCTGCAAGGATACACAGCTTGGACACACCCGGCCCGCAAAGAATCATATTATGGCCGTTGCTCCGGCGGTCTGGTAATTTTCGCCTCAATATCAGTTATAGGGGAAATCAAACCATTAACCATAAACATCACCCATCCGAATGCAATCCAGGCTATATCAATCACAATTGGAAAAAATCAAGGAAGTCACCAGTTACTTGTAGTTAATATATACATTCATCCCAAGAACAGGCAGTCTGGGTCAAACGAACTAGTCCAAGAACTAACAAGACTCATGGAGGATGAAGAAAAGGATAACATACTAGTGGGATGCGATTTCAACCTCCAGTTATTCGGCGAACTGACAACCGACGAGATGACGCAGGAAATGGATACAGTATGGAAAATATCACCTCAAAAAATCCCCCACAGATACAAACACAGCAACACTGCCTCCAAGCTATTAATAGCTTTAGAGAAATTGAACCTGTGCGTTCTCAACGGACGATTGAAAGAGGACATTCCCCCAGTACCAACATTTCACTCGTCAATTGCCTCATCCTATTTAGATTTTATTCTATTTACACTCCCTTTGTACAACAAAGTACATGAATTTAAGGTAGGAGACAGAGCCCAGAGCAACCATCTGCCGCTAGAAGCCAACTTAGCACAGACTTGTAAGAACGAAGCAGCCGAAATCAGAAGCATGTGCACAGAATATACCACCAACTACAAGTGGTTACGATGCAAGATCTCGGATATAGAAACCCTAACGATCAGTGCAAAAACAATAATACAGGAAACATCTAACACAACCGACAACCCCATTATTGTATGGGAAAACTTTACAGCGGCACTAGGAGAAAAGCATGCCACAAGGAAGAAAGATCAAAAAGGGAATACCACTAGGCAAATGCTTGGCAAAATAACAACAATAGAAACAAAAAACATCAAGCTCGAAAAAAAAAAGATCCTTAAACAGCTCCGGCAAGATCCAAACAATTCAGAAATTCAACTGCAGTTACGTAGGTCAAAGGCGTTGCTACAAAAGAAAACTTGGCAAAGGAAACGGGAACTGAATGAAGAACTATGGGCTAAAATTCTACATAACTCAAAACAGAAGAATAGCTCTAGCTTTTGGAAGATGATTCACAGGCTCCAACAGCCAGACCACAGAGGTATTACCTACGAAATACCGGAATCAGACTGGGCCAACTATCTAACAACTCATTTTAATACAATTGACCTCACAACGAGAAAAGTCGGAGGGACAGACTCGGAAGAGGGAGCTCTCCACCAACTGGAAAAAAATTACACAGCCGCCAAAAAAACTAACCACGCGCAAAAAAAGAAAACAACCGGGCTAACAACCCTAGCAGAGAAAGAAGCCAGCCCCAAGACAGTTGTGCCTAGAAAAATAGAACCTGGACTATCGGCTCAGGAAACAACAGACACGATCCTTAAACAAATCTCAAAGGGAAAACTTGAGGGGGCACCAGGACCAAACGAGATCCCTCCGATATTATACAAACAGGACCCAGCTTTTTGGTGCACCACACTGATCCCAGTATTCAACGAAGCAAGGGAAACAGGAAAAATACCAGCATCTTGGAGCGGTTCGATAATAAGCCCAATATACAAAAAAGGTGCAAAGATCGACCCAAGCAGCTACCGGCTGATTGCCCTGATAGACGTAGAGGCAAAGTACTACGCAAGCCTCATCTTGAAGGATCTAAAATCTTGGGCAACAAAAAGGAACACAACAACAAATAATATCTGGGGGTCAAAAAAAGAGAGTCAGTAAGTCTAGCAAGAAGGACCACTATACCAAATGCATGCAAAACAGTATCAGTGAGAAATAATAGTTAGTTAACGGTCAAGTCAAGACTCAAGAGTACATGGAGAATAATATATTGTTCCCATCAGAAGCCACACTGTACCGCCCTTGTTGTCATCATTTGGGATCTCCTTACCCAGGAGACAAGACGGCCGGTAAATAATTACCGTGACCGAGATGTGATGTGAGGGCAGAACAGAAGGGTATGGTAGTGGCTAATGACAAAAGCAGTGTATGGTGATTGGAGTGGAAAAGTGAAGGGTAATTATAAAATTAGGTGAATTGGGTGGAAAAAAGAAAGTTTATTAATATCCCCCAATCCCTAAGATTAAAAGGCAGGTGTGGGTGCAGGTTTTAAATAATAACCGCACGTAATGGTGGTCGACATGTTTCTGCATTTCACAAGAAGAGATTTTCTAATGCATTCTTCAGGACCTAAAAAGATACACTACTGCTTTGTAAATATAAATAAGATGAATAATAAAAGATATCACCTGGACATCCAGGCGTACTCAACCGTATACTGTCAGTGCATAATGGTAAGGGATCCAACATGTAAAACAAACAGACAAACAAACGGAGAAACAAATAGGACACTTAATGTTATTCACATTGTTTCTGTTTGTAATCATAATGGCAATGCAATATGTTCATTCATACTAGGACATCATCTCAAGTATGCACTCACCCTTATGTGTAGGTTGAGAGGCTTCACCCCACCTGGCTGCAGCGCAGGTAAAAGGAGCACCGCTCTGGGGATAATCATATTGTATTTACAGAGCGGTTAGTTATGTGACACTAGACAAAACAAAGTAAAAATAGAGTGTACTTAGAGACGAGAGGTAGTCTAGACCTCTTATAAAATCAAGTGGTGACCAGGCTAGGCGTGACCGCCGTAATCTATCACAGTCAGTGGGGATGACTACCCAACGTTGGTATTTTTTGGGTCTATCGCATTGTGTATAAGGTACTCACTGAGCGCTAAAAACGGGCATGAGAATGAGTCGCTCTAATGATTTGCCCAACACTTCTTAATCGTGGGCTTATTAACACGGAGACCTGTTATGCATGGAAAGCGCTCCGTGTGAGCATTGTTTAAAAGCGCACAAGCAATTCGAAGTCAGTGCGATACCTGCAACGCTTTGTATCTTAGAGAGCGGAGTAGCCTCTAGCGGCGTGTGTTGCTCCGTATCCGCGCAGGGAAAGAACAAACGCCACGCGCATTGAAAAAGCAGTTTGCGCAGCGTTCACTCACCTCTCCGTCGGTGTCTCCGGGCAGTCTTCAGTACTGCTCGGGGGGGCGCCGATCGCGGAGTGAGGTAATGTTTTGTATGGTTGTAACTCTTCAGACATCACGTGACAATAGCAGTCACGTGATGCTTGGGATTTTGGGAGATTTAGTTCGCTACCCCATTCAGCCTCTAATCGATGGGAGAAATATGCTCTAAAGCTGCACAACAGTGTGTATATATGTACATTGCTTAAAACACACTCCGTGGTATTTAAGATCACAACTTCCACGGCATTAGTATCAAAGTGTATGCAAACTGGAGCGTGGCTGCTAGATGGCTTTCTGACAAGTATTAGTGGACGATGCATAGTGACATTATACAGGGCACCATTCAGAGGGACATTATACAGGACACCATTCAGAGGGACATCCAGGGTATAGGCTCATTGAGGCCCTCCTTGTCGCTGTTAAGGCGGTATACCCATTTTTGTTCAATCTTGAACAAAAAACGGCTGACATCCGCACATGAGTCAGGTATGTGCGGTTGCTCAAGGACTGTCCAGTAAAACTCTTCAGGACCATGGTCCTTGAGCAACCGCACATACCTGACTCATGTGCGGATGTCAGCCGTTTTTTGTTCAAGATTGAACAAAAATGGGTATACCGCCTTAACAGCGACAAGGAGGGCCTCAATGAGCCTATACCCTGGATGTCCCTCTGAATGGTGTCCTGTATAATGTCCCTCTGAATGGTGCCCTGTATAATGTCACTATGCATCGTCCACTAATACTTGTCAGAAAGCCATCTAGCAGCCACGCTCCAGTTTGCATACACTTTGATACTAATGCCGTGGAAGTTGTGATCTTAAATACCACGGAGTGTGTTTTAAGCAATGTACATATATACACACTGTTGTGCAGCTTTAGAGCATATTTCTCCCATCGATTAGAGGCTGAAAGGGGTAGCGAACTAAATCTCCCAAAATCCCAAGCATCACGTGACTGCTATTGTCACGTGATGTCTGAAGAGTTACAACCATACAAAACATTACCTCACTCCGCGATCGGCGCCCCCCCGAGCAGTACTGAAGACTGCCCGGAGACACCGACGGAGAGGTGAGTGAACGCTGCGCGAACTGCTTTTTCAATGCGCGTGGCGTTTGTTCTTTCCCTGCGCGGATACGGAGCAACACACGCCGCTAGAGGCTACTCCGCTCTCAAAGATACAAAGCGTTGCAGGTATCGCACTGACTTCGAATTGTTTGTGCGCTTTTAAACAATGCTCACACGGAGCGCTTTCCATGCATAACAGGTCTCCGTGTTAATAAGCCCACGATTAAGAAGTGTTGGGCAAATCATTAGAGCGACTCATTCTCATGCCCGTTTTTAGCGCTCAGTGAGTACCTTATACACATTGCGATAGACCCAAAAAATACCAACGTTGGGTAGTCATCCCCACTGACTGTGATAGATTACGGCGGTCACGCCTAGCCTGGTCACCACTTGATTTTATAAGTGGTCTAGACTACCTCTCGTCTCGAAGTACACTCTATTTTTACTTTGTTTTGTCTAGTGTCACATAACTAACCGCTCTGTAAATACAATATGATTATCCCCAGAGCGGTGCTCCTTTTACCTGCGCTGCAGCCAGGTGGGGTGAAGCCTCTCAACCTACACATAAGGGTGAGTGCATACTTGAGATGATGTCCTAGTATGAATGAACATATTGCATTGCCATTATGATTACAAACAGAAACAATGTGAATAACATTAAGTGTCCTATTTGTTTCTCCGTTTGTTTGTCTGTTTGTTTTACATGTTGGATCCCTTACCATTATGCACTGACAGTATACGGTTGAGTACGCCTGGATGTCCAGGTGATATCTTTTATTATTCATCTTATTTATATTTACAAAGCAGTAGTGTATCTTTTTAGGTCCTGAAGAATGCATTAGAAAATCTCTTCTTGTGAAATGCAGAAACATGTCGACCACCATTACGTGCGGTTATTATTTAAAACCTGCACCCACACCTGCCTTTTAATCTTAGGGATTGGGGGATATTAATAAACTTTCTTTTTTCCACCCAATTCACCTAATTTTATAATTACCCTTCACTTTTCCACTCCAATCACCATACACTGCTTTTGTCATTAGCCACTACCATACCCTTCTGTTCTGCCCTCACATCACATCTCGGTCACGGTAATTATTTACCGGCCGTCTTGTCTCCTGGGTAAGGAGATCCCAAATGATGACAACAAGGGCGGTACAGTGTGGCTTCTGATGGGAACAATATATTATTCTCCATGTACTCTTGAGTCTTGACTTGACCGTTAACTAACTATTATTTCTCACTGATACTGTTTTGCATGCATTTGGTATAGTGGTCCTTCTTGCTAGACTTACTGACTCTCTTTTTTTGATCCCCAGATATTATTTGTTGTTGTGTATTGAGTCCGGGGCTTATATCTGGTTGGTCGGTAAACCTGCCCTCAGACCCTCCCTAACTTTTTGTTGAACGCAACAAAAAGGAACATCATCCCAGCCACACAGACGGGCTTTCGGACGGGCCAGGGAACCCTAACCAACATCATGGCGCTAACTTTACTGTCTGACGCAGCAAAAACGTCCAAAAGCTCCCTGTTTGTGTGTTTCATCGATTACAGCGCCGCATTCGATCATGTAGACCGACACAAACTATGGCGGAAGCTGAGCTCATGGGGAATCCCCGGTCCCCTTCTACAACAGCTGGAAATGTTGCATACTGACACATGGGTCCAAATAAATCTGGGATCTGGCACACATCTATCGAGGAAAATACAGACCATTAAAGGCCTAAAACAGGGCTGCGTCTTAGCACCAACACTGTTCAACCTCTTCCTTGCGGACCTCCCCGAAGAGTTAGAAACAGTAACATCACACGGACCTCGGTTAGGAATTATCACGCTATCAAATCTGCTTTATGCAGACGACCTGGTCCTCATCAGCCGGTCTCCTATCGGTCTCCAAAACCTCCTGGATAAAAGTAATACTTTTTCAAAAGCAAATTCTTTAACAATTAATCTGAACAAAACTAAAGTCATGCTAATGAACTACAACAAAAAACAGAAGCCCGCATGGTACCTGGACAATCATAGACTAGAACTGGTAGCCTCATACAAATATCTAGGAGTCATAATAGAGGGCAACGGCTCCTCCAGGCAACAACTAGAGGCCATCCGGAGGAAGGGCATGACCTTTCAATTATCAATAAGGCCCTTGCAGAAATTCCTTCCCGACAGGACATTAGCACCACTCTTACAGGTAATAAAAGCTTGCCTACTGCCCATGCTCTCCTACAGCAGCGAATCAATGCGGGGCAATGACGTAAGCACCCTTGACAACACTATCAGCCGTGCATACAGGGCAATCTTCCATCTCCCAAAAAATTCCTCGCCCGCTCAAATTCCTCTCGAATTTGAACTAACGAAACAATCTGTGGAGAGGAAAGGCCAATACATAAAAAGCTGGCGCAAAATCAAAGACTCCGAGCAAGGATCGTTAAATCCCAATTCATGGACTGAGCTTCACGCCAAAGAAATCTCACCTGCAAGGACCTATTTAATAAACTCATTGGAGAGCCTAGGACTAAAGACGCTTTGGGAAACAAGAACGGATTTTGGGACCTTTAAGAAAGCAGTGACAAAGGTCATCAAACTGGTCTCCTCACTTGAGGACAGAGCCACCCTGACCAGAAGAGCGCATGGATGGGTTGTGCTTGAAGGGTATGGAGCCATAAAACCACAAGAATATCTATCAAGGGGCCTCTCACAAAAAACAAAAAACAAGTTCCTAAACATGCGCTTAGGCAACATACCCATAGCACGACACCTGGCACCTTGGAAAAGGCCTGATCCATCAAACGCATGTCGCCTTTGTCAAATGGCGAAGGAGGATCTTATACATATTATTTGTATCTGTAAAGCTTTTGTGGATATAAGGCGTTCCATGCTCCGGCCCCTATGGAACCAGAAGGGCGTAAGATCATGCAGGCAAGCAGTGATGCTTTGCTTTAACCCCGAAGAGAGTCAGTTAAACTGTAGAACAGTTAAATATTTTGAAATAGTGGTCATATTAAATGAAATAACACAAGGATGCGAAAAACCAACCGCTCCAGGAGAAAAGTAGCCTTCCTAAATGGCCCTTACAAACAAAATTTTAAGACTGCTGAGTGAAAACTTACCACATCAGGAGAACAGAGATTCCTGCAACAGCCTTATAACTATAAGCACTACAAGTAATAATAGCAGGGACCAACAGGAAGACCGACTAATTTATTATAGACCCCTTGAGATTTTACTAATGTGCAATATCTTCTTGTTTGGAAAAATGTTATATAGTCAAAAGACTTTTTTATCTTTGTGCAATAATGTGAGTTTTTATTAACTGTGCAATAAACAAATTCAAATTCAATACACTAGTAGCATTTAACGAACAAGCCCTGGGTACAGGTAGTGCCATTTAGTAGGTACGTACAAGAAAATAAAATGTGCCAATTTCGTTTAGTCCAATGTTACCATGTTTTAATGATAGCACAAGCACAAGCACTTTTGCACTGGTTAGCAGTGTGCGAAGGGTACGGCCTTCTGCAGTGGATTGCCCTCTCACCCCAGATACAACCACAGAGAGCACAGAGAGTGGGGGTGAGGCCACTGCCACTGGGGTGATGGTACTCCCTCATGCTCCTCTGTTTCGAAGGTCAGGGATGGGGTCCCGCCCCTTTCCCTAATATGTACAGCCCAGTGAATGGGGTCCCCAGACTGCGGAAGAGTCTGGGGAGGGGGCCTGGCACATAACCCCTTCCCCACAAAAATTATAAGCATTGGCCCCCATGGAGAGCAAGAATTTAGGAGTCCTAAAGTTAGGAGTCCGAACTTTACTACTCCTAAACTGAGAAAAATCCTAACTTTAGGACTTTCGGTATTCACCGAAGGCATTTAGTAGTTCTAAAGTTAGGAGTCCTAACTTTACTACTCCTAAACTGAGAATAATCCTAAATTTAAGACTTTCGCTATTCACAGAAGGCATTTATGAGTCCCAAAGTTAGGACTCCTAACTTCTGTGAATACCAAAATGAGTAAGTGCCTTCTGTGAATACCAAAATGAGTAAGTGCCTTATGTGAATACCAAAATGGTAGTACGTTTAGGATTTTGTCTTAATTTAGTTCTGCGAATCGGGCCCACAGTCCTTAGGCAGGATCCAGCAACAAAGTGCAGGGAACTCACTAGGCAAGAGAGAGTCTTCCCCTTATGTATGGGGTTTTCAAGAGGAGAGGAAGGTTCCAGGAGTGAGGCTTCCCTGGTTAATCCTAGGGTGCCACCTCACATCTCCATTCTTCTCCCAACTTTCCTGCATAGAATGTTGGGACTGTTCACAACGGCATTATCCTGGAGTAACTAATCACATCTCCCCTAGGGGCTTCAGCTCTCCCCCTTTCTGACATCACTGCTAGGGCCTTCCTCCATAGATTTGCAAAGAGGAGCCCACCTCCTATGTTGGCTCCAGAGGTTTGGACTCTGTCACAGTAAATGAGAAAGAATAAGAAGTGTGCTTGTACCATAAATTGTTAATTGTTATTTGAAACCCTAAGTTTCAGAACAGTGAGGGTTATTATAACTTTTAGTCATTATATTTTCACAGGGGTATCCCCACCTATGTTCAGCATGCCCTTTCTATAGGTTTCCTTATTCTGTCTATTGTCTGTCACTTAATGCCTTCTTATTTTTAAAATAGTAACATTTTGGTGAATAAAGAATGTTTGTAGGTCTTACATTTTAATACATTAGAGTACATTGTTTGATAGGGGAGGAATCTGTTTATATACAAATTTACAAGGACATTGCACCACCCGTGCGTCACTTTTTCTGATGCACCGGCAATGCACTGTGCCTGCCATATTAACAAGGTCACATTAAGTCACTCTGCGTGACTTTTCATGGTCTTTTAAATATGTGCCCATTTCACGCATTACTCTGCTTGAAAGGGGCGTTGTATAGTTGCTGCTGTGGATGTTCCCTCGCAACATCCATAGAACCTGACACATTCCCAAATTTACAAAGTTTTGTAAAGCTTGGAAAGCGACAGAATCCTACGCCTCCCCAGGGGAGGCATAGGAGTGGTGCAACAAGGAGAAATACTTTTACTTCTCATTTTCTCCTCTTTCAATGCGTGCTACATTTTGCAGCACAAATAGAAAGAGGAAAATACCATTAATTCTTGTTTTTGTGCAGGAAGGTCTCCCTTCCTGCACAAAAACAATCATCCCCGCAATGCAGGGACCCTTGCAACATGACACAAGGGTTCCTCCGCTGGTGCATGGCAGCTATTTGTGTGCCAGAGCAAGGGAAAGAACAAGGATGGTGGTATTGTTGACACAAGCGTTCCTCAGTTGGCGCATGGTAGCCAATTGTGTGCCAGAGCAAAGGAAAGCACAAGGATGATGGTATTGTTGTTAATACTGCACATTCCTGTACTTTTAAAATGACATAGCTGAGCGCGTAAAAATGGCTTGCGGCGCTGTATTATTTTTTGGGAAATGAAGCCCAGTTGATGTTTGAACATTGACCTTTCTTTTGCAACTTCCTGCATGTGTGTAAATTGTAAAGATGCAAATAAATTATCCATCGCACTTAAGGATGTATATTTACTACATATAAAACTTATGTCAGTATGCATACCTCATATATGACTGCAGTCATAGTTAAGTTGTTTTAGCATAGATTAAGATAAGTAACGCTAATAGGCCTAAGAGGGGTTATCATGCAGCAAAACCCTCTGCTGCAGGCTGGATCAAAGCCATAACAATGGAGAGGTAAATAATACTATTTGCAGGTAAGACAGAAGAACAGCCCCACATCCTTTGACATTTCAGAAGGATCCTGTAGAGTTCCTTGTAGCACTGCACGTTGTATTTTAGCTCATGCTGTGATAATTGTTTGCACTTCGCAATGCAGATCTGACTGCCTACACATAGACAGTAAATATGTGATTTGTTTTGTTAATACTCAAGATGTTTTTGTTTTGAAACTTCTACAAACATGCACTTTCCTTCTTGTAGCATTTTTAGGCCAACAAATAGAGAGACTGTTCAATAAAGCAAATAATAAATAGTGAACTACTAAATCCACACCTCTTTCCCAATGTTCTTATCAAAACAACTAGAAATCTATTTTAAAATGCAGTGAATACTGTCATGGCCTACATAGTTTAAACATTTTTAACAGTGACTTCAAGTATAGCTCACAGTGTGACATGCATTTTCAGGGCTGAAACTCTCACCCGATGAAGACTAAAGGGCATATTTACAATCTCCATTCGCCACAGGAGCGTCACTTTTTTTGATGCTCCGGTGGCGTAACTCCATTTTCCATATTTATAAGGTAGCGCTTTTTGGGCGCTAGAGGAAACACAGGGGTGCACAGTATTCTTGTGAATACGGCACATGCCTGTGTTTAAAAAATGTCAGAGTGTGGCATTGTCAAATTTGGCATAGCGCAGTGCGCCAAAATATTTTTGTAAATATGCCCCTAAATGTCACAGCTATTGGGATGGGTAAACACCTGAATTGAGAATGTGCTTCGGTTCAGACGTCTACTAGGGGCAGAGCACCTCTTCAGAGATTTAGAGGCTTTTAAAAGCAATACCATCTCCTATAGACCATTTCATTTGATGGGAGGAGCTGAGTTGGACACATCAGTGTGCGGCGATATTGCATTTATCAGCCATTTGTCTACCCTAATGAGGTTAGATATTATTCTATTAATTTCATATTTATTTTCATTTTTAGTCATATTACTGACTATTATCAAAACCCATAAAGTTTCTTGGTGAACAATAAAAAGTGTTGCAGTTCTCTAAGCTGTAACAAAGAAGGTTTAGCACATAGCGACATAGGAAGAGAATTTCACAAATGTGCTGCGGTGACTGAAAAGGAACGCTCACCGAATTAAACTGTTTTTGTTCTTAGTATGGTTAAAAAGAATAAGTCATTTACATCTTAAATTACAACCGGTGATATGCCATTTGAATATGGCAACCATAAAATTAGAGAGACGTTGTTAGAGGGAGGGTGTCTTGGCTTTAAAAATGGTTCTTTGGTGTACACAGAGTTAATGCGGTTGTTTTCAAATTGGTGTAATATGTTGGCACCTAGATGTGTGTGTGTGGCGGCATTTTGAACTAGCTGAAGAGGATTTAAAGAGTTTGCTGGAGCAACAAACAAAATTGCGTTTTCATAATCAATTTGAGACTGATCAAGGGTGTTTATCACTGTTATGTAGTGACAACTGTCCAAAAAAGGTAAGACTTTATGGATGGTTTGGCGTAGTAGAAGTAAGCAAGAGCTAGCAATTTTCTTCACATGGGGACTAAGTGAAAAAGTCGGATTTGCGAAAGATCTCAAGATTATGTACAGTGGAAAAGATTGGTGGAGGGGGGATCCATTACAAGTAGCCAAATGAGAGGGTTAGAAGACATTCCTACTTCAGGCACACTGAGGTTAGTCTTAGAAGTCTTAGAAGTATTAAAATTAAGAAAGTGCAATACCATCCACCACTGGACCAGGTGCGTTTGGGGCATGGCGGGGATGGCCAATGAGTCCTGTTCAAAGCTAAAGATCAATTGAGTGTCATCTGCACACCCCTAAACTTTTGCCTCAATGTTAGGCAAGATTGGAACTCTTCTAGTGGTGGCTTCTCTGGGAGGGAGGAGTAGGGATTGAGTGGACTTCTCTGCTGCACGCCCACATCTGGGACTGACACTAGGAGGCAGCAAAGGCAACCTCTGGGGTTCTGTGTGTTTGTGTGTGTGTGTGTGTGTGTGGGTGCGTGCATGGGTGTGTGTGTGTGTGTGCGCGTGTGTGTGTGTGTGTGAGAGAGAGACATCCACATGTTTTCAATAGCCCTGAAACCTAGGGCATAGAAATGGCAGGAATGTCAATTTGGCCACCTCATAGGAAGGTAGACAGGTGCTGTTGGGGCAGAATTCTTTGCTAGGTAAGGGTTCACGGACCTAAGATCTCACATGATCAAAAGGTCTTGTTGGATATATTAGTAATCTCGGCACAAACATTACGCCCAGTTATTGCTCGGTAATCAGAAAATAGAGATAAAGATCCTCATGTCCATGTTGTGGTTCTTGAAAACCATTGTCAGAATATCACTTGACATCAATATCATTATAAATGCAGTTTAAAAAATATTTTCAGATTGGAGATAATTATAGAAAATCTATGTACAATTATATATATTTTTAAAACACTATTTAGGACACAATAGTTATGTCAGACAATTTTTCTGACTATGACATAGAATCTGATCCACTGCTCCAGCCCAACAATGGCAACACACATCAAAACTCAACTGTCAAAGCTCTAGAAGCCTGGAATTTCCACTCCAGCAAAGTCACCACATTTCTTATTCAGTTGTGGTGCAAGTAAGTATGTAAAGGATATCATTGACAACTGATTTGTGATCCTGCTTTACAGGAGGTGCAGCAGCTGCAAGAAACACTATTTATAAACTAGAAACATCAAATCAGTAATCACACATGCAAATACTAACACAAAATACTTAAAACTAAACATGCAGGGAGTGCATGCAGGGAGCAGCAAGGAGTAACTGGAATCTTACTTCCTAAAGTAGAAAACTAGGAGGCAGATTTAGAAAGATGCCATGCAATGCAGTGCAGTACCCACAGTTGCAGCGCTGTATTGTGTGACAGAGAAGCAAAGCACCATATATACTAAGATATCGCACTTCTGCCATTGTCCATTGTCCCTAGTGCTTGTGCACAATCAGGCTTCCTAGTACCACACACACACATTTGAACCATAGTGTAAAATTGTCAGCATCGTAAGTTTTGTCATAGAAGGTTTTCCTACAAGTACAAAAGACTATACTTAAACAAACTTTAAACTTTTCCCACCTTGGATGCATGCTGGACAGTGCAGAACACATGTGTATTGGAAAGGTTTGGAGAAATGATTTTTTTTCCCCATTTTAACACCACACTACAAAGGTGTTATTTTTTGGTGCAAAACTCTATCTACACGTTAGTACCTAAAGCTTTCCATCCAAAACCGAAAGGTGGATTCATGGGAACGCCCATGTAAAAAAAAACATGGCACTCCCCTTTGACTCAAAGCAATAAAAAGCAGCAAAGCACTACTTTGTGTTACTCTAACACTACTTTCCAGCACAGATAAAGCTTTATCCTGAAAAGTAAATCTCAAATAAACATTTTGCACCAGTTTTCATCACTTTTGGTGGTAAATCTGTACCTACGTGTCCCTAAGTGTGCACAGTTCAGCAATATTTATGTTTACAGCTCAGGCGCCCACCACAGAGAATTTTGTTACAATGATGAAGGACAAGTACTTGAAACTCGGATCTTCTCGTAGTAGGGATGCTGTAAAACATATCGCAAAACATATCACCAGTAGGAGGGCGATAACCACTGATACTACGAAAGTACTTTCCTGTGTGATAACAGGGGGTCCTTCAAAGAAGATCCTATGTTTATGAGAGTAACTGAATACGGAAATAACAAAGATATGGAAATATCAAGAGAATGCACAAAGTGTACAATTCAATGCTAACTTTGTCCCTGCATATATCCCCAGCAGCAATTAATCATCTGCTCTGCAGAAGAAGTTCATCAACTTCAGCCAGTATTAGTAGAACAGCTCTACATAGCCCATGTTTGTAATGTCTCTATTTCCATGTATACATAACGTTAGCTTGCAAGCTGAGAGACAACAATTAGGGGCCAGATGTAGGTGCCGAAATACCGGTCGGTAACGGCCGATTTCGGCCGTTACCGACCGGTATTTAGTAATTGGCAAAGGGGGCATATTTTACCGATTCGGTAAATTTACAGATTCTGTAAATTTACAGAATCGGTAAAATACCGAATCGGTATTTTTACCGATTCGGTAATGGTGAGATGTAGGTGGGACTCTTCTGAGTCCCACAGGCCTTACCGAATCGGTATTTTACCACCCAATCCAATTGGGTGGTAAAATACCGATTCCAGGTGTGCATGCACATGTGTGCATGCACACCTATGGCATGTGACAGACAGACATGCCCTTAGGGCATGTCTGTGTGACACATGTCACACATGCCTGAAATCGGGGTGCTAGAGGGTGTCAAAGTGACACTCCCTGCACCCTTGCGACTTCCGGTATTTACCGAATCGGTAAATACCGATTCGGGAATGCCCATTGATTCCTATTCGGTAAATACTTACAGAATCGGTAATTCAATTACCGATTCTTCCTAAATCTCCCCCCTTCTATTTTACCGATTAATAAATACCGAATCGGTAAAATTCGGTATTTATGAATCAGTAAAATATACTTACCTACATCTGGCCCCTAGAGGGTTAGAGATGCGAAGTCTACAAACGATTTGAGAATGAAATCTACTTTTGACCGAAAGAAATGATATCAAGATACTAACAAATATATTCAATGACAGCCGTACCACCAGTGCCCTTAGGTTCGAAGGAAAGAGCAGCAATACGCTCACCCAACCCTGCGCGAATTCCCATTCAACTATCAATCTTAATTAGATTTAGGAAAAACAAACATTGTCCCTTCATACATAAGTTTATTAGTTTCTGTACGTACCCACAATACCTTACATCACAATAAAAAATACTGTTTTATATTTATTTTTTCTACTAAATATTTCTGGTAGCAAAAATTAATCTGTTTATTTTCATCCGCTATTCACACAGACAACTGTTTCACGTGTACATATTGTTCTTTGCATGTGTATGTATTAAAATCACATTCCAGGGACACCACCACAATGCCAAAGATCCCAATGATATGTCAAGGGAGGCTACCATTAGGCCATGGCCACCGTTGACCCACAAGTGGGCACATTAAACTAAGAATGACCAAAATATATCAAGGAGAGCCATAATTACTCCATGACTGGCCACCATCCCAAAGCAAGTGACACACTTTTCTTTCTGTGCCCCGACACTAAACCCTACGGGCCTCATTTATGAAAACTGTTGCATCGCTGTGACAAAGCAGCGAGGCATCAGTTGTCGCTACGCCCTCCTTGTGACACGATGGATGCACCGTATTTAATGTACGATGCTCCATGTTGCAGGGATTGACAGATACATCAGTATTTCTGACATATCTGTAGGTGCAAAAGTGATGCATTACTAGGGGTGTGTCTGAAAACAGACGCAACTCCAGCAATGTGTCCATTCAAATGGGGCAGGGCGCATGTGAAAGGGTCTGCATCAGTCTTACGCTTGCTGTAAGGCAGGCATAAGGAATTGACACAGGAGTGTCCTAGAAGTGTTGCAGTGAAATCTCATAGATTTCACTGTGCCACTTCTATGACCCTTTAGTGCAGGGGAATGGCCACCTAGCATATATTATACCTGACGAAGGTATAATGTAGTGCAGGCCTTTACAAAGTGGCGCATCTGCTTGGATGCGTCACTTTATAAGTATGGCACAACATGGTGCATATTTACGCTGCTGCAGCGTCACAAAGAGTTAATCAACAGCGTCATGAAAGTGTTGTAGGCCTTCATAAATAAGGCCCTACTTGTTTTGTCTCCTAAGTTGCTCCGGTATACTACTCAGACCCTTTCATTTGGC
This sequence comes from Lissotriton vulgaris, assembly GCF_964263255.1. Classification (NCBI taxonomy): domain Eukaryota; kingdom Metazoa; phylum Chordata; class Amphibia; order Caudata; family Salamandridae; genus Lissotriton; species Lissotriton vulgaris. The sequence continues at coordinate 887,615,129 of NC_141691.1, forward strand.
CTCTGGCAATTCCACCATCGAGCTGAACCCCGATTAAAATTGACATTGTTCTTTTTCAAAAATGTGCACACACACACACAAACGCAAATGTGGATGAATGAGAATGTGGATGAATTTGTGAGGTCTGCAGCACAATTAATTATCATTTTTTTTTGTGTGCATATTTTATATAGCGCGAACTCGACCTGAAGGTATTGGAGCGCTTTACATGAGCACCGTATTTACATTACACATTCAGGCACGGGAGATTACGTGATTTGCCCTGCTCCATCCAAAACCAACGGTTTTGTGTTATCTGGTAATACGCAGGTGGTACCATCACACTTTTCCACACCTATGAGGTTCCAGAGGGTACTGGCATGCTACTGGTTGCTCAAGAAGTACATGTTAGAGAGCCCTCGTTTAAATTAATGAATCATTCCTCAGCAGCCGGCCTACTCTGTCTCTTTCATTCCATTTCCGGTTGCCCCTGCGGCATGCATCTGCTGAACTATTCATGCAGTGAGTTGTGGTGCAGTTTAGGGAGAAGGTTTACTAACAGCAGCATCAACCCCTCCCTGCTGGAATAAGGTTCGTGTTTGACAATGGCTAGTATTATTGAAAGCACTGGGCTTTCCTCATTACGTGGAAGTGTATTCTGGGACTGTAGTCCATAAAAACAAGTGAAATGTATTTCATCTGGTTCATCTGATCTGCTGAACTACTTTAAATGTATTTAATTTTTTTCTATTGAGCAATGTACTGATAAGCACAAAAGTTATTATAGCCACTGCTAGCCCCGAAATTGATTTTTTCAAATTTCAAATTATTTCAATCAGGGGCCATATTACACAAAGTACCCCGAGGGCAAACCATGTATGTGCACCTGGTTTCTGTGCCCAAGGGCACTATGGTATTACAGAGGAGGCTGCAAACTCTTGTGGAGCCCCTTCCTATAATACTAATAGTGCCGGCACACATGTAGTGCCAAAGCTATCTTCAGAGGTGTGGCCCCATGCAACCGAGGGACCCACTTTGCCTCTGCGTCCGCGCCGTATTATGGACGCAAGCACAGAGGCAAACAGGCCCTTTGGAGGCTCCCTGACAGTGTTCCACAAAAATGTGGCGCACAGTAAGTGCACCGCTTTAAGCTAACCCTTGGAGGGAGTAGGAGGGCCCCATCCTCCTTTAGGCCGTTGCAGCCACTCACTGCACCTGCCCACTAGAGTATCTCTCTCCTGTCCTTAAAGTGCAAGCGGCATGCCACCTGCAATGTGAAACATGGAGCATCCTCAAAGGGGGAACATCCTTTAAAACGCAACTTTTACCACGCTGTGCCTTTACGACGCAACTTTTACAACGCAAACCATTACAACGCATTGCGCTGGGGGGCGCTCTAGGATAGGGAATAGGTTTAATGTACTATCGAACACCTTCCCTACTATCCACGGGGACTGGAGTTGGAATAGTAAATTAAACTATTCACTATCCAGCGCCCCAAAGCACTATGCGTTGTAAAGGCATGCGTTGTAAAAACTGCGTTGTAAAGGCATGCGTGGTAAAAGCATGCGTTGTAACGTCATACATCCTCTTCAAAGCAGCCCCTCTGTACTTCACTGAATGCATTAATTGTAATAGAGCACACCGCCCCTGTGTAAAGGTGCGCCGCGGAGCTTACAAGGACAGTGTGCCCTATCTGCATTCAGGGCCCTGGATTTCTAATGTAACAGCACAAGTAGCAGCCACATTAATATTGCAAAAGGAATAAGCTACATTCGTCATGACTGATGCAGCAATAACAGAGCATTTTCTAGTCCAGACCTTATTTTCTTTGTATGTGAAAACAAATGTCGAGTGCCACTAATGGTTACTCAGTAAACTCCACCGAAAATCGGATTTTGGGTAAAAGATAAAGAAGAATTTCAACAGCAGAGGTGACAGACTTATGCTCATGCCCTCGTTGCAAGTGTATAACTAGTGGTCCTGTGTTTCCAGACCGAAAAAAACATATTAGTGTTACCAGGTGTGCATCCTCCCCTGGTAAAGTGAGGGCTGGAGAGAACCAGGGGCTGCGGGCAGAGACACAATCACAATTCAGCCCCGGCTTGCTCCTTCCAGTACCATGGTGGAGAAGACAACACTGTCCCCTGCAAGGTTACCGTCTCCCGGCTCCCCAGACACCCACCCTGTCCCTCCAATTCCTGCTGCATGTCCCACAAACTGCGCCCACCCCCTGCAGAAAATTAACACCTTTTCAGAGCAGGTGGTAAAAGTCATCAGAACTGGCCCTGCACTCGAAAAAAAAGAATAAGGTTTCTGCCTCCAATTTCCAAGTCCCCTTATCAAAGGCTGTAGCTGAGAATGGTTGTATAGGTATTTATTATGATTTACTTTTTGCAGTGTTATACAGCACAAACACAAGATCGGATTTCCTTTTAGGGTACAAGCGATAAATTGGTTTCCATAGCAACACAGCATGTTGAGGCGACACAAGGACTCGAACCACATTGTGCAGGTCCGAACTCGGCAGCTTTGGCCATTAGGCCACATCCATCACCGCAGAGTGTGGTGATACAACCTGGAAACAAATATTGTAGTCCCCATATATCAACATGCACTAGGTGGCTATCTTTATCACATCCTGTTACACAATTTAATGCGAAAAAAAGGGTAAATTCACTCTTATTGGTTCATTCACTGATTGATGCCTTTTTGACATGCCGCATCTGTTTCTTATATGCTTTCGACAGCCTCATCGACAGAAAAACATCCAACCCGCTGCTTCCCGCGCCTAGCCGATTGTAAGGGGGTGAACAGCAGCGCCATGCATGCAAGCTGCATGCCTCAGAGCTGCGCTTATGCCAGGAGATTAAGTCTCTGCGTGATATTCCTTAGTTTCCTTAATCCTGACTGACATTTTACAGTGTCTCTGGTGGTCTTCTTAAAGCTTCTTTCTGTTTCCTTTCATTCCTCGCCCTCTGTATCCCACTTCCACGTTCCAAGAAGGGATTTAAACTATGATGATTAAAAATAAATAACTTCGCTACCCAGATAAGCTACACCCTCACTTAGATAAACCCTCCAGCTGGTAGAAGAAGATTTAGTTAAATGTGTCTTCATAAAGGCACAAATTGTTCAAACTGTGTCATGCATTGTACATAACAATGGGAGTAGAGAGAAATCAATACTCTCTTTTCATTACCTCGGACCAGTACCAAATCTGCACCGCCTGTGGGTGTGCGGGCACTTATTTTTTAAATGTATCGAGAAGATTTATAATAATTGCTGCTGTCAAAACATTTGTATGAAAGGTGCTGTGCCAGCCCCTGTGGTTATCTATCTATCTATCTATCTATCTATCTATCTATCTATCTATCTATCTATCTATCTATCTATCTATCTATCTATCTATCTATCTATCTATCTATCTATCTATCTATCTGCATATTTATTTATTATTTATTTATTTTTAGCATTTGTTAAGCGCGAACAATTGCCCGCAGGCGTCTCGGCGCTGTACTGTTGTATGCTCTCCTATTAGGTATCATGGAAAAGTGGGAATTTTTAAAGATTAAATAACCAGGTTTTCAGTTTTTTCCTAAATTATATCAGATTTGGGCTAGATCGTATGGATTGCGGGACTGTGTTCCATAGTTTAGGGCCTACCACTAGGAAACGTCTGTCTCCCCAATTGACCAACCTGGTCCGTGGCACAACCAGGTCATTTTGTTTTGCTGAACGCAGTGTCCGGGAGGGAGTATATGGGACAAGATGGTCTTTCAAAAATTGCGGCGCTTGGTGGTGAAGTGACTTATAGACAATACACAGTGTCTTAAATTTAATTCTGTTCCTCACTGGGAGCCAGTGAAGACTTCTCAGGGTCTCAGCTACGGGCTTGAATTTAGGGGTGTTTGAAAGTAGTCTGGCTGTCGCATTTTGGATTCCCTGCAGTTTCTTGATGACCCTTGCTTGTGCACTGGCAAACAAGCCATTACAATAATCCAGTGCTGACAAAACAAGGGCGCTGACAAGTGTCTTGCCAACATTTTTAGGTAGAAAAGGGAGAATCTTCCTGACTAGGCGTAGTTTGTAGAATGCCGTGGCGGCAGTCTGATTGGCATGTGCCATAAAATTTAGGTTGTCATCAAAGATGACGCCCAGATTCCGTACTTTTGTGGCAGGTTCAGGCACGGCTCCAAAAGATGACGGCCACCATACTGGGGACCAGCTAGGACTAAGACGGCCAAAAGTGACCACCTCAGTTTTATCGGAGTTAAGTTTCAAGCAGTTTGCCGCCATCCACTGTCCTATGGCCAGCATACCTGCTTTGAAACTCTCCGCTACTGTTTCTCCATCATTTCTGATACCCAGAATTAGCTGAGTATCATCTGCATAGGAGGTAAGGTTCATCCCGTGCGCTTTGATGGTGTTTGCGAGGTCCGACACATAGATATTAAAAAGTGTCGGACTAAGGGATGAACCTTGAGGTACCCCACATGGCAGAGATAATTCAGCCGATTCAAATTGACCCAAGGTCACAGCCTGGGATCTCTCCGTCAGAAAGGATGCCAGTAGATTTTTTGCCTGGCCTTGCACGCCCATTTTTTCGACACGGTTGACAAGAATCTTGTGGTCAACCGTGTCGAAGGCGGCTGATAGGTCTAGAAGCACCAATAGTGCTGTACCACCTTGGTCTCTGATTAGTCTGATATCGTCTTCTGCTTTTATAAGTGCGGTTTCAGTCCCATGAAATTTACGGAATCCAAATTGTGTTTCATCAAGCAAGTTGTATTGCTCGATGAATTCCGTAAGTTGGGTGTTCATGGCCTTCTCCACTATTTTCGCGAGAAGCGGTAGGTTGGCTATAGGCCTGTAATTTTTCAGGTCGGTTTTATCGAGGCCGGGCTTTTTCAGGAGAGGTTTTAATAAGGTCTTTTTTAGTTGGGTGGGGAAAATGCCTGTACGGAACATTATATTGCATATTTGGGTTATAACTGGCGTCACCGTATCCATAAATAGGCGAAGAGTGTTCAGAGGACAGGGGTCTAAAGCCGATCCTGATTTAATGGTTTTGACAAAGTCCTGGATTTGATCTTCAGTGACTTCAGCAAAGCAGGATAAGTTATTGCTTGGGGAAGGGGTATTTATTTTTTCAATATTTTGATTATCGCCGAGATTGAATACTGAGAAAATGTCATTCACTTTATTGAAAAAGAATGTAAATATATGTATATGTATATATGTGTATGTGTGTGCGGGTGAGTGTGTATATATATATATATATATATATATATATATATATATATATATATATATATATATATATATATATATTACCTACTGGCGGTCGCCAGTAGGTATATATAGTTAGGATTTTTTCCCTATGGGATTTCTGAAAATTCTATGTCTAATAACTTTGGCGTTTGTGGACGGAATCGGTTGAAATTTTCAGGAAAATGGCACATTTTGTTTCTGAGCAGCTCCTGGAAATTTGGGGGGGGTTCGTCAAGGGGGGGCTGAGAAAAAATGGGGGTCCCAAAACGCGTTTTTAACATTGAGTTTTCCATAGGGCGGTTGGACTCACTTTTAGCCCGAACGGCTGAATGGATTTACACGAAACTTAGCAAAATTGTAGGGACTGTTAGCCCGATGTGCCTTTGCTAGGTCTCAATATATGTGCTTCAGTGGATTTTGAGAAATTAACGTTTAAATCAAGATATATATCTGTAACAGCGGTCCGGGCAGCGATCCGGTTCGCGTACTTTTCGCGTAACGGAACTTTGCGCACGGAAAGCTGATTGGCTCTTCGGTGTCTGTCAACATTCTAAACAGTCCGGTGCAGCCGCCATCTTGTCTCTCGGTAGGATCGAGAGATAAGAGGAGGCCAAAACAAAGGGGGAAATTTCCATAAGGGGGCATAGTAGATCCTCCCTGACCCCCTAGGTTTTATGTGGAGGTTTTAAAAGGGCCCAGCAGGGTTCAAAAAAATCTTTTCTTGTTTTTTTTTTCGCGTTGAGCGCCTAGTACGCGAACCGGAAAGCGTTCTAGGCAGCGTACTATAAGGATAATAGAATTATATACTTTTCAAAGACTAAATGTTAATTATTTGTTGTTTTGTTTGTTGTTTTTGTTGTTTTTTTTTGTTTTCTTTATTTTAATTTTTTTTTTTTTTTTTTTATTGTTTTTCATAATTTATTAAACTTTCTAACATTTCAGTGTCTGAAATGTCATTATTTTCTTGAAATATTGTTTGCAAGCTGTGAGCTTGTAAAATGTCCTCATTTGCAAGGAGGGCATCTACTGCTTGGACACATTGCAGCAGTTCATTATCCAAGCTTTGATCCATAAATTCCATGTCAATTTGTTCAATCAATTCCTGGCTGCTTTCTTGCAGGTCCATTTCAAAAGAAACTTGGTTTTCGCCTTCCATTTTGCCTGAAATTTGGATTAAAAAAATATATATTAGTAGAGATAGGGCACTGTTGGGATTAATTTTAGATAGTCAGTTAGACAGTTTTTTCTCAATGAATTTATCTTTTGGCAGTGTATAGTATCAGAGTGGAAATAGGACTATAAAAAAGTGTATGTGATTTAACCAAGACAAGCCTAACTCCATTCATAACTATAACAGAGAAGTCTATCTAAATACATTACTAGTACAGAGGGATAGTGTATATGTAGCAGAAAAAGTCTACTATATTAAGTTATAGTGCACAATATATTTCATTTTTAAAAATTATAACTTACCTTCACAAAGAAGTTGAAGTTTTTTGAAGCTATTGAAATGTGAGGTACAACAAGAAGTAGTAGTCAAAATGGCTGTGTTTTCTTCTCTTCCTTTATATATTCAAGTATATAACCAATCAGATGTCAGGTAATAAAAGTAGAAAATGAAAGTAACATTTTCATTGGTTGTCAATTCCAACACTTCAGATGTGTTTTGTGAAGTAATTTACCTCACGGTACTTGGAGAGGTCTACAGGCTAAATGGCTAAATTAAATTTCAATCAAATTTGTGAGAATGAAAGGGATTGTTATGTAGTATGAGCTAATTTATATTTGGTGAGAGTGTCTCTAGTTGTTTTTCTGTAAATTACTTTCCCACCTTTTTTTGGACCGCTTCCTGGAAAGCGGTCCGGTCCGCGAACTAGGAGCGTAACGGGAGTCCACCATTTTGTGTTTCGGTCGAATCAAGGTATAAAATGGAGGGTAAATAATGTTCTGAATGGGTAGAAGGGGGCATGGTACAAGTAGTTTGCCCCCCTACGTTTTCTGAGGGTGGCTGAGGAGGACTATATGTGCGAAGAAAAAACTTTTTTTTTGAAATTTTGCGCGGTTAGCTTCCAGTTCGCGTACCGGATAGCGCTCTTTGAGCGTAGTCTGTTGAAAATTACAGAAAAAAGTTAGAAAAAAATAATAATTGTGAGTGATCAGATGAAGGGTAGCTCTGAGAAGAGCTTTTGGTTTTATGGTACATTTAGGTACTTATAAGTAGGTACCAATACACAGTCTTAAATTCAGAATGAAAATTCTGTTGCCCTCATCTGAGAAGTGAACTCCATCTCCTCTGTAGATATCTTGCATGTAGTAACGCAAGTTATTGTTGTACAGAGAGCCCATTCCATGGTCTCTCATGAAAGCTGAAACAGATTTGTTTACATGCTTCCTCGCTTTCTCAATTTGTGGAGAAAATTGGTTGGACCACCTCCATTTCTGTCTTTGGCATATATTGGAATATACCAAAGCAGTTTGAGGAAAAAGTGCCATTAATTGCTCAAAGGTGTCCTTTAAAAGCATTTCCAGACCTACCCCTGTCAAAGTGCCCAAATCATTACCTCCACAGTGCACTATTAACAGGTCAGGTTTTGGCAAATGCATAAAGGTTTTCACCAATGGTATCAATTGGTGACATTTTAATCCTCTTTGGCCCAACCACTTAATTTTCACATCCTGTAAATTGAGGTTGTGTAAATTTCTGTTCTCAGCATACCTTTGAGCCCAGTGGATGTAACTATGTCCAACAATCCAGACCTTAAACATGGTTGGAGAAGGTTGTGCTGCAGTCAGATGAAGTGTGGTAATGAAAGGGCAGTTGAAATAGTAGGAGTTTGTAAAGAAAAAAAACTGTGGATTTCCAATGCTAATGAATCATTAGCAGTGATTGGTGCATTTCCATTTCTGAAAACAGAAAGTTAGGGTGCATGGATGTGTTCTTTGAAAGATGTAATTTGAATGGTCAAGGAAGAAACATTTAATGAAAGATTGCACTGGATACGCAGGTGCACTGAGAGTTCAGAGTTCAATTGAAACATTGTTGTGTGAATTTGCAAACATGAGAGGTCTTCCAGGAGGTGGTTGCTATGGAAAAAAGGCAGAGAGGGCAGAGGGGGGAAGGTTTTTGATTTGAAAAAAGTGAGGGAAGAGTTATGATTGGCTAATATGAGAGATATGTGAAATGAATATCTGTATTTCTGTGCTTTCAATAGCTGCAGCCTCTGGAGTGCATCGTTTTTCTTCTGCTGAAGACAATTTGGTGTATTTCTGAGACTGTTTTCAAAACTCAAAAAGTATTTGCTAAGGTGAGAAAAGATTTATTTATTTTAGATAGAGAATAGTATGAATTAAGGAGAAAATGATGAAGAAAGCAGTGTTTTTAAACTGTGGCTTTGTCTGTAGTGATATAGAAATAGATTTTGTTACTTTGAGAAATTGTAATTGCATATTCGGTGTAGCATTCTGGCATGCAGTAACACAAGTTATTGTGGTACATGGAGCCCATTCCATGGTCTGTTATGTAAGCTGAAACAGATATGTTGTTTTTAAAAACGAATTTTGAAATCAATTATATTTCTGGATATGTTTTAAGAAGTTGTGAGTGTGATCTCCACGTAAGATTGAATTTATTTGCCAGGATTAATATCCGTTTTTTCAGCTCGTGATATGAAGGACAAGAATCTTTCTGTTTGTAGAAAAATTACTTTATTTTAATTCATACGATGAGGACAGCCGACACGTGTTTCGCCCCCTCTTGGCGATTTGCGCCGGGGCTTTCTCAAGGCTCGATGAGTTAATTCACGTCGAAAATTCCTGTTACAGAGGTATGTGCGTTATCCGTGGTATAAAATTACCTTAGGCTAATGCCTACAGTCCTTAGGACTGTAGGCATTAGCCTAAAAAGAAATGTTTTATCACTGAAGAATTATAATTTTATACCACGGATACCACGGATAACGCACATACTTCTGTAACAGGAATTTTCGACGTGAATTAACTCATCGAGCCTTGAGAAAGCCCCGGCGCAAATCGCCAAGAGGGGGCGAAACACGTGTCGGCTGTCCTCATCGTATGAATTAAAATAAAGTAATTTTTCTACAAACAGAAAGATTCTTGTCCTTCATATCACGAGCTGAAAAAACGGATATTAATCCTGGCAAATAAATTCAATCTTACGTGGAGATCACACTCACAACTTCTTAAAACTGTTTCCTTAACCCTGAAGCCCAAGAGGTCCAGAGCTTCGAGTGTGTCTCCATCCGCTAACTAACCACACTTATTCAAGTGTTGTCTAAAGCCTTGAAATCCTTGGACCTCTGCTACCTCATCCACATATTTCTGGATATGTACTGCTAGAGCTTCATAGGTTGTTTTGGGCCATATTTATAAGGCATTTGAGTGTCTATTATGCTATTTTACGTTCTTCATGGTGCAAAGTTCTTGTAAATACGCTCCCACTTGTGCTTTGCAAATTTAGATTTTGATTATGGGAGTTACATAGCCATGTTAATAATGTCCAAACAATGGTGGTAGGGCATTCAAGAAAACGCTTTCCTGTGTCTCTAGGACATTTTCAGTCCTTTCCTCTTGAAAACAGGTATACAATTGATTTATATGCTGTGTTTAAAAACGAATTTTGAAATCAATTACATTTCTGGATATGTACTGTTAGAGCTTCATAGGTTGTTTGGGGTCATATTTAGAATGCATTTTAGTGTCTTTGATGTTATGTTTACCTTTTTAAATGGAAAGCGTTCTTCATGGGGCAAGTGTCTTGTAAATACGCTCCCACTTGCGCTTGGCAAATTTAGATTTTGATTATGGGAGTTACCTAGCCATGTTAATAGTGTCCCAAAAATGGTGCTAGGGCATTCCAGAAAACACTTTCATGTGTCTCAAGGACATTTTCAGTCATTTCCTCATGAATGCAGGTATACAATTGATTTATATGCTGTGTTTAAAAACGAATTTTGAAATCAATTACATTTCTGGATATGTACTGTTAGAGCTTCATAGGTTGTTTTGGGCCATATTTATAAGGCATTTGAGTGTCTTTGATGTTATGTTTTCCTTTTAAAATGGATAGTGTTCCTTATGGGGCCCTGAGCAGTTCTTAGCCATGTTATTTAATGGGAAGTGGATAACATGGCTAAGAGCATTTGCTGGAAAATGCATGAATATCGCTGACTGTTCAGCGATATTCATGCATTGCGGCGTTTTATTTTTGCATTTGCGAGCAGTTCTTAGCCATGTTATCCAATGGAAGGTGGATAACATGGCTAAGAGCATTTGCTGGAAAATGCATGAATATCGCTGACTTTTCAGCGATATTCATGCATTGCGGCCGTTTTTTATTGCATTTGCGAGCAGTTCTTAGCCATGTTATCCAATGGAAGGTGGATAATATGGCTAAGAGCATTTGCTGGATAATGCATGAATATCGCTGACTTTTCAGCGATATTCATGCATTGCAGCTGTTTTTTATCGCATTTGCGATAAATCTTGCTAAGGAGAAAATGATGAAGAAAGCTGTGTTTTTAAACTGTGGCTTTGTCTGTAGTGATATAGAAATAGATTTTGTTTCTTTGAGAAATTGTAATTGCATATTCGGTGCACCATTCTGGCATGCAGTAACACAAGTTATTGTTGTATATGAAGTCCATTCCATGGTCTCTTATGTAAGCTGAAACAGATATGTTGTTTTTAAAAACCATTTTTGAAATCAATTAAATTTCTGAATATGTCCCGCTAGAGCTTCATAGGTTGTTTGGGGTCATACACCTTTTTTGGGAAATTATTAACATGCCTATGTAACTCCCATAATCAAAATCTAAATTTGCCAACCGCAGGTGGGAGCGTATTTACAAGAAATTTGCACCATGAAGAACGTAAAATAGGATAATAGACACTCAAATGCCTTATAAATATGACCCAAAACAACTTATGAAGCACTAGCAGTGCATATTTCCAGAAATGTAATGGTTTTCAAATAATGACTTATTTCATTGGTAGGCCTTCACATGTATTTTCTCCATGGTTTTTTTTCAGTGAAAATCTTATCTGCAACCATGTGTTGGCCTCACCTCAAATAAACAAAACAGGTGTTGGACCGAATGTGGATCAATGACACACATTCACCCCAGTCCAAAGATCTGGGCCTATACAAACCTTTAGATAGGCTACATCTTATCGTCATCCTGAATTAATCATTTAAAATTTTTGTGAAGCAGTGCTGGTGCAAAAGATTTGCTATGTTAAATAATTAGTAGGGCATTAAGTTTTAGATGACTGTTATTCATTTACTGTTTGGTAATAGTGGTTAATAACATTTTTTATTATATTTTTCCACAGATTCAACTGCAGATTCTTTCATAGTTTGGAAAATGCCTACAAAAAATAGAATTAGAAAGGCGAGAAAACGTCAAAGACAGCAGGATGATGTTTTATTGCAGCAGTCCTCTTCCCCAAATACTTGTCAAAACACCAAGAAAGGTCCGGGTAAGAGCATGAAATCATTCTTAAGAAATATTTGTAGTAAAAAAAGTATTTGTCCAAAAAATGTTTCAGTCCACAAAAAGAAAAGCAATTTAAATGGAAAGGAGAGACCCATCAAAAATGTTACTGGTAGAGGAAGAGATAACTCTGTGCATGATAGTAGAAGGAAAGAACAGTTTAGGGACATTCGACATCGAATGTTCCGTAACAGGATAATAGTTAATTTATTGAAAAATATAAAAAAAAAAGGCCAACAGAAAGCGGCATTTTATAAGAAGAAGAAAAATGTAGAGAAAATTATTGATCATGCTTTTGAAATTAAGCGAAAGTTGTTTATTTTGGTAATCAATAGAATTAGGAAACTAAGCAAGGTAATTTCTGATTTCAAAACAAAAAGTAGATGGAAGAGAGTAGTAAATCGTACTAACTTTTGTGAAGTTTTTTCCGGAGAATGGATGCATAGTTCGAGTTGTGAGGCATTTTTTAATGAGGAGAGTTATTTTCAGGATAATGATTTGGTGTTTGCAGTTGACACCAGTGGTCGAGCTTATGAAGTGAAGGATGGTTGTCCAGTTGAAAAAGAACAACTTGTGACAACAGAGACAGAAGAGGCGCTAAGTGATGAGGTTTTAGGAAGACGTCCTAAGGGTCCTGTGTACATTTGGAAGTGTAGTTCTATTTGCAGTGTGCGACAGGTTTCCATTAATTTGCTTTGTGATTTTATACGGACATTTAATAAGAAAAGTTTGAAGCAGAAAATGAAGTTGTTGCAAGATTTAGATCCTTGCAGAGTGAGACAAATGACAGGTTTGCGTGGTCATTCACTGGCTTGTCTTTCCAGGAGAGTATGCCAGAGTGTTTTTCATCATTTCAGGATGCTAGCAGTGCATCATAATAAAGTGAGAAAATTAGTGAGAATGTTGTATTATGCTAAGAGTCCAGCAATTATGCTTAAACAATTATGTGGTGCTCTTTTGCATGGTTCTGAAATAGATGTGAAGAATATTTGTGAAGAAATTGAGTTTTGTTACTTTGGTAGTAGAGATGAGAATGTTCAAATTGACCCAGAAGTAGAAGGTTATGTTGAAGATAATATACAGGTTTCTAGTTCAGATAATTTTCAGAAGGAAATTGCCACGTTTCAGATGAAATCAAGTGAGAGGCCTAATTTCACTTGTGTATGTTGTCGACGCACTTATTATAAGAATCAGACTAAGTTAGTGGATTTATATGCAAAAACTGAAAGGGAAAATAATAGTGAATGGAAGGATTTTGCCACATACTTGATGGTAGAAAATTGTTTTGATTTGGGAGTGGATCAACGTGTGTGTACTTATTGTTGTAATAAATTAAATCAAAACCAGATGCCTGCTAGGGCAGTTCATAATAATCTGGAATTGGTTGAGATACCTTCAGAATTGAAGGATTTAAATACTTATGAATCTATTTTGATTCAAAGTATCCATCCCTTTCAGGCTATTGTAAGAATGGAGCCAAAGACAGGGAAGTTGCCTCCAGCAGATTTACAGAGAGGATTAAAGGGAAGAGTTGTTTATTTGCCTCTAGATTTGAACAAAAACATTAACACAATTGGAGTTGAGAAAGTGGAAGAGGAACCTCTGGTTATCTTGGTTAATGGGGTTCCGACAAAGAATAAGAAAATATGGCAAGATTTAGTGGATGTTAGGAAAGTGAAAAATGCAACTTTGTATTTGAAGAAAAATAATAAGTACTATAAGAATGTATATGTTGCAGAAGAGGAAGTAAGTGATGAAGAGGATAGCGTTTTGTGTGCTGGCCAAATTGAGAAAGTAGAGGTGTCTAATAGTGAAGAAATATATGAACATTATAGTGTTCATCCTTTACATTCCAAGGAAGTCATGGGAAATGCTATTGAGTTGTTTCAAATGAAACAAGCCAAAGGGAGTCCCATTAGTGTTTGGGAGGAAAGTTTGGAAGCTCGGTGTTTCCCACAGCTATTTCCCACAGGTCAAGGAGGAAGATATGATGAGCGACCTCATCAAATTCCTGCGTCTGAATACCGGACTTTACGATTGTATGCAGAAGATCCTAGGTTTCGTCAATGCATTCCCTATTTGTTTCATCTCCTGTTTGAAAGCGATCTGTCAGGACTGTCATATGCAGTGAACCACATTTTAAAAAGTGGTATACAGATGCGAAACATCTAAGCAAGTGACTTTATGCATAAAGTCAATGTCCAAGACAGTATTTTGGATTCTCACTTAATTAATCTCATGGCGTGTCAGCGTGGTACTAATGAGTACTGGTACCATCGTCATGGTGATTTAAAATGTATGCTGAGGAACTTAGGAACTCCAACATGGTTCCTCACTCTGAGCTGTGCCGAGTATGGCTGGGAAGACTTACTTGAATTTCTACGAGAGGCAAATGGAAATATTGAAAACTTTGAATTCAAGACACCTGGAGAACTGTGTTCTTTGGATCCTGTGAATGTATGCAGGTACTTCAATCATAGATTTGAAGCTATGATGTCTTTCATCACAAATAAAAAGAATCCACCTCTTGGAGAGGTGTTGGATTTCTTCTGGAGAAAGGAGTACCAAGCAAGAGGTGCCCCTCATATACATATGTTATTGTGGATCAAGGATGCACCTAAATTTGGAACAGATCCGGATGACTTAGTGATGAATTTCATAGAACAGTATTCTACGTGTGCTGTTCCAAACGCAACGGAGAAGAAAAGCCTAAGAGAACAAGTTCTACGTTTCCAAAGCCATCGTTGTGGAAAGTACTGTCGTCATAAATTCAGAAACAAGGACAAGTTCTACACCAAATGTCGTTTCAACTTTCCACGACCGGTGATTTCTAAAGGAAGAGTGAACAGTTTGATGTCTTCGCTGCGACATAATGTGACGAGGAAATCACCCAAGAATACATACAATTTGAAAAGGAACGAAGAGTCCAAGTACATCAATGACTACAACCCAGTGATTTTGTCCATGTGGAATGCTAACATGGATATACAGTTTGTGGCTGACAACTGTATGGCTGTGGCTCGGTATGTCACATCTTACATCACCAAAAAAGAAAAGACAGAACTGAAGGATATGTGGGAGGACATTTCCCATGAAAAGAGCCTCAGCAAGAAGTTGTACAGTTTCAGTCTGAAGATGTTGTCGCATCGAGAAATCGGAGCTTACGAATGTTCTGATCGATTGTCTTCAGCAAGTCTCTATGCCAAATCCAGGAGTATCGTTTGGGCGAGTCTTGGTCTTGCTGCAACGCGAAATCGAGTTCTAAAACCTGTCCGGGAAATTGAGTATTTGGCAGAAAAGGAACCAAACAGTACAGACATTTTGAAGACCAACATGTTGGATACATATTATCCAAATCGAAGCAGTCACCTTGAGAATGTTTGTCTATATGAGGTTCTCCAAAATTATATATTCAAGAGGAACATCAAAGAAGATATTGAGAAAGGAGTGTATGCTGTAATTGGAAGTGAGGGAGGCCTGGTCAAGCAAAGAAAATGCCAATTAGTAAACCATCGAAAATTGAGTGGTGAATCTCCAGAAAAAAAGGAGTTTTTCTATTTAGCACTTTTGCAACTTTTCAAGCCTTGGCGTGCAGAAGAGGAACTGCTTGGAGATTTCCTCTGTTACGAAGACTCTTTCAATGCAGCCAAGGAGTCCATAGAATGTCCTGCTTTTCCTAAATATCAAGAAATGCTAACTTTGGAAATTGAGCAGGAAGCAACGATTGCAGCTGAGATTGCCAGAGACAGTTCTCAGGACAGTCAGAGTTCTGTTTCATTGAGTCAAGATCCACTTGGAGGACCTATTATCGAAAATGAAGCTGCCACTGCTATGAATGAAGTAGAAAGAGCCATGGCACATGCTCAGGAGGATTCAGTTAACTTAGAAGACTTGGAAAAACAACTCAACGTTGAGCAGAGGAAAATATATGATGAAGTTACCAAGGAAATTGAGCACGGATTAAGTCATGAGAAGAAAGAGTGCTCATGTACATCGTTGAAGCCTGTCCGACTGTACGTGAGTGGAGAAGCGGGAACTGGAAAAAGTTTCCTCATTAAAGCAATTTCTTGTTATTTGCAGGAAAGGACTGAGTCATCGCTGTCTTGTGTTGTCACCGCTCCTACTGGACTGGCAGCACATAACATTAAAGGTATTACTTTGCATCGTCTACTGATGCTGCCGGTGGAGCATGACAACAAATTACAATACAACAAGTTATCTGGGGATGCTTGCTGTGAAGTTTCAAGAGTCTTGAGGAAAATGAAACTACTTATCATTGACGAAGTAAGCATGGTTTCCAATGTCATGCTTGCCTTTGTGCATTTGAGAATGCAAGAAGTACTTAAAACTGAATATGATGTGTTATTTGGTGGCAAACACATCATTGTTTTTGGAGATCTTCTGCAGCTGACACCAGTAAAAGGTGAACCTGTGTTCAAAATACTCACGCATCAAGATACCAGGAAGTGCCTAGGGAGCATTGGCAACGTCAATATATGGTTAAACTTCAATTATGCTGAACTGCATGAAAATATGCGTCAGGCAAAGGATGAAGATTACAAGAATATTCTACAAGATATTAGAATTGGAAAAGTGACCGAGCATGGGAAAGAAGCTTTAAATGCACGATTACTGTCAAATTTATATCCCAAACAAGAGATTGTGCCTGAGAATATTTTTCAGAAAATTACTGAGAAGAAATCCGGGATATGTTTGATGCCAACTCTTGCAGAATGTGCCATCTTCAACAACAAAATGTTGAATTTAGAAAAGCAAGAGATTGTGAAACTTGAAGCTATCGACAAATTAGAGCATATGGGATCAACAATTATTTTGTCAGAGAATTTGAAATCAAAATTGTATTCATTAGAGAAGACTATATCTAAAACAGCGGGTTTTGAAAAGACTTTGAATGTGTGTTTAAATTGCCGAATCATTTTGAGAAGGAATTTACATGTAGAAAGAGGTCTGGTAAATGGATCAATGGGTAATGTTGTTGATTTTGAGAAATACAGAAATAGAGATGGAATAGAATTTTTAAGAATTAAATTTGATGGCATTGAGGAAGTACAGCAAATTGGTCGTTGTTCTGCTAGGTTTTTGCTTGTTAAAGACTTATATGTTCGCCGTAAACAGTTTCCTGTTTGCTTGGAATATGCGGTGACAATCCATAAATCGCAAGGTTTAAGTGTAGACAGTGCATTGGTGAATATTGGCAGTTCTGTGTTCAAGGAGGGTATGGCATATGTGGCATTGTCACGAGTTAGAACTTTATCGGGATTGTACTTGATTGACTGTGATGTCACAAACATTTGTGCGGATCTAGATTGTGTTAAGGAATACAATAGGTTAAGAAGAGAGTATGCGCCACATTTGCCTCAATATCCTTTGTTTGAGAAACGTGTGGTAGGCCGGAAACGTAGAAATATCAGTAATAGTAGGGAGGTTGTTGCAAAAAGACTAAAAGTCAATGAACCGAAAATTGTTAGCAGAAAGAAAGTGGATTCTGTTGAAGATGTTGTCGGTTTTCAATTTGAAAACAGTTCTGGTGTCAACTGCTATGCAAATGTAGTGGTTAATGTTCTCTTTTCACTAGAGAGTTTAAGAGAACAGATTCTGTTGAATTCAGAACAAATTTTATGCTGTTTGTTGAATTCTGTTTTCGAGAAATGTAGCACTGATCGAACAAAAGTAGAAAGTGTGTCTGAAGTTCGTTATCTGTTAGATGAATGTTCAGGTCAAACAGACTTCTCTGAAAATAATCAGCAAGATTGTCAGGAGTTTTTAATGTATATGCTTGATGTTTTGCAAGATGAGGGTGTAGATGTAGATCACCTGTTTGGGCTTTCTTATCAATGGCAGCATGACTGCGAGAACTGTATGGTATCAAGTACTACTAGTGTAGACTCAGAAAGATTTATATATTTAACTTTGCCAGACAGTAAATCAGTGTCCTTTAATAAGCTAGTAAATGCAGCGGATCACAACATGGAGTGTAGCCAATGTAAATGTGATATGATGTCAACATTATTTATACGTAGATATGGCCAGTATGTCATTTTAATGATCCAACGATGTAGGCCTGATGGATCAAAATTGTCAACTTTAATAAAAAAATTTGTGGCTTCTCAGCTGTCAATATCAGGGAGGACTTTTGTAACTGTAGCAATTATCTATCACGATGGTCTATCAACAACATCAGGACATTATACAGCTTACTTAAAGTCTCGAAACGGCTGGCCATTCTGCAATGATTCCGTTGTAACTTTCAAAAAAAAATTGCCGTTTGACCTTAAAAATTCTTATCTTGTGTTTTTAAAACCAAAATTTTAAATAGAGGGAATGTAAGTCTGCAATGCTGTCTAGATTAAAAATCCAACTATATAAACCTGATGCAAGTAAGTCTGCTTCATAGTAAGCAGTATCAGTGTCATAGGAAAAGGAGAACATGAGTGACAAAGAAGAGTAAGATATTAGTAGTCCAGGATTGTGAAAATAATCTCAAATGTTTTCTTTTTGATAGTTGCGAAAATAGAAAATGTCGGGATTTGATTGGAAGAATTACAAGACTTGCGAATCGCGGCAACATGATTTGGCCTAGTGGAAACATGTGATAGAATGAGAGAAGTCTTTTTTTCTATGTAACATATTTTTCGTATCGATGGAGGTTTTCTTTCAGAAAGTGGCGGGCTGAAAATATTTATAGCACAACAGAGTGGATGCTGTTCATAGGAGATCCTTCGACGTCATTGAAAGTAAGTTAATTTTAAGGAGTTTTGAAATCAGTTTTCTTAGTTTGTATGGGTTTTTTAAACACAGTCATTTTGATTGTGTTTTTTTTCCCCGCTGTTACATGATGAATACCTTCAAGTCACTGATTTAAGTGAAATTTGATACATTCTGAGAACAGCAAAAATAAACCATTTAACATGTATAATTAATGTTATGCTTTTTGAAATTATGATATACATTTAGAAATGTGAGGTAGATATGGAGAAGCTGAGTCTTCTGTAAGTGTCAATTTTAATGCTTACAGTGCTGTACTTCTAGGTACTGTTTTTTTTAAAAAAAAAGAAATAGGCCTCACCTCAAAGAAAGCTCTTGAAAGCACACATCTTATTTGCATCCTAAAACAATCATTTAAAATGTTTGACACAATTTTATGATGGTTTTACATCTCATTTGCGCTGTTATTGCATCACTATTGTGAGACATAAGCAATGCAAAAGAAGCATCATGTTTCAAAATAGGCCTCATTTCATCAGCATGAAGATACTGTTTGTTTAAAATAAATATCTTTAGGATTGTGTAGGGGTCGTAGAGAAGTAGAGGTTTTTGTAAGTGTCAAAGTTGTTTAAAAACTGTTTCTTCTTGAACCTTTTCCCTTCTTCTTTCTAATTTTTAAATACATGTTTTAATATTTTTGGAAATGTTTGTTCTCTCTTTTACAGATTGAATGTATGAAAAATTTGCTTGAAAAGTTAACATGAATTATAAGGTAAATGTTTTCTACTTTTTTAACCTGCATTCCACTGCTGATGATGTCACTGACTATGTTATGATTGATGTAATAAGTGGGCATGTTTTACTGCAATGGTAGGTCTTCACATCTATTATCTCGTCTGTATTCTTCAACAAGCATAAATTTGATATGCAACCCAGAGTACGGTTCACCTTAAACAAACTTTTAGAGAGGACACACCTTATCGTCACCCTCAATCATTCATTTAATCTATCACATTTAACATCTATTAGTTCTACTGCTTCATTTCTTTAATCTTTACTTTCCTGTGTTTGCTACTTCTCTCCTTCCTTTCTCTATTACTTAATTTTTCTACTCCTTCCAGTATTTTTCTCAGTCCCTCTCTTCTCATACTTCTTCATTATTATTCACTAATTCTGTCTCTATTAATGTTACTGTTTCTGAATGATCTCCAAAAATTTTTAAAACAAGAACAGTAAGTATAAGGATAGGAAAAGACATTTATGTTACAAGAAAGACAACTATAGGAAGTAAACAAAAAAAACTGTTACTCGCAATCCACTGCTGATGATCTCACTGACCATGTCAAAAATTATGTAATATATGACATGATCAGAAGTGAATTGCGGGTAACAGTATCTTTTCTTTACTCCCTATAGCTGTCTTTTTTGTAACATAACTGTCTGTTTTCCTTTCCTTATACTTACTGTTCCTTTTTTTAAAAAAAATTGTTTTGGTACGCTCAAAGTTCGCGTACCGGAGTGCGAACTGGGAGCGAACTAATAGAAATAGAGCTTGGCAGAGTTCAAAGAATTCTACCAATTTTTTTTAATAATGGGGAGGTAGTTCTGAAAAGAACTGTTTTTTTTGTTTTTGTTGTTTTAAATTTTTTTTATTAGTTTTCTGAACATTTTTTATATTTTTTTGTTTTTTTCTGAACATTTTGTATTTTTTTTTATTTTTTGGGGGGAGGGGGGAAACAAAAATGATTCATCGAAGACGGCTCAACAGGAGCAACAAAAAAAAGAAGAATTTACTTTTTGGGGCGTTTTGGGCACACATGATTGTTGATGGCTCTCATTATAAGGGTAATGCTACTTTCGCGGTAGCAAAGTGTCTGGTTGCACCACACACAGACTTGCTTCACTTCTCCCATGTTGATTTGGATGTTCGGGATCACCTCCCTCGCCTCCGGTCCCGATACCTCCTGAACAACAGATCTTCTTGCCATTTCTGGTGGATTTTGTTGTTGGTCGCGAAGCTGGGCATTACTGTAATTGTTAGGGTGCCACCGACTCATGTGTCTGTGCATTGTATGATTCCCATAGCTGTACTTTTTGTCTGTGCCCCTTGAAAGACGATTGCCGCAAATACAACAAAAGACGTATCTGGCATTGACTTTTTTTTGGTTAGGTGGAAATTTAAAAAATTGCCAGATGTAATTTTCTTTCCTGTTATATCTCCTGGGCTCCTCTGGCAAAAACTCTGGATGTTCTTCCTCTTCCTCCTCTTCTTGATTTTCCTCCTCTTCTATAATTAGTGAAGCAGGTGGTCCTTTCTTCCCATGAAGAGGTGGAGGAGGTGGTGGGGGCACACTGGCTGAAGCAACCATTGAAGCCATTGCTGAAGAATCAAAAAGGGTCTTTCTCTCACCAAGATGAAAGTCAGAGTGAGGAAAGAAGGAGGGGTTTTCATCATTTGGGAGAAGGAAAAATTCTAAACCAATGAAAAGTGTTAATTTTATATCACATGACCAAGTATTACATCATTAGGAAACCAAAAGTGAAATGAACCAATGAAAAGTGTAATTATCGAGTCACATGACCTGCTGTGTTTACGTTTCGCGCTTTGCTCCGCTTTCCGGTCCACTTCCGGGTCCGCTAACTTGGCGCGTCCAATGAAGTATTACGCGATAACGCAAAACGTCATGCAAACGTAACAGTTACGCTAAAGGAACGTTTACTGGTTCGCGTACTAAGCCGCGGCTTTAAATTGAGCAAACGGGAAGCTGACTGGTTCGCGGACTGGGAGCGAAACAAAAAAAAATATTTAAAAAAAATTGTCTAAAGAACATGAAAAATATATTTCAAGATTTAAAGAAGAATAAATTTTACAGCTACAGATATTAGCTTTTAAAAAACCATTGAAATTCAATGAAAAAACCATAGGTTATAGTCCATATATAGTTAGGAATTTGCATTTACAAAACCTTGAAAATTCAATGAAAAAACCATTGGTTTTAGGCCATATATAGTTAGGGATTTGCATTTACAAAACCTTATTTTACTCGCATAAAACCATTGAAATTCCATATATAGTTAGAAGCGCTAACTATATATCGCGCACACGCAATCCACTGCTGATGATGTCACATATTACATCATTCATGACATGGTCAGTGACATCACTGATGACATCATCCAGTGACTGTATGTTTCTGTAAAGTTAAAATATGTCTTATATTGTGAAGAATGAGTGGATGTATAAGTGTCTGGATGAAGGATTTAGTAGGTGCATGACTGACTGTATGAGTGAGTGATTAAATGTGTCTCACTAAGTGCATGGGTTAGTGACTGGGCTTTAATTTGTGCATCATTATATCTGTTGTTCTACAAACTGCTGCATATGTTGATCAGTAGCTATATGAGTAACTGTATGGGTTATTCATTGGTTGTCCAAGTATTTGTATGGGAAAGTGAGTGTGTGTGTGTGTGGGTGGCTGGGAGGTGTGTAACTCTGTGCATAGATGTGTGAGCAGTTGATTCACTAGATGTATGGGTTCAAAAGTGCATGTGGAAACATCTGTATGGGCGGTTGACTGTGTGCATGAGTGTATTGGTGAGTGAATGGATATCTCAGTGCTACATGTCAAAGTAAGTACATATGTAAAACACAGTACATGTGAGAGTTGACATATATAAATAACTGTGCATAAGAGCCAGTGAATGTGTGAGTGGCTGTGTGGATCATTGTGAACTTGTATCAGGGATTGTATAAGAGAGTAAATATGTTGAGGAAATGGAGGTGTGATTTATTCTTTGCATGACTGACTAGGTGTGTGAGTAACTCCATGGATGTGTGACAGTCTGTGAGTGTCTGTTTACAATGAGTGTATCTAAGGTTATATCAGAGTCTGAAGAGGTTCATCGTATAATCACATGAATGATGTCATCAGTGATGTGATCAGTAATGTCAAATGAGATGTCATCAGTGATGTCATTTGAGATGTCATCAGTGATGTCATCAGTGATGTCATTTGAGATGTCATCAGTGATGTCATCAGTGATGTCACTGACCATGTCATGAATGATGTAATATGTGACATCATCAGCAGTGGATTGCGTGTGCGCGATATATAGTTAGCGCTTCTAACTATATATGGAATTTCAATGGTTTTATGCGAGTAAAATAAGGTTTTGTAAATGCAAATCCCTAACTATATATGGCCTAAAACCAATGGTTTTTTCATTGAATTTTCAAGGTTTTGTAAATGCAAATTCCTAACTATATATGGACTATAACCTATGGTTTTTTCATTGAATATATATATATATATATATATATATATATATATATATATATATATATATATATATATATATATATATATATATATATATATATATATATATATATATATATATATATATAATATATTTACTTAAAAAACATAAGTTTCAGGCACTTTATAGTTAGAAATTAGCATTTAAAAAACCTTACATTCACTGAAAAAAACATAGGTTTCAGGGACATTATAGTTAGTTGGACATTTCACTCATACAAAACCAGTGAAAATCCCCTGTTATAGTTAGTTCAGCGGACACGCTGAGCTCCAGAGGTACCACTAACTCAGTGCACCATAAGTCATTGCCACGTGAACTTAATAAGGTAGAATTCAGTAGGCAAAATAATTTGTTCCCAGTGCGGCCCTCCCGGACCACACATCATCTCAGGGTGTGCACACGCTAACTGCTTCAGGTGCCATGAACCCACTGTACCATAAGTCGTCGCCACATGGCCTTATTAAGGAAGAATTCATCAGACAAAAGACATTGCTCCCGGTGCGGCCCGCCCAGACCACACATCATCGCAGGGTGCGCACACGCTGCGCGCCAGAGATACCACTAACTCAGTGCATAACAAGTCAACGCTACGTAGCTCTATTAATGGAGAATTCAGTAGGCAAAATACATTGCTCCCAGTGTGGCCCGCCCGGATCACGCATCATCGCAGGGTGCGCACACGCTGAGCGCCAGAGGTACCACTAACTCAGTGCACCACAAGTCAACGCTATGTGGCTCTATTAAGGCAGAATTCAGTAGGCAAAAGACATTGCTCCCAGTGCGGCCCATCCGGACCACGGATCATCGCAAGGTGCACACAGGCTGAGTCCTTCAGGTGCCACTAACTCACTGCACCATAAGTCATCGCCACGTGGCCTTATAAGGCAGAATTCATTAGATAAAAGACATTGCTCCCAGTGCGGTCTGTCAGGACCACGCATCCATCGTAGGGTGCGCACACGCTGAATGCTTCTAATGCCCCTACCTCAGTGCACAACAACTCATGCCCCCTTTATGATACAATATTTTGTGTATAATTTCACATCTGCTGCCCCTACCTCAGTGTACCACAAGTCATGGACCCTTTACGATAGAATGTTTTGTGTATTATTTCACATCTGCTGCCCTTCCTTAGTGCAGCACAAATCATTGACCCTTTATGATTGAATCTCTGTGTCTGATCCAATGACTACTGTTGTACTTGTTACCAGCACCGACCATTCCCGGAGGGATGGCTTACACTCACCCCACACGCATCCAGCACAGACGTCACTGGACATGTGACCCTGGTAATAAAAAGGAGTCGAGTGCACGTGCCCGTACCCAGTTCCACTATGTATCTCCATGTGTTCATTATGTGTGCAAGATTCTGTCCCTGGGCCCTACCACATTACATTGTGCTGTAGACAGCGTATGCAACCATGTTACCTCTGGCAGTGGGGAAAACTTTGATTATGTAACTTTCTCTCCCTCATTTCACAAGTACGAACGTAGAGACTGGATCATAAGAGTACTGCAAGGAGAGTGTATAGTGAATTTATAAGTGCATGGGGATGGCTAGAGTTTTTGTTTGTTTGTTTGTTTTTTGCATACATATATAGGGCAAACTCAACCCGGAGGTATTGGAGCTCTTTACATGAGCACCATATTTACATTACACATTCAGGCAAGATTAAGTGAGTTGCCCAGAATCACAGGATGTGGACGAGATCCAGAGGCTCGAACCCTGGTTTTCAGCACCAAGGTCGGCAGTCTAGCCGACTGACCACATAAGTACATATGTTGGCGCAGCCTAAATCTGAACATGAGCTTGGCTCTAATTGGCTGCCCTCCATGTGCCAAAAACTGCAACCTGAACTTTCCATGACCCTGTATTGCAACAGCTGCCACACTCCAGTGAATATGCAATAAACATTCATATCCACACAGATGCGTCATGTCCACCATCTTTCATGCGTGGAACTATGGATGAATGTAGGGTCAGTGATTCCCCATACCTTCCATGTTGGCCATGTTGTGGGACTTCGCTCACAGAATGACACATTTGCGCTTATGACCCGGGTGACGGCAGCACTACAACACAGACACCCACAACAGTTGATTCCTCATACAGTTCATGACAGAGCCACACCCATAGCTCTGGACTCATTCTTTACAGCCTTATGCAGGACTTGCATAGGCCAGGCCAGCCCACTCCGCTTACACTTACACGGAAGAACAACAATGCTACATGGCCCAGATTTTCGTTGTAGTGATCTGCTGGTCACAGGTCTAGTTGTCAGAACGCCACAGACACTCCCTCACGCTGGTATACACCCACACCACACCCATCCAGCACAGGCACCACAGGACACGTGACCCTTACTGTATAAAAGACCGCGCGCACGTGCTCGACGCCATTTTAGAGTTGCTCGCAGTGGATGCACTGCAGCCAGTACAGGCACACAACCACGGGACGGTGAATTTCGGTCCACTAGGTAGGGGCATTGTAAGCGCTGAGCGGGTGTGCAGCCTGCAGTGATGGCCCGTCCCGGTGGTCCTGACACCTCATGTTTTGTGTGCCCTGCTTGACCGCAGTGCAGGCCTGAGCCATGCAACAGGGAGGCCTACCGCCACGTGCGTGGCCTCACTGGTCACTGAGTTAGTGGCACCACAAGGATTGAGCGGGTAAACAATCTGCGATGATGATGGGTGCACTAGTATGTCCTCTGCCATGGCGATATCAAGACTCAGCACCAAATGTGAGACTTGTTGACTTGCAGTGCAAGGCTGCATGATGTGCAGGATGCCCTGTCTGTGAAAAGGTGAGCAGTGAGGCCTGGGTGCACAGCGGCGGACAGATACCTCTAGGCGGAGGGAGTGGGTGGGGTGCAGCAGCCTGGATACACAACGGTGGCACATCGATTTAGGCGTACGCAGTCATATATACTCTACCATTGCTCCTTATTGCATTTTGAAAACGTTTTTTTCCCAATAGTGGGACAGTTTTTAGAGTAGGCCAAATGTCCGTCGCTCCCACATCTGTAGCTAAGTAGTTGAGTATTTCTTTTTTCATACTTTGTACCTTTAAATTTACCATCAAATATTGACAAACTTTCCTTTCGCTGTTTTTTTCAAGGAGGTAAGGTGTGTTGGGAGCATCGAAGCATGCAGACATGAGCGTGACATTCCTCTCACAGCTCGTGGCTGCCTTGCGTCACTTTGGGAATGTTGAGTTTTGAATGTGAGAAGGTTGGGTGGTAGATGTTAATGGGGGTTCAGTCATTCTTGCCATATACATTCTGCTTGCAAGACATGTTCTGAGGATTAAACCACATCAAGCAAATTACTGTCTCTGTCTTTTCATCCCAGCATACAGGACTTTTCTACAATTACTAATTCTGTACTATCTTTCAGATGTGGAGCTTGAGGCTGCAATATGTCCCTGCACGTGGTTGGAGACACACTGGTGACAGAAAGGTGAGCTGTGAAGATTTTCTCCAGTGTCACTCTCTTACTCTCTCACTCTTTCTCGCCCTCTCTCTCTATCTATCTCTCTCTCTCTTCCTCTCTCCTTTGATGGATACATGACGCACAATCTTATCTTGCTTTTTAACTAACAGGCTGTGATTCATGAATTGACGTCCCCCCGCCCCAACACCACCAGAGCTGAACGCACCTGGAACCTGCGATGATGCGTGGCCATCCTGACAATGCCTGAGAAGGTAGCTTCGGCACGTGGTGGACCCTCTTCGACACACACCAGTGGCGGAAGTGAGCAGAGAGGCTTGTTTGCACAGCGGCGGACAGTCGCCTCCGGGCAGTGGGAGTGGATGGGGTGCAGCAGCCTGGGTGTGCAGCGGCTGTCATACATCTCTGGGCAGTGGAAGTGTATGGGCCACAGTTGACTGGGGCCAAAATATCAAGAATGGCGATAACATTATTGCTGCTTTAGTGGCAAGAAACTGCCGCTAAAGCGGCGATAAGGGGCTTGATAATTTTCCCTTGAGAATTCCCATAGAAGCCCAGGTTCTGGTGTGCAGGACATCAAACCTGGGCTTCTATGGGAATTTACAAGGTCATATTATCAAGCCCCTTATCCCCCCTTTAGCGGCAGTTTCCTGCCGCTAAAGCAGCGATAATGTTATTGCCATTCTTGATAATATGGCCCTGGGTGCGCAGCGACTGTTAGACATCTCTGGGCAGTGGAAGTGGATGGGATGCAGCAGCTTGGGTTCTCAGAGGTGAAACAGAGCATTACGCTGTGCAGTTGTATGTACTCTGCAATTAAGAATTCTGTACTATCTTTCAGATGACTAAACTTGAGGGTGCACTATGTCCAGGTACATGGTTGGACATACACCTGTTGCAGAAAGGTGAGCTGCGAAGATTTCATCCAGTGTCAATACTCCATCTCCATCTCTTCCTTTCACACTTTCTCTCTTTCTCTGTCTCTTCCTCTCTTTCTCATTCTTTCTTTCTCTTGCTTCGTCTCTCTTTCTCTCTTCCTTTCTCTCACACTGTTTCTCACTCTTTTCCTCTCTATCACACTGTTTCTCTGGTCCTTGTATCTCACTCTTTCTTTCTTTCTCTCTCTCATTCTCTCTCTTTCTCTCTCTTTCTCTCTCACTCTTTCTCTCTCTCTTACTTTCTCTTACTCTTTCTCCCTCTCTCTTCCTCTCTCACTCTTCCTCTCTCTCTCTTTCTTTCTCTCACTCTTTTGCTCTCTCTCTTCTTCTCTCTCACTCTTTTTCTCTCTCTCTTCTTCTCTCCCACACTGTTTCTCTCTTTCTCTCTTCCTTGTATCTCTCTCTCTCTCGTTCTCTCTCTCTCACTCTTCCTCTCTCTCTCTCTTCCTCTCTCTCACTCTTTCTCCCTCTCTCTTCTTCTCTCTCACTTCCTTTCTCTCTTTTCACACGTGGTTTCTCTCTTTCTATCTTCCTTGCATTTCACTCCTCCTCTCTTTCTCTCTTTTTTTCTCTCCTATGCTGGACGCATGACACACCATCTTATCTTTTTGTCTTGCAGGCTGTGATTCTAAATTGTTGAGGGATGACACGCCATGGCTGTACATAGTTTTATTTGTTGTTGTTTTGTTTTAATAAAAATGTTTTAAACACATAGTTTTATTTGTTATTGTTTTGTTTTAATAAAATGTTTTATATGTAAATCCATACATGACTAAGATTCTTATTTGTCCACCCTCACAAGCATCTTTTTTATTATAATTGTGCAACATCAGCCGATTTTTTTAGGTTCCAGATTTCGAAACGTTCCTGTAACATTTGTTTGTGGGGAGTGGGAGTGAGGGGGGATGGCGGACAAGGAGCTGATGCTGGGGGATGTCGGAACAGTGTCGGGTGTCCTACCTGCATGATCGTTACCTCCATTGCATCTGTTCTCAGAGACTTGTGAGCCAGCGGTCTCGTAGATGAAGAGCTGCGAGCCGACTGGCTGGCTCATAGAGAGAGAGCCGCGGCCCGGCAGTTCGCAGAGAGAGACCTGTGGGCCAGCTCACAGATGAACACCTGCGGGCCAACATGTATAGGGAAAGGTGCAGGCCGTCAGCTTCCAAAGGGATTGCTTTGGAACAGTGATGTGGGGAGAGGGAGCATGAAGGGGTATCTCTCAGAGAGGGACCTGCAGTATATTTCCAGTCTTGGCTTCACAGATACAACTGTGGGCCCGAGAAGTTGCACCGGAAGAGCTGTAAGCCCACCAGTGGTTTGCAGAGGGAGACTTGTGGGCCCAAGAAGATGGATATGGGAAGAGGGTGTGTTATCTGCTGATGTGGGGAGGGACAGCATAAAATGGGTATCTCACACAGACAGAGCTCCGGTATGTTTTCAGAGTTGCCTTGGACAGATGCGAGCTGACGACTGAATCACAAAATGGCTTTTCAATGCTCATATAGTGTGGCTTCTCAACAGTTCAAACCCAGGCTCGCAGAGGGACAGCTGCGGGCCCTGGGCTCGACTCGCAGAGGGAGAACTATGGGCCGTCTGCTCCCAAAGGAACAGCAGGGAACTAGCTCACAGAGGTAGAGGCATAGCTGCATTCTAGCTCGCAAAGGTAGAGAGCTGCGAGCCGACGGGCTGGCTTCTAAAGGCATAGCTGCAAAGTGGTGTTGTTGGGCAGAGGGAGAGTGGAAGGGTTGTCTCGCACAGACAGAGGTCCGGTATATTAAATTGCCCCAGGATCTTTCGTTTATATTTTCACTCGATGCGAGGCACAAAATGTCTACTAACACTTCCTGGTTTAAAGTGTTAGCAGCCAATCAGAGGACACTTCCTTGTTTGAAGTCTTAGCAGCTAATCAGAGGCAAGCTTGTGCTCGGGAGTTAGACTCTGCCCATATATATATATATATATATATATATATATATATATATATATATATATATATATATACATATATATATATATATATATATATACATATATATATATATATATATATATATATATATATATATATATATATATATATATATATATATATATATATATATATATATATATATATATATATATATATATATATATATATCAAGGAAAAACTCGTCTCCAACCTCCAACGCTGCCAAGTTTCACACAGCCATGGACAAACGAAGAGAGGAACCCAGGAAATGGTGCCAAACAAGTGCGTTTATTTTTGCTCAGTCTCGCCCAGCATGCCCGCCATTACGCGTTTCGACAGTATCCACTGTCTTGATCACATGATGTGATCGCAAAGTTACATGGGAATTTATTTTCATTTTCATTGACACAAAAGGTGGACTACATAACGGCCACCATGTTCAAAAAAGTGCTTTCAAAAGGGTACATTGAAACAGATAAAGGGCTAAACCAACAGTCTCTTTTAGCCCTCCCTGTATAGAAAATATAACCCATAGTGGGTGAAAAAACAGAAGTATATACATATATGTGCAAAATTGCAAATAAATAAGTATGTACAAAAAACTTCATGACTATATACATATAAATATATAAATATGTAGATCATAAAATTCAGATGTTAAATCCTCAAAATTAATTTGAATTTCTATTTTCTGACCCTTCTAAAATCACAATTTAGAAAATATATCCCAAGTGGGATTTTTCAATAAAGTGTCAAGTGCTATATGTAAACATAATCTCATGTAAACATTGGCAATTTATATCAATAGATTCCCATAATGTAACAAGGAGCAGCCATCATTGCTAAAGTGCAAAAGAAGAATATTTAAAGTGAAAAGTGCAAACAAAAATTGTTCAAAATTGTTAAAAAAAAGGGAAGAGCCCCTCCATTTGGAATTTTTTAAACTGACAGATGTTAACACACAGTTCCATCCGGGAATACAAAACAGTTTCAATGATATGTTATTTATCTTTCAAGTTTGTACAGGGCAGTATTGTGTCATTACAAAACAGTACAATTAGTTCGGGTTTGGGTACAGCTACAGATAATATGAACTACAGACAGGTGTATAAGTCCTCACTGGCGTTAAGACCTCCAGGGGCACGACTGTTTAGTTCCAAAATGTACCGGGTCTCAAGGACCCTCAGTAGCCCATCCCTATTGCCCCCTCTCCTAAGGGGTGGCACACAGTCTATAACAAAATAGGTGAGGTGCTTGGGATCACTCCCATGCACCGCCTGAAAATGGCGTGCCACCGGGTAGGATTGCTCATTATTGGAGATTGCCCTCAGGTGCTGCAGTATTCTCCTGTGAACCGGATGCCGGGTACTCCCTACATACCTAAGTTCACAGGGGCACTGCAGCACATAAACGGCAAACTCCGTTTTGCAAGACAACTGTTTGGTTATTAGTACAGGTTCCTCTTTAAATGGGATGCTATAGCGAGTTGTGTTGCATCCATTTTTACAGGCCTTGCAGCTGGAACATTTTATAAAACCTTTCTTCAAATCCATAAAGGTTTTGGATACTGGAAGTTCCAAGTGATTCTTTACTAGCCTGTCCGACATAGAGGGGGATTTCCTGAAGGAAAACTCTGGTCTTTTGCCCACTGTCCCACCAATGACGGGGTCCCCCGTCACCAGGTTCCAGTTTCGGCTAAAGATTCGCCTAATCTCATTGTGTTGTTGGTTATATGTAACCACTACTCTTGAGCTATCTTTGGAAGTCACTTTTTGATCAGTATCACATTTTGATTTAGGTGCCAGGATCTGTGCCCTAGTCATATTGTTTGCACGCTCCATGGCCCTGGCGATGACTCTTGGTGAATACCCTCTAGCCAAGAAACGTGATCTGCTTCCTTCCATGGCTCTTAGGCATTCCCCGTCATCACTACAGATTCTTTTGATACGTAGCATCTCCCCGAAGGGGATGCTTTGTATTAAGTGATGCGGGTGTTGGCTTGCTGCGTGCAGAATGGTGTTACCCGCAGTTGGCTTCCTATATAACCGTGTGGCTAAACTTCCTTCATGTATATACACTTCTATGTCAAGAAAACAGAGCTGCGTTTTACTCATGGTGGAGGTGAATTCCAGATTAAGATCATTGCAATTCAATGCCTTCACAAATTCCTGGGCTTCAAGCATAGTACCCTGCCAGATAAAAAAGAGATTGTCTATGTATCTTAGATAGACCGGTACATGCCCCCTCATAATGGCCTGATGCTGTACCATGAGGACCTGTTCCTCCCACCAGCCCATGTGCAAGCACGCTAGGCTGGGAGAAAAACAGGCCCCCATAGCTACCCCTCTGACCTGCTGATACACTTGACTGTTGAACAAAAAATAATTTTGCTCCAGACAAATCTTGATCATAGCAGTTAACATGGAATTGTGAGCTGAAAAATTGATAGATCTCCTATTCAAAAAATAATTCACTGCCCTAATACCGTCTAGATGACGTATAGACGTATATAGGGATGTGACGTCTAAACTCATGAGTACACAGTCCTGATTCCAAACAACATTGCCCAATTTCCTGACAAAATCTGAAGAATCCTGTATGTAAGAATCCAAATTTTTAACACTGTCCTGTAAAAAATAATCAATATAAATTGACATCTTTTCAGTGGAACTGTTAATCGCTGAAATTATGGGTCTTCCGGGGGGGATTTCAGTGTTCTTGTGAACCTTTGGGAGCAGGTAAAAAGAAGGGATAACCGGGAATTCCTTTTTCAAAAATCCCAGCTCCTCTGTTATTAAATTGCTGCATTTCCATGCAATTAGTTTGGCCTTTTGGTCTTCCCATACCAACCTTACAGCTCCCAAATTGCTCCTTCTGTAACATGAATGGTCCTGTAATTGCTTCTCCGCTTCCTCAATATACATCTGGCGTGGCCACAGTACTATATTACCACCCTTATCTGCTTGGCGGACCAGAATGGTATTGTCTGATTCCAGCTTTTTCACAAGGGTGTTGAAACTCTGATTTTGATTGCTCAACACTCTCCGCCTTTTTTTAGTGGTGATATAAAGTTGTTTCAAGTCTTTTGTAATTAAATCTTGATACACATCAATATTATCATGTGGCATTATAGGGAGAAATACTGATTTTGGTTTAAATGGAGTAGCCCCAGAAGCCTGATCAACTCTTGACCTTACTAGAGGCAACATTGTTGAGGGATTAATTTCCTCCTGTAAATCCCATATCTCCTCAAAATCCTCTCTGTCCCCCGCTTCCAAGGTGACAGAGTCCATTTCAGTTGCTCCCAGTCTTTTCTTTCTCGCCGGTTGCATTCTAAAATATTTTTTCAACTTTAATTTCCTCACAAAGCGGAAAGCATCCATTCTTGTGTCTGCATAATTAAAATTGCACGGAGGGCAAAACGATAAACCTAGACTTAAAATATTGGTTTCTTTCTCAGTCAATTTTAAAGTGGTCAAATTCATTATTGTGTTGGGGCTGCTGCCTGTGTTTTTGCCGCTTTTTTGTTGTTGTTCCAGCGGTTTTTCTTTTGGCTGCTGTTTGTTTTGCCTTTTGTTGCACTTTCTCCTTTCGCCTCGCTTCCTGTTGGCCCTTTGGCGTTTTGACCGCCAGTCTGTCCTCTGGATCTCAATGTGTCTCGGCGATCCTGACACATACAGCTCATTTCCTGGGCCTTGGAGAGTGCTGTAAACCCCAACGGCATGCTTCTTTCCCCCTCATTATCGGATCCGCTGCCCACAGAACTTGCATCCGAAGAGGAAGGGATACTTGGAGCATTGTCAAGAGCGACCACCCGTGTTTTTCTAGCCCTCGCCTTGATGTTTTCATAGCGTTTGGCGTAGGTGAAGATCTGCCCATGTAAGTAATCCAAGCGGTCCCGCTCGAATTTGTAGGCTTTCCGTTTTTTTATAATATCTTCCTCCTTAGTTAGCCGGGTTTGCATTTCTGCTCGCATTTTATCCGTCGCTTCACTTCTTCCCATGCCTTCTATCTCCTCTTCCAATGTCTCAATCTGCGTTTGTAACTTGCAAGGATCAGATTCAGCATATTTTACCAGTATTTTCATCAGCTTTGCTGAAGATTCTAAGTTTGCCTCCGCCCATTCAGTGAGCATATCTGGATCGGGTGTCTCGTAACTAGGGGCTAAGCTGATTCGTAACCCTCTAGGAACCCGTCCCTCCTGCAGATACATAGTCAACGATTTGTTTTCCCACCATTTGGATTGTTCCTTTATTTTCAATTTTTCAAGTTTTCTGTACAAATCACGAACTGTCGGGTTTGTATTCACAACGGACATTGGCCGTGTAGAGTCAGTACCCCCCGCCGGGGGTTGTACAAATACGAGGCCAGCCGCCTCTTCTCTGCTCCGCAACACATCCGCGGACATGCTTCTGCTGTGGCTTGTATATATTAGAGCCGCACTTGTTACACTAGGACACGCGCTCACAAAGGCAAAATACTTTTTGCTAAATCGTGGACGCTGCCCTCGGACAATCTCACTTCGCCTACTTCGTCGGAATATCGCCGTGCAATTAGTCCTCTCGAAACCAAGCGCCGCGATTCCGGAAACCAAGGCAGGAATCTTCAGCGTCCGGGGGCTCTCGGCGGTTAACTTCAAGCCGAAGTTTTGTAAAGACAGTCCCGTAAAAGAAACTCTCTGCTTCCAGCCGCCAAACCACTTCAAAGGGGGAGGGGTTCCTCTCACACCAACGGAAGCCTCCAGGTGCAACACATCAAGGAAAAACTCGTCTCCAACCTCCAACGCTGCCAAGTTTCACACAGCCATGGACAAACGAAGAGAGGAACCCAGGAAATGGTGCCAAACAAGTGCGTTTATTTTTGCTCAGTCTCGCCCAGCATGCCCGCCATTACGCGTTTCGACAGTATCCACTGTCTTGATCACATGATGTGATCGCAAAGTTACATGGGAATTTATTTTCATTTTCATTGACACAAAAGGTGGACTACATAACGGCCACCATGTTCAAAAAAGTGCTTTCAAAAGGGTACATTGAAACAGATAAAGGGCTAAACCAACAGTCTCTTTTAGCCCTCCCTGTATAGAAAATATAACCCATAGTGGGTGAAAAAACAGAAGTATATACATATATGTGCAAAATTGCAAATAAATAAGTATGTACAAAAAACTTCATGACTATATACATATAAATATATAAATATGTAGATCATAAAATTCAGATGTTAAATCCTCAAAATTAATTTGAATTTCTATTTTCTGACCCTTCTAAAAATCACAATTTAGAGTGGAAGGGTTGTCTCGCACAGACAGAGGTCCGGTATATTAAATTGCCCCAGGATCTTTCGTTTATATTTTCACTCGATGCGAGGCACAAAATGTCTACTAACACTTCCTGGTTTAAAGTGTTAGCAGCCAATCAGAGGACACTTCCTTGTTTGAAGTCTTAGCAGCTAATCAGAGGCAAGCTTGTGCTCGGGAGTTAGACTCTGCCCATATATATATATATATATATATATGTATATGTATTTTTCCTTTAATATCTCAAAAACTACTGAACGGATTTACACCATTTCAACAAAAGCGCGCTTTCTGGCCAGGACCTTTCTCCCTGCTGAATTTGGCAAAATTCTGTTCAGCAGTCTGACCTGTAGCCTTGTCTAAAGCTTCCTATGGCAAATGCATTGAGAAAACACGTGTTGTGACCCGCCTTTTTTCTCAGCCCCCCTTGACCAATCACCCCCAAACTTTCAAGATAGGAGCTGATCAAAAAAGAGAAACTTTTTGGAAAATTTTGTAAAGATTCGTCAAACGACACCAAAGTTATAAGCACACGGAAGGCTCAAGGAGGGGGGCAGTGCAACCCCCCTCCCAACATGTGTGTAGTCCTGGGGCTGTGGGGACCCCAGCAAGCCCCCACAACCCCAGCGAGCTCCGCTATTATTATTTAAAAAAAGCCCTCCCAAACAAGTCCACCAAGGGGCCTCATTAAAATTAAATATAGGAACCCACGACCCCAGCGCAAATTGCGCCACTTTTTCTTTTTTTAAATGCTTTTTATTTTTGCCCTGGGGGTCCTTCTGGGACCCCCTGAGCAGGCCTAGGGGGTTAGGGTGTTTCTACCCTGTCCCTTTCTCTTGTTTTATACCTTTGTTTCTCGGTTTTCTAGTGACTCGCTTCTACTGAGCCACAAGATGGCTGCCAACACTTCCTGGTTTGGAGTGTTGGCAGCCAATCACAGTGAAGCTCGTGCTTGGGACTTAGGCTCCGCCCAGATATTCAAACTTTTATAGTTCAATTCTCTCAGCAACTACTGAACGGATGTACACCATTAAAAAAAAGTCGCTTTCTGATCCAAGCACTACCTTTTTGCCAAATTTCTGGTAATTCTGTTCAGTAGATTTGGCTGTAGCCTTGCACAAAGTTTCCTATGGGAAACTGAATTTTTAACTGTTTTTTTTTATTTTCTCAAAAACTACTGAACGGATTTACACCATTTAAAAAAAAGGTCGCTTTCTGAACCAAGCTCTACATTTTTGCCAAATTTGGGGTAATTCCGTTCAGCAATTCAGGTTGTAGCTTGTCACACAATTTCCTATGGAAATTAACATGGAGAAAACGCGTTTTGGGACCCCTCTTTTTTCTCAGCCCCCGCTTGACAAATCACCCCCAAACTTTTCTCTTAGGAGTACTCTCTCTTTGCAGATAGTGAAGGGTAGTTAACGCAGGCCTTTGCCCCCGTTGTAATCCGTCGTGCCTGCTTCTCTCTCCATTTGATTGATTGTTATCCAAGCATTTACTGTTTTAGAATTGGTTCTCTTTCGTTCATTCTCTATTTACAAACAAGCACAGAGTCGCAATACTCTGTTTAGTCTTTGCAGATAGTGAAAAATCGTTTAAAAAAACAAAAGGAATCGAGCAAAATCAGTAGGCCACTAATGGGATCTCTTTTTGACCTCGCTAAAATAGAAACATTAACAACAACCCCTCATGAAAAATACGAAACTAGTGAGATGAACTGAGCTCCACACCATGATGGCTGCAAGACAGCTCGGCTCCGCCACCCACCCCACCCAAAATAACGACAAACCCTATGCAAATATTATAAATATATACAACACACCAGCAAAGTAACAGGGTAAAACATTTTATTAAATAACTATTTACATAACTATTTTATACTTTTTGTTGCCCGATCCGGCTAGCTCAATCGATCGAGATGGAGACTCATGCACTCTGATCTCCTTGGCCTCAGTCAA
Organism: Lissotriton vulgaris; assembly: GCF_964263255.1. NCBI lineage: Eukaryota > Metazoa > Chordata > Amphibia > Caudata > Salamandridae > Lissotriton > Lissotriton vulgaris. The sequence continues at coordinate 887,651,536 of NC_141691.1, forward strand.
GCATCAATAGTAAGATTTTTATACATGAGTGTACGTTCATGGTTTTCGTCCCTGAGTTGCTTCGTTGTCACTGCCTTGCACAAATGGCATAAGTCCTGGATGTTGGGTGCCATAGTTCAGAGTTCTGAGCAGCGCTTGTAACACTGTCTGAAGCTTATTTGCACCTGCTGCAGCTTCACTATTCTCAAAGTAAGTGGGGGCCGTTTGTGGACCTGACTGCATTTGAAAACAATGTGATGCGGTGCCTCCCTAAACCGCTTGACGGAGGCCCCCGAGGGGAGGTGTGATGGCACAGACTCGGAGGGGGCGCTTGGCTCCGACCCCCTCCCCAAGTCTTGTTGCCCTGGTGTGGCCTGAGATTGCCCCCGACATAGGCGTCCGGCTCCCGGGGTAAAGCGGAACTTTTTGCTTTTTGGTTGACTATTCCATTCTGGACCTTGTCCCACAATCCGTTCGACCTGAAGACAAGTCCTGTGGTGCCCTAGTCCGACCATCACATATTCTTGCGCCAGGAAACGGCGTGGGATGCACTAGAAGGGAGAGGCGGCGTGAACGAGCCTCCCCCACCTCCCCAGGTGGAGGTTTTTCAGGTACACCCCAGCGCTTTACGCAACCAGCTGAGTTGCGCCCGCTCTTGTGGCTACAGCGTCTCGCCCACCATCCACTTGAATTGCGCCCACTCTTGCAGTGCAGCGATAGGCGGCTGCCACAGGACTCTCAAAATGGCGGCCGGCTCTTCGGATTTAGGCCTGGCCCACTAAAATGGCCCTGGGACACCTTGGAACTCGGACGCTTGACTGCTAGGGCATGGACCCCATTCCCAAAAGCGTCCCCTCAGCCTTGAAGATTCTTCAAAAGTCACCGGGGCCCCCGACTCCCGCAGACTTCCGGTGGTGAGCGACTGCCATGATTGCTCGCGGAATGGCCACGACGTAGCCACGGGGTGCTCTCATGCTGACGCCAGCTTCAATCTGAAACATCCAGAAACACTGTAGACTACCAATTCGATCAGTTCCGGTGGAGCCCCAACGTGACCCGGTAGAAAAGAACTTGCCCTCCCCTTTTTTGAGTGATGGTTCTTGTTGCCTGTCCCTTCTGTTGTCATTTTACAGAACTTTTTGGACTACTGAAAGGGGTTGTCTTCCGACCGCTGGTTGATGGAGACATTTTGACTATATTCTGGACCTACGTTGTCGCGTAATGCGTCATATGACGCATCGTGTTAGCGCACCCGGAAGTGCTCCGGTGCGCGAGGCGCAGCTTCCCAGAAGTGATCCAGAGCGCGGCGCGTAACGTAAGCATAACAGGTCATGTGACTGGTTAATAAAACTTTTCATTGGTTCATTTTACTTTTGTTATTCTAATGATGAAAGGCTTGGTCATATGACCTAAAAATAACGCTTTTCATTGCTTTCGAACATTTTTTTTTCCCAAATGATGAAAGCCCCACTTTGTTTTTTCTCACTCTGACTTGTAAAGCAAAGGACCCAGATGCATTTACAGTTTATCACTAACAATGTTCCAGGCTAATGTATTTTCCCGGGAAATTTACAACTGTCCTGCAAGTAAAATATTCCTTTTTCGAGAAAAAGGGCGTTTCTTGGTCCCATGATGGAACCTTTGAGCCAAAGAGGCTCGGCCTGCTGTCTTAGTCGCTGATAGGCATGAATATCAGATTCTTATTGATCACTTTATATTGCAAGAGTAGAAAACACAACAGCCCTTGACCATTTATCTTTACTGCGTTCCTGTGTATTATACCTTTTAACCGTCATGTAATTGGACTGCTTTATTTCACTTGCCTTTTACTGATTCGAAAACAGTGGCTATTATTCAAAACTTTACCAATGTAAGTACTACTACCATGTTTTGTTTTAAAAACCTTTATTGTGAAAATGTCAGTATACAAATACGGGCCTATAACCACGTGGGCCGGCCACGGAGCAAACTGGAATCGTATATGATGAGGGGACATTTACACTGTAGAAGAACGTTACGGGCGGGCCATTAGGTTGCAAGAACTAAGGTGTCTAACAGTTGCGGAATCGATGGACGTACATTTTATAATTAAAATACGACAAGCCAGTTACAATAAAATTATCTAGATATACATTTGCGGGCAAGTACCATGGGTGACGTTAATTCGAACTTTCAATAGTACAGTAATCAATAACACATCAGAACTTAATGTCAATAGGGATGTCGAAATGTTCAATCAATTCTCGTCCCCGCCCGCCATGTGCTTCAAAACTGCATACGTATCTCGTGATATCAAGGTTGGGCAACCAGTACACAACAAGAAGTTACGAGTCCCATTTATACCGGCGCCATTTTGGGCGAGGCCGAGCAGGTCCAGGATATAGTCAAAATCCATCGACTATGATAATGTTCATAAGCTCTATTGATTAGACTAACACTCCTCTCTCCACATGAAATTAATTTGCCGCAAGTTAAACATGTCATTTTCATTTGTCCAAAGTTCTTCTGAAGATTTAGAACCGTTTCCCTTGCCTCTGATGCTGTCACTGCCACTTCATTGGTGGATGTACTGGCAGGTCGGGGGTTATCCACCAAATCTCGAATTTGGGCAGCACTATAATTAATCGGGTGCCACCTCTCCATATGACGATGCATGGTATAATTACCATAACTATATTTTTTTCGGTTCCTCTGGAGAGTACATCGTGGCAGATGAGGCAGGTAACGTACCGGGCATTTACCTTTTTTGCATGTGGAGGAAAGGAAAAAAATTCGAGCGTCCGAGTTCCAAGGTGTCCCAGGGCCATTTTAGTGGACCAGGCCCAAATCCAAAGAACAGGCCGCCATTTTGGGAGTCCTGTTGCAGCCGCCTATCGCTGTAGCAGCAAGAGCGGGCGAAACTCAGCTAGACGGCGCCCCACTGCAGATGAAGTGCCTCCACCTGGAGAGGCGGGAGAGGCTCATTTGCGCCGCCTCCCCCCCCTGCAGCATTGTAGGATGGCCACACCAGTACGGCAACTTGCTGGACACCACCTCGGTGCCATCCAGATCTCGGCGCGTTGTGCTGCCTTCGGCCTACTGTAGCCGCAAGTGCGGACGCAACTCAGCTGGATAGCGAGTGAAACACCAAGGGGCGCCCCACTGCAGCCGAGGAGCCTCCATCTTGGGGGCGAGGCACCGCATCACATTGCTTTCCAATGCAGTCAGATCCTCAAACAGCCCCCACTTACTGACGCCACCTCACAGGCCAACAGGGCACCCCACGGCGACTTTCGGCGCAGCATTGTAGAATGGCCACACCAGTGCGGCAACTTGCTGGACACCACCTCGGTGCCATCCGGATCTCGACGCATTGTGCTGCCTTCGGCCTATTTGCACATCGGTCCGCTACTGACGCCGCCTCACGGGCCAACGGATTTTTTTGGCTTTTTATAGCCCAAAGCCGCATAACAGGTCATGTGATTTGTTTTTAAAACGTTTCATTGGTTCATTTTACTTTTGGTTTCCTAATGATGGAAGGCTTGATCATATGACCTAAAAATAACACTTTTCATTGGATTAAAACATTTTTTTTTCCCAAACGATGAATGCCCCACCTTTCTTTTTCTCACTCGGCAATCCAAAAAGGTTCTGTTAGATGACAACAGAGGGGACAGGCAACAAGAACCATCACTCAAAAAAGGGGAGGGCAAGTTCTTCCCTACCGGGTCACGTTGGGGCTTCACCGGAACTCATCGAATTGATAGTCTACAGTGTTTCTAGATGTTTCAGACTGAAGCTGGCGTCAGCATGAGAGCACCACCATCTCGTAGCTCCGTCGTGGCCATTCCGCAAGCAAGCATGACAGCCGCTCCGCACCGGAAGCCTGCGGGAGTCGGGGGCCCCCAAGACTTTTGTAGAATCTTCAAGGCTGAGGGGACGCTTTCGAGAATGGGGCCCAAGCCCTAGCAGACAAGCGTCCGAGTTCCAAGGTGTCCCAGGGCCATTTTAGTGGACCAGGCCCAAATCCGAAGAGCCTGCCGCCATTTTGAGAGTCCTGTGGCAGCCGCCTATTGCTGCACCGCAAGAGTGGGCGCAACTCAGCAGAATGGCGGATTTTGGCACAGTGTACCAAAAGCGGGCGGAATGGCAACTGAAACGGTAAAGGGGCGCCCCACTACAGCAGACGAGCCTCCACCTGGGGAGGCCCGTTCACGCCGCCTCCCCTCCCCGGGGCGCCCCACGCCGTTTTTCGGAGCAGCATTGTAGGATACCAAAACCAGTGCGGCAACTTACTGGACATCACCTGGATGCCATCCACATCTCAGCGCGTTCTGCTGCCTTGGGACTATTCGCACAACAGACCGCTACTGACGAGGCCTCCCTCCCCCCCTCCCGGGGCGCCCCACGCCGTTTTTCGGAGCAGCATTGTAGGATACCAAAAACCAATGCAGCACCCAGGTGACATCACCTGGGTGCCCTCCAGAACTCAGCACATTGTGCTGCCTTGGGACTATTCGCACAAAAGACAGCTACTGACCATTGTTGCTTCTTTTTTCAAAAAATGTTTTAAATGTGTTTACTGTTTTTGTTGTGTTGTATATATTTATAAGTTATTAAAGTTTTATAATCCTACTACTTTGTTGGAGTGCTATATATTTTTAATGTGACACATAATTGTAAAAACTTTGATGTACAAAATGGCATCCCTGGAATCTTCCGCTTCAGGCTCGGTCCCACACACCCTCACAGTGAGAATCCCCTCCCCAATCACAATACAGGATGGTTATCAGATAGTAGGAACGCATGTGCTGTGACGGATCTCATGAGGTGGGGGCCTTGATCTACTGTAACTCCTTTGAACAGGGGTGATTCTTTAAAGTTGGGGCCATAAACTACATCCGCACGGCTCGGTGATAGCCTAGGACCGGCCTGGACAATCGGACACAGAGGAAGAGGAGTGTCAGAGGGTGCGGTAGTGAATAGGGTGAAAGGGTGGTGTCGGGCGGGCACAGGATGTGATTCTCAGGAAAGAACAGCGCAGATGGGGGGAGGTTTATGGCCCATGCATGAGAGAGAGAGAGCGGGGGTGACCAGTGCGTGGGGGAGATGCTTGCGAGGGTGGGGAGCCATGCTGAGGATCGGCGAGGTGCAGAGAGTGGGTCTGGTCAAGGCATCTAAAATGGCTGCCGTGCACGACAAAATTGTGGCATTGGAAAAAAGGCAAGATGGCGCAGACAATGTTTATCAATATGGATTAATTTATAACAATTTTTTTTAACAAAATATTTACTCGCAGTGACAAAATGGCGGTAAACACTTCCTGATTTCCAATGCCACACTTTTGTCGTGCACGGCAGCCATTTTAGATGCCTTGACCAGACCCACTCTCTGCACGCCGCCGATCCTCAGCATGGCTCCCCACCCTCGCAAGCATCTCCCCCACGCACTGGTCACCCCCGCTCTCTGTCTTATGCATGGGCCATAAACCTCCCCCCATCTGCGCTGCTCTTCCCTGAGAATCACACCCTGTGCCCGCCCGACACCTCCCTTTCACCTTTTTCATTACCACACCCTCTGACACTCCTCTTCCTCTGTGTCTGATTGTCCAAGCCGGTCCCAGGCTATCACCTAGCCCTGCGGATGTAGTTTATGGCCTCAACTGTAAAGAATCACCCCTCTTCAAAGGAGTTACAGTAGATCAAGGCCCCCACCCGATGAGATCCGTCACACCACACGCATTCCTACTACCTGATAACGATCCTGTATTGTGATTGGGGAGGGGATTCTCACTGTGAGGGTGTGTGGGACCGAGCCTGAAGCGGAAGATTCCAGGGATGCCTTTTTGTCTTCACAATTATGTGTCACATTAAAAATATATAGCACTCCAACAAAGTAGTAGGATTATAACACTTTAATAACTTATAAATATATACAACGCACCATAAACAGTAAAAATGTTTAAAAAAATTTTTTAAACAGAAGTAACAATGGTCAGTAGCGGTCTGTTGTGCGAATAGTCCGAAGGCAGCACAACGCGCTGAGATCTGGACGGCACCCAGGTGATGTCCTTTACTTGCCGCACTGGTTTTGGCATCCTACAATGCTGCTCCGAAAAACGGCGTGGGGCGCCCCGGGGGGGGGGGGGAGGCGGCGTGAACGGGCCTCCCCAGGTGGAGGCTCGTCTGCTGTAGTGGGGCACCCCTTTAGCATTTCACTTGCCATTCAGCTGTTTTCCGCCCGCTTTTGCTGCACTGTGCCTCGTCAGTAGCGGTCTGTTGTGCGAATAGTCCGAAGGCAGCACAACGCGCTGAGATCTGGAGGGCACCCAGGTGATGTCCTTTACTTGCCGCACTGGTCTTGGCATCCTACAATGCTGCGCCGAAAAACGGCGTGGGGCGCCCCGGGGGGGGGGTGTGGGGGGGGGGTCGGCGTGAATGGGCCTCCCAGGTGGAGGCTCGTCTGCTGTAGTGGGGCGCCCCTTTACCGTTTCAGTTGCCATTCCGCCCGCTTTTGCTACACTGTGCCTCATCCGCCATTCAGCTGTTTACCGCCCGCTCTTGCGGCTACAGCGTCTCGCTCACCATCTAGTTGAATTGCGCCCACTCTTGCGGTGCAGCGATAGGCGGCTGCCACAGGACTCTTAAAATGGCGGCCGGCTCTTCGGATTTGGGCCTGGTCCACTAAAATGGCCCTGGGACACCTTGGAACTCGGACGCTTGTCTGCTAGGGCTTGGGCCCCATTCTCGAAAGCGTCCCCTCAGCCTTGAAGATTCTACAAAAGTCTTGGGGGCCCCTGACTCCCGCAGGCTTCCGGTGGGGAGCGGCTGCCATGATTGCTTGCGGAATGGCCACGACGGAGCTACGAGATGGTGGTGCTCTCATGCTGACGCCAGCTACAGTCTGAAAAATCCAGAAACACTGTAGACTATCAATTCGATGAGTTCCGGTGGAGCCCCAACGTGACCCGGTAGGGAAGAACTTGCCCTCCCCTTTTTTGAGTGATGGTTCTTGTTGTCTGTCCCCTCTGTTGTCATCTAACGGAACCTTTTTGGATTGCCGAGTGAGAAAAAAAAAGGGTGGGCTTTCATCGTTTGGGAAAAAAAATGTTTTAATCCAATGAAAAGTGTAATTTTTAGGTCATATGATCAAGCATTTCATCATTAGGAAACCAAAAGTAAAATGAACCAATGAAAAGTTTTATAAACAAGTCACATGACCTGTTATGCGGCTTTGGGCTATAAAAAGCCTACAAAATCCGTTGGCCTGTGAGGCGGCATCAGTAGCGGACCGATGTGCGAATAGGCCAAAGGCAGCACAACGCGCCGAGATCCGGATGGCACCGAGGTGGTGTCCAGCAAGTTGGCCCACTGGTGTGGCCATCCTACAATGCTGCGCTGAAAGACGGCGTGTCCAGCTGAGTTGCGGTTACTTTTGCTGCTACAGTACGCCGAAGGCAGCACAACGCTTCAAGATCCGGATGGCACCGAGGTGGTGTCCAGCAAGTTTCACTGGTGTGGCCATCCTACAATGCTGCGCCGAAAGACGGCGTGGGGTGCCCGGGGGGGGGGAGAGGCGGCGTAAACGAACCTCTTCCGCCTCCCCAGGTGAAGGCACCTCATCTGCAGTGGGGCGCCCCTTATCTTTTCACTCGCAGTCCAGCTGAGTTGCGGTCACTCTTGCTGCTACAGTACGCCGAAGGCAGCACAGCGCGCCAAGATCGGGATGGCACCGAGGTGGTGTCCAGCAAGTTTCACTGGTGTGGCCATCCTACAATGCTGCGCCGAAAGACGGCGTGGGGTGCCTGGGGGGGGGGGTGGAGGCTGCGAAAACGGGCCTCTCCCTCCTTCCCAGGTGGAGGCACCTCATCTGCAGTGGGGCGCCTCTTAGCGTTTCACTCGCCTTCCAGTTAAGTTCCCTCCCGCTTTTGCGGTACAGTGACTCACCCGCCATCTAGCTGAATTGCGGCTACTCTTGTGGTGCAGCGATAGCCGGCTGCAACAGGACTCTTAAAATGGTGGCCAGCTCTTTGGATTTAGGCCTGGTCCACTAAAATGGCTCTGGGACACCTTGGAACTTGGACGCTTGCCTGCTAGGGCATGGGCCCCATTCACGAAAGCGTCCCCTCTTTTGACTGATTGTTCTTGTTGCCTATTTCTTCTGTTGTCATTTAACGGAACCTTTTTGGACTGCCGAAAAGGGTTCTGGTCCGACCGCTGGTTGGTGGAGACATTTTGACTATATCCTGGACCTGCCCGGCCTCGCCCAAAATGGCGCCGGTATAAATGGGACTCGTCACTCCTTGTTGTGTACTTGTTGCCCAACCTTGATATCACGAGATACATATGCAGTTTTGAAGCACATGGCGGGCGGGGACGAGAATTGATTGAACATTTTGACATCCCTATTGATATTAAGTTCTGATGTGTTATTGATTACTGTACTATTGAAAGTTCGAATTAACGTCACCCATGGTACTTGCCCGCAAATGTATATCTAGATAATTTTATTGTAATTGGCCCTGTCATACTTTAATTATAAAATGTACGTCCACCGATTCCGCAAATGTTAGACACCTTAGTTCTTGCAACCTAATGGGTCGCCCGTTACGTTCTTCTACAGTTTAATTGTTCCCTCATCATATACGATTCCAGTTTGCTCCGTGGCCGGCCCACGTGGTTATAGGCCCGTATTTGTATACTGACATTTTCACAATAAAAGTTTTTAAAACAAAACTTGGTAGTAGTACGTACATTGGTAAAGTTTTGAATAATAGCCACTGTTTTCGAATCAGTAAAAGGCAAGTGAAATAAAGCAGTCCAATTACATGACGGTTAAAAGGTATAATACGCAGGAACGCAGTAAAGATAAATGGTCAAGGGATGTTGTGTTTTCTACTCCTGCAACATAAAGTGATCGATTAATCTGATATTCATGCCTATCAGCGACTAAGACAGCAGGCCGAGCCTCTTTTCCTTAACGGCTCCCTCATGGGATGAAGAAACGCCCTTTTTCTCGAAATAGGAATATTTTACTTGCAGGACAGTTGTAAATTTCCCGGGAAAATACATTAGCCTGGAACATTGTTAGTGATAAACCGTAAATGGAAAGGGGCGACCACTCGGTCCCCCCGAACGTATGGCAGAGTGCCTCGATCCCCCCGGGAAGCCATTTTTGGGCGGGAGGCGCGTCTCGGCTGGTATGCCCGAAGCGGCGTAGCCGGGGCGCGCTTTTTCCCGCCCTTGAGTGGGCTGGCCTAGACACGGACGCCGCCGGCCACGCCCTCGGGGCAGGCAGGGGCGGGTTTACGCCCGCCCTGAAGATGGATAAAAAGAGACGCAAGACCAGAAGACATCCTCTTGTTCCTGTGCTCTGAAGCTGCACCTCCCCGCTGCATGTGAGCTCGAGACGGAACGAAGAGCCAATTTTGAGCGTTTTAATCGTTCTTGTTTGTTTTTCAGTTACTTTGTTGGAGAATGCCGAAGAAGGTTGGAAAGCGCATGAATACCGACCAGATGCTGCGTGTTCTCATGAAGGAGATGTCCGAGCTAAAGAAGCGGGTGGACAAGAATGAGGAAAGGGGTCCAAAACGTCCTTTGGCGGGAGCAGCCCCGGGAGGGAAAAACAAGAGGCCCAGGAGGGGGGCAGCGGGAGAGGAGATCCCCGGTCCCAGTGCTCCGCTCGAGGCTCCAACTCCCGTGCCAGAGGAGGTGAATCCGATCACCCCCGTGTCCGAGGATGATATGCCGCCCGAGTTGGCAGCACAATTGGCAGCGTGGTTGGGAAAAGGTAACGAGGGCGCCACGGCTGTCGAAGCGCAGGCGCTGATAAAGCAATTGCGTGAGAAACGGGAAGCAGCCAAGGTGCCCGTGCCGGCTGCGGTGGGGGACAAGACACCAGGGACGGTTGCGACCACAGAAGCAGCGTCAGGTGCAGGTAAGCGGCCATTGCCGATCGCGAGGGATGAGTCAACACCCTCTCGGAGAGAAAAGTTGGGGCAACATGTTCCTTTGGCAATTAAGGAAAGGATTTGGGCGGGGGAATATGTGAACATTTTTTCATTGCTTGTTGATCATTATGAGGTGGAGCATGTAAAGAGTCAGAAGGATCTCATGCATCCGAGTGTTTGGCGCGCAAAAATGGCCGCCTTTAAAGTGAATGAGAATATCGCCAATTGGGGCAATGCCTGGGGAATCTTTACATCAATCCTGGGGGAACGTAGGCCTGAGTTGCTTTCCGAGTTCCCAATCTACCAATCACGAATCATGGGGTACTCGACATCGCACCAGGGTAATCATTGGTTTTGTTACGATAATATGTTCAGAAAGGAAAAGGAGCATAATAAAAGTTTAACCTGGGATTGTTATGATGCCTTGACCTGGGATAAAATGAAAGAGTCAGGAATGTTAAAAATGCCGTTGGTGGGAAGTAATGTGGGTGAATCCTCCCGGCAATATGCGGGGACGCCCTTTCGATCAGGTTCGGGGGCCGACGATCACTCGAAACCTACCGGCAATACCGGAAGGAAGGGTTTCTGTTTTAATTTCAACAGAGGTAAATGTACTAGACCCCAGGGATCGTGTAAATTCAAACATGAATGTAGTGGTTGTGGGTCGTCCCATCCTGAGGCCTCGTGCAGAGCCAGAACGGGTGATAACGGGGGGAGAGGAGGTGCCAAACAGGTCTAATATAGTCCGAGGGGCGCCTTTACCCACTCCCATTGATACCCTGGCAATGATCCCTTGGCTCAGTGATTACCCGGATCGTACTTCTGCTGGGGTGCTGCGAAACGGTTTTTCGTATGGTTTCCGCATCCCGGTAGGGGACTTTCAGGGTGTGGATAAGTGTAAAAACCAACTTTCCGTCCTGCAGCATACAACCGTAGTACAGGATAAGATCCGGAAAGAGGTGACTCGAGGTCGGGTCGCTGGCCCGTTTAGTGTACCCCCGGTCCAGAATTTTGTGTGTTCTCCCTTAGGGGTAGTCCCCAAGAAAGACCCTGGAGAGTTCCGACTAATTCATAATTTATCAGCTCCACGAGGTCTTTCCGTAAATGAGGCAATCGATCCAGAAGTGTGTTCGGTGCGGTACGCATCCTTCGATGAGGCCGTAGCCATTTTGAATCGCCTGGGGCCCGGGGCGCTGATGGCGAAGTCAGATATCGAGTCAGCATTCCGATTGCTCCCGGTACACCCAGACGACCAGCGTCTCCTAGGTTTCATGTTTCAGGGTTGTTATTACATGGATAGGTGTATGCCAATGGGGTGTTCCATATCCTGTGCTTATTTCGAGAAATTCAGTAGTTTTCTACAATGGGTCTTCACAAAGAAAACGGGTTTCCAAGATGTAATGCACTACCTTGATGATTTCTTGTTTCTTGGGGCAGCCGGGGGTATTGAATGTGGCCGGGCCTTGGCCGAATTTTGTGTGTTGATGAAACAGTTAGGTGTGCCATTGGCGCCGGGTAAAACAGTGGGTCCTACGACTTGCCTCGAGTTTCTGGGGATCGAGTTGGACTCCATTGAGGGGTGTTTCCGTTTGCCAGCCGAGAAAGTGTTGAAGTTCAGGGCTGCGCTGCAACTGTGTATAAATGCATCAAAAGTTACGCTGCAACAATTACAGCAGGTGGTGGGACAGTTGAATTTTGCCTTGAGGGTAATACCAATGGCCCGCCCTTTTTTCCCGTTCAATTGCCCAAGCGATGGTCGGCCTTAAAGAAGGCCATCATCGCACGAGACTATCGGCCGAGATCCGCCAGGACATGCGTATTTGGTTAGCATTCTTGGCGGATTTCAATGGTAGAATCGTCTGGAATAAACCAGCCGTGTCTTCTGAGGAGCTGGGGCTATGGACAGATTCGGCGGGAAGCATAGGTTTTGGCGCCATCTTCGGCACAAAATGGTCGGCACAAAGATGGCCGACATGGTGGCATGAGAATGGTCTGACGAGTAATATTGCTTTCCTCGAACTGTTTCCCATCTTGGTTTGCTTTGAGAACATGGCCCGATGGGTTCAAAAATCACTCTGTCATATTTTGGTCTGACAATATGACCGTGGTCGAGTGCATCAATAGTCAGGCAGCACGTTGTAAACTGATCTTAAGACTGCTTAAAGAAATTGTTTTACTATGTATGCAATTGAACGTGCTATTCAGAGCAAAACACGTTCCAGGGGTGATGAATCAGGCAGCTGACGCACTGTCTCGTTTTCAAATGCAGGCTTTTGCGGGTTTCCTTCCCTCAGCGGACCCGGAGCCGGCACCCTTTACCGAAGCTCTCTGGTCTCTCGGTGCCCCGAACTTCGTCACCTCGTGGGAGAGAGTCTAGCACCAAGGACGAGGAAGGCATATGAAGGGGCGTTTCGGGCCTATTTAGCCTTTTTGGGAAGTGATAGAGAGCAACTTTGGGGTCACGAGGAATGGGTGGTGAATTTCCTGATGTCCTTACGTAGGGCTGGGAAATCGGTGGCTACGGCCCAGAGGCATCGTGCTGCCATTTCCTTTGTTGCCAGAGCACACGCTATCCAGGACCCAACAGCGTCTTTCGTTGTACAGAAAGCGCTGCGTGGGTGGCAACGCCTTGAGGGTCGCAGAGTAGATGAAAGGCGCCCAATAGGTTTGGATAGATTGTCCCAGTTGTTGGCTACACTTCCTGCCACATGTTCATCTCAGTTTGAGGCGGTGCTGTTCCGAGCCGCGTTTACGCTAGCATTTCACGGTGCAATGCGGGTAAGTGAACTAGTTGCAAGGAACAAACTGGATGTGGCGGGGGGTTTGTGCCAGGAACACGTTCAGATCAGGGGAGAAACAATGACTGTCTCCTTTGTAAGGTCTAAGACTGACCAAGATGGGATGGGTGACTGCGTCATCATACGCAGGATTCCCGGGTCCTCCATATGTCCGGTAAAGTGTTTAGAGGATTACCTAGCACGAAGGGTGGCATCATGGGGGGGGACTTTGTTAAGACACGCGGACGCCACCCCACTGACGAAATTTCAGTTTCAGCGGGTGCTTGCGATGTCAATTGCCGCTGCGGGCTTGAACCCGGGCGAATTTGGGACCCATTCCTTTCGGATAGGGGCTGCTACGGAAGCTACAGCCAGGGGTCTTAATGTTGAGCAAGTGAAACGAATGGGGCGTTGGTCCTCCAATTGTTATAAAAGATATGTGCGGTTGCACATGTTGTGAAGCTGTAATTATGTACTCTGTACTCACGCTTCTTGTTTTTGTTTGGTTTCAGTTACGCAAGCCTACGAGGCGGGGCGGACTATGCAGTCGACCCTACACCGGGCCAGCGGTCAGACATCACCGGCTGTGAAAAAGGAGGTGTGGGTCGTGGGCCACTCATACGTGAGGCGTGCCGCAGACGTATTCAAAGCAGGTGACATGATTCACGTAGCTGGGGAATACGGGTACAGGATGTCCTTCTACGGAAGGGGCGGTCTCTGTATTGACCAGTTTCAAACATTTTTTGAGGGTTTGTTAGGGCGGACAAGGTCACCGCCGTCTATAGTTATAGTGCATGTTGGGGGCAATGATTTGGTCACCATCGGTAGACGACTACTCCTGGAGGCAATGCTTTCCACTGTAAGTTGGTTGGCGAGGAGAGTTCCGGGGTGCACGATTGCATGGTCCCATTTGATTCCACGAAAGGTGTGGCGGGGGGCTATCTCTATACCTGCTTTGAATCACTCTGTTAGAAAGCTTAACAATAAAGTGAGTAGGTTGTTCCGTTCCAGGACATTGCATTCTATTTCTCATAGCTGTATTAATGATGACAGGATGTATTCGGGGGATGGTGTGCATTTGTCTTGGGTGGGGAATGAGTTGTTCTTAGGAGACTTCTTAGCATGGTTAAAATCTTTGAAACATGACCTTTAGGTAGGAGTTTTGTGGGGGGTCCGGATAGCCGGTCAACTATCCGGCCTGTGGCGGTAAGGTCATGATCGGTGAGCACTAATTGGAAGATCCCTATGAGTGGGCGTCACCCAACACGGATGGGAGCGCTCGGGGGAGGTGGCCTTTGGCCCCTCAACGGGGAGGCGGTCCCTTCTAAGGATGGGTCGCCGAAAGAAGAGGAAAGGCGGTCAAGGCCCCTTCCTGTGTAGGAGGGGTTACAGCCCCCTCCTGGGGAATTTCCCGGGGCCAGTGACATCTGCGACGGCAGATGCGGTAAGTTGTGTGGGGTTGGGGGGAGGTCTACGATACCTTCTAGATACCTCACACGAGTCTTCGAACGACCTTTAACTGGCGTCGAGTTGATAAGTGCCCCCGTCAAGACAAGCGAAATTGTAGTAGTTGCACGTGAGTACGCCTCAGTGCTGTCGCCCCTCCCAAGTGGGGGGGGTATGTCTGGTTAGGGATCTTGACACCGGTTACGACCTTGCCGTTGGCCCTTAAACGTTAGGATGTACAATTTCAATATTTCAAGTAAATGTTTTGTAGGATGTTAGATCGGCTAGGAGAACCTCTGTATTAGAGAATCTGTTAAGGTTAGCCAAACATCGCAGTGTGGTATGAAATTGTACATTAATGTTTAAATGTTTTAATTTTTTGTTTTAATAAATACGGCCGGGAGGGTCACTCCCTCCCACTTCCAAAAACTTCAAGAACTGTTTCCGGTTTCCCTCATTTGGGGATTGTGTTGAGAGGGGGTGGCGGGTATCTCGGCCATATGGAAAGGGGCGACCACTCGGTCCCCCCGAACGTATGGCAGAGTGCCTCAATCCCCCCGGGAAGTCATTTTTGGGCGGGAGGCGCGTCTCGGCTGGTATGCCCGAAGCGGCGTAGCCGGGGCACGCTTTTTCCCGCCCTTGAGTGGGCTGGCCTAGACACGGACGCCGCCGGCCACGCCCTCGGGGCAGGCAGGGGCGGGTTTACGCCCGCCCTGAAGATGGATAAAAAGAGACGCAAGACCAGAAGACATCCTCTTGTTCCTGTGCTCTGAAGCTGCACCTCCCCGCTGCACGTGAGCTCGAGACGGAACGAAGAGCCAATTTTGACCCACCCACCAGCCCCTGAGGACAGCTAGTTGTTTTAATAAAGTTGATCAGTTATTCTTTTCGTTTTCAGGTTGTTTTGGTGTTATGTTGATATTTAATGTGTAATAAAGATTGGTATAATGTTACAAATTGGTGATTAAAGAATGTCGGATTTAAGGTCCATTTAGACACAGGTTTTTCGGTCATAGTGGCCAATGTAGTTTCGTTTAGTTAGCATTTGTCGTATTTATTTCGGTCAGGCGGTAGGCGGTAAGGTCATGATCGGTGAGCACTAATTGGAAGATCCCTATGAGTGGGCGTCACCCAACACGGATGGGAGCGCTCGGGGGAGGTGGCCTTTGGCCCCTCAACGGGGAGGCGGTCCCTTCTAAGGATGGGTCGCCGAAAGAAGAGGAAAGGCGGTCAAGGCCCCTTCCTGTGTAGGAGGGGTTACAGCCCCCTCCTGGGGAATTTCCCGGGGCCAGTGACATCTGCGACGGCAGATGCGGTAAGTTGTGTGGGGTTGGGGGGAGGTCTACGATACCTTCTAGATACCTCACACGAGTCTTCGAACGACCTTTAACTGGCGTCGAGTTGATAAGTGCCCCCGTCAAGACAAGGGAAATTGTAGTAGTTGCACGTGAGTACGCCTCAGTGCTGTCGCCCCTCCCAAGTGGGGGGGGTATGTCTGGTTAGGGATCTTGACACCGGTTACGACCTTGCCGTTGGCCCTTAAACGTTAGGATGTACAATTTCAATATTTCAAGTAAATGTTTTGTAGGATGTTAGATCGGCTAGGAGAACCTCTGTATTAGAGAATCTGTTAAGGTT
Source organism: Lissotriton vulgaris (assembly GCF_964263255.1). Classification (NCBI taxonomy): domain Eukaryota; kingdom Metazoa; phylum Chordata; class Amphibia; order Caudata; family Salamandridae; genus Lissotriton; species Lissotriton vulgaris. The sequence continues at coordinate 887,667,304 of NC_141691.1, forward strand.
AGCCAAACATCGCAGTGTGGTATGAAATTGTACATTAATGTTTAAATGTTTTAATTTTTTGTTTTAATAAATACGGCCGGGAGGGTCACTCCCTCCCACTTCCAAAAACTTCAAGAACTGTTTCCGGTTTCCCTCATTTGGGGATTGTGTTGAGAGGGGGTGGCGGGTATCTCGGCCATATGCATCTGGGTCCTTTGCTTTACAAGTCAGAGTGAGAAAAAAAAAGGTGGGGCTTTCATCATTTGGGAAAAAAAATGTTCTAAACCAATGAAAAGTGTTATTTTTAGGTCATATGACCAAGCCTTCCATCATTAGGAAACCAAAAGTAAAATGAACCAATGAAAAGTTTTATAAACTAGTCACATGACCTGTTATGCTTACGTTACGCGCTGCGCGCCGCGCTCTGGATCGTTTCCGGGAAGCTGCGCCTTGCGCACCGGAGCACTTCCGGGTGCGCTAACGCGGCGCGTCATATGATGCATTACGCGACAACGCAGGTCCAGAATATAGTCAAAATGTCTCCACCAACCAGCGGTCGGAACACAACCCCTTTCAGCAGTCCAAAAAGTTCTGTTAAATTACAAGAGAAGGGACAGGCAACAAGAACAATCAGTCAAAGAGGGGAGGGCAAGTTCTTCTCTACCGGGTCACGTTGGGGCTCCACCGGAACTGATCAAATTGGTAGTCTACAGTGTTTCTGGATGTTTCAGATTGAAGCTGTTGTCAGCATGAGAGCACCCCGTGGCTACGTCGTGGCCATTCCGCGAGCAATCATGGCAGTCGCTCGCCACCGGAAGTCTGCGGGAGTCGGGGGCCCCGGTGACTTTTGTAAAATCTTCAAGGCTGAGGGGACGCTTTTGGGAATGGGGTCCATGCCCTAGCAGTCAAGCGTCCGAGTTCCAAGGTGTCCCAGGGCCATTTTAGTGGACTAGGCCTAAATCCGAAGAGCCGGACGCCATTTTGAGAGTCCTGTTGCAGCCGCCTATCGCTGCACCGCAAGAGTGGGCGCAATTCAAGTGGATGGTGGGCGAGACGCTGTAGCCGCAAGAGCGGACGCAACTCAGCTGGTTGCGTGAAGCGCTGGGGTGTACCTGAGAAACCTCCACCTGGGGAGGTGGGGGAGGCTCGTTCGCGCCGCCTCTCCCTTCTAGTGCATCCCACGCCGTCTCCTGGCGCAGGAATGTGTGATTGTTGGACCAGGGCACCGCAGGGCGTGTCTTCAGGTCAAACGGATTGTGGGACAATGTTCAGAATGGAAGAGTCACCAAAAGGCAAAAAGTTTTGCTTGACCCCGGGAGCCGGCCCCCTATGTCGGGGGCAATCTCTGGCCACACCAGGGCAACAAGACTTGGGGAGGGGGTCGGAGCCAAGCGCCCACTCCGAGTCCGCGCCATCACACCGCCCCTCGGGGGCCTCCGTCAAGCGGTTCAGGGAGGCACCGCATCACATTGATTTCCAATGCAGTCAGGTCCACAAACAGCCCCCACTTACTTTGAGAATAGTGATGCTGCAGCAGGTGCAAATAAACTTCAGACAGTGTTACAAGCGCTGCTCAGAACCCTCAACTATGGCACCCAACATCCAGGACTTATGCCATTTGTGCAAGGCAGTGACATCGAAGTAACTCAGGGACCAAGGAACATACCATATCCAGAGTCCTTCCCACAGCGTCTGACTTCCTTCTTACCTAGTTATGGTTCTTTCACTCCCACTCCAGGCTTTTAGTCTGTGGATGGAAAACCATGAACCTACACTTACGTATGAAAATATTACTATTGATGCTTGACTGAGGCCAAGGAGATCAGAGTGCATGAGTCTCATGCTCGATTGATTGAGCTAGCCGGATCAGGCAACAAAAAGGTGGTGGTGGGGGTGGCGGCATCAGCAAGGCATCCTCACACACAACTTGTCGGACATCAGCTCTGGATGTACTGGGGACGAGTCTTGGCGCATGCTGTCGTCCCCGGGCAATTTGCACAACGGTTCTCCACCCCTAGGCCGCCAGCTATGCTACCTCGACAGGAATAGTGATGCATGTAAATAGTTATTTAATGAAACGTTTTACCCTGTTACTTTGCTGGTGTGTTGTATATATTTATAATATTTGCATAGGGTTTGTCGTTATTTTGGGCGGGTTGGGTAGCGGAGCCGAGCTGTCTTGTAGCCATCATGGTGTCGAGCTCAGTTCATCTCACTAGTTTCGTGTTTCTCATGAGGGGTTGTTCCTAATGTTTCTATTTTAGCGAGGTCAAAAAGAGATCTCATTAGTGGCCTACCGATTTTGCTCGATTCCTTTTGTTTTTTTAAACGATTTTTCACTATCTGCAAAGACTAAACAGAGTATTGCGACTTTGTGCTTGTTTGTAAATAGAGAATGAACCAAAGAGAACCAATTCTAAAACAGTAAATGCTTGGATAACAAACAATGAAATGGAGAGAGAAGCAGGCACGACGGATTACAACGGGGGCAAAGGCCTGCGTTACCTACCATTCACTATCTGCAAAGAGAGAATACTCTTAAAAGAAAAGAGGGGGGGCAGCGTTCAAAGCACATCAGCGTGCATAAACACGAAAATGTTTTTATCTATCACGTACTTGACATTTTAAAGCTTTTCATATTTGCTATTAAAAAAACATTGAAATTCACTGAAAAAACCATAGGTTATAGACCATATATAGTTAGGAATTAGCATTTACAAAACCTTGAAAATTCACTGAAAAAACCATAGGTTATAGACCATATATAGTTAGGGATTAGCATTTACAAAACCTTAATTTACTCGCACAAAACCATTGAAATTCGCATATATAGTTAGTTGCACTAACTATATATTGCGCACCCGCAATCCACTGCTGATGATGTCACATATTACATCATTCATGACATGGTCAGTGACATCACTGATGACATCATTGATGACAACTCAAATGACATCACTGACAACATCACGGATGACATCATTCATGTGATAATACGATGAACCTCTTCAGACTCTAATATAACCTTAGATACACTCAGTGTAAACAGATACTCACAGACTGTCACTCATCCATGGAGTTACTCATACACCTAGTCAGTCATGCAAAGAATCAATCACACCTCCATTTCCTCAACTATACAGTTATACACACCTTACTTATTCAAACATATTGTAACACATATTTACTCTCTTATACAATCACTGATACAAGTTTACAATGATCCATACAGCCACTCACATATTCACTGGCTCTTATGCACAGTTATTTATATATGTCAATCTCACATGTACTGTGTTTTACATATGTACTTACTTTGACATGTAGCACTGAGATATCCATTCACTCACCAATACACTTAAGCACACAGTCAACCACCCATACAGCTGTTCCACATGCACTTTTGAACCCATACATCTAGTGAATCAACTGCTCACACATCTATGCACAGAGTCACACACCTCCCAGCCACCCACACACACACACTCACTCTCCCATACAAATACTTGGGCAACCAATCAACAACCCATATAGTTAATCATAAGCTACTGATCAACACATGCAGCAGTTTACAGAACAACAGACATAATGATGCACAAATTAAGACAGTTTAGTCACTAACACATGCACTCAGTGAGATACATTTAATCACTCTCTCATACAGTCTGTCATGCATCTACTAAATCCTTCATCCAGACACTTATACATCCACTCATTCTTCAATATGTAAGACATATTTTAACTTTACAGAAACATACAGTCACTGGATGATGTCATCAGTGATGTCATCAATGATGTCACTGACCATGTCATGAATGATGTAATATGTGACATCATCAGCAGTGGATTGCGGGTGCGCGATATATAGTTAGTGCAACTAACTATATATGCGAATTTCAATGGTTTTGTGCGAGTAAATTAAGGTTTTGTAAATGCTAATCCCTAACTATATATGGTCTATAACCTATGGTTTTTTCAGTGAATATATATATATCATGTGATCAAGGCCTCTGTGCAGGCCGAAACGTCATGCTGTGTGCCGCTTCCTCGAGGGTACAATAAAGAAAAGATTGCTCACTGCACCTGAGGTCTCCTTCCTTCTTCCTGCGCAGCGGTCTCCAGCATTGGGCTCCGGGCGAGAGGCAGCTGGGATTGTCGCATATATATATATATATATATATATATATCGAGCAATTCAAAAAGAACACCACACTCTTCTCGGATGTTTAAAGCTGTTTAATCCATCTCAGTAAAACTTCCTCACCTACGCGTTTCGAACAGTAAATGTTCTTGATCACGGTAGTAACAAGTCCGTCTTTACTTTTTGGTATTTATACCCTACTGCCCACTTAGCAATTAGGATGCATTGTGGGAGGGGTAGTTTATGCTTGGTTCTGATGAAACCTTTGTCAATTTCCTTTTGCAATTTAGCAAGCCACAATTTATATGATTTATATGACAAGTTGTAAGATTGGTTTGGGGTTAATTGGTTCTATGAGGGCTGAGTGCCCTATAGGACAGAAGAATTAAGTTAAGTTCTTCTATGTTACGTATATATGTAGGACTATTTACATATACTGGCGTATATATATATATAACTATATACATATACTGGGGTGATAGCTGAGTGCTATTCACTTTTGTCTGTTATGTGGCTTGTATGTTGGTATAGGCAATTGACAACAGGATAACATTATAAATTATGGGCAATGCAAAAAACAAACAATAATCTATCATATTTTAACTCAATTTTGACCACTTTTCAATTCTAAATTCAGTTCAAAATGTACTCAGAAAAGCAACTAAACCGCAAAGTCAAAGCATAAAGTGTTCATTTCTCAAATATTTCATGCGTTATTCAGGTTATATTGTCTCTTATCCCATATTTGCCTATTGTGGATATTATACACTCATGTTTTGATGGATATAAGATATATTAAGAATACATAGGTCATATTTGTCCCTTCATTGTCTTTTCCTTGGTTCTACAAGTCTTTTATAGGTGTACATAAAGTTCTTCGTCCCCATTTAGGCCGGTCGGGATCTTGGTCTTAAATCTTATGATTAATTTTGATTCCAACCGTCTGAATTTCTGTAAACAATTTCCTCCTCTTTCGTTTTCTGGCACCATGGCTATTCCTGAGTATCTGACATTTTGCCAGGTTTTGTTTTTGTGAGTCATGAGATGTTTGGCCATCGCATATGTTTGGTCTTTGTTTTGAATTGCTCTAATGTGCTCCAGCATTCGTTTTTTGAGAGCACATATTATAGAGCCAATGTACCGTTTGCTACAGTCACATTCTAGTAGGTAAACAACATAGTGAAATTCACATGTTATTTTATTCCTGATTTCAAATGGTTGGCCTTTTGGGTCATTCAAGGATTTTAGGTTTTTCCCAATCTTGCAAGCTTTGCATGATATGCATTTAGTGAATCCCTTTTGTCTTTTTTCCAACCATGATTCTTCCTTTTTGTCTTTAAGTGGCTGTTGACTAAGGTATCTCCAAGTGATGGTGCCTTCCTGAATGAGATTAGCGGTGCATCTCCAATCATATTTCCAATGTCCAGATCCATTTTTAACACACTCCAGTATTTAGTGACCATTTTTCTGATTTGCACACTTTCCTTGGAGTATGTTAGGATGAGACGTGGTTTATCCTCCATATTGTTTGTTGTTAGATCTTTCTTCTTTTCAATCAATGTTTCAGTTCTTGTCTTTTTGCGTGCTCGTGTCTCTCCCAATTTGATGGTTTTCATACTGTATCCTCTTTGTGAGAACCGTTGTGCAGTTTCAGCGAATTTTTCTTCCATTTCAATAGGTTCAGAACAGTTCCGTTTCATACGTAAAAATTCCCCATAGGGTACATTTTGTTTTAGAGACACAGGATGGAAGCTGGTTCCATGGAGGATACTATTGGTGGAGGTCTTTTTTCAAAAAAGGGTAGTATGTATTTTGTTTTCTTTTATATATACCTTAGTATCAAGAAAGTCGATTTCTTTTTCTTGGATATTGAATGTGAATTGTAGTCCCACATTGTTGGTATTCAGAATCATTATGTACTGGAGCAACTCTTCCTTTGTGCCTTTCCATAATAGGAAGAGATCGTCAATAAATCTCAGCCATAGGACTACTTTGGTGGTGTATGGATCGTTTTCTTCTCTCCAAGCTATGTGTTTCTCCCACCATCCCATGGTGAGATTAGCATTGCTTGGAGAGAAGGAAACTCCCATAGCGGTACCACGATTCTGGGAGTATATTCCATTGTTAAAGAGGAACACATTGTTTGTTAGACATGTCTGTATCATGTCCAACAACATGGCTGTATGATTGAGTTCCCCTATTGGTCTTTATCTGAGAAAATATGCGATTGCTTCTAGGCCCAGTTGATGTTCGATAGATGTATAAAGTGATACAACATCTATTGTGGCTAATAGATATGTGGGTTGCCATTCAGTATCCATAATGATACATAAGAAATCTCCAGTGTCTTTGATAAAGGAGTTGAGTGTTGGTACGATGGGAGCTAAAAAGTAGTCCACATATGAGGCGATGTTTTCGTATAGCGATCCACAGCTTGATAATATTGGCAGGGCCGGTGGTTTGTGCAGGGTCTTGTGAACTTTCGGTAGAAAGTAAATTGTTGGTGTTGTTGGATTATGAACTGTTAGGAAGTTTGTTTCTTCTTGAGTAAGTAAGCCCTTTTCCTGCCAGCGTTTTATTTGTTGATGTATAGTCACTGTCATTTTCGCTATAGGGTTGTCTTTCAGTTTTGTGTAGTTATTCACATCGTCCAGTTGTCGATAGGCCTCTTCTATGTAGTCTGTTTTATTTAGTATCACAATGTTTCCGCCTTTATCGGCCGGTTTTATTTCAATTTTCAGATTTTCCTTTAGAGATTTAAGTGCTTGGCGTTCTTCCCAGGACAGATTTTCCTTCTTCTGATTGTTGTTGTTTGTCATTTTGTCTAGTTCGGTATTAATCAGATCTTGAAACGCATCAATTCTGTTTCCGGGATGTAATGCCGGACAGAATTTTGATTGATTTTTAAAAGTTGTTTTGGGATGCGTGTTATGTGGAATTTCCATTTCTCTTAGTACTTGTGTTTCTGTTGTTGTTGTGTCATTTTCGTCATTTGCCAAATCATAAGCTAACTTTAGTGCAGGTATGTCCGAAACAGTATATATTTTTTTTGTTCCTGACTGATGTCAATGCTAGGATCCTCTCCTCTTTTTTTTGGTGATTTCGCAAAGAATTTCTTCAATTTTAACTTCCGAATGTATTTGTACATATCTATTTTGGTTTCCACACTGTCATGGTGTTTTTCCGGGCTGAATGTCAGGCCCTTATTTAGTAAATTCTTTTTGGTTGTTGTTAAAGTGTAGTTTGATAGATTTATAATCAGATCAGGACCTGGATCATTGATTTTCTTATTTTTTGTTATTATTTTCTTGGAAGAGTGCGATTGCGCAATGGATATCTTGGAGTGTTTGGCTCTTCTGGTTTTGCGCTTGGATTTGGGTTTGGAAATTGGCCTCTCCCTCGTCCTCTCTGTCTGCCTCTTCCACGACCTCTCCCTTGTGTTCTTGGAGTTTGTTGATCCTGATATACCAGTTCCATTTCCACTAAAAAAGAAAACCTTTTATATGCAGGTGTTTTTTCAGTTCTCCCTCTCTGCTCTCCTTCACTTGCGTCTGATTCAGTCTCGCTTGCACCGGGTGTCATCCCCTTTGGTTTTTGTTTGTTTGCTCCCTGTTGTTTTAGGGCATCAAACCTTTTGGCAAACGTGAATATTGCGCCATTTGCATAGTCGTATTCATCCCTTCTGAATTTGCGCTGTTTCCTTTCTTCTATCTCATTTTCGTGTTTATCCAGATTGTTTTCCATTATTGTTCTTAGTTTTTTCACTTCCTCCTCCCCTTTTTGTGAAGCTTTGATTAGTTGTTCTATATCCTCTATTTTAGTGTGTAGTTCCTCTACTCATATTTTTGCATGTTTTATTATTATCAATATCATTTTTTTAGAACAGTCCATATTATTGCGCCCCCATTCTTCCAGCATTGCTGCGCTTGTATCTGGGTGGTTTGATAGGGTGAATATGCGGAGACCTCTGGGTACAAGTCCCAATTCCAGGTATTTCTCGAGTGTTATTATTTCCCAGGATTGCGATATCTCTTTGCGCAGTAATTTTTCTAGCTGTTGGAATAATTGCTTTAATGTTGTTTGTGGGTTCTTAGAAGTAGTTGCTTTAGGGTCTGAGGTTGTGGATGCTTGTTGGGATTGTGAGAATAGGCTTTCTGCCTTTTCCACGCACCTTGCCGCCCTTCTTTCCATTTTGTTTTAATGTCTTGGGTCAAAAAGAAAAACACACTCTGTTTGCGTGTTCGTGTTTGTATCTGATTGTTTGTTTCTTTGCTGCCGTTTATGAGCGACTTGTTTCCAGAGCGTAGGAAGAATTAATGTTGTTATAGGGCACTTGGCCACTAGGAGATGGATGCTTTGCCGAGAAAATGAAAGCGTTTAGTTTTACACAACGAAGTGACACGTAGTCTGGCACTTCGTCTATTCATTCGCTGCAACACCTTAGTTAACGGCTTTCATTCACACGCCTCTTGATTTTCACTTACCCGGGAGCGGTGTTCTTTTTGAATTTCTCGAAAAAATTTATGAGTCTTGTTCTTGACTCGTCACCTGCACCAGCTGGCTGGCCGCTCCTCCTCCAGCAAGGGACAGTCGCCAGTAGGTAGTTATAGTTAGGACCTAGTTTCCATAAGAATTCCGGAACATTCTATTTGGAATAACTTTGGCGCCGGTCGACGAACTTTCAAGAAATACTCTAAGAAAATTGCCTGCTCCGCTCCTTCCCTGAAAGTTTGGGGGTGATTCCTCAAGTGGGGGCCGAGAAAAAAGGGGGGTCCCAAAACGTGTTTTCCCCATGTAATTTTCAATAGGACCATCAGCCAGGACTACAGCCCGAACGGCTGAACGGAATTACACTAAATTTGGCAAAAAAGTAGAGTTTGGTTCGCAGATTGTGCTTTTTGTTAAATGGTGTAAATCCGTTCAGTAGTTCCTGAGTAAAATCATAGTGATATCTAGATACAAAGTACCGTACGCGTACTGTAAGTGTACCGAAAACCGTACAATTATGAGCACGAGCTGCATGCTGATTGGCTGTGAACTGTCTGTCAACACTCCAAACCAGGAAGTGTTGGCAGCCATTTTGTGCCTCTGTAGAACCGAGTCACAAGAAAGCAGTGGAAGAATTGTAAAAAACACGCGAAGGGGGCAGGGTAGAAACATCCTGACCCCCTAGGCCTGCTCAGGGGGTCCCACATGAATCGTTAGGCCCTCAAAATGTTTTTTTTAAATCGCGGTGTATGCGGATGTTACGCATTTTCGGCCAAAAAAAAAAACCTGAAGCCTGCTTTATTGCTAATTAGCCCCCGGGGCAATTTTTTTTCATAATGGGGGCTCAGAGGGCCCCCCTGCCTCTTTTTATAAAAAAAACTGTGTGGAGGGATTCAAGACCCCCCACACGCCCTGGGTACCGCCACCTACCCGGGGCTCAAATATAGAAAATAGGGGGGGTCCGTGACTGACCACCACCCCTCGGGGCTTTTGAATGTTAGGAAGTGGACCGTTCAGCCCCCTTCCTGGAGCCTTTGATGGCCCTGGGGACCTCTACCTTTCAGGGCCGGCTTCTGCAGTGTCCCGGGGTGCCTACCCCGGGGACACTGCTGTTTGCTATGGTAGGGCGGGAGCGTTGCAGCTCCCACTCTACCACAGCAAACCGCCTTCGTATTTGAAAGAGAGAGCAAGTTAACCTGCTCTCTCTTTCAAGTAGGAAAGCAGATTGCTTTTTGTCAGAGAGAGCAGCATGTAACGAAAAGCAATGCCGGGTCCCGAAGGACGCGGGCAGTCGGCTGGGACCGTGGGGGCATTGGGGTTAAAAAAAAAACCAGTTCTTTTCAGAACTAACTTTACTGGTCAATAAAAGAGCTATATTTCTATGATAGTATGTAGAACTTTCCGTTTTCTGCACCAGTTGTACTCTGTACGCATGTGCAGCTTCGTTTCCAAGCCCACTCTTCTTTCTTTTTTTTCAAGTTCATCAAGCAAACCTTTCCTCATTTCAGGTATTAACTTTGCCGCTTTCTTCTCCCGGGTCGTGTGCCTCGTCCGCTGCTACACTTTTGTAATATATTAATAATCATATTCTATCTATATTTATTTGAAACGTATTGCCGAAGCGCCAAACGTTGATTACATACTCCGTCCTCCAACATTTTAGTAGTTTTCCTCAGTTATTTTTATTATACCTGCTACTTTCATTTTACCCCTGACTATCTTTTCTGTGATCCATGAGATTTCCTGCCACAGACACCACGGTGTTTGTCCTTGGCCTCCGATCTTATCAGACTTGGTCACACGCATACCTAAAAACTAATTTGAAGCACGTATGCCAGTCATTACAATGTGTGACCTTCACCACAAAGCCATTACCATGCTTATGCCTTTATCATGCGTGGTAAATGTATACTAGTTGTAAAAGCATGCTTGGTAAAGGCATGCTTGGTAAAGCCATATGTGTGCTAATGCCTTCATGGTGATGATCACGCGTGCTTATGACTGCATTGTAATGGCTGTTTTCCCCCCAATAGACACTGCAGCAACCGGGTCTGGGCGTGGTGGACTCCAGGGCACCAGGCGGAGGGCCACGCAGCCCCTCTCACACAATATAGAAATCTCTGGGGGGTGATTGTTTCCGTGGTTTGAAGGGCGTCATTGAGGCCCACACACTTAATTTTGTAGGGGGGTAGCTTTGCACACGAAAATGCTGCAAGAGGTTTGTAAATGTGGTACACATTGTTTTGTTTTACTTTGATTTCCTATCTGTCTTGTAGTCCATCCAAAGAAAATATAACTTATTGTACAGCCAGTACTTTTCAACTCTACTCACAAACATCTTACTATAGTACTTCAAATTTTAAATATTATTTTTATTGTGGATCGTCACCCCCCACAAAAAAAGAAGTATATCGTTTTTTTGATTAACTTTTAATAAAACAACAATAACTGTAAACGTAACCTAAAGATAATATAATATACAACTAGAAAAATAACTTCAAAAAAAACAATATTATAAACAAATTGTGATGTGGACTCCAAAAGACGTACGATAGGTAATCTGCAAAACAAAAAAGATGTGAAGGTGAAGCATTACAAGTCAAGGTAACACTACGATTTTACGTGTGCAGTGTGCCTAGTACATTTCACTTCTGTTATAGACCTGCATTCAAGTGGTGTCTATATGGAAGTACGTACTGTGTTACTGATATAAAAGTGGCACAACAGGAATGTAAATACGCCGATTTATTTCTAATGCATTGCAATGGAGCCATTGTATATCTAGGCCACTGTGCTTACCTTGTATAAACACTGTGGCCACCAGAGTTCACAACTTCAATTTAACTCTGTTTCTACACGTCAAAGTATATTCAATACGTTGCAGACAATTCCATTGCTGTTGCTCAATAGGCCGTGATTGCTTCTAAAGAATGTTTGGGGAAGCAAAGAAAAGAACATTTGATTAATCACTGTAAACTGAGTTGCGAAACTCCTGACAAAAGTGAATTTTAATGTGAGTTCTTAAAATTGCGTACCTAGACTATTGCACCCCATTAACTCTCAGAGTCTGGAGTTGAGAGTTTTTCTTGAAAAGTCAGACGCAGATTTACAAGCTCCTTGCGCCACTTTTTCCATGTTAAAAGTGACACAAAAGTGGCCCTATAAGCTTATAGATTTGTTACTCAGACTGTTGTAACCTATCTGTTGTTACTGCTCGGAGTTAATTATAAATGTTTACACAGTCAAGCTGCTGCACACTACTTACTCTCTCCTATCACAGATAACTTGTTGTTCTTTTGGAAACAAGCTTCTTTGCTCACCTTGTGCCGTTCCCGTCATTCAAAGAGGGTGCACCACGTGTCGGAGTAGGCTTCTCAGTCGTTTTTGCAATGGCCACACATCATCACAGAATACACGAACGTAGAGCTTTGTAGGTTTCTTTTTGCGGGGTTTCGTCAGTTTGTAAAACACAACCTGTAAGATAAAAAGGTAGTCAACATTGTGTGTAATTTTTTTATGACACGAGAGAAGAAATAAGAGAGTGACTGAAAACAATACTCGCAGCTCACCTTTTTGTCACCGGTGTTTTTCACCACGTGCCGGACATAATGCACCCTGATGCTCTATATCTAAAAGACAATAAAAGAAAGATGTTATGATTGGTAATTGTTACCATATTAATTTGGAGTTAGATAATATCGCGCTTTCATACACGTTCCTTTTCACATTTCTCCGAACTATTTGTATAGGAAATATTCCGGACATTTCAGCAATTATAAAAATGTTCCTGCTATTGGGAAAAAAGTATACATGTAAATTAATGCACTATATAGGAGTGCATTCTTCTAAAACGCTAAGTTGCATTTTTGTATGTAGTCTGCTACAACCTTTTGACTCCCTCCGAAGTGTACTCAAGCCTCACTGCTCACCTTTTTGTGAAAAAGACATATTCTTCATGATGTAGTTCCGATCTCCAACAAATAAGTCTCATATATGGTGGTGAGTCTTGATCTCTCTATGGCTAATGACATGCTCTTGCTCCCATTATCATCATCGCAGGTTCTTCACCCGCTCAGTGCTACGGCTACCACTAACTCAGGGGCTGATTCACAGAACTAACTTAAGACAAAATCCTACACTTAGTACTTTTGGTATTCACAGCAGTTAGGATTTTGTCTTAAGACAGACTTAAGACAGAATCCTAACTTAAGTCTGTCTTAAGTCTGTCTTAAGACAAAATCCTAACTTCTGTGAATACCAAAAGTAGTAAGTTTAGGATTTTGTCTTAAGTTACTTCTGTGAATGGGGCCCATAGTGACCAAAGAGGCCACGCATGTAGTAGTGGGCCCCTTGTTCGGTGCTTTGGGAAAAACTCTAAAATGGCGTACAACACATGCTTTCCGTCTTTTTTATACATAGGGTCTCGTGTGTAGTGAAGAATGCGCTGGATGGGTGTGGTGTGGGTGTATACCAGCCATGAGGGAGTGTGTGTGCTGATTTGACAACTAGACCTGGAACTAAGAAATCACCACAATGGAAATGTGGGCCATAAATGGTCATATTTTAAAAATATTTTTATTGAGTTTTTTATATTCATCATATGGGTGAAATGCAGAAATGCTTTTACATTTATTGGTATCACGCGTTCCACCACATTAATTTTATTTTATCATAAGCACTCACTCCTTATGTTTACATTATATAAGTGTTGGCAGCCATCTTGTGCCTTGGTAAAACAGAGTCACAAGAAAGCAGTGAAAGAACCGCAAACAAACACGCGAAGGGGCAGGGTAGACACATACTGATTGCATAGGCCTGCTCAGGGGGTCCCACATGGATCCTTAGGCCCAATTTTTCTTTTTTAATCGCGGGGTACGCGTGTGGTAGGTGTACTGGGCGAAAAAGAAATCTGCTTTATTGTCAATTAGCCCCCGGGGGCAATTTTTTTTTCATAAGGGGGGTCCAGAGGAGCCACCCTGCCCCGGGGATCGCCACCCCCGGGGCTTTAACTATATGTATGCGGGGGGGCTCATGGCCCCCCGGAGTTCCGGGGATCACCACCCCCAGGGCCTCTTTTTATTAAAAAAAACTGATTGAGGGGCTCAAGCCCCCCCACACGCCCCGGGGACGGCCATCTCCCCGGGGCTCTAATATAGAACACCCAGCCCCGGGGACCACCATCCCCGGGATTTTTGAATGTTGGGAGGGGGGCTGCACCGCCCCCCTCCTGGGGCTTTTGATGGCCCTGGTGATCACCACCTCCCAGGGCTGGCCCCAGCAGTGTCCCTGAGTGCCTACCCCCAGAACACTGTTGTTTGCTGTGGTAGGGCAGGAGCCTCACGACTCCCATCCTACCACAGCAAACCGCTTTCCTATTTGAAAGAGAGCAAGTTAACCTGCTCTCTCTTTCAAGTAGGAAAGCAGATTGCTTTTCAGCAGTGAGAGCCATATGTAAGCTGCTCTCTCTGACGAAAAGCAATGCCGGCTCCCGAAGGACGTGGCGAGCCGGCTGGGACTGTGGGGGCCTTGGGGCTCCCCCCACGGTCCCCAACATTATATTTGAGCTCCGGGGGATGGGGTCCTCGTGGATTATAAAAAATTAGTTATAGAGGCTATTTTTTTTACGGTAGATTTACCGTGCTCGTACCATGTACGTATGTACGACGTACGGTGCCAAGTCTGAAAGTCGTCCCATAAGTGTACATAAGCAAGAAAAATAAAAATAAATTTCAGATATTTATGCAGTGTATGTGTTTAGATGTTGGGTGGATCTAAAAAGAGCCCTTGTGTTTATTGGGAGATTTTAATACCTACAAATAAGTATCAATACAGAGTCTAAAGTTCAAGAGGAAGACTCTGTTTCCCTCATCTGTAAAATGTACACCGTCTCTCCTATAGATGTCATGCATATTGAAATGCAGATTGTTGTGGTAGATGGACCCCATTCTATAGTCTCGGAGAAAGGAAGAAACAGATGTATTCACATATTTCCTAGCCATTTCAATCTGTGGACAATAGTGGTTGGACCAGATCCATTTCTGCCTTTGGCATATATTAGAATAGACAAAGGCAGTTACCACCATTCCAAGTGGCCTCAAACCCAAGTCCACCTGGATACCCATCTTGGCAGGAGGTAACTTCATTGACGCTTTTTACAACCTTGTACTGGAAGACCTGGAAAAATGAGCACAAAACCTTTGGTAAAACGAGACACAACAAAGACACCCTCACCAGAGGTGAAAGACGCGCACTCAATGTCCTCAGCAAAAACAAAAGCATCATCATCAAAGAGGCGGACAAAGGAGGCAATGTTGTGATAATGAACCGTACTGATTATCATGGAGAAATCATGAGGCAACTTAATGACACCAACTGTTACGAAGTTGTGAGTAGCAACCCCATGGGCCCTCATACTATCCCCATCAACCAAAAACTCCAAGATTGGAACACCAAAGGCCTGCTGGATGATGATAAGACAATGTATATGAAAGTCGTGAGGCCCACCTATCCTTGCCTCTACGTTTTGCCCAAAATACACAAACTAGCCCCTTTTTTCACCTGGCAGACCTATTATCTCTGGGATAGTATCTCAATATGTTGATCTTTTCCTGAACCCCATGGTCAGAAACTTGCCGTCCTACATCCAGGACACGAAGCATATTCTCAGCATCCTATCCGACATCCAATGGCAACCTAACACGATCATAGCCACACTGGACGTAGTGGCTTTATACACTTCCATAAACCCTGATTTGGGTTTACAGACTATGACCAGACTCCTCAAAACAGACCTGCTATTTTTTGGGAACACACTGATATGCTTGTTGCTATGATGGAGATCATACTGAGGAATAACGTTTTTACTTACAATCAGAAATGGTATAGACAAACCAAAGGAGTCGCTATGGGCTCGAAATTCTCTCCCTCGTTCGCCAATCTATACATGGGCGCCCTGGAAACAGACTGGTTATGGGGACCAAACGGCGCCGAATGGACTGATCACATCATTTATTGGGGCAGATACATTGACCACTGCCTACTACTATGGTCAGGATCTAAAGAACAGTTGGACGCCTTCTGCCATTATCTCAACAACAACGACATGGAGATGAAATTCACGTGCCAGTCAAGCCTCTCTCAAATCCCATTCCTGGACATCGAACTATATGTCACCAACAACACCCTACAGACCAGGTTGTATCACAAAGAAACTCCATGCAATGCTCTCTTACGTGCGCACAGCTCCCATCCTGCGCATCAAATCTAAACTATTCCCTTTGGCGAGTTCACACGAGCTCGCAGAAACTGTAGCGACGACTCAGAATTCAACAACTGCCTGATCGACATGAATAACAGATTCACCAAACGTGGGTACAAACGGGCCACCATAGACAGAGCGGCCGCCAAAATCAAAGCTGTCAAGAGAGTAAGCACGCTCGCCACCAAACCCTTAGCAACCCCCAATAAACAACCAATACGAGTCATCACAGACTATAATAACACCAGTGAGGTAATGAGGCGAAGCTGTAACAAACACTGGAAAATCCTGCTCAATGATACCATCCTCAAAGAATTCATCCCTACGAGACCACAATTCACCTTCAGAAAGGGAAGAACGCTTAGAAACAGACTAAGCTACTCAGTTCCCAGAACCATCGCCACTCCAACCTGGCTCAACCCCTACATGAGGGGTTTCCACAAATGTGGATGCTGTGGGGCATGCAAATGGGCACGCAATGGAGTTAAGGAATTAGATGATTGGAAGAACCGGAAATATAAGATCAATCGCAACATCAACTGCAACACTCGGATGTTGTCTACGTTGTAGAGTGCACCTGCAAAAAGTACTACATAGGTGGTACCATAAGGTCACTTAAGGAAGGCATCATGGAACACGTGAGAGCTATGCACAATGGAGACGCCAGATATCCGATGGCAATCCATATCAACAACTGTGAAACACAAGGCCCCTACAAGAGTCTCAGCTACTTTGGCATCGGTGGGAACCGCGAACTGAAACTGAGAAAACTTGAAGCCACCTGGATCATGAGGCTTCAAGCAGTGAGACACGGTCTCAACATTGATCATGAGCTACAGTACTTCCTTGGCTCCTGATCTCCTAACAACTGTTTATAAACTTTTTCTCTGTACCTATTCTGTACCACCAAGAAATTTACCATGTATTCTCACTGACTGTGCCATGCATTGCATACCCATTGTGTTATTGGAGTCTTGTCTGAACACACTCATTGTCATCCTGTATCCTTCTAATGTACTCCACCTTTTGGACTACCTGTCCACTTTGCCTCCATCCTACTAGCTCTTCTGCCTTCTTCCTAATTCTTCTTAGTTTGGACACCTTTGCTGCTTACCCTGTCTTATACATGTTCTCTCCTTCGAGCATTGTATTCAGTTTTGGTCCCACTGTGCCTCCATCCTACTTGCTCTTCTGCTTCTCCTATATCCTTAGTATGGACACCTTTTTTGCTTACCCTATTACTTACATGCTCTCTTCTTCCAGCATTTCTCTATTTCTGGCCCTGTCCTTTCAATCATCATCTGATTCTTATCATGTGTTCTTGTTCCCCCTACGTGTCCTACTATCATTTTCCTCACTTGATAAACTTCTCTTTCCCCCCTTGACCTCAGTCTCTTTTCCCATCCCCCCAGCCGTCCTGTGCCCCACGCTGCCATAATTCTCCACACTCCCGCTACTTCCAGGCCCGTTTCCCGATTTCTCTTCCCATCCTCACTTCCCGTACACCAGAGCAAGCGCTACGGTCTAGTCTCTGCCACCGCCGGGCCATAAGACATGCCCCCAATGTCGACGTGCACGCCCATAGTCTCCTCTTAATGGCAACCGCTTCATTACAGGCCGATCCACCATCCGGATGCCTCCACCTTGTTGTCAGATGCACTGACTACGTGCGCCCTTGTTTCCACTAAGGTAAGCCTGTCTCCACGTCCTATATGACCGGTCCACCATCTCCTGGGTCCCGATCCACCCTGACCCCCCGTTCTCCCTCACCGTTATTTGCGCCCCTTGAAGCCGCCTCCACAGGATGCCTTTTGGCCCTGACACTTGTGCCAAGACCCAGCAACCACTCCAAGGCTTATCCTCGCCTCCCTGCCCAGGCAGACAACGCCTTTTTCCCGCCGCCCCCCAGCCACCCGGTAAGGTTCTATTTGCGCTCTGTTCTCAATGTCTCGTCACGTTTTCTTGAGTCACCCCGACCTTTCAGACTTTCTATTTACTCTTTTTCCCGCTCACTGCCTTTCTAGATTCCTCCTCTGAGTAGCCGTACAGGTAATTCCTTTACTTAATTTCTACTTCCATCTCCTTTATTTTTGCCTCACTTCCTGCCTACCCTGTAACCCTTTCACCCGTCTAGGACCTTTTCACCATTGTTCCTGTTCTGTGGTTTGTCAATATGTGCCCACCAGCTTGGCTGGTCCTATTCAGCCTTTTAATTGTTGTTGTTTCCCTTCACGTTTCTGTTACTTACTTTACATGTGATTATCAATGATGTATATGCTACATGCAGTTTCGTATGTTATTTCGCTAGGATTATTTGTCCACCGCTACTACCTGTGATTGACCCACATCGCTGCTACAGGAATTTTCCTGCTGTGCTGCTCTTTTATGAACAGGGTGTGGTCGTGACGGAACCATTCCGTCATCAGCACAGCTCAACCGTGACTGATGACGGAATGGTTCCGTCACCAGCATCGAAGGGGATACTCTACTACATTGGTAAGTCCCCTACTTGTCCCAGCCTATGCTTTCGACCCCTAGTCTTAGTCAGGGTTTATAATTATGCTACACACGCCTGCGAGAGTACGCCACCACCTCTTATGCCACCGCCGATGCTTCCTGATCCCCCTTGCGCAGCATTTCTAGAGACCACATCGGCTGTACATACACTGACAGTCTGGATGCATTACGCATTTTTCTTGCCCTCCGTTGCTTAACATTTCAGCTCACCCTTTGTTGTCCACATGCCAACGCAAAGTACTCTGCTTCTTTTCCCATACAGGTCCGCACTTCGTTTTCTTTTTTCTCCCACATAGGTCTGCAGTTTGTAAGCTTTTTAGCTGCCTTCACATGTGTTTCAGGAAGTGAATCTCACTGTAGCAATATTTGTAGTATGTGTTTTTCTGTCCCTACTAGGTGTTATAATGCAAAACCAATTTGTCTGATGCTTACCATTCCATCAACGTCGATTATGTAACTATCTGTGTAATGTATGCACCCAGACCGGTCCAAGCTCCATATCTTTCTCTTTGTTGTATATAAGAATATGTTTCACTTTGCACCTCTTTCACTTGTGTCACTGCAAACTCACCTATGACGGGTCGATCCTTATCCGCCGCTACGGGTTGTTTCTCTCCCCTTTTCCTCCTTAGGATAACGAAAGTCCATAATTCCTACATGCCTTCACAGAGCTGCACCTGTCACCCTGTGCATTCTCTACTCCACTACACTTGTGATTATCCAGTTTTGCTCCTATGTTTTTCTCTTCTCTTAGATACCCTGAGATCCACCAGGATGAAATCCATTAAGCAGCTCCTCTTTACTATTGGTCTCCGCCCGTCCTACGCTTCTCACTTTACACAGTGCACCACAGTTTACTTTTAGGGTTCGCTGTACTCGGTGTTTTTTTGTCACAGTATGTATTCCTTCTGCACCTTAGGGTTTTTACGATCACTCTAGCTTCTTCACCCCACAAACCATGCCGTTTGTCAATGGTTCATTTAGTCATTCCTCCTTATTTTATTTTATTAATTTTTCTCCCTCCTTCCTTTCTTGTTTCTTTAGCCCTGATGAGTCACATCTCCTTCACGGTGTGACGAAACACGTGTCGGCTGGCTACCTCCTTACTGTACTGTCCATTTGTTTGACTCATAAAAAACTTTATTCACAAGAAACTAGAAATCTCACGCTTCTTTTTTCAAGTATTTACTCTGCTTGAGAAGGAAACTTAGTCCACACAATCGGACTATCTACCACACTTGCGTGTGCACAGGACCTACTCTCAGTCCAGTTGGTCTAGACCTGCCTAGACGAGTTCAGGGACCTCTTTTCCAAAGGGTTTGTGTTCCCCTGTCCTGTTCTGCACCGCGTGCCTACCGCACACCAATCACAGCTACGTTATCATACTGCTCAGAGCGCCACTACTTCCTACTCCCTAAACACAAACCCAGTCTTCAACCGAAAGTTTGGGGGAAAAGTGCCATCAATTCTCTAAAGGTGTCCTTCATAAGCACTTTCAGACCTACCCCAGTCAAAGTTCCTAGGTCATTGCCACCACAGTGCACAATTATGAGGTCAAGGTGTTGGAGATGTAAAAAGAATTTCGCCAATGGCATCAATTGATGCCACTTTAATCCTCTCTGTCCAATCCATTTAATGTCTACATTTAGTAAACCTAGGTCTTTGTGAATTCCTTTCTGTTCAGCGTACTTTTGGCTCCAGATAATATAGCTGTGTCCCACAATCCACACTGTAAGCATCTTGAAGAGAGGTCTGGATGCACTCAGATGGTCTCTGTAAATGAAATAGCAGTTTGAAAAGTAAGATTTTTCCAAAATGGTGGATAAGATGCAGTTTTGAAAAAAGAAAAGAAATGGTTGGTTGTTTGACAACATTCTACACAAAAACTAGGGTGCATGTTTCTGTTTTTTAAAAGACTAATTTTTGTTGGTTAAGAAAAACTGATAGAAAGGAATGTTACATAAGATAAGCTGGTATATTGTCTAGTCAAGGTGTTCCCTGAAGTGTTTCTACGGTAACTGGCAGAATGTGGAATGGGGGTAGGGTTGAAAGTTTTGTCAGTTGGAAAGGGTTCAAAACTTTAAGCAATAGAAAAGTGTGTTTCATTTAGATTTAATGTGGGAATAAATGTGATTTGTTATTTGTTTGTATTTGTGTGTAGATTGAGTGTGTTGATTGACAGGAAGTTGCTTAGGTATGCCTAATGGATGACTTTCAGACTTTGCACCGTACGTCGTACGTACGTGCATGGTACTCGCATGGTAAACCTACAGTAAAAAAAAAATAGCCTCTATCATTTTTTTTATAATACCTGCCGATCCTATCCCCCGGGGCTTCTTTAAAAAAAAAAAAAACACCTGTGCAGGGGGGCTTAAGCCCCCCCACACGCCCCAGGACTGTCACCTCTCCGAGCTCTAATATAGAAAATAGGGGAGTCCGTGACGGACCCACCAGCTCCGGGGACCAACACCCCCCGGGGGTTTTGAATGTTGGGAGGGGGGCCGCGTGGCCCTCTTCCTGGACCCTTTGATGGCCCTGGAGATCACCACCTCCCAGGGTCGGCTCCTGCAGTGTCGCAGGGTGCCTACCCCCGGGACACTGCTGTTTGCTATGGTAGGGCGGGAGCCTCGTGGCTCCCACCCTACTACAGCAAACCACTTAACCCTCTCTCTTTTGAGTGGGAAAGCAGATTGCTTTTCGACAGACAGCAGCATGTAAGCTGCTCTCTCTGCCGAAAAGCAATGCCGGCTCCCGAAGGATGCAGGGAGCTGGCTGGGATCGTGGGGGCTTTAGGGCTCCCCAACGTTATATTTCAGCCCCGGGGGATGGGGTCCCCGGTGATTATAAAAAATTAGTGATAGAGGCTATTATTTTTTTCTTTATTGGTACTTATAAGTATGTACCTATGCAGAGTCTAAACTTGTTGAGAAGATGTGTTTTACAGTGTGCTGAACTTTTGACCTCCGTGGACAGTTGAGTTTTGCATGATCTGTTGGGGGTAGGGTGGAAAGTTATGTCAGTTGGAAAGGTTTGAAATGTTGAACCAATAGAAATGTGTGTTTGGATTTGAATTAATGTGTGAAGGAATTTGATTTGTTATTAACGTGTATATATGTGTAAATTGAGAGGGAAAATGTGCAGTTGTTTGGTTCTTAGGAAAGCACTGAAGTAGAACGATTCTGTATAAGAATATCTGCTGTGTGAGCGGCATTGTTCTTAATCTTGAAATCGAATTTCAAAGGCGAGCTGATAAGTTGTAAGGGAATGTATGTGGTACATTTTGTTTTTAGTAAGAGTAATGTGTTCACCTGCTGGTCAGATTCAGATTTAATATCATATAGTTCAACAGCACATTTATGAAATTGAACTGACTCTTTTTATATATGAATTGTCTGTTTTTTATGTAAAATGTTATGTGATTGCTTTTATGATTTTAATTAATCGAATAAAGCTGATTTGACTTGACTTGACTTGACGTGTTCATCCTTCTGAAGAGTGTAGAATTATATTCTGACTTTCTCTGCATTTGGATAACTATTCTGATAAAATCATTTGGTAAGTTAATTTGTTTAGTGAGTCACCTTTGTGCAATAAAGTGCAGTACTAAAAAATGTAGAATGTGTGCAGTCACTTTTTCAGTTGTAGAGTAGTTAATAGTGTTGCTTGTTTAGAACTAGGCTTGTGTTTTAAATCTACAATTTTGTAGTCAGTATACATACACTGCTGCATAAACGTTTGGCAGATTTGTAAGCCCCTTTTGTGTTTTTGTTGTTGTAATCCTCTCTCTCTCTCCTCATATTACTTCTATCTCCTAATTTTACCCCCTCTCTGTTCATACGTCATCTTTCTCTTCATACTCCCTGTTCTGTTCTCTTACTCTTTTCTCTCACCCTTCATACATTCTGGGGCAGATTTACAAGCCCCTTGTGCGTCTTTGTTGTTCTATTGTGTCACTTTTTTTGATGTAATGTTGGGAAAAGTAATGTAGTAAATTGCATATGTATTTGCAAAATGAGTCAGGGTTGTTCACTGAAATGTAGTAGTTATATACATGGAATGTGTATAGTTACTTAAACGTTTTACATTCGTAAATGTGTTTTGGTATAATGCATGTTCTCATATTTTTTTGTCTAATATCACATTGTGTGTCTGTGTACATTAAGGAATTATACTCGCCCCTTTTTTCCATATTTCCTATCCTCTCTTGTCATACTTCCCCCTCTCTCCTCTTACTCCTTCCTCTCTGCTGGTACTACCCTATTTTTCTTATATTCTCCTCTGTCCTCATAATGCCCTTCTTTGTGATTATATTTCCCTGTCTCTCCTCATATTCCTTCTGTGTTCTCATTTTCTTCCCTCTGTCTTCAAATTTCATTTTTCTCTTCATACTCCCTGTTCTGTTCTCTTTTTCCTTTCTCTCCCTCTGTATACACTCTGGGCAGATTTACAAGCCTTTTGTGCATCTTTGTTGTTTTATTGTGCCAGTTTTTTTAATGTAATGTTGGCAGAAATAATGTAGTAAATTGCATATGTATTTGCAAAATGAGTCAGGGTTGTTCACTGAAATGTAGTAGTTGTATACATGGGATGTGTACAGTTACTTAACCGTTTTACAGTAGTAAATGTGTAGTGGTAGAATGCATGGTCTCATTTTTTTTGTCTAATATCACACTGTGCATGTGTGTACATTAAGGAATTATATTTGCCCCTTTTTAAACGTTTTAAAGCAGTAAATGTGTTTTGGTAAAATGCATGGTCCTATATTTTTTTGTCTAATATGACACTGTGCGTCTGTGTACATTAAGGAATTATATTTGATCCTTTTTCCATATTTTTAACCCTCTCTTGTCATACTCCCTTCTCCCTCCTTTTCTAAAATCTAAAATGTTTCAAATTTTCTATAACAGCCAAGGAAAACATACCTTTTTGGAGGGGTGTGAAACAGGGTTGTAGCTAAATCTATCCGACTCCTATGCCGTATATTCCATCCCTAAAAAATATATATTTCTCAGTTCCAACTTTGCCAGTTATTTAAACACAGAGGGGCAACATATTCGCACCTGTGGGAGCAAGGTCAGTTACGTGGTAGGGATACAGTTAGAAACAACTGTAAAACGTAAGGTTAAGTATAAGCCCCTGTAGCAGATGCCTTAGCCCACTTAGCTACCAAACTATGCCTGTGTGTGTGTGTGTGTGTGTATCTGTGTGTCTGTTTATCTCTGTGTGTCTCAGTCTGTGTGTGCGTGTCTGTCTCTGTGTGTGCATCTCTCTTTATGTATACGCCTCTGTCTCTGTGTGTACGTTTCTGTGTCTGTGTGCATGTCTGTCTTGTGTGCACATCTCTGTTTGTGTGTGCTTTTTGATGTGTGCGCGTTTCTGTATCTGTGTCTGTGTGTGTGTCTCTATGTGCATGCTTCTGTCTCTCTGTGCACATCTCTATGTCTGTGTGCGTGTCTCTATCTGCGTGTTTTTTTGTATCTGCGTCTCTATCTGTGTGTGTGTGTGTGTGTCTCTATATGTGCATTTGTCTCTGTAATAAGTACGTCTCTTCTCTGTGTGTGCTTGTTTGTTTCTATGTGTGTCTCTGTCTCTGTGTGCGTCTCTATACATGTGTCAGTCTCTATGTGTGCGTGACTGTCTGTGCGTCTCTGTGTGTATGTTTCTATGTGCGTGTCTGTCTCTCTGTGTGCGTTTGTGTGTGTTTGTCTCTGTGTGTATCGGTGCATGTGCCTCTCTATATGTTTGTCTCTGTGTATATGTCTATTGTTAGCCTCACTGGCAATGTAAACATGGCATGGGAACGCTATAATACACAGGCTTACTCCACAGATTGATACAAACCTGCCATTCCCTAAGACACACAGTACACAAACCAGTAAACATATCCAGCTAAATATAAACAATGCCAAATTCTCTAACTCTAAGTAATGCGAAACATGTTGCATTGCAAATGCTTGTTCTTATATTCTCATGTGTCGTCATAGTGCCCTTCTTTGTGTTTATATTTCCCTGTGTCTCCTCATATTCCTCCTGTCTCCTCATTTTATCCCCTCTCTCTTCATAATTCATGTTTCTCTTAATACTCCCTGTTCTCTCCGCTTTCTTCTTTCTCTCTCTCTGCATATACTCTGGGGCAGATTTACAAGCCCCTTGTGCGTCTTTGTTGTTTTATTATGTTACTTTTTTTGATGTAATGTTGGTAGAAACAATGTAGTAAATTGCATATGTATTTGTAAAATGAGTTAAGGTTGTTCATTGAAATGTAGTAGTTATATACATGGAATGTGTATAGTCACTTAACTGTTTTACAGTAGTAAATGTGTTTTGCTAAAATGCATGGTGTCATATTTTTTTGTCTAATATTATTACACTGTGTGTCTGTGTACATTAAGGCATTATATTTGCCCTTTTTTCCATATTTTCCATCATCTCTTGTCGTACTTCCTCCTCTCTCCTCTTACTCCTTCCTGTCTCCTGATAATACCCCCTTTTTCTTATATTCTCCTCTGCACTTTTAGTGCCTTTCTTTATGTTTATATTTCTCTGTCTCTCCTCATATTGCTCCTGTCTCCTTATTTTCTTCCCTCTCTCTTCATACTTCATCTTTCTCTTCAAACTCCCTGTTCTTTCCTCTTTTTCCTTTTGTCTCTCTCTGCATTTACTCTGGAGCACATTTACAAGCCCCATGTGCGTCATTGTTGTTTTATTGTGTCACTTTTGTTGATGTAATGTTGGTAGAAATAATGTAGTAAATTACATATGCATTTGCAAAATGAGTTACAGTTATTCATTGAAATGTAGTAGTTATATACTTGGAATGTGTATAGTCACTTAAACATTTTACAGTAGTAAATGTATTATGGTATAATGCATTGTCTCATATTTTTGTCTAATATCACACTGTGCATCTGTGTACATTAAGGAATTATATTCAACCCTTTTTCCAATTTTTCTACACTGTCTTGTCATACTCCCACCTCTATCCTCTTACTCCTTCCTCTCTCATTATACTACCTCCTTTTTCTTATATTCTCCTCTCTTCTTATACTTCTCTTTTCTCTATATACTTGCTCCTCTTTTTGCATACTTCCCCATCTCTTTATATTCTTTCCTATCTTTATATTCAACCCTGTCCTCATAGTTCTTACTGTCGCCTCATAGTACTCCCTCTCTTCTTATACACTCAGTCTTCCATTATATTTGTCTTTTCTCCACATTTTTGTCTCAGTCTCTCTCTCTTTTTATATTCCTTCCTCTTTTTTATATATACTCTTCTCTTCTTATATTTTCTCTTTCTTTTTATTCTCGCCCTTCTTTGCACATACTCCCTATTCTTTTCTCATACTTTTCTTTTTCTTCTCATAGCCCCGTATCTCTGCTCACACTTCTCCTCTTTTTTCTTATACTCCCCACTCTCTACTGATATTCCCCTCTTGTCTTATTTTCACATTCCTCTCCTCATTCTCCCCCCGTCCTTATACCTCCCCTGTTTTTATATTCTCATCTCTTTTTTCTTACTTCACCTTGTCGCCTCATACTACTGCCTTTTTCTTATATTCCCTTTTGTCCTATACTCCTTCTCTCTGTGTTCATATTTTCCTGTCTCTCTTCATATTCCTTTTCTATTTTCATTTTCTGTCCTCTCTGTTTAGACTTCTTCTTTCTGTTCATAGTTCTTGCTCTCTTCTCTTACTCCTCCTTGACTCCCTGCATACACTCGGCAGCACTTTCCTCATACTCCCCGTCTTTTCATACTGACCTCTCTCTTTATATTTGTTTCTCTTGTCATACTCCTGTCTCTTTCCTCATCCACTTTTCACTCTTCATAATCTCCCATCTGTTTATAGTCCTTCTTTTCTCCTCAAACTGTATCCTCTGTTCTTGTACACCCTTTTCTCCTTATGCTCCACTTTTCCTCACATTCTCCCTGCTCTCTTCTGGTACTCTCCTTTCTTTCCTTATACACCCCGCCTTTCCTTGTATTCCTTTTTTGTTCTTATACTTGCGTCTCTGTCCACATATTCCTTCTCTTTATAGTCCTTCTCTCTCTTCTTATACTGCCACCCTCTCTCCTCACACTATCTTTCTTTCTTCTCATACTCTCCCTTCTCTCCTCATACTTCTACCTTTCTCTCTCATACTCTACCTTACCTCTTTATACTTTCCAGTCTGTTCATGCTCCCTTTATCCCCTTATATTGCAGTGTCTGCTTACACTCCAGTTTCTCCTCATATTTTCCCTTGTCTCATACTCCTTCTTCTCGTGTTGTAAGTCCTTCTATTTTCATAGTCCGACCTTTGTCTTTATAATCCTCCCTCTTTTCTTATAAGTAATATAATAGTATATTTCATATATTTTTTTTTGTAATGTTATATATATTTTTTATAATAGATTCTATTTATCAACACTGAAAAAAGTTCATAATTCTTACAAAAGCTCAAAAGAGGAAGAAAGCTGTTTATTTAAAGAGAAGTCATCCACAAGATTTACGTGAAGAACAATGTGTTAACAAAAAGAAAAAAAGTCCTGGTAAGAGAACAAAGACTTTTTTGAGGAAAATATTAAACACTAAGAGTAGTGTGCACAAAGTGAAAAATAGTATTAGTGCATCTGCAACCAAAAAGAAAAAAAAAGAAAAAAGAGAACAATCATGGAAGATCAACTTCTGAAAAAACAGTGTATAGTAAAAGGAGGAAAACCCTATTTAAGGAAATTAGAGTTGTGTCGGATTTAATTAAAGAAGTGAAGGAATGTAAAAAAACACAGCGTTTTATAAGAAGAAGAAAAGTATAGAAAATCTAGTTTAGAAGGCTTTCGAATTGAAAAATGTGTTATTTGTTTTAGTAATCAATAGAATTCGATCACTAGATAAGCCAATACATTTAATGAAGGCTAAAAGTAAGTGGAGAAGAGTAATTAACAGAAGTAATTTTTCTGAGTTTTTTTGGGTGAATGGAAACATAGTTCAAGTTCTGAGCCTTTTTTAATGAAGAGAGTTATCTTCAGAGTAATGATTTGTTGCTTGCAGTTGACACTAGTGGTCGTGCTTGTGAGGTTAGAAATGGTTGTCCTATTGAGAAAGAGAAAATTGTTCCTAGGAATGCAGAAGAGGTGTTAGCTGATGAAGTTTTAGGGAGACGTCCTAAAGCTCCAGTGTACACTTGGAATTGTAGTAGTATTTGTAGTGTACGGCAAGAATCTATTGATTTTTTACGCAATTTCTTACGTAACTACACTAAGAAAAGTGTTAAACAAAATATTAAGATGTTGCAAGGACTAGACCCTTGCAGAGTGAGAGAAAATACTGGTTTGCAAGGTCATTCTCTGGCTTGTCTTCCTAAAAAAGTATGTCGAAGTGTTTTTCACCATTTCAGGATGTTAGCAGTTCATTATACTCAAATCAGGAAATTAGTCAGAAGATTGTATTATGCAAAAAGTCCAGCACTAATGTTAAAAAAGTTGAACAGTGCTCTTTTGCGTGGATCTGTATCAGATGTAACGAATGTTTGTGATGAAATTCAGGTTAGTTACTTTGGTCCTCAGGAAGACAGTGTAGAAACTGAGACATTAATAGAAGGAAATGTGGAAGAGAATGTACAACATTGCAGTGTAGAAAATTTTGAGCAAGAAATTACAAAGTTTAAGGTGATTTCAGGTGAAAGGCCAAATCATTCTTGTATCTGTTGTCGATGAACTCATTATAAAATCAGACCAGGACTGTTGATTTGTATTTAAAAAGTGAAAAGGAAAATAAGAATGAGTGGAAGGATTTTGCAACTTTTTTTTTGGTAGAGAATTGTTTTGATTTGGGTTCTGATCAGC
This sequence comes from Lissotriton vulgaris, assembly GCF_964263255.1. Lineage (NCBI taxonomy): Eukaryota > Metazoa > Chordata > Amphibia > Caudata > Salamandridae > Lissotriton > Lissotriton vulgaris. The sequence goes on from NC_141691.1 coordinate 887,695,509, forward strand.
CTAATTGTAAATATTGTTATAACAAATTAGACGAGAACAAAATGCCTGCTAGAGCTGTCCATAATATTTTTGAGTTGGTAAATAGTCCTTCTGAACTGATGGATTTAACTCCTTGGACGCTCATGACGAGCTCAGCTCGTCATGATGTACACCTCCATACACTCATGACGAGCTGAGCTCGTCATGAACAATGGAAAAACCAAAAGGTCAGCACAGGAGGAAAATAACACTAGCATCGATGGTGTTAAATACCTATGAGTCTATTCTTATTCAATGTGTGCATCCATTTCAGGCTATTATTCTTTTGGAGCCTAAGAAAGGGAAATTGCCTCCTTCAGATTTACAGAGAGGATTGAAGGGAAAAGTTGTGTATTTGCCTTTACATTTAAAGAAAAATATTGAAACAATTGGTGTAGAAAATGGTGATGATGAACCTCTAGTTGTTTTAGTTAATGGCGTTCCTTATAAGAGTAAGAAAATCTGGCAAGAATTAGTGGATGTTAAAAAAGTGAAAAAGGCAACGTTGTATCTGGTAAAAAATAATCAATACTATAAAAATGTGTATATGGGACAAGAAGAAATAACTGTAGAAGAAGATAGTGACCGGACATCTGGATAAATTGAAAAAGTAGATGAGTCCAGAACTGAAGAAATCTACGAACATTATAGTGTTCATCCACGTCATTCCAAAGAAGTGATGGGGAATACTATAGAGTTATTCCAAATGAAAGAAGCAAAGGGAAGTCCCATTAGTGTATGGGAAAAAAGCTTGGAAGCTCGATGTTTCCCTCAGTTGTTTCCAACAGGGAAAGGAGGATGATATGATGAACGACCTGTGCAGATTCCTGCATCTGAATACCAGACATCAAGGTTGTATGCAGAAGATCCAAGATTTTGACAATGTATTTTGTATTTCTTTCATCTTTTGTTTGAGAGTGACTTGTCTGGACTTTCTTATGCAGTAAATCATATATTGGAAACAGGTGTACATCTGCGAAATGTTTCGGCAAAGGAATTTCTGGATAAAGTACAGCAGAAAGATAATGTTTTGGAATCTCAGCAAATTAATCTCCTGGCATGTTAGCATGGTACTAATGAGTACTGGAACTGTCGTCATAGTGAACTTAAATGTATGCTAAGGAACTTAGAAACTCTTACATGGTTCCTTACTCTAAGCTGTGCTCAATATGCTAGGAAAGATTTACTTCAATTTCTTCGAGAAGCAAATCCAAATATACTAAATATTGAATACAAGATACCTGGAGAATTGTGCTCTTTAGATTCAGTTAATGTATGCAGGTATTTCAATGATAGATTTAAAGCTATGCTGTCTTTTTTCACCAATAAAAAAATCCTCGTCTTGGAGAGGTTTTGGATTTCTTTTGGAGAAAGGAGTATCAAGTAAAAGGTGCTCCTCACATACATATGCTAATATGGATCAAAGATGCTCCCAAATTTGGAACTGAATCACATGCTACTGTACTGTCTTTTACTGAAGAGTATGCTACATCCCAAAAGTACACAAGATAAGGACTTAAGACAACAAGTCTTACGATTCAAAAGCCATCGTTGTGGGAAATTCTGTCGTTGAAAATACAAATCAAGGGACAAGTTCTACTCCAAATGTCATTTTGGATTTCCACGTCCTACAATTTTGAAAGGAATAATGAAGAGTTTTATGTCATCTTTGCGACATACTATCACAAGAAAGTCTCCAAAAAATACCTACAACTAAAAAAGAAATGAAGAATCAAAACACATAAATGACTACAACCCAGTTATTTTATTCATGTGGAATGCTGACATAGACATTCAATATGTTACAGACAATTCCATTGCTGTTGCTCGATATATATAACATCCTACATAACAAAATCAGAAAAGACAGAATTGAAGGAAATATGGGAAGAGATTTCCCATGAGAAGAGTCTAAGTAAGAAATTATATAGTTACAATGTGAAGATATTGTAAGAATGTTCAGATGGCTTATCATCTGTAAATATTTACTCCAAATCTAGAAGAATCATTTGAGTGAGACTAGGTCTTGCTGCAACATGAAATCGAGTACTTAAATCTGTACAACAAATTGAATATTTAGCTGAAAGAGAGCCAGAAAGTATTTGTATTGTAGTGTATTGGTTCATAACACATCCTATACCAACTGTTGAAAGATCCCTCTCATTTTATTCATTTTACTTTGACTTTCTAACAAGAACCATCTCTTCTGAGAATCCTGTCAAATAGAAGAAAGATAACGATAATAACAGCAATAGACTCATCTTCCACCTATTCTTCAGAAGGAGATTTCATTCCAGAGGAGCCTCCAAAGATGAAAAAAGAAGCTCTAATTTGGAAGTTATTTACTTTTCCTGAAGGGCAAAAAACGCTAATGCTCCGTTAGTAACCTGTAAAATGGTACTCATGAACTTTTGTGTTACGTGACACAGTCTATCAACCTCATAAAAAATAGGATACAGGAGCATCGCTATCCTCAACATCAGTCATTAGACATTCATCAAGCTTTTTTGTTGTAACAACTACACCGGGGGAAAGCACTGGGAAATATGCACACTTGCTGCCTTTCTTGGCTGGGGTTATCAATTATTGTTCAATTTCATATTCTGATTCAAAGTCAAGGCCCTTTATCAAGCCTTTTTGTTGTAGCTACTACTCCGGCCAAAGGCAGTGGGAAATTTACACACTTGCTGCCTTTCTTGCCTGGGGTTATCCATTATTCTTCAATTTTAAATTCTGATTCAAACTCAAGGCCCTTTATCGAGCCTTTTTTTTTTGTAACTACTTACCCGGCTGAAGGCACTGGGTAATTTGCACATTTGCAGCCTTTCTTATTTTTCACCTAATTCATCTTCCACTCAATCAACACATCCTCCATACATACACACACCTACTTGCTGCCTTTCTTGGCTGGGGTTATCAATTATTCTTCTTGTAATACAAATTCAAAGTGCAGACCCTCTATTCAACCTTCTTGGTAACTACTTCCCGTGAATAGCAGTGGGTAATTTCCACACTTGCATCCTTTCTTGCGACGCAGTCTGTGTAATGAGCTGGGTATCCAAAGATCTACTTCCCTGATAAGGCACTGGTTACTTTGCGCATATGCAGCCTTTCTTACTTTTTACCTTCTTCATCTTCCATTCAATTAACACACCATACACACACTTACTTGCTGCCTTTCTTAGCTGGCGAAATCACTAATTGTTCAATTTCATATTCTGAATCAAAGTCATGGCCCTTTATCAAGCCTTTTTTGTTGTAGCTACTACCCCGGCCAAAGGTAGTGGAAATTTGCACACTTGCTGACTTTCTTCGCGGGGGTTATCAATTATTGTTCAATTTCATGTTCTGATTCAAACTCGTGGCCCTTTAGCGAGCCTTTTTGTTGTAACTACTTCCCCGGCTAAAGGCAGTGGGTAATTTGCACACTTACAGCCTTTCTTATTTTTTACATTATTCATCTTTCAACCAATTAACACATCATCTACACATACACACACCTACTTTCTGCCTTTCTTGGCTGTGGTTATCAACTATTGTTCTATTTCATATCCATATTCAAAGTGCAGGCCCTTTATCAAGCCTTTTTGTTGCAACAACTACCCCAGCCAAAGGCAGGGAGAAATTTGCACACTTGCTGCCTTTCTTGGCTGGGGTTATCAATTGTTCTTGAATTTCATATTCTAATTCAAAGTGAAGACCCTTTATTCAACCTTCTTGGTAACTACTTCCCGTGAACAGCAGTGGGTAATTTCCACACTTACATCCTTTCTTGCAACGCACAGTCTGTGTAATGAGCTGAGTATTCAAAGATCTATTTCCCTGATAAGGCAGTGATTACTTTGCACGTCTGCAGCCTTTCTTACTTTTTACCTTATTCATCTTCCATTCAATGAACACATCATTCACACATACACACACTTACTTGCTGCCTTTCTTGGCTGGCATTACTCTTCAATTTCATATTCTAATTCAAAGTCAAGGCACTTTATCAAGCCTTTTTCATATAGATACTACCACACCAGAAGGCAGTGGAAAATGTCCGCACTTGCTGCCTTTCTTCGCAGGGGTTATCAATTATTCTAAGAGTAATTCAAATTCAAAGTGCAGACCCTTTATTCAGCCTTCTTGGTAACCACTACCCGTGAATGATAGTGGGTAATTTGCACACTTACGTCCTTTCTTATGTCCTTTCTACTGCACAGTGTATGTACTTTATGCAGTTGCTTGCCTCCTTAGATGTACTGCCAGTTTCTCAGGATCCCACTACGAAATCCAACTCACAGTCTATAATGGCCTGGAAAACCAAACACACACTTATTTTACAAGGCAGTGCATAGTTTGCACGCCAGCTGCCTTTCTTAATTTTCACCTTTTTCATCTCCCACTCAATCAACACATCATCTACACATGTACACACCTACTTCCTGCCTTTTTTTAAATGGGGTTATCCATTATTCCTGAATTTCATATTTTGATTCAAAGTAAATGCCCTTTATAGTTCCTTTTTATTATAGCTACTACCTCAGTCAAACAAAACACGACATAGCAGGGCTATGAAAAGCATCTAAATCTACAGCACTACATGCAAAAAAGAAATGCTTACTCTGTAAGTGACATTTTCCACCTGTAAGATATAACATCTGTCAGTAGAAAAGAAACATATTCTCAGTGAAGTGAAATAGGTTTTTGTGACATATTGAAACTCTTTTCACAACTTCTTTACTGTTGTTTGTTGTAAAACAGTTTTTTCACTCCTCACGTTCAATGTTTTAAGCTACACTGCAACTATTTCACAACTTCATTACTATAATATCAAAGTTTGTAGTGCTCACATGAAATATTTTGTGACACCTTGAAACTATTTTTAAAACTTGTTTACTATAATATCAGTGTGTCAACTGCTATCATAAAACATTTTTGGATACATTCCAACTATTCAAAAAAATTATTTACTGTAATATCAGTGTTTCACATGGTAACAGAAATTCAATGTGATACATTGTACTGTGTGACTCACTACAATATTTAAACATAAGTGTAATAGTGTTTGCTGGAAGTGTAAAGATACACACTGGGGTATTGAAGGTATAAAACACAAGTTTGCTGGTGCATGGAAGAGTGCATACATAGTCTATAGGGGTTTGAAGCAGTCCATGCCCTAACTCCCACTTTCATAAATTAGTACTTCACTACTATCTGAATGACTACAATTCTGCAACAAGAGTGTCTCAAACCATTATTATTATATAATAATACATTTTTTCTTGTAGCATCTCATAATTTAATAGAGCTTCTAAAATAATGTTATCATGTATTCCATTTTCCTGATTATCAATTTCAAAAGTCATATGATCATACTCAATGTCATTTAATGCTTCCATAAAATCATCATCTAAGATTTCGTCTAGGAAATCACAGCTAATATATGCAGCATTCATTTCTTCCCATTCATTATCGCTACTTACAAAAAAGTATCTTCAGCTCTTCTCTGACACTATTACTAATTTCAAAACCATCTTCCAAATTGTTTTGTTGATTTTCCGTACTGAATTTCTTATGTTGGAGCTCCTTGTACAGAAACCTAAACACTTCATTTTATGAAGCAAGAATATTTTGTACATGAGTGTATATTATTTTGAAAACATTCGAAAATTAAATACAATAAATACAGTGTCACTCTGCATTGTGTCAAGTGCTTTATTTACAATATACAGGAATATGTTACCTTTGATTGTAAGAATAGGAAAATCTTACAGCGAGTAAGACAAAACTAGTAGTACTCTTGAGCATAGAGTGTGCACATGTGTTCCCAATGTATTGGTCCACAAAAATTTTAGATTCCCCAATGCAAAAAATTTTTGTGGACCGTATACATGATATACAAACATTATTGATGTTCAAAACTATCAAGTTATGACTGTACAATCATATGAAATCAATATGATATTCAAATAAATGAATCGTCAAAAATGACAAATACTTTGGAGTAAAGAGTTACCTTCTTTTCAAAATACATTGGGAACACATGTGCACACTCTATGCTCAAGAGTACTACTAGTTTTGTCTTACTCGCTGTAAGATTTTCCTATTCTTCAATGATCAGCACCTCGGGACCCAGGAGGTGAACACTTGTAGTACCTTCAAATATTATAAAGTGATTACAACTTTTGAATTTTTTACAAAGGAGTGCAGCGGTTTTCATTCATTTCTACCTTTGATTGTAAGGACATACAAACCAAAACAATATAGAACACTGCAACTAAAGCACATTACATAATAGTACAAAGCATGTCATTGGAATGTTGGGTATTAGGATAACATACACAACTCGCATATAAAATGATTTCAAAAACGTACTATTTTTTCAATGATAAAGATTAGTAATGTCTTTCGAAGAAGATTTGAATATTTAAAAAGGAAAAGTAGGAGATGAAGAACACAGGTAAGAGGTTACATCTCAGGATGCAAGAATGGATGAATAGGGTGGTCCAAGGTCTCCATGTACAAAGGCCAGTGGAGACGTTTTGAGGGCGGGTACACTCAAGGTAATAAGTGCTGATGATACCACCACACCGAATGGGCAAGAACAGATAAAATGATGGATTGTATGTGCTTGAACTATGATGAAAAATACACTGTAGGAGGACCACGGTCAAGTGCAAAGATTAAATACTCAAGACATAGCAAACGAGGTGGCAACAAGGGCCAGAAGGGTCCAACAGTGGTGGAGACTGGGTTTCTTAACCCGTATCCTACCTACTGTGTTGCAAACTTAAAACAGTGACGACGGCAGTGCCTTAGTTTACATCACCCCATTACGTTGTCAATTAGAGTCGAGGGAGGCAAAGGAAAGGAGTAAACTACATGTCTATAGATGTACTGCTATATTCAGAACACTGGATGAAGCACTGAATAAACCTATCGCCAGTAGGTAATATATATATATTACCTACTGGCGGTCGCCAGTAGGTAGTTATAGTTAGGACCTAGTTTCCATAGGAAATCCACAACATTCTATTTAGAATAACTTTGGCGTCGGTGGACAAATCTTCGAGAATTTCTCCAAGAAAATGGCCTGCTCGGCTCAGCTCTGTCCCTGAAAGTTTGGGGGTGATTCATCAAATGGGTACCGAGAAAAAAGGGGGGTCCCAAAACATGTTTTCCCCATGCAATTTTCCGTAGGGACCTTTAGCCAGGGTTACAGCCCGAACGGCTGAAAGGAATTACACCAAATTTGGCAGAGAGGTAGAGTTCGGTTTGCAGATTGTGCTTTTTGTTAAATGGTGTAAATCTGTTCAGTAGTTCCTTAGAAAATTACAAGCAAAATCATAGCGATATCTAGAGACGAAGTACCGCACGCGTACGGAAATCCGTACAATTACGAGCACGAGCTGCATGCTGATTGGCTGAACTGTCTGTCAACGCTCCAAACCAGGAAGTGTTGGCAGCTATCTTGTTTGTCTCTAGAACCGAGTCACAAGAAAACAGTAAAACAAAGTTGAGAAATAAGGAAAGGGGGCATGGTAAAACATCCTGACCCTCTAGGCTTGCTCAGGGGGTCGTACATGGATCTTTAGGCTCAATTTTGTATTTTATTTTTTAAATAAAAAATCGCAGGGTACACGTATGGTATATGTACGTGGTGGAAAAGGGAAATAAAAAATAGAAGTCAGTTTTATTCATTAGGTCTCGGGGGCAAATTCCGGGGGCAATTTTTAGAGCTATATTTCTATTACAGTATGTAAAACTTTCCGTTTTTTTTTCCTGCTTCAGTTGTACTCTCTACGCATGCGCAGCCTTGTTTGCAAGTGCACTTTTTTCTTTTTCTTCAAGTTCGCCAAGCAAACCTCTCCTGATTTTAGGTATTAAATTTGCCGCTTTCTGTTCCCAGCTCGTGTGTGTCATCCGGTGCTATACTTTTGTAATATAGTAATAAACATATTGTATGTACATTTATTTGATATGTAGTGTTGAGGCGCCAAACGTTGATTACATACTCCGTCCAACCGCCATTTTAGTAATTTTCCTCCGTTATTTTTATTATACCTGTTACTTTCATTTTACCCTGCGCATATTTTCTCTGTGATCGATGAGATTTCCTGCCAGACACCACGGTGTTTTTCCTTGGCCTCCGATCTTATCAGACTTGGTCACAAGTATACCTAGAAACTAATTTGAAGGACGTAAGCCACAGCCATTACAACGCGTGTACGTCAACAAAAAAACATTATTAATACTGTGCGTTTATCATGCGTGGCAAATGCATACTAGTTGTAAAAGCATGTGTGGTAAAGCGATATGTGGGCTAATGGTTTTGTGGTGACGATCACACTTGCTTATGAACCGGGTCTGGGCGTGGTGGAGTCTAGGGCACCAGACGGAGGGCCATGCAGCTCCACTCATACAATATAGAAGTAACACAGTGTTAGACCTGACATCATTGGCTTGAGTCTCTCCCCCATTTTTTCTGTTTGCCTCCACTGTTTTACAATGTTTTTGCTGGATAATGCTTTGGGCACTGTGCCACTGCTGATCGGTGCCACAGTGCAAGTGCTCCCTATGTTAAATTACTGTATTGATCAAATTCCATGTTTGGCTTATTTGGTTTACTGTCAGTCCCTAGTCTAGTGCACCAGGAGTGGCAGGGCGTGTAAATGCAAATGCCGCTCGTGGGCTTGCAGCACATGTTGTGCCACCCACAAGAGCGGCCTAGTAAAAGTATGTCTGAGGGTCTGCCATTGCCAGACCCACGTGCAGTCTAGGACTGTCACGCTGACTACGCAAGTACACCTACTTGCCAGTCCCTAAACCTTCCCTTAACTTCACGTTAGTCACCCCTATGGTAGGCCCACGGGCAGGGTGCGTTGTAAGTATAAGGTAGGACAGGCCTGACCAAGTTGGCATGTCCTAATAGTGAATCACCGCCATATTCGTTTTTCACTATTGTGAGGTAACCTGCTCTCCATGAGTTAGAATGGGCTGCCAGGATTATTAATGCTATAATCCTAGCTGGCTCGGGGAGCATGGTGCAATGTCGAGTTTGGTATCCCTGAACTCGGGGTTTAATTACGCATCCGTTGGTGTGGATGGTTTTTGGACTCTGGGTTTGAAAATAGCACTTTTAGAAAGTGGCTATTTTCTTGTCTAACTATTTCTGGTTTCTGCTGGTTTGGTGTGTGTGTGACAGGAGCTGGGTGGCTCCAGAGGTGTGAATGAGTCAGTGTGGGATGAGTGGGACATTTGCGTTGAGAGTAGGGGGAGAGTAGTTGCTGATAGCCTGCCCTGCCTGATACAATGCTGGCTCCACCTCCTGCCAGGCGACTGATGGCTCTATGCCTGCCATGGACGATCCTGGCCCCACCTCCTACCAGGAGGCCGATAGCTCTGCTCCTGCCAGTGACAATGCTGGCTCCACCTCCTGCTGGGCGTCTGAGGACCCAGCCCTGCTCAGTGAATAGGCCAGGTGCCTCTGCCTGGCTCCACCCACAACAGACCCAGGATGTTGGGAAATCCCCCTGCATGGACAAAGGGATCAAAGCCAAAAAGGGGTATAAGAGAAGGACCCCTGAACCAAGAATTTAGATAACTTCTGACAAGGAACCCTGAAACCAAGGACAAGAAGCCTGCTGATCCAAGGACTTGCCTACCCCTTCTGCCAGTGTGCTGTTTGCTGGGGGGAATCCTGCATTGCTTCTTTATTTTTGCCAAGGAACCAGGAGAGAGGAACTGTGTGTGTACTCTCAAACTTTGCTAAGAAAATCTCGAAGGGCTGGAAGAGTGCCAGTCTCCTGTTGAAGTCACAGGGCTCAAGGAATTCATCTGCTTTAAGTGCTATTTGCTGGAACCTGTGAATCCAGCACCTTTGAAAGATTCCAGCAATCTCAACGCCGACGGACGTCACCGAATCCAGCTAACCATAGTGAGTAACAGCTCCAGTGTCCCGCTTCCTCGACGCCGGCCGCCGGGCCCGATCGACGCCAGCAGCAACGCCAGTGAGTAGTGAGTTCGGCTCCAGCTCCAAGGGACCTTGTGTCTGCACCGCTGCTGATCGTCTCGACTTCGAAGCCCTCTCGACGCCGTGAGCGCTGCTTGCTCTTGCAACATCATCATCGCCATCGACGACTACTGAGGCCTGATCGACACCGACGATGCGACGCCGGATTGCTCGACGCCGCTGATCATCGTGTGCTTCATTTTCCTAAGGTACTGTGTTGTTGGGGGTCCGTGTGACTCCGGGCTCGACGTAGCGCTCCTCGCGGTCGACGCCGAACCTTTGGATTAATTTTGCCTCGACGTCGTGTGACTCCCGTGTGGGTTACATTGTTGCCAAGTACTGTGTTTCCTGGAAGAAGAGTTGATTTTGATACGAAAGACTTTGTGCTAAAGAAGAAACTACATTTGAACTATTATTTTCCCTTCCAAGAGTATTTATTAAGATTGTGTATATTTTTGTCGTTATTTGGTCTTGTGCTAAGCCTTATATAAAAATCCTTATTTTTATAATACTACTGTGTCGTGTCCATTTGTAGTGTATTCACTTTATTACTGTATGTGGTCATAAATGGTTAATGCACAGCCTCTGAGATAAGCCTGTCTGCTCTGCCAAGCTACCAAGGGGGTGAGCAGGGGTTATCAACGGGTGTGATACCCTTGCCCTGACTAGAAAAGGTGTGTCCCTATTTGTCAGAAGTATATACCTCTGCCAACTAGAGACAGCCGGTTCTAACATTGGTGGGTCAGCGGTGAGGATTTGAACTTTGCATTTATGACCCATGTGCAGTGGTTAGTGTGCGCTACATAGTGAAAGCAGACCATAGCGCAGCCACAATCCAATTTGGAAGGATCCTATTTTTGTTCTTCGCTTTTCTGAAGCTTGATTTTTCGAACACGGCCAGTTTGGACCATGAGTGACACCGGAGTCACTACCCCTGTTGTTGTCGTGGAGGAATTCGATAGAAGTAAAATCGAAGATTACAGCAGGAAGCAATTAGACCATTATTGCAAGCAGTTACAAGTTCCTACCAAGAGCTGCAGAAACAAACCAGAAGTTGTCAAAGCATTGCAAGCCTGGTTGGAGTCCAGAAATCCCACTGATCCGGTGGTGGTACCGCTAGTGGAATAGGATGAGGAGGCACCAGTGAATGGAGTCGTGTCCTCTCCCGGTAGCAGTATTTCCTCCAAAGGCCTTTCCCCTGAAGAAAGAGAAGAAAGGGCGAAAGAGCGAGCATACAACATGGAAATGGCAAGGCTCAAGATAAATGGGCAGTTGGAGTTAGAAAATGCAAGAGGTAGGAGAGAAGCTGATTTGGAGACCAAAAGGTTGGATTTTGAAAGAGAGAAGTTAGCTTTGGAGCATGATACCAAGTTGAGGGAGTTGGACATCCAAGCTAAGAAGTTAGAATTGAATCCCTCTGGTGGCAGCATCCCCTCTGAGCCTGCAGAAAGTAGGTTTTATTTCCCTAAAGATGTGATAAAAGATTATCATAGGAATGAAGATATTGGTCAATGGTTTAAAGCATATGAGTTAGCATTGTTGGCCCACCGGGTCCCTGAGAAGGATTGGGGAGCGGGGTTGTGGGGTCCCTTTGTGAATGAGGGGAGAGATACCCTGTTAGACATGCCTGTTGAGGATAGGATGTCGTATGATCATATGAAAGATGCTTTAATGTTGCGGTATGGCCTAACCCCCGAGAAGTACAGACAAGCTTTTAGAGAATGTAAGAAGTTGCCTGGTACGATGTGGGTTGGATATGTGTCTTATTTTTGCAGAGCCATGGATGGTTGGGTAAAGGGCAGCAAAGTGGAAAGTTATGACGCTCTTTATGATTTGTTTATTTGGGAGCATTTGTCTAATAACTGTTTTCCAGAGCTGCGCCAGCACCTTATCGATAGCAAGATATCTAGCCCTAGAAAACTTGCTGAGGAGGCGGACCACTGGGTCAGTACCAGGGTCCACAAGGGTCCAGTGGGAGACTCAGCCAAAGGTGGGCAGCGTCCCCAGCAGAAGAGTGGGGGGACAAGGGTAAGCAGAAGGAGTCCCAGAAAGGGCCTCAAAGTAATCCCCAAGGGAACCAAGGGAAGGATTCCCGGGCTCCCCCTGAGAAGAAGCCAGGGGCCCGACGGGTAAACCTGTTCATAGGGGCCCCCTGACCTGCTACGTTCGTGGGCAGGTGGGACACCAGTACTATGACCCCCAGTGTCCCATGAAGAATTCGAATGCACCGCCGCGTGCACCCCCCTGTCAGTTGGCGAGTGTAGCCCTGGGAGGGGAGGAGATTGTTGTCCCTGGTGGGAGGGGTCCCGCAGAAATGTTCCTGGTCTCGCTAGGAGACATGGAAATGGTCCCTCCACCCCCTCTGCCTAGTAACATTAAGAAATATAGGCAGTGGGTGACCATTAATGGCCATAGAGTGGAAGCTCTCAGAGACACCGGAGCGAGTGTGACAGCTGTCAAGTGTCACTTGGTGTCCAGAGAGCAGGTGGTTCCCCACGCATTCTACCCTGTGATAGCTGCTGACAACTCCCAGAAAGAGTGTGAGGTAGCTCAGGTTTCCTTCGAATGGGGGGGAGTTTCAGGTACTCTTCAAGTTGCTGTAAGGCCCGCCATGCCTGTTGATTGTCTCCTGGGCAATGATTTAGAAGACTCCCCTTGGGCTAAGGTGGAGAGGGAGACACACTTGAAAATGTTGGGTGTGCCAGAGTGGGTGTGTGCAACCACTCGATCGATGACAGCTAGTAAGGGTGTTGATGGGGTCCCGGACCCTGAAAAAATGGCCCAGGACCCAGCTGTGAAGAGAAGAGGCAGGAGGCGCGGGAAACCGGCCCCCGTAGTTCCCGTGGTCCAGGAGAAGGTAGACCCTGAGGGGGATGCCCTGGAGCCCACAGGGGAACAAGTTGCTGAACTAGGAGACCTGCCCGAGCTGACCCACTGTCAGCAGGATGGTGGTCCCTCCAGGGAGGAATTCTGTGCGGAACAGAAAGTGTGCCCTTCTCTTGTGGGTATGAGGCAGCAGGCCTCAGCTCAAACCTCAGGTTATCAGTCAGGGTCACATTTTGTTTACTGGGAGAACGACCTCCTGTATAGCGAGCCTAAGGCTGCTGAGCCTGGGTCAGCCCGTGTGCTGGTGGTACCCCAGCGCTTCAGAGCCTTCCTACTGGGTTTGGCTCATGACGTTCCGTTAGCTGGGCATCTGGGGCAGGACAAGACCTATGACAGGCTTGTCACCCATTTTTATTGGCCTCAGATGCGAAGGGATGTAGACATCCATTGTAAGACTTGTCACACTTGCCAGGCAAGTGGGAAAAGCGGAAGGAAGCAGAAGGCTCCCCTCCAACCTTTTCCAGTGGTCAGTACCCCCTTTGACCGGGTGAGGATTGACATTGTTGGGCCCCTGGACCCTAAGACAGCCCTGGGCAACAGGTTTATCCTGGTCTTGGTGGACCATGCCACATGGTACCCGGAAGCCATCCCTCTCCGAACAGTGACGGCCCCCGTGGTGGGACGGGCACTGATGGGTGTTTTCTCCCGAATGGGGTTCCCCAGAGAGGTGGTGTCAGACCGGGGCACCAACTTCATTTCCATTTACATGAACTCTCTGTGGAAGGAGTGTGGGGTAACCTACAAGTTCACCACTCCTTACCACCCTCAAGGAAATGGGCTGGTTGAGAGATTCAACCGGACCCTTAAAGGCATGATCATGGGTCTTGAAGAACCAATGAGGCGGAAATGGGACGTCCTCTTGCCATGCCTGCTGTTTGCTTACCGAGCTGGTGCCACAGAAGTCTCTAGGGTTCAGCCCCTTTGAGCTTTTATATGGTCACCCGGTAAGAGGACCTTTGAGTCTGGTCAAAGAAGGCTGGGAGCAATCTCCCAGGAAACCTCCCCAGGATGTATACAGTTACATGCTGGCCTTTAGGAACCAGACTCTGCGCTTCAGAGATCTTGCTCAGGCAAATCTGGAGGCCAGCCAGGAGGAGATGAAGCATTGGTACGACCGGAATGCCACTCTGGTAGAGCTTCAGCCTGGTCAGGAAGTTTGGGTCATGTCCCCTGTGGAACCTTGTGCGCTCAAGGACAGGTGGACTGGACCTTTTAAGGTTGTGGAGAAGAAGAGCGATGTCACCTACTTGGTGGACTTGAAATCTCCCAGGAACCCCTTGAGGGTCCTGCATGTCAACCGGTTGAAGCCCCACTTAGAAAGGTCCGAAGTGGGCATGCTGCTAGCTACAGATGCTGGAATGGAGGAGGAGAGTGAGCCTCTTCCTGACCTCCTGTGTGCTAAAGAGCAAGATGGGTCAGTGGATGGTGTTGTCCTCTCTGACACACTGACCCTTGAGCAGAAGCAGGATTGTCGCCAACTGTTGGGACAATTCCCTGATCTGTTTTCCTTGGTTCCGGGTGTCAGTCATTGGTGTGTCCATGATGTTGACACCGGAGACAGCCCTCCTGTGAAGCACAAGGCTTACAGGGTGACTGACAAGGTCAGAGCATATATTAAGGAGGAGGTCTCCAAAATGTTTGCCTTAGGGGTGGTTGAGTCCTCTAGCAGTCCTTGGGCCAGCCCAGTGGTCTTGGTCCCGAAGGCTGCAGCGCCTGGTGCTTCACCAGAACTTCGGTTCTGCGTGGATTACCGAGGACTCAATTCAGTCACGAAGACTGGCGCGCACCCCATCCCCAGAGCTGATGAGCTCATCGATCGGTTGGGGGCTGCTCGGTACCTTAGCACGTTTAATCTAACGTCTGGGTACTGGCAGATCGCCTTAACCGATGGGGCGAAAGAGAGGTCAGCATTCTCCATACCAGATGGGCTCTACCAGTTCTGGGTGATGCCCTTTGGGATGAAGAATGCCCCTGCCACCTTCCAGAGGTTGGTCAACCAGGTCTTGGCTGGACTGGAGGATTTCAGTGCCGCCTACCTGGACGACATCGCAGTGTTCAGCGCCAGCTGGGAGGAACACTTGCGCCACCTCCAGGAAGTGTTGTTGGCCCTGCGCCAAGCAGGCCTCACAATCAAAGCCAGTAAGTGCCATATTTGGCAGGGTTCTGTGGTGTACTTGGGGCACCAAGTAGGGAGCGGCAAGCTTGCCCCCCTGCAACCCAAGATTGATACCATCCTGGCTTGGACGCCGCCCAAAACCCAAACTCAGATGAGAGCCTTCTTAGGACTTACGGTTTACTACAGGAGGTTTGTCAAGGAATACGGCAACATTGTGCACCCCTTGACTTCGCTGACTTCCAGGAAGCAGCCACGAAATGTGATCTGGACTGATGCCTGTCAAACGGCCTTTGACACCCTGAAAACTGCAATGTGCACAGCACCTATACTCCAGGCACCCGACTTTTCTAAAGAATTTATTGTCCAGACGGACGCTTCAGAGCATGGCGTGGGGGCTAATCTAGCTCAGGTGAATGAAGAGGGCCGAGACTTGCCTGTAGCCTTCATCCGCCGGAGGTTACTTCCCAGGGAAACGAGGTGGAGTGCGATAAAGCGCGAAGCATTTGCTGTGGTCTGGGCGCTGAAGAAGCTAAGACCCTACCTGTTTGGGACTCACTTCCGGGTTCAAACAGACCACAGGCCCCTCAGATGGTTGATGCAGATGAGGGGTGAGAATCCAAAACTGTTGAGGGGGTCCATTTCCCTACAGGGGATGGACTTTACGGTGGAACACCGCCCTGGTACAGATCACGCCAATGCTGATGGTCTGTCCAGATTTTTCCGCCTTAGTGATG
This sequence comes from Lissotriton vulgaris, assembly GCF_964263255.1. NCBI lineage: Eukaryota > Metazoa > Chordata > Amphibia > Caudata > Salamandridae > Lissotriton > Lissotriton vulgaris. Next base: position 887,711,260 of record NC_141691.1, read on the forward strand.
AGGACTCCCTAGGTCAAGGGTAGTTCTCCCCACATTTCAGCTGGAGGGGACACGTGTTAGACCTAACATCATTGGCTTGAGTCTCTCCCCCATTTTTTCTGTTTGCCTCCACTGTTTTACAATGTTTTTGCTGGATAATGCTTTGGGCACTGTGCCACTGCTGATCGGTGCCACAGTGCAAGTGCTCCCTATGTTAAATTACTGTATTGATCGAATTCCATGTTTGGCTTATTTGGTTTACTGTCAGTCCCTAGTCTAGTGCACCAGGAGTGCCAGGGCGTGTAAATGCAAATGCCGCTCGTGGGCTTGCAGCACATGTTGTGCCCCTCACAAGAGCGGCCTAGTAAAAGTATGTCTGAAGGTCTGCCATTGCCAGACCCACGTGCAGTCTAGGACTGTCACGCTGACTGCGCAAGTACACCTACTTGCCAGTCCCTAAACCTTCCCTTAACTTCACGTTAGTCACCCCTATGGTAGGCCCACGGGCAGGGTGCGTTGTAAGTATAAGGTAGGACAGGCCTGACCAAGTTGGCATGTCCTAATAGTGAATCACCGCCATATTTGTTTTTCACTATTGCGAGGTAACCTGCTCTCCATGAGTTAGAATGGGCTGCCAGGATTATTAATGCTATAATCCTAGGTGGCTCGGGGAGCATGGTGCAATGTCGAGTTTGGTATCCCTGAACTCGGGGTTTAATTACGCATCCGTTGGTGTGGATGGTTTTTGGACTCTGGGTTTGAAAATAGCACTTTTAGAAAGTGGCTAGGCGACTAATGGCTCTGTGCCTGCCATGGACGATCCTGGCCCCACCTCCTACCAGGAAGCCGATAGCTCTGCTCCTGCCAGTGACAATGCTGCCCTGCTCAGTGAATAGGCCAGGTGCCTCTGCCTGGCTCCACCCACAACAGACCCAGGACGTTGGGAAATCCCCCTGCATGGACAAAGGGATCAAAGCCAAAAAGGGGTATAAGAGAAGGACCCCTGAACCAAGAATTTAGATCACTTCTGACAAGGAACCCTGAAACCAAGGACAAGAAGCCTGCTGATCCAAGGACTTGCCTACCCCTTCTGCCAGTGTGCTGTTTGCTGGGGGGAATCCTGCATTGCTTCTTTATTTTTGCCAAGGAACCAGGAGAGAGGAACTGTGTGTGTACTCTCAAACTTTGCTAAGAAAATCTCCAAGGGCTGGAAGAGTGTCAGTCTCCTGTTGAAGTCACAGGGCTAAAGGACTTCATCTGCTTTAAGTGCTATTTGCTGGAACCTGTGAATCCAGCACCTTTGAAAGAATCCAGCAATCTCGACGCCGACGGACGTCGCTGAATCCAGCTCGACATAGTGAGTAACGGCTCCAGTGTCCCCCTTCCTCGACACCGGCCGCCGGGCCCGATCGACGCCAGCAGCAACGCCAGTGAGTAGTGAGTTCGGCTCCAGATCCAAGGGACCTTGTGTCTGCACCGCTGCTGATCGCCTCGACTTCGAAGCCCTCTCGACGCCGTGAGCGCTGCTCGCTCTTGCAACATCATCATCGCCATCGACGACTACTGAGGCCTGATCGACACCGACGACGCGGCGCCGGATTGCTCGACGCCGCTGATCATCGTGTGCTTCATTTTCCTAAGGTACTGTATTGTTGGGGGTCCGTGTGACTCGGGGCTGGACGTAGCACTCCTCACGGTCGACGCCGAACCTTTGGAATAATTTTGCCTCGACGTCGTGTGACTCCCGTGTGGGTTACATTGTTACCAGGAACTGTGTTTCCAGGAAGAAGAGTTGATTTTGATACGAAAGACTTTGTGCTAAAGAAGAAACTACATTTGAACTAATATTTTCCCTTCCAAGAGTATTTATTAAGATTGTGTATATTTTTGTCGTTATTTGGTCTTGTGCTAAGCCTTATATAAAAATCCTTATTTTTATAATACTACTGTGTCGTGTCCATTTGTAGTGTATTCACTTTATTACTGTATGTGGTCATAAATGCTTAACGCACAGCCTCTGAGATACGCCTGTCTGCTCTGCCAAGCTACCAAGGGGGTGAGCAGGGATTATCAACGGGTGTGATCCCCTTGCCCTGACTAGAAAAGGTGTGTCCCTATTTGTCAGAAGTGTATACCTCTGCCAACTAGAGACAGCCGGTTCTAACACACAGTATTTTTAAAACTTAAAAAAAATGATTTCATAATTATATTAGATTAAGTCTTCTGTTACTATGTTCATTAAATACATGAATATATGTTTTTAAACAATTGAAAACATTCTCGTCTTTTTTGTACAGTGCGCTGTACATGACGTCACACGGAAGCTTTGATGCGACGCTTAACATCAAAGCGTATTCGTAGCGTATGCTGAGAATGATTATTTTTTAACCTGTTTAAGTTTGAGGTTTGCATGAAATACTATGCTATAGGCAGATATGGATGTTTAGGCAGCGCTTATCTCCATGAAGCTTGGTTATTACCATTTACATATAGGTGCCTGAGGGAGGGAAAAGAAGTCTATGTGAATGGCGAGGATTGCACAATAGCACCAGAACACTCCTTAATTTGTAGACACATACAATTGCATGGCTCTTGTAAACAAGATGCGCCTAATTTGGACTGAGTTTTGAAAGGTAGTCCGACACGTGCTATCATAACAACGTTCAGTTTACTGGTGTTAGAACTGGCTATTTCTGGTAAGCTAAGACTGACGCCAAAGCCAGGCAGAAACCACCATTCTAGTCAGGGCAAGGAAGTCACACGCCAAGATAACCCCTGCTCACCCCCTTGGTAGCTTGGCACGAGCTGGAAGGCTAACCTCGGAGGCAATGTGTAGAGCATTTGCGCCAGCACACAACAGCAACAACATACTAGGCACACCACAAAAGGGACTCCACACAAGGTTATATTAAAATAACTTTTGTATTGTAAACACATATCAGATAAAAAATCAGACATGTACATTGTGCCAACTGGCATGGGCAACATTCATAAGGGATTATGTACAGGACAGGGCCACATGGGCCACTGTCATAATCAGCACTTGGTAGAAATTAGAAAATAGGATATAAAATCAATTCTAGAACTGAGAATAAGTATTGCACAAGATAACAGTTATAAAATACATCCAGTAACTACTGGGAATAGGTAAGTCCCACCTACGCAACCCTAAACACCTTAGGAGCATGTCACGCAGGGAACCAGGGCCTCACTAGGACCACCTGTATTAGAAAGAACAACCACCTAAGTATCACACAGCATTTAGGGGTCTAGGACAGAACACATTACCCATGATGCATAAATATACATTCAGAGGAGTAGTAAAGGGAAACACATGATGCATAAACCTACACATTCAGCGGTGTTAAGAATAAGGCACATGATGCATCACAAATACATTCAGAGGTGCAGCGCAAGAAGACACATGATGCCTAAAACATTCAGAGGTGCAGCGCAGGGCAAAGGAAGACACATGATGCATAAATCTACACATTCAGAGGTGCCAGAACAATACAATAGCGCAAAAATCACATGATGTCTAAAAACATTCAGAGGTGCAGGAATAACACATGATGCAAGAAAACACATTCAGAGGTGCAATAACCATACAATTGCGCAAAACTCACATAAGCCACTACCTGTGGCAGTCCCTAGGCCAACTGGCCTTGTTGGGGCTCAGACGCCCTGTGTCCAAATGTCAGGGCACACTGCCAAGCAGCGCCAGTCCAAGCACAAGCCTAAACGTAGCAGGTGCCCACTACTTGCTGGGCACCTGAGTACATCCCAAAACCTAAACGGTGCAGCTGCCCACTAATTGCTGGGCAGCTGGGGAACCAAACTGCGACAGGGTCCTCACTGACCCTTAGGCGCAAACTGCACCACGCTGGAGCCACACAGACTCTGGACACCACACATGACCTAAACGTTGGAGCCACAGAGGCTCTAAAAACACTGGTCAAACGTTGGAGCCACACAGGCTCTAAAAACAACGGTGCCCCCTTTAGCCTCGGGGCTTTACACAAAGAATTGCCCCCTCAGAGCCTTCTCAAGGCTCTACAACGTTGGGGTGACCCGCTGCCAATCGGGGCTGCCCTGACTCTGTGCCTCTCAACACGAAATGGCCCTCGAGCCTCGCTGGGCTCGTAAATCAAAAATTGCCCCCCTAGAGCCTCCGTGGCTCTAAACACAAAATGGGAAGGGGATCCTCTCAGGGCTCTACACACATTGGGGGCGACCCACTGCCAACCAGGGCCGCCCTGGAAGCCCTTGTGGCTTCACACGAACAAGGAGCGCGAGCTTGCGCTACTGGGGGGGGGCGGACACCGACAATGTGTCCCGGCGCCCCTCCCTTTCTTCTGCCCCACTCACCGGTTGCTGGCGATCGGTGGCTCTCCTCACTCAAGGCTCTCCCTCCATTCGGGGGAGCCTCGCGCCAGACTTCTCTCTCTCGCCGGTGCTTCACTCGAGCAGCGCGGAGGGGCAGGTTTTGGCATCGCGCCTCCCGCCCCCTCGCAGGACGACAGGCTGCACGTCTTCTCCCGGGGCTCCCTCCAGCACACAGGGGCCCCGGCGACCAGCCGCCATGCTCCTCTTCTCTTGGGCTGCGGGGGCCACGCTGTGATTGGCCGGCCGGCCAAGCACTTCCAGGTCACCGCGGGCAGCGCGGCGGCCCGTCCAAGGCACTCGTAGGCGGGGAATCACTATCCGAGGAGTGGGCTCCTTCATGATAAATTAACAGACAAGGATAGCGGCCAGGCCGCGGGGCAGTGCGGCGTGGGCAGCCGCCAGAGCCAACCATAAAGCGAGGTGAGCACTCGCCGATCAAAGGGACACAGCAAATTCCGCAAATGCCGGGTGGGCACCGGCTTGACCACAAAAGCGCTCTCCAGAGCAATAAGCAAAAATAAAGCGCTTCCAAGCGCCAGGGGTCAGGCACAGAGCGCTCCCAGCGCTAGGTAAAGACAAAGCGCTCCCCAAGCGCTAGACATCAAGCACAGCGCTCCTAGGTGCCCTCAGCAGGTCAGAGGTCCAGCAAAAGTCCAGGACAAAGGTCAGCCCCAGGCGTAAGAGAGGGGGCAGCATAGCCCCCAGCAGGAAAAGTCCATCAGGTGTTCAGGGGCTGGGCAGGGTCCCCCCATCAGCTCAGGCAAGGCAGAGGGGTCCCCCAGAAGTCCTCCAGGCATCCAGGGGCTGGGCAGCGCCCGCCCCTGGTAGATTCAAGTCAGAAACAAGAACATTTTGGAAGGGGACACAGCCCCTTCTTATACACAGAAAAGTCTTTGAAGTCTTTGTGTAGGCAGTGTGAGAACCAGCTAGAACTGGTTATAGGGAAGTCCTGTCAGAATCAGGGACAGAGGTGACAGTCGCCCAGCGGGGGGTGGACCCAGCATTGTGGTTTGGCAGGCACAGCCCTTCACTATCAGGTGCCATCTCCTCCCACTTCCCTGGCAGCAGATGCTGCCTTTCATCCATGGGCTGACTCAGACAACCTCCTTGGCTCTCCAGCCCATGTTACCCTCAAACCAGACAGTCAATCCAAAAGCAGGCCCAGGCACTCCTGACCCAGGCTCACCAGCCAATCACATGCCTCCCTGCGCCCCTCCCTCCTCATGGGAGCCCCGCCTTCACAAGGCGCCCGCCTCGCTGTCCACCCGGTCCCCCATCTCGGGACCGGGACTCTATGTGGAGCCTTCGTGGCTCCAAGGCAGTCCGTCTCCTCTCTCGCCCGCAGCGGGGGCCGCCTCGTGCCCCCTCCTCCTTCACGGCTGCGGTGCTTCACCCGGGCCCCCTCCTGGGACCCAGGACTCCTCCATACACCACGGGGCTCCCTCCGCTCATGGGAGTCCCGCCATACCTCTCCCCTCACTCCTCTGGTGCCGGCGGCCAATCAGTGCAAGGCGGCGGGCGGGACTTCCTCCGAAAACCCGGATGTCCAGCCCCGCGTCAGGAATAACGATGCCTGGCTAACCGCGGCTGTGAAGACACAGGGCAATAATGAGGGGTGGCACCCTCGAATTCCAAATAAATTGCAGTAGCGAGGTAGGCACTCGCAAAGGGGCCCCTGAACGGGAGAATACCCGTGATAATAAAATAAAGTGCCCACGAAGCACTCGAGGCCACACAAAGAGCAGGAGCGCTTCCCACACGGGATAACCACAGCGCTCTGCCAGAAAGTTAAAAGTAAAGCGCTCCCAAGCGCTATAATAGCAAATCAAGCGCTCCCAGGCGCTAGAGCACAAATAAGGCGCTCCCAAGTCATCCAAAGTCCAGCAAAGTCCTTCAGGGGTCCAGGACCTCAGCAGTCCAGGACATCAGCAGTCCATCCAGGGTAAATCAAAGTCCCCCATCCTTCCAGGACAGGCAGAGGGGTCCCCCATAAGTCCTCCAGGCATCCAGGGGCTGGGCAGCGCCCGCCCCTGGTAGATTCAAGTCAGAAACAAGAACATTTTGGAAGGATACACAGCCCCTTCTTATACACAGAAAAGTCTTTGAAGTCTTTGTGTAGGCAGTGTGAGAACCAGCTAGAACTGGTTATAGGAAAGTCCTGTCAGTATCAGGGACAGAGGTGACAGTCTCCCAGCGGGGGGTGGAGCCAGCATTGTGGTTTGGCAGACACAGCCCTTCACTATCAGGTGCCATCTCCTCCCACTTCCCTGGCAGCAGATGCTGCCTTTCATCCATGGGCTGACTCAGACAACCTCCTGGGCTCTCCAGCCCCTGTCACTCTCAAACCAGACAGTCAATCCACAAGCAGGCCCAGGCACTCCTGACCCAGGCTCACCAGCCAATCACACGCCAGACACAAATTACACAAATATGCCAACTTCTAAAAGTGGCACTTCTAGACTAGACACAGTCATGCCTCATATATCATTTCGCAGCATTCAATCTCACGATCTCGCACATATCAAACTCGCCCCTTCACTCCCCACACATCAGGAACTACCATGGGCATACATATTCCCCATTCATTCCTATGGGAGGGCAGGTCACTCACCACACATACACAGAGAGCTCAAGCACTTTACACTGTACCACAGTGAAAAAGTGCGCAGAGGCCAAAAATCACCACCACCAGGTTCCAGAAACAGGCTAGGAAAAAGCAAAAAGTCTTGGGGTGACCTTCCCAAAGGGCCGGGTCCAACACATATTGTATGTAAATTTATTTGATATGTAGTGTTGAGGCGCCAAACGTTGATTACATACTCCGTCCAACCGCCATTTTAGTAGTTTTCCTCCGTTATTTTTATTATACCTGTTACTTTCATTTTACCCTGCGCATATTTTCTCTGTGATCGATGAGATTTCCTGCCACAGACACCACGGTGTTTGTCCTTGGCCTCCGATCTTATCAGACTTGGTCACAAGTATACCTAGAAACTAATTTGAAGGACGTAAGCCACAGCCATTACAACGCGTGTACGTCAACAAAAAAACATTATTAAGACTCTGCGTTTATCATGCGTGGTAAATGCATACTAGTTGTAAAAGCATGTGTGGTAAAGCGATATGCGTGCTAATGGTTTTGTGGTGACGATCACGCTTGCTTATGAACCGGGCCTGGGCGTGGTGGAGTCTAGGGCACCAGACGGAGGGCCATGCAGCTCCACTCACACAATATAGAAGTAACATAGTATTTTTAAAACGTAAAAAAATATTTCATAATTATATTAGATTAAGTCTTCTGTTACTATGTTCATTAAATACATGAATATATGTTTTTAAACAATTGAAAACATTCTCGTCTTTTTTGTACAGTGCGCCGTACATGACGTCACATGGAAGCTTTGATGTGACGCGTAACGTCAAAGCGTATTTGTAGCGTATGCTGAGAATGATTAGCAGTACAAACTATGATGCGATCACTCTCTCGCTGTCAAATCAAAGCACAGGGCGCGCTATGAGAATGGTTAGAAGTGGTCACTCATTAAAGATCCAATTCAGGTGTGTGGCTCATCCACAGTATCATAACGTTATTTTTTAACCTGTTTAAGTTTGAGGTTTGCATGAAATACTATGCTATAGGCGGATATGGATGTTTAGGCAGCGCTTATCTCCATGAAGCTTGGTTATTACCATTTACATATAGGTGCCTGAGGGAGGGAAAAGAAGTCTATGTGAATGGCGAGGATTGCACAATAGCACCAGAACACTCCTTAATTTGTAGACTCATACAATTGCATGGCTCTTGTAAACAAGATGCGCCTAATTTGGACTGAGTTTTGAAAGGTAGTCCGACAAGTGCTAATATAACAACGTTCAGTTTACTGGAAACTGGAGTTAATTATTTTGAAATAATGGAGATTGTTGTGCAATGTTAGCAGGCATCACTTACATGATTACGGTAACTGAGCATGTGGTTTGATTAAAAAAAAGTTTTGTTAACTCCTCTGCATGGGAAGCTGGATGTTTCCATCTGGCTGTCGATTTCGACCTTGAAACCAGAGTCAACCAAATGAGTAGTATAAGAGAGCTATTGTCTCAAAAAGAGGTCGCTCTTATATCTGCTACAGAAACATTTGTCCTTCATGTAGCAAACACACGCACAGAAGTGCATGTTTTAAATACAGACGTGCTCTGAATTTTGGGGAGTTGATTTAGAGTATCCTTAATGTGTCCTTGACTATCAGGTTATCTTACTTTTTTAAAGTTAGAAGTAGTGACGTTGTGACTGTTGTAGAAACTATATTTGGAGTCTTTTCAGGATTTTTTCATTCGATTTTTTCCAGCATCTTTGGTGGATTGCCCTTAATACTCGCATTAGTTGCCAGTGTGCTTTTAATAATTTGTTTACATAAATATGGATGCCTATCCTGCAGCAGGCAACAATATGTCTCGGCTGTTGATGGTTCGCAACCGAATGCTTAGTTATTACGGAGCGCTGCCTCTGGCTAAATTGAGTGAAGCTTATGGATTATCGTTTCGATTTTCCTTTTTCACATGCGTTCAACCTGTGTTCCATTGCCTGAGCTGCGATTTCGACTGGGCCCTGGATTTGTGTCTCTGCAGTATGGTGTCTCCCAACGCGGATTATGACCAGCTGATGAGCCCCTTAGTGGTTCATGACGTGGTCTTTTCTGGTGGCGGGATTATGGCTTTAGCAGCAATACATGGAATAATGGGACGTTGGAATGTTTTTGCAGCGGTGCTTGAGTTCTTGGCACGCAGTTACATTGAAGATGGCCCGAGTTTTCCTCCGATGGTGATAGAGGCTCCGGTTGTTAAGGAACATGTATGTTCATTCCCACTATTGAATTGGATGGCTGAAATGTTTTCTGATGAGAACAATGACTTCCTGTTGGAGGCTGTTGCTACATACTGTGTTACACGCTGGTGGATTAAGACTCTTTGATTTTTCTACGTATTCTTTATTATTTAGCTACTGCTTTCTATCAAAGAGCGAATAACTTTTTTTTGGAAATGTGAACTTACTCTGCTTTTTAGGCTTGGACTCTGCGTTCCTAATTTGCTCACGTTTATATCACGTGCTTCGATCAAGGAAGGGTGCGTGGGGCTGAGCCTTGCACTCACACCCTGTTAAGTTAGCATGGGTTTATTAGAAGCTTACACACTATTTTTGCTTTCCTGCTCTGCTTTGGTCATGACACATACTTGTGATATTGTTTGGAGAAGGCTGAGTATTTTGCTTTATATGAGAATAATTTGGCATGCTAGATTTGCAAACTGCACCACTAGTTCTGTGTGTATAGTGAGAGCATGGAACATCAAGGTTATCTTGAATACTGTGTCTATTATTCAGAATGATCCTCCCACGTTCTAGCCATAACACATATGTAGCTGTGGCCACCTTTGATATTGGTGCATTCCATAATGCATTGTGGAGGCAAAGTTACACACAGCTGGAGAACATTTGTATCTTGACAGTTTGTGGAGCACTGAATGTGATCCACCACTGCTGAGTACCAGAGGTATGAGTCTGCCCATGTAATCCTATGATACTTTCTGTAGTTATAAACTAATCTGCTAGGTAGGGAGGGTGAATGTAGGTATATTTTAACCCCTTGCGTGCTGATGACGGCTCCTGTCTGTCATGCGTCACAGTGCTCCTGTGCTGATGACGGCCGGGAGCTGTCATGACCACGCCTGCGATCGGAGTGTCCTGCACTGGAGCGGAATGCCGGCTGCTGGCAAGGGGTTACATTTGTTTACCTTTAGCATTATAGGATGCTTTTTCCGTTTGTATTTCATAGAATAGTAACAATGCTGACAACCTTGTTTCTGATAATATGTTTGGTTGTATTATCTAAGGTACTGTGCATGAGATTATGGCGTTAGAAATACACATTTCAAAGTTGCACGTGTCTTTTTACATCTTGTTTTGGACTGGTGTAAGACTATAATGAAAGAGTGGTCTTGTTATCCACTTTACTTCATGTAATTTAAGTCGCATGTTCTGGGTTGACTAGTCATTGGTGTTTTTGGTCTAGGGCGAAGAACCAACGAGTCACTGATTGCTAGTCTGGTGGGGGTTTGTGTAGTAAGGTGGGTTTTGGCACACTGTAATTTACTGAGGTCCTAAGTCTTTATGCACAGTTCTGTGTATGAGCAGAATTCCTGGAACAGTAGTTACAACAAAAAGGCTCGATAAAGGGCTTGCACTTTGAATATGAATATAAAATAGAAGAATAGTTGATAATCACAGCTGAGGAATGCAGCAATTAGAAGTGTGTATGTGTGGATGATGTGTAGACTGAGTGGAACATGAAAAACTTGAAAAATAAGAAAGGGTGGAGAGACGCAAACTACCCACTGTATTGTCAGTGAAGTGGATCTTTGGATTTCCAGGTCATTACACAAATAGGGTGTTGGATTTGGCAGTGGGAGCAAGAGAAACTAGTACCGCATCTAAGGAAGAAATCTAGTACATAAAGTACACACAGTTGGGCAGATTGAAAAGCTCGTGGGAAAAATGATGCAAAAGTGGTGCAAGGGGCTTGTAAACCTGCCCCAGTGTGTGGTAGAAAAGACGCAAGAAAGGACGTAAAGGTGCAAATTACCCATTGCTTTTCACGGATAGTAGTTACCAAGAAGGCTGAATAAAGGGCCTGCACTTTGAATTTGAATTAAAGAAGAATACTTGATAAGCTCAGCCAAGAATGGTAGCAAGTTGGTGTGTGTATTTGTGGTTGTTGTGTTGATTGAGCGGAAGATGAGTAAGGTGAAAAATTAGAGAGGTTGCAGAGATGCAAACTTTCCATTTCTTTGTAAAGGAAGTGGTTGTTTAGTTTTCCAGTGCATATATATATTCACTGAAAAAAACATAGGTTTCAGCTATGGTATAGTTAGGAATTAGCATTTAAAAAACTTTGCAAATTCACTGAAAAAACTATAGGTTTCACACACATTATAGTTAGGAATTAGCATTTTAAAAAACCTTGGACACTGAAAAAACCATAGGTTTCACACATGTTATAGTTAGGAATTAGCATGTAAAAACCTTGCAAATTCACTGAAAATACCATAGATTTCACACATGTTATAGTTAGCTGGACATTTCACTCATACAAAACCATTGAAATTCCTCCGTTATAGTTAGTTCAGCTAACTATAACTCGCGTGCCCGCAATGCACTGCTGATGACATCACATATTACATCACTCATGACATGGTCAGTGACATCACTCATGACATCACTGATGACATCTCAAATGATATGAGATATGATATGGCCCCCCCCAGACAGTTTGGAAGACTGCCGGGAGACACCGACGGAGAGAGCGGTGCTCCTCTAAACCTGAGCTGCAGCCAGGTGGGGTGAAGCGCAATAACCACAACTAATGGTATGTGGTTGAATATACAACCTGGACATTGCAGGTGATATCTTTTATTTCTCACAAAAGCAGTAGTTATTTTACAACGGGTCCTGAGGAAGGCATGAAACTATTTCATAGATATGCTGAAACATGTTGACCACTACTGATCACGGATATTAGGTTAAATCCGTGTTTGCACTTGTTTTTTAGATTTGGAAGACCAGGAGATAACAATAAATCACTAATATCTACCCAGCCTATCCAATTTTAAGTTTTTCACCACTCACTTCTCATTTACTTTTCACACTGCTTTTTCAGTAGCCACTTTAAACACTGACAATTTCGAAATAACCTCCCTCTACTGACACATTTCTTTTACATTTACAAACGGTCATGGTAACATCTGACCACCCGGTTTGTTTTTGCTATGCCTCCTGGGCAAGGAGTACCCAAATGATGTGAAAGAGGGCAGTACAGTGTGGCTTCTGATGGGAATTTTTCCCTATGCCCTTGAGTCTTAACTCAATCACTATCACACCTAGTCCGCACTGTCTGTTCCCACTGTGTTATTCGTATGGTGTTGGGGTTGGTATCCAAGTCAAGTCAAGTCAAGTCAGAGAATTTATATAGCGCACTACCTACCCAGAGGGTCTCAAGGCGCTTAGAAAGGGGAGGAGGATTACTTGTTTTTACAGTTGAATGACAGATTTGCTTTGACCTCTAGGTACCCGTTGTGTGATGAGTTATATGGTTTTGGGGCATGTACCTAGTGTGGGTCATTAAACTCGCCCTTGGACCCTCCAAATAATTTGTTTGGTTCATGCTGAATAATTGCAACCATATATTCCACATAATAATGTCTAAAGCAAATTCGGCATATTTAGGCATGCAGCATGCTTGAGGCATAACTTAATTCCACATCTACTATTGTGCAATACTGTTTGTTTGGATCACTGCATCAATGCCCCTAATCATTGGCTACTTTACCTAATTCAAACCTAGGTGAGTTTACCGGTAAATAAAGTGCAAAGAGTATTAAATGTGCAAAATAACAATGTAAACATAATGTTGGTCTAAAATATATAGATGCCTCACTGCATCTCTATTGCACTTAGCTACAATATATAAACAATGCAAAAAACTCTTGTAGTGCAAATATGCAATGTAAACACAAAACTAATATAACATTTTAACTGCCTGACCACATGCACAATGTTGTTTGTTTAGTTCACGGGATAAATGCCCCTGCTCACTAGCCATTCTCATTAAGTCAAACTAAGGATTGTTAGGGTAAAGTGCAAAAATACGCTAATGCGCAAATAGGCAATGTAAACATAACATAGAATTTGAGATGTATGAATGCCTTACTGAATCTCAATCACATTGAGCTCTGATTAAATACACAGTTCAAAAAATGCATTAGTGTAAATAGGATACCCATAGGACAATATAGCTGTCTAATCACATGTATGTGGCATTGTGAAACACAAGGCAATCTTTCACCTAGGCTGGTTGTACAATCAAAAGCATAAAATGCTAAGTAAAATCATGTGTTTATCTCATTGCTTGGTGGCACAGAAACGATTATGTTGCCTGTTTGCTAGGCTTAGAGTATATACCTTTCACTTAGCAGGCGAATTACCCAAAGCCAGAATACTGGAAAACAATAATATTGGGGCTCAATCCCTTAGTGTCATTAAATCTTATTAACATACGGCTTTCTTCTAGTTGTAGTACTTATTGTGTGCTTAAGGGTCTAATATGTGAGTTGATAGTGTCCTTCAACCTTAAAGTATATCTCCTAGCAAGTGATAAAAGCAGTGGGTAAAAAATGTGCAACTCTAAACATGATAAGATTACCTGGGTAAAATGCTCAATCTAATTGATTCGCATTGAGAATACTCCTTAATTTCAAAAGTCACATTAAGTGGTTCCCAGATATTCAGGCAATCCCTACCAATATTAATAGACAAATTTGGCCCGTGACTGATAAAGTATCGTAGATAAAATTATTGAATTGATAACCCCAGCCGGGGATATCGTTATCACTGATAAGATAGGCTAATATGGGTAGTCAGATACTCCAACTCATTCTCTGACCAGAGAATAAATACATAAAACCATAAATTATTATCACTAAGGTAATGCCGGCTGGCTACCTTAATAGGATAAAATTCATCTTACTGCCTATCATGTGATCTTTTTTGGCATGAACTAGGGTAAACAAGTATACATATCTTCAGTCACGTGAAGCCCCCCTGGATGCTTAGTGTCTAATTGCAGTATATATCTGGTTTCGAGTTTGCAAAGCTTAGCTTCTCTGTCCCCTCCTCATCTGCTAGCACTGACGGCATCAATTACATAATATTTCAGGCCTCTGTTGTCACTATGATGCAAGTCTCTGAAGTGCCTAGACACTGGATAGGTATTATCCTGGTTGGCCATCGCTCTCAGGTGTTGAAGTATGCATTTGTGGACTGCAAGTTTTGTGCTCCCCACATACCTCAACATACATGGACATTGCAATATATAAATTGCGAATTCAGTCTTGCAAGTTATTACCTTGGTAATGCAGTGTTTGATGTTGCTGAACCCATCCTTAAATGTTTTTATATTGATACCATGTACACATGACTTGCAAGTCTTGCACCTAAAGAAGCCACTGTTGGTATGCAGCCATGACGTTTTTTCGATTATTTCCGGACTGGTATCCACCAGTCGGTCCTTCATCGAAGGGTCCTTGTTAAATGTAAGAGAAGCTCTAGGAGGTAGAGTTGAACCAATGATAGGGTCACTAAGGATAGTTGGCCATTTACGATTTATAATCCTATACATTTCTTTGTGTTGCCTACTATATCCTGTTATGATCCTAAAAGTACTATTTGCTGTAGTTGTTTGGACCAGACTGGTCATGCTAGTCGTGATGTCAGCTGGGACAATAGATTTACATTTGTCCAATAGGTCCTGTCTATTGTGCCTCATAGATTTAATTTGGGCACTGTCTATTGCATGTCCAGAATATCCCCTCTCTAGAAACCTGCATCTGCTAGCATTCTGGGCTGCCTCCAAATCATGGGTGTTACTGCAGACCCTTATGAGGCGAAGCATTTCACCGTAGGGAATCACTCCCTTTTTGCCAAATTTCGGGTAATTTCGTTCAGCAGTTTGGGCTGTTGCCTTGCCTAAAGTTTCCTATGGGAAATTGATTTTTTGACTCTTATTTTTTTATTTCTCAGCAACTACTGAATGGGTTTACACCAATTAAAAAATAGGTCACTATCTGAACCAAGAGCTACCTTTCTACAAAATATTGTGTAATTCCGTTCAGCAGTTCGAGCTGTAGCCTGTCTAACAATTTCCTATGGAAATTAACACAACATATTTTGGGACCCCCCTTGATTTTCAGCTCCTGCTTGATCAATCACCCCCAAACTTTCAGAATAGAAGCTGACCTGGATAGACTTTCTTTCGTGAAGATTTGTCAAATGACGCCAAAGTTATTAGCACATCAAAAAATGCTTTCCCTATGGAAACCAGGTTCTAACTATAGCTACATACTGGCGAGCGCCAGTAGGTGATGTGTGTATGTGTATATATAAATATATATATGATGTGCTTGATGGCTTGGAGAAGCGCGGGGTTTATTATCATCGGACGAATATCGATTCCTTAAGAATGACAATCCCATAATGCCGGTATTGTATTTTATACCAAAAGTCCATAGGAACATTTTAAACCCACCGGGCAGGCCAATTATTTCTGCCTGTGGGAGCTTGATGGAAAACGCTAGCAAATATGTTGATCATTTTTTGCAGGACTGTGTGCGGACATTACCATCCTTTGTATTGGATACAGGTGACCTACTGAGGAAATTGGAAAAGGTGGTGTGGAGTGAGGACATGTTACTGATATCAATGGATGTATCATCACTGTATACTAGCATACATCATAGGGACGGACTAAAGGCTGTGGATTATTTTCTCCTAAAGCGTCCCATGTGCTACCTTGAACATAACAAAATGCTGATAGCAATCATCACCATGTGTCTTGGGAATACTTATTTCTTATTTTCCAAACAGGTATATCAGCAGATCAGAGGCATAGCTATGGGGGCATGTTTTTCCCCTAGCTACGCCTGCCTACACATGGGGTTATGGGAAAGACAGACATTGCTAGATGATAATCTTGTATTTGTCAATAACCAGGTAGCTCATATGTTTAGATACCTTGATGATTTATTCTTCATTTGGAAAGGGACTGAGAGTGAGGCCCAGAATTTTGTCAACTCTCTGAATACTAATAACATGAACTTACATTTTACCAGCCACATTAGTAGGACCTCAGTTGTGTTCCTTGATGTAGAGTTATTTGTGTTTGAGAACTCCCTTAACACTAGATTGCACAGGAAAAGCACGGCGGGCAACTCTGTACTGCATGCGGACAGCAACCACCCGGCCCATCTGATCCGCAGCATCTCCCCATAAGGATCTGTAGCAGGGAGACAGACTGTCTCAAGGCACAGAAGGAATGTCGCATGAGATTTATAGAAAGAGGGTATAGTCCTAACGTCATTGACAAAGCAACCAGAAGAGCTAATGCACAAAGTAGAACACAGGCATTGGTGACTAGAGGGACAACCAGAGACATTCCTATCGATGAACAACCCTTGAGACTAATACTGACGTATAGTGATCAGCATCAGGCTATTAGGAGAATTATCACCAGGAATTGGCCTCTGATTAAGAATGATCCTGCTCTGGGAAAGAAACTAACACGTTCTCCCAACCTGACTTTCAGGAGGGCCAGTTCCATGAGCAACACACTGGTGTCCAGTAGCCCTGAAATTAAAACCTCTCCAGACTGGTTGATGAAGAGCAAGGGATTCATCAAGTGCGCCACGTGTAAAGCATGCAGACAGGGTGTAAATAAAACTGAATATCTGAGCCCCTTTCACAGTACACCCATGAAAATTGACAAGAAACTCACGTGCAAGACTGAGTTTGCGGTATATGTTTTGGAGTGCCCTTGTGGCTTAAAATATGTAGGGAGTACAAAACCCCAGTGCCACAAGAGAGTACTCCAACATCTTCGTGCAATTAAGAATGTGGATGAGTCATATCCGGTGGCTCGCCATTTTTCAGCAGTACATGCTAAGGATCCTGACCTGTTGAAATACTATGTGGTGGACGGCATTCCCCCTTTGAGGCGCGGTGGTGATAGAAATGCTAGGTTAAGAAGACTGGAAACTAAATACATTCTTGAGATGGACACCAAGAGTCCAAATGGCTTAAATTCCACTGAAGATTTTCATACGTTTTTATAATCTATATTTGATCTTTATGGTTTTTAAATTCTGTATATATCTTCGTTGGTTCATCTGCAATGAATAAGTCAGGATGCCGCACACAAAAATAATTATTCAAAGTATTTTAAACTTTCACTGTTTTGCACTTAGAAATTTTAGGTTTAGGGTGGGGACACACAATTTTAGTAGCACTATCGATTGTGGATGATTTTGAGTATGCCCACTTGGGCTATATTTACATGTATGGACTCTTGACGTTCCTGCATGGGTTACTGCCATTCTTTCATGTACTAGTCACGGACGTGACTCAAGACCCCGGGTTTTGAACACTCATTATTGATGCAGCCGTATAGGAATTTTTATGCATAGATTTTTTTAAACCATGTAAATATTTTAGAAAATTGCTTTTTAACCGGTTGATTTTAATAATGGGAGGTTTTTATCATAAATATTGAACATGAATATTTATTGATGTATTTTACCCGGTATTGTAAATATTTATTTATTGTGAATATTTATTATGGTCGTAGTTTGCACATGAACTTGCAGTTTTTGCACTCTCAATGTACTGTATTTCACAGTTAGAATTGCACAGGAGTTTGTAAGTGTTGCACTTTGAATGTACTGTATTTTACAGTTACAATTGCATTTAAGCAGGAACGTAGTCTGTCATCCATATTTATTGTACTAGCAACTGCACTGTCACTTTAAAAGGTGTAGATCTGCCCGCGTGATGTGTCATGTGATCAAGGTCCGAGACTGACCGAAACGCGTCATGGCGGTGGTATTGGGCGGAAAATACAAATAAAAATATTTAGCACGACCTTGGGTACGCTTCGTCTCTTGGGGAAAACGATTCCTGTGTGCTGGAGGTGATAACAAGGATATATATATATATATATATATATATATATATATATATATATATATATATATATAAAACTGCTCCTGGTACACCTGATCCTTCTCCTGGGATAAAGAACGAGAGCCAAGGCCCAAATAGTGCTCAGTGCAAAAGTTTATTGGCACACAAGAAAAAACACCCTACGCGTTTCGAAGTTCTTGCACTTCTTGCTCACGGGTGAGGTGGAATTCGCGGCCATTCTTTTTAAAGATACAGTGTATTTTACTACGTGCATGTGATCAATGAACACAGAAGAGTTACATTGTTGCCAATTTTGTCCGTATCCAAATAATAAAGTTTTCGCAGATGTATTTAATGCAGATACATTTCTAACAAAGCTTTTATCACATTATATCAAATCAACTTGCCATATGGCACTTCGTTAATCAAATATTCATAGTGTAACACCCAAACACAATATATCAGCATTTTTTAGAGTCCTTAAATTAAGCCCAAGTGGGCAAATAAAAATTGGCTCAGTTGATCCACGAAAAACAATTTACATTTTAAATTTGTCTAAATATTTTAAAGGGTGCCTAAAAGTTCTGCACCATCAATCATGCTTCCACTGTATAACGTCCAAGTGGGCCAACCCCTTCCAATCTGCACAAGACATCCTCGCTTGTTATCTGAAAATCAAAGGGACAAAAGGCAATATTTACTGTCCATATAAAAACTGATCACTACTCATAATTAAAACATATAAAAATTCAAAGAATAAAATACCTTGAAGAGACAGCCTACTCTAATCATCATCTAACTTTCAATTATGTAAGTGAACCGCCAGTTCCTCATCCAAATTATGCCCTGTGGGGTATGTAGTGTTATATTTGATGATGTATCGCGATTCAAGTTTTCTCAAATCCAACATTCTGTTCTCTCCCCTTTCCAGATGTGCAATACAATCAAGTACATAGAATTTGAGTAAGTTTGGGTTTTGATTGTGTTCCGTTGCAAAATGACGTGCAATCGGATACTGCTGATTAACATCTTTGATAGTACTCCCTATGTAAAACTTATTGCAAGGGTATTGTAATGCATATACCGCGTATTCTGTATTGCATCCCACATGCTTCATTATTTTTATGGGGAGCTTGGTTATCAGAAATTTTTAGATTTTTGCAATTTGTGCTATTTTTGCAAGCTTTAAATTTTTTGCAAGCAAAAAATCCCTGTATCGGATTGGTTTGTCTTTGCTCTTTGATCAAAGTTGTACTGAGTGTGTCTTTTAATGATATGGCTTTTCTGAAAGTTACCGAGGGATTGTCACTTATAACCTTGCTCAAATCTTTATCCAATTTAAGAATCTTCCAGAGTTTTTTCAAACTCCTCCTAACTTCCCATGATTGACAATCATAGTTGTTAATGAATCTTATTTGTTCTTTATTTTCCCGTTGCTTAGGGATCAGCAAATCATTTCTTAACATCTGGTCTACTTTTACCTCCGCCTGCTTGATCACAGTTTTACTGTATCCTCGCTCAGTGAATATTTTATTCATGATACTTTTTTCTTTCTCATAACCTGCCTGTGAACTGCAGTTTCATTTGGCTCTTATTAGTTCCCCAAGAGGAATACTGCGGATTAAATTAGTTAGATGACAACTCCCTGCGTGAAGCAGGCTGTTGCCAGCTGTTTGTTTGCGAAAAAGGACACTTGTTAGTACATTGTCTATAACTTCCAATCTGACATCAAGGAAGTCCAGTTTATTTTTATTCATGTAACTTGCGAATTGTAAATTTAATGAATTATTGTTTAGGATGATCTCAAATTCCTTAGCTTTCTCCTCTGAGCCATTCCAAATACAGAAAATGTCGTCAATGTTTCGGATCCAGAGGACGACGTGGTCACTGAAGTGGGAGATGTTATTCACCACTTGCTCCTCCCACCAGCCCAGGTACAATCCTGCGAAACTGGGGGCGAAGCAAGTTCCCATCGCCGTCCCCTGGGTCTGCCTGTATAATTGTTTGTGAAAGATGAAAAGGTTGTTTTTTAGACATATCAGAATCCTGTCCAAAATCATATTGGTATGAATCAGAAATGAGAGAGACCTGCCTTTGAGAAAATGTTTGCAGGCATCAATGCCCAAATCTTGTGGTATACATGTATACAAACTTGTTACATCAAAGTTGAGTAAAAAGTAGTTGGGATTCCATGTTATCTCATTGATGATTCTTAGAAAGTCTGACGTGTCTCTGACAAAGGATGGGAGCGATTGGAAAAAGGGCTGCAAAAAATAATCAATGTACCTAGACGTGTTTTCAAGAAGGCTCCCTGTTGAGGACACTATAGGTCTTCCACTGGGAATTTCTAGGTTTTTATGTAGTTTAGGTAGTAATTATAAGGCAGGGATTTGTGGATGTTTACATAAAAGATAATTGTACTCCTCATCTTCTATGATTCCCTGATCCCTCCAATCACTTAGCTTCATAAAGTACTCCTGTTTAGCATCATCATACTCTTGTCTAGTAGCAATGGTATATTTGTCTTTATCACCCAACTGCCTCATCCTTCTCTTAGGTACATACTCAAAGGCCAAACCACAACGTTACCCCCTTGGTCAGAGTTTTTTATAACAACATCAGCAAGTCCTTCCAACTCTCTTAAAGCCTGAAATTGCTTTCTGTTAAGATTTAAATTAAGCTTGGGGTTTTGTTTCTCAATTTTTCTCAATTCATCAATCATTCCAGTTTCAAAGCACTCAATACAGCTGTTAACAATCTGTGTAACAAAGACCGACCTGGGCCTAAAACCACTTGCACTACTCAAACCAATATTATTGTCTGTATTAACCAGGTTTAAAAGAGGTCATTAATAAAGTCTGCGTAGTAAGCCAATTCATGTACAGTATGTAACGTTTCAATGTCATTTACTGTGAATAGGCTTGCTTTCTCTTTAATTACATCTTTTTTCAACCTTGGTTTGGTAGCAAACCATTTTCTTAACTTCAGCTTTGCGCGTAAAGCAGAGTAATTCAATACGTGCACTGGTGAAATTAAATTTAGCTGAGGGGCAGAATGACAAGCCCTGTGACAAAACCTCTAGCTGATCTGCAGATAAAATATGTTTGGAAAGATTTACCGCAGTCATGTCGTTCTTCATTTCAGTGCCTTTTTGCCCCTTGTTAAGGCTCCCACTGGGCTTGTTGTGCTGGTTACAGTTTTGCCTCCTCTTGCTTTTTTGCCTCCTCTGCCTCCTCGTCCACGACCTCTTGGGGGTTCCAGTTTGGTGTCCCCTCGCCATCAAGGCGAACTAGTTTAAAATTCGATCTTTTACGTTGAGTGGTTCAGTTTGTTCCGAAATGTCACTCTCTGCAGTATCACTGTCGGTTATTTCTAAGGGCGCTACTCCATCCTCCCCATTCTCCTGTTGGACTACTTGCTTGCTGGTATCAGTCAGTCAGTCAGTCAAACATTTACTTTATTTGGTTAATCATAACCATAAAGCATACATATACAAAAAAGACTTCCATAAAAATAGTAACAAGTTAAAAGTTCATTTAAATAAAATGTGTCTTATTGTTCGTTGATTTGACCACTTTGTCTCAGGCCTTATCTATGGTCTGTTTCTGCTTTTTGAATCTCAGACTCTACAAGATTCATAAATTTTACCCCACGGCATGCTAAAATGTTTGAACCTCCTCCCAACCAGCTAATTACAGCTTGCCTGCAAGTGCGAATCTGTAGCATGTTAAAAATTGGTTTCAATAAAATTTTTCTCTTTTCTTTTAAGGGAACACATGTACACAGGAGATGGCACAGTGTCTCACTGTGATAATCACATAGTCTGCATCTTTGTCCCTGATATGCGGCCTTCCAAGATGGGATCAAGTCTTTGGAGGAGTGGTCACCCATTCTGAAGGCCATGTATTTTCTTTTTAAAGATAGCCTAAAGTGCGCCGTGAGGTACAGTTGTGGTTTTAAACATTTATACGAATTTAGGATAGTCCATGCGTGTCGTCGTTTGGCCAGGGTCTTTTTATCTTCAACCAAAGAGAGGGCTTTTGTGTTTAGCTTGCAGATCTTTTTAAAGGCGGCTTCTTCTGGAGGGTTCTTCCAGATCTCTGCCATTTTGAGGGTTTCCAATGATGCTCGCAGGTCGTAGCCCCATGAATTAGGTTCCAGTTGGTCGTATTGTTTTTTGATTTCTTGCCAACATAAATTGTTTAAGGATCCTGTCTCTGCCATTCTCAGTTTCCAGCACCACTTAACTAGTGCTGCTTTCCTTTGGTATATTTGATTTTGCAAACCAAATTCCAGCCTGATTTGTGCCGGGGCCGTTCCTTTGTGTAGGAGAAACACAGCTTTATATATTTTTGTCTGTAGTGTATTTAAAATGTCTGATTCTTTTCCGTGCCATATTTCCAGTCCGTATGAGAGAGTGGGTAAAACTTGAGCTGCCATTACTTTTAGTAGGTGGTCATATGAAGGGCATTGCAATTTCTTTTGGAGAACTTTGTACGCAAAGCTCAGTGATTGTGCTTTTGCCGTGATTATTCTTTTTTGAGTTGACAGTGACATGTTTTTGCTTATTGTGACCCCTAGATATTTATACGATTTTACTTTCTCTATGTGTCTTCCATTAGTGAACCACTTAAAAGAACTTTTACTGGCGCCCGCCAATCTCACCACTTTTGTTTTTTTGATGTTTAGTTCAAGGCCTTCTCTCTCAAAATAATCTGTTAATTCCAATATTGATCTTTGTAGGCCTATTGGTGTTTGACTTAGGATTACAATGTCGTCCGCATATTGGAGGAATTGAATGCTTTCGTTGGCCAATTTGGGCGGGTGTCCATTCACGTTCTTAAGTTGATCTTTCAAATCGGCCAAGTATATGTTAAAAAGGGTTGGGGAGAGCACGCAGCCCTGTTTAAGGCCGTTGGTTATTTTTTGTTCTGCTGATATTCTTCTTCCATCTCCCAATTTCACTTTTGCCCATGTTCCGCTGTATTGTGCCATTATTGTTTCCAATAATCCTTTCGGAAGACCCAACTGTTCCAGTTTTTTCCATAGGCGACTTCTGGGCACTCGGTCGAAAGCGGATTTCAAATCTATATAGCAGGCTATTAATCCGGTCTTCCTTTTCACTGCGCCTTCGATTAATAGTGACAGAGCGGACAGATTGGTTAAACAGCCCATGCCTTCTCTGAAACCGGTTTGAAATATGGGTATTATTTTGTTGTCCTTTGTCCATTGTCGTAGAAGGGACAGAATACAAGATGAAAAGAGCTTTGCCTCCACGTCGATTAGAGCTATTAATCTGTAGTTCCCTGGTTCCATTCTACATCCACCTTTGTATATTGGATGGAAGATGTTTCCTTGCCAGGACGGTGGGATCTTTTTTTCTTTGTGAATGTAATTGAATAAAGGTGTTAGGTATGTTGCCCAGAAGTCGGTGTCATATTTGAATAAGGCGTTTGGAATTCCGTTCGGCCCAGCTGCTCCTTCCGCTTTTATTTTCTTTATTAGGCCAGTTAGCTGTTTGATTGTTGTCAGCGGCATTTGTTCATCTTTGTCGATATTGTCCTGTCCATCAATATTTCTTTGTCCAAGGCCTAATTCTTTTTGTTCTATGCCGTTTTTTGAATTTTTGATTATTTCTCTTTTTGTTGGGAAACTCTGGATGTTATACAGGTTATCAATATAAGCGGCCCATGTTGTTTCACTTATTCCTATGTTCAGTTGACCACCAGCTCCTTTTAAAAGTTTGTTTATTGTATTCCAGAATTCTCCGCTATGTGGCAATTTACTGGTCCTTAACAGCTCTTCCCAGATTTCCTCTGTGTGGGATTTTTTAGCTTTTCTGCACTCCTCTTTATATTCTTTCCTCATTTTTTGTAAATCGTTGTTGTCTGCTTTTTTTCCTGCCTTGTTTTCTGCTGCCTTTTTTCTTTGCTTTTTCGCAATTTCCCTTTTCATATATCTTAGTTTGGTATTATACCAAGGCTCTGTGTTTGCATTAGGACCAAGAGTTGCTGATGTGTTTATCGCAAATTTTCCCAGCATGAATTTATGTAAATTTTCCCATTTAGTTATGGGTGATTGATTTTCGATGGCCTTTGTCAATTTTTCGTGTTCCAAAACTGCGTTCATTATCTCCTTTTTTACTGGGCCCTTACTTTTGATTTTATTCAGTTTATATATTTCCGGTGTTACAGTCAGATATTCTAATAGTGTTTTCTCCTCAATCTTTTTCCTCATTATTGTCTCTTGTGGGGAGTGATCACTCTCTGGTCGGCTGTGAATCCCGAAGCGGTCTATGTTTTTTCTTAATTCCTTACTTATTAAGGTGAAGTCAATTGTAGAGTTCCTTTTGCCGCTGGTGAAAGTGGTCTTGGCGGGTATGTCTCCTACCGTATTACCATTTAGGATTGATAAGCCTAGAGGTTCCAGATCACTCCAAATTTTCTGGATGTTGTCCTTGGTTCGGTTGGTTTTTATTAGGTTACAATTGAAATCGCCCGAGACAAATATCTCATGGCCTTGATAAGTTCTGTTTAGAGTTTTTATCAAATTTACTACTGTTTGGGCTTTTTTCCCTTTTGTGGCCTTGTCTGGGTGGATATATAGATTTATTATTAATAACTTCCATCCGGGTTTTTTTTTGCTTACTTTAGACTCTACTTTGATCACTTGTATCCAGTTCTCCTCTGATTCTATCAGTTCAGTTTCCCAGTCTAAGTTGTTTGTGATGAAAATGGACAGGCCGCCCCTTGGATGTCCGTATTTTGCTAGTTTTTCTGCCATTGTGTGATGTTCCTCGTATCCCAATATTTGCCTCGGGGTTATGTTCCAAGTTTCTTGGAGTAGTATTATTTCAAATTTGCTTAGGTATTCTATTGTCTCTTGGTCTTGTGACATTTCTTTAAAACCATGTACATTCCATGAGCAAATCTTTATTTTTGTTTCTGATTTTGCAAATTGATTGGTATTTTGTTTTTGTGTTCTTTCCGCCACTTTGGCTGCATCAGGATCGATGGGTGTTTAATGCCTGTGCCAACCAAGACCAGTCTTTGTTTTCCTTCGAGCCCTGATATTGCTGATTTATTTTAGTGCTACCCAGGTCTTGTTCGGAGATTGAATTACTTCTTGCTCCCCTCAAGATTGTTTGTGATGTTTCTTTTATATTGTTCAGTTGAGAAATCTTGCTTTTTAATAGGGGGAACGGATATTTTGTTGCGGTGTGACGTTCTACAGTTATTCCCCATTCTGAGAAGTGTGACCTGGTTGAGTAAATAAGATCTGCTATTTCTTTAGATGCCCAGGTGGTACTGCTTATTTCTGAGTTCATATTTTTGTGTCCTTGAATGAATTCTACAGCCTTCAGGTCACTTGTTGTGATTCCCCTTAGTTTTGGTATCTCTTCGATTAGTCGCAGGATGTTTCCCCTGTTCAGCGTATCTGAATTCCCTTTTGTTTGAAATTCCGGTTTAAATAGTAGTTTACATTCTGTTACCATGCTTGCTGTTTCGGGGTATCGTGTTTGGAAAACTCTCCTTTTTCCCTCTGCTGGGTCAAGATGAATGTGAGGTATGTTGTCAAATTGGTGGACCGTAGTTATCTGGTCTACTCTAATGTGGTCTGCCATAGATGCTTCTTTTATGGAGGGCTTTTCACCTTGATTTATTTGTGTATTGCTTACATTTTGTGTTGTCTTTTTATTTGGCTCAGGTTCATGAAGGTCTCTGCAAATTCTTCCTTTATTTCCTGCTGTAATTATCAGACCCATATTTGGTTCCTTCGCTAGGTCTGCCTCCGTTTTATGGCTTTGATCTTTTACCATTCTTTCCTTAAATGAAGGAAGGTTTCCTCCCGCCAGCCAATTTAAACCTTTACGGGTCAAAGTTTCACGTTCCCTTTGTGACTTATTTTCATGTGTTTTTTGTTGTTCTATGGCCTCTCTTTGATTTGACTTTAGTATGTCGCTTTTGTCGTTAACTTTGTTTATGCTTGATTTTTCCTCATATTCCGGTTTTCTCGGTTCACTCGGCATTATTTTGATCTGGTCTGGGGATTGTGTTTGGTCTCCTACTTTGTCTAATGTAATTCCTTTAATGCTTCCTTTGTTTCCTTCTTCATTGATACTGGTATCTGTGATTTGATTAATTGAGGCCTCTTTTGTCTTTTGTTCAAAAATGGCAAAGAATTGTTTTGCCTGTTTATTTTTTATAGCATTTTTTCTTGCCTTCCTTGCCCGTTTCCGCTGTCTTTTGGTCAGGGGTTCTGACATGCCCGATGAACCCAATGTTTTGTTTTCTTCCGTACGTCGCTTTAGTGGTTTATTGTCGTCTAAGTCATTTGAAGTTATTACTACTTCTATGTTGTGAATAGTTCTATTTGTTTCGGTTTTTTCAGTTTTGCTGGCCTCTGTATTGGGGTTATCACTTTTGTTTGTTTTCTCACGGGTTGCCGCTAATATTTCTTTCAAAATGTCTGGTAATGAAACCAATTTATCTATTATTTCCTTGCAGACACAGTTTTGTTCTATTAGTTTCCCTTTCCTTTGTTCTTCTTCTTCCTTTTCTTTTATAAGGTATAATGAAATTTTTTCCAATTTTAGATTTATTCCCGATATATGTGATGCCATTAGATTCATCAGATCTACCTGCACATCAAGTTTGTTTGATTGGAAATTCAGCGCAGTGATTGATTGTTGTAAGCTTTTTAGGAGCACGTCCCCCCAGAGTATATGTTTTTCTTTTGTTTGTAGTGGCTGTGCCCCAGTTGATCTGGTTGGACTTTCTGAGGAAGAAATCGTTATATGCTGATCTTCTTTTGTTATGTTCTTTACTATATCGGAGACATGGCTCTTATCGGCCGGTTGTCTAATTGGGCTTGATGTTAGGATTATTGGTGAGGAAGTTTGCTTCCTTGGCTTCCTTTTTACTCCATTATCTTTCCTTTTATCAGTGTTTTCGAGTTTTTCCGATTTACTCAAATTTTCGAGACTCAGTTGTATTGGGTCGGCCTCCTTGTGTGTGTTTTCCTCAAGCATTCTCCGCAGTTCTGATTCTTCAAAGATGGAGAATGATTTGGACCACTCTATCTTTTGTGCGCTTTTCTGTAAATTTATTCGGGATCCCGACGTGCTCTGATTAAAGTTTGCTGGACTATTTTTGTTAATCTCGTTAGGGGTTAAATTTGATGTTAACATTGTTTGATTGCAGGTTGCATGGACTTGTGCCGTGGTTTTGACCAGCCAATTCTTTATTGTTGATTTTTCTTTGAGATTGGGACTCATACTTTTTTCCGAGTCTATTCTCATCTTGCGTTTTTTACTTGATGGCGTCGAGTGGTTTACATTTTTCAGGTTATTTTGAGGTTTTGCACCCTCACCATTGCTTGATATTACCGCCCTTTGCTCTTTTGTGAACTGAAAATTATACTTCACTTTGTCCCTCCCGAACTTGAAAAGCTCTGTCGTGGGGATATGTGCCTGATCAGGTTGGTCGCTCCCGGTTGTCTCTTCTGAATTGCTTTTGTTCCCTTGTTCTTTTTTCCCCTTTGTGGCCAACCTTCTTTTTGCTTTCTGTGTTCGAGGCTGTCGGATTTTTCCTGACCTCATCTTCCCGCTACAGATTTTCAGGGATGTTTTTTCCTTCCGGCTCGTATTCTGTTTCTCTGACCCAGACTCCTTAAGCCCGTCTGCCGCCGCAGCGGCAGCTGCCGTCAAAGGAGTACACTTGTCAGTTGGATTGGATTATACCCAGTATTCGTCTCTCACCTCCTGAGGCTTTACCTCTGCCTATTGAGCTGACTCTGGCTGTCCTCAGCTCTCCGAGTATCTCGTGGTTTCTCCGGAATTCTCCTGGTAGATGCTCTAGAATCTTAAAACCCCTCGTGTCCCCTCCAGATTCCTTCAGCCCCTTGGCTTCCTTGCTCCCTTGCTCCTTAGTGTTCCTTAATGCACACAGGGCCCAGCCCGCCGCCCTGGATTTTTCGCTGCTGCTCCACCTTCTTTCCTGGGGGGCACTTGGTATTGTCTTTTGACTTTTATTGGGGTCTGTACTGCTTTCGCTGAATGTTAGTTTTCTTTTCAGGCAGCCATGCCTGTACTATTGTTTAGCTCGACGTTTGCTTTTATTCCCCTGAATGATGTCCCCAGCTCCGTCTCCTTCAAACTCCTTCGGACCCTCCCGGTCTCTGAGTCAAGGACGAGGAGAGGGCGGGCAAGCCCCCGGTGTCCAAAGCCCTTAACGCGGAAGCTGAAGCGTGCACGACAGCCCAGGCTCTGCAAACAGAGCTCACAGAACTCCTAAACCGGCAGTCTCGGATTTCTGCCGGTTTCTGTCAGATTTCTTAAGTTCACAATGTCACAATGTCAGTTTGTCTGTTTTCTTTTTTTTTTTTTTTTTTAACGCCCCCCCCCCCCCTTTTCTTGGCTTTTGCTTTGCCCCCGGTTTCGCACAGTGCTGCTGGCGGCTGCCTCGCACTGCGGCTCACCTTTGGGTCTTTAGCAGCTTGGAGGCGGCTTGATAGGCAGGTTTGGCGGATTCGGCGGCTCGATGACAGCTTGCTAACGGCTTCGACTTCGGCTCAGCTTCGGCTCTCGGTGTAGGTGCCGCCGCCGCCGCAGCTCCGCTCGCACCACGCCGCTCCTCTATTCCTCTGCTTCTCCTTGAAACTTGTGGAACTCTCTCTGCGCTCCACACGCACCACGCTGCTCCTCCGTGCTGGTATCCATCCCATGTTTCTTGGGTTTCTTTTTTGTGCCTCGTAGCACTTCAAATCTTTTTACAAACGTAAGGATTTGTCCCTTTTCATAGTCAATCTCGCCTCTATAGAATTTCCTTTGTTTTTCTCCTTTATTTCTTCCTCGATTTTAGCCAATCTTTTTTCCATTTTTGTCATCTCCACTGTAAATGCACTCAGTGTATATTTCTTTCAGTTTAGTAATGATTCCTTCACTTTCCGCATTCAGTTTAGCACATTCTTTTTCAGCATATTTTATTAAAATATTTAACATGTTCATCGAACATGCGTGATTATTTGTCATCCATTCATCGATTACTTCAGGGTCTGGTTGTTGGAATGTCGGAATAATGAAAATTCTTAAACCCCGTGGTATTCGATTGCATTCAACATATTTTGTGAGGGCTGCTGCCTCCCACCACTTAGATTGTTCCTTTTTAAGGATTTTCCATAATGCATCCTACAGTTTTTTAACATCATCCACCTGTTTATTTTGTGTTTTCTCACTACTTCCAGTATCAACCACGGTTTTAGTGAAGAGTTTTGAGGCTGCCTCTTTCCTACTGTTGTTTCTTGTGTCAGCCATTTTTGAATATTTACTCCGCGTGCACCCTAATGCAACACTGACTGCACTGCCCCATCCGTCAGACTTGTATGCTGTTATAAACCAAGTCCGCTTTACTTGCCGTTAAGCTCGTGAACCCTCAATTCTGCAGACCTTTCGTGCTCAGGTAGAGCTGCAGGCAGAGCCGGTCTTACCTCACAAGGGTGTACTGGAGCTTCGTAGTCCTCCTACTTCCTCCGCTCCTCTCAACTGCTCTGGCAAACCAGTATACTGCTTCGCTGCTCCGTTGATAATATGCTGCAATTGTTCACGGTGGGCAAAAACGTTCATGCGAATTTCAGGACACCAAGTTGCGGCGTGCTTAAGCCTCCCTCTTTAGACGGTGGGCACTTGGCGGGGTCGCCAACCCCTTACTTGTCAAAACTGCTCCTGGTACACCCGATCCTTCTCATGGGATAAAGAACCAGAGCGGAGGCCCAAATAGTGCTCAGTGCAAAAGTTTATTGGCACACAAAAAAAAACACCCTACGCGTTTCGAAGTTCTTGCACTTCTTGCTCACGGGTGAGGTGGAATTTGCGGCCATTCTTTTTAAAGATACAGTGTCTTTTACTACGTGCACGTGATCAATGAACAAAGAAGAGATACATTGTTGCCAATTTTGTCCGTATCGAAATAGGTTTTTGCCAATGTATTAAATGCAGATACATTTCTAACGAAGGTTTTATCACATCATATCAAATCAAGTTGCCATATGGCACTTCTTTAATCAAATATTCATAGTCTAACACCCAAACACAATATATTGGCATTTTTTAGAGTCCTTAAATTAAGCCCAAGTGGACAAATAAAAATTGGCTCCGTTGATCCACGAAAAACAATTTACATTTGTAATTTGTCTAAATATTTTAAAGGGTGCCTAAACGTTCTGCACCATCAATCATGCTTCCACGGGCCAACCCCTTCCAATCTGCACAAGACATCCTCAGTTGTTATCTGAAAATCAAAGGGACAAAAGGCAATATTTATTGTCCATATAAAAACTGATATCTCTGTGCCCTCTACCAAACGCGTTTCGGCGATCCCGGTCGCCTTGCTCGCTGGTAAACTAGTGCTCACACCCTCCTTAGTTAAAAACCACACTTCTACCAATCACTGATCGTCACAATGCATAGAAATGGAGAATAGACTATGAAATACGCATGCACATAGAAAGAAATACATTTGTATTTAAAGACAAATCTCTTATTTTCCCGAGTGCTTGTCTAAAGACCGCAAACTAATACATCTTGGTTCCTAATAAAAACACACCCTTGGAATATGTACATATTTAAAAAATATATATAAATAGCTATACAGCTGTGTTTAAGATAAAAGAAACTGATTGTCTCACTGTGCAAAGATGCGCAAATAATTAAATTCTAGTTTCGAAGGAATCTAAGCATAGTAGCGGTGGTTCATAATCTTAATTGTGCAAACTGCGTTTATTTTATACTCCTATAGATTAGACGATCAGCATGAACATGTGCAAACCAAAATATAATTTTTTTGTGCATATTTAAAGTGCTTAATGTGCAAATATAACTCCCAGCAGGAAGTTTAGAATGAATCTAAAGTGCAAAAAAAATGCATTAAACTTAAAAGGGTCAGGGTTATTGGGCAGTATTATTTAACAATTCATCTTAGAATTTCATACCTGTATAAATACATTTATGCATTAATTTCATTAAATCTGTATTTACAGCAATCGACATTGACTATGATAATGAGTGATTTAACCCAACATTCACAGAGCTTACAAACAAATCTTAAGAACAATGACGCTAAATCTCCTAACGTCACAAAAATGTATAGACCCATTTGACCCACTTAATTGGGGTCCGTATCTAAAGGATAAAGAAATATGCGACACTGTTGTGTTATAAACCCAATAAATGTATTCAAAACCATCTAATACATAAAAAAATATATATTAAATAGATTAAATAGGTTAAAAACTATGCTAATGGTTAAAATCCTTAACAAAGTGCCCCTTCGTACCTTATCCAAGACCTCGCCATTATCCAAGTTGAATACTCACAATGGTAACTACGATCCTACTCTGATGGTAACATTGTGATCTTTCCCTATTATAGGAAGTGGTGCAAGTCTTCACATGTTAAGGCCATGTGGGCTTTTAGTTTCTAGCTCCACTATGTACCAGCTCTTGAGACGGCGTAGCTTTTTCTCTCTATCTCCACCTCTTTTACTCATAGGGACATTGTCTATCACAAAATACTGCAATACATTCAAGTTATTTCCATGCTTTTGTTTAACATGTCTGGCCACTCGGTATGTCGGGTCAGAATTGACCGTGGCTCTCAAGTGTTGCAGTATTCTAGCTTGTACCGGTAGTTTTGTGCTGCCCACATATTTCAATCCACACGAGCATTTCAACACATACACGGCAAATTCGGTCTTGCACGTGTAGTGCCCCTTGATGTTAATGGGAATATCTGAAAATGCACTGGTGTAGGATTTAGTGTTTGTACCAAATTTACAGGCACGGCATGAACTGCACTTAAAAAAACTTTCCTGGCGGGCAGCCACTCTTTCTTGCTGTATGTCTCTGGGCTGGTTTTTACCAGATCTGACCTCATGGAGTGGGCTTTACGAAATGTGAAATTGGGTTTCTGCTGGTATAGTTCTTTAAGTACAGTGTCAGTTATCACTATGAGCCATTCTTTGCTGACTATATTTTTGATCGCCTGAGATTGTCTGATGAAGGTGGATATGAACCTGCAAGTTCTGTTCGTACTACCCTCATGACAAACCTCGCCTTGGATGGGTCCCTCTCTTTGACTGTTGATGTTTGGCTTGGCTTTCTTCTGCAATAGGGTTTCTCTGTCAGTCTGATTGGCTTTTCGCAAGGCTATCGCCAATTTCTTCTCAGCATAGCCTTGCTCTAACAGTCATTCCCTGGCTTTGGTTTGTGCCTCAATGCACGCGGTCTCAGTGCTACATGCTCTTCTGATCCTTAGGAATTCACCATAGGGTAAACTCGATATGGTGTGGTGGGGTGAAAACTGCTGGCATGGAGCAACGTATTTCCTGCCGTAGGTTTCAGGGACAGGCTCGTTTCTATTTTCCCGGCCAGTATAGTCACCAGAATATCTAGGAAACTGATGGAGGTAGCATCTATATGGTGTGTGAACTTTAAATTGAGGGAATTTGCATTGATTGTCTCCACAAATTTCTCAGCTTCTCCCTCTGTTCCTCTCCATACGATGAACATATCATCAATAAACCTCCATAGCTCTACAATGTGATTTTCACATAAAGCCCCATGCTCCCCCCTGAGGACATGCACCTTCCCTGAGGTAAGCACCCCGCAGTGTTAGAATAGTAATTTTAGTTATAATGGAACATGCATTGTAATTGCATGCATTGTCATTGAAGATAAGTTGTAAAAACCGCATTGTAAAGGTGCGCCTTGTAATAGTTGCATTGTAACATCATACATCCCACACACAAACGCTTCTATCAATCTTAACTATTCACAGCACCAGTTCTACAACACTGAACACTATTTGACTAATATATATATATATATATATATATATATATATATATATATATATATATATATATATATATATATATATATATATATATATATATTACCTACTGGCGGTCGCCAGTAGGTATATATAGTTAGGATTTTTTCTCTATGGGATTTTTGAAAATTCTATGTCTAATAACTTTGGCGTTTGTGGACGGAATTGGCTGAAATTTTCAGGAAAATGGAACATTTTGTTTCTGAGCAGCCCCTGACAATTTGGGGGGGTTTCATCAAGGGGGGGGCGAGAAAAAAGGGGGGTCCCAAAACACGTTTTTCCCATGTTAATTTCCATAGGGCGGTTGGCCTCACTTTTAGCTCGAACGGCTGAATGGATTTGCACGAAACTTGGCAAAATTGTAGGGACTGTTAGCCCGATGTGCCTTTGCTAGGTCTCAATATATGTGCTCCAGTGGATTTTGAGTAATTTAGGTTCAAAAAAAGATATATATCTGGGCGGAGCCTAACCACACATCTGATCTGATTGGCTGTCAGCACTTCATCCAAGAAGTGTTGGCAGCCATCTTGGGACCAATATACATGATAGCACCTCATTAAAAAGCATTGTAGTTAAAAGAGGGTTTTAGGACTTTAGTTACATTATAAATCATTTGTTGATGGTACCATACTCGTTTTAGGAATTGTGGTGGGTTCTAAGGTGATTTTACCATGTGAAAAAACCTTTTGCTGTGATATCATGAATATTGTTTGAAAGAAAACTAATATCTCATGATTCCCACAGTGGTTTGGAAGGGGATGTATAAGCTAAACTGAAAGCATATTTTCTGTAAATTCACATTATCTTTCTCAGTCATGTGAAAATGAAGTCTGACATTCTCAGTAAAACATGTACATCCAACAAGGACAGAGACTGTCAGTTGATTCCTTTGTGTTCTACTGCAGCCTCCTAGAGTGTTCTAAAGAACAACTAGAGCGCTAACAGTCCTACTTATTACAAAGGTATGGCACACCTGAAGCCATCTTGATTGGAATAAAGTGGTAACTCTTAAAACATTTAATTTAAAAAGATACAACATGAGGGGGTATATTTTGCCATAGAAAGTATGATTAGTGCTGCAGAATGAAAAATTAGGGCACATTTTGAGTGACTTCTCAAATCCTTTTCTATTTCATTAAAACATTCTGACATGCAGTCTCCCAAAATGGCCACCAGAGACAAAAGAGCCCAAATGTAGCCCAAATATCACCCAGATGTAGCCCAAGTATAGCCCAATGCCAGAATGTCCCAGAGTGTTCTAAAGAACAACTAGAGCGCTAACAGTCCTACTTATTACAAAGGTATGGCACACCTGAAGCCATCTTGATTGGAATAAAGTGGTAACTCTTAAATCATTTAATTTAAAAAGAAACAACATGAGGGGGTATATTTTGCCATAGAAAGTATGATTAGTGCTGCAGAATGAAAAATTAGGGCACATTTTGAGTGCCTTCTCAAATCCTTTTCTATTTCATTAAAACATTCTGACATGCAGTCTCCCAAAATGGCCACCAGAGACAAAAGAGCCCAAATGTAGCCCAAATATCACCCAGATGTAGCCCAAGTATAGCCCAATGACAGAATGTCCCAGAGTGTTCTAAAGAACAACTAGAGCGCTAACAGTCCTACTTATTACAAAGGTATAGCACACCTGGAGCCATCGTGATGGGAATAAAGTGGTAACTCTTAAAACATTTAATTTAAAAAGGAACAAAATGAGGGGGTATATTATGCAATAGAAGGTATTATTAGTGCTGCAGAAAGAAAAATTAGGGCACATTTTGAGTGACTTTTCAAATCCTCTTCTATTTCTTAAAAAAATTCTGACATGCAGTCTCCCAAAATGGCCACCAGAGACAAAAGAGCCCAAATGTAGCCCAAATATCACCCAGATGTAGCCCAAGTATAGCCCAATGACAGAATGTCCCAGAGTGTTCTAAAGAACAACTAGAGCGCTAACAGTCCTACTTATTACAAAGGTATGGCACACCTGAAGCCATCTTCATTGGAATAAAGTGGTAACTCTTAAAACATTTAATTTAAAAAGGAACAAAATGAGGGGGTATATTTTGCCATATGAATTATGATTAGTGCTGCAGAAAAAAAAAATTAGGGCACATTTTGAGTGACTTCTCAAACCCTCTTCAATTTCATTAAAAAATTCTGACATACAGTCTCCCAAGATGGCCACCAGAGACAAAGGAGCCTAAATGTAGCCCAAATATCACCCAGATGTACCCCAAGTATAGCCCAATGACAGAATGTCCCAGAGTGTTCTAAAGAACAACTAGAGCGCTAACAGTCTTACTTATGACAAAAGTATGGCACACCAGAAGCCATCTTGATTGGAATGAAGTGGTAAGTCTGAAAACACT
Source organism: Lissotriton vulgaris (assembly GCF_964263255.1). Taxonomy (NCBI): domain Eukaryota; kingdom Metazoa; phylum Chordata; class Amphibia; order Caudata; family Salamandridae; genus Lissotriton; species Lissotriton vulgaris. The sequence continues at coordinate 887,746,445 of NC_141691.1, forward strand.
CAATTTAAAAAGGAACAACATGAGGGGGTTAATTTTGCCATAGAAAGTATGATTAGTGCTTCAGAAAGAAAAATTAGGGATCATTTTGAGTGACTTCTCAAATCCTCTTCTATTTCATTAAAAAAATTCTGACATGCAGACTGAAACATGCACTTTGAATACCAGCAGCAGACGTCCCTGGTGAGCAGTAGCTTTACTACAGTGATCTAATGTGCAACTAGAGTGCTAACATTCAGAATTTATGGCAAATGTGTGACACATCTGAATGCCTTCTTGATGGAACCAAAGTAAACAAGCATTGAAAATGCAATAGATCTCGCCCTCGTTTAAGTTAAAGCCATTCTGTTTGTAATGAGGTGGCTTTTTAGCTTTGCTTTTATTAGTGTTTTTTCAACTTTCATGTAAATAACATGCATCTGTATGCATATAAGTATATGTATGCATGCATTTATGTTTGTATTTATATAGATATACAGATGATATATGTTTATATATGTATGTATATATATATATATATTCACTGAAAAAACCATAGGCTATAGACCATATATAGTTAGGAATTAGCATTTACAAAACCTTGAAAATTCACTGAAAAAAACATAGGTTATAGACCATATATAGTTAGGAATTAGCATTTACAAAACCTTGAAAATTCACTGAAAAAACCATAGGTTATAGACCATATATAGTTAGGAATTCGCATTTACAAAACCTTATTTTACTCACACAAAACCATTGAAATTCCATATATAGTTAGTTGCACTAACTATATATCGCGCACCCGCAATCCACTGCTGATGATGTCACATATTACATCATTCATGACATGGTCAGTGACATCACTGATGACATCACTGATGACATCTCAAATGACATCACTGATGACATCACTGATGACAACATCCAGTGACTGTATGTTTCTGTAAAGTTAAAATATGTCTTACATATTGAAGAATGAGTGGATGTATAAGTGTCTGGATGAAGGATTTAGTAGGTGCATGACTGACTGTATGAGTGAGTGATTAAATGTGTCTCACTGAGTGCATGGGTTAGTGACTAAACTGTCTTAATTTGTGCATCATTATGTCTGTTGTTCTGTAAACTGTTGCATGTGTTGATAAGTAGCTATATGAGTAACTATATGGGTTATTGATTGGTTGCCCAAGTATTTGTATGGGAGACTGAGTGTGTGTGTGGGTGGCTGGGAGGTGTATGACTCTGTGCATAGATGTGTGAGCAGTTGATTCACTAGATGTATGGTTTCAAAAGTGCATGTGGAAACAGCTGTATGGGCGGTTGACTGTGTGCATGAGTGTATTGGTGAGTGAATGGATATCTCAGTGCTACATGTCAAAGTAAGTACATATGTAAAACACAGTACATGTGAGAGTTGACATATATAAATAACTGTGCATAAGAGCCAGTGAATGTGTGAGTGGCTGTATGGATCATTGTGAACTTGTATCAGGGATTGTATAAGAGAGTAAATATGTGTTAGTATATGTTTGAATAAGTAAAGTTTGTATAACTGTATAGTTGAGGAAATGGAGGTGTGATTGATTCTTTACATGACTGACTAGGTGTGTGAGTAACTCCATGGATGAGTGACAGTCTGTGAGTGTCTGTTTACACTGATTGTATCTAAGGTTATATTAGAGTCTGAAGAGGTTCATCGTATTATCACATGAATGATATCATCAGTGATGTGATCAGTAATGTCAAATGAGATGTCATCAGTGATGTCATCAGTGATGTCATTTGAGATGTCATCAGTGATGTCATTTGAGATGTCATCAGTGATGTCATCAGTGATGTCACTGACCATGTCATGAATGATGTAATATGTGACATCATCAGCAGTGGATTGCGGGTGCGCGATATATAGTTAGTGCAACTAACTATATATGGAATTTCAATGGTTTTGTGTGAGTAAAATAAGGTTTTGTAAATGCGAATTCCTAACTATATATGGTCTATAACCTATGGTTTTTTCAGTGAATATATATATATATATATATATATATATCTGCAATGGGAAGAGAAGAAGCAGTTTTGAACTGCATGAAAGAGCCCTACCTTTGTGAGTTAGACCACCAGAAGCACAGACGGTGCAGCCATCATGACTTTGCAGCCCGTAAGATGACATATGTTGGGGCATTATTTTGTGCTTGAGCAGCAGTTATTTAACTCGTGCTTGCATAAGGAATCTGCTTACCGTCCTTCAAAGGATGTTTATGAGTTGTACTTTTGATGCATTCTGAAGGGACATTGCAATTTTAACATATTGATGTGGTCAGAGGCATGCTCCAATGGGAGCTCACGTCTATGGACTTTAAAGTCCCTCTGTTGACAAACCTTTCAGTTGAAACCGGCATTGAGAAAGACAATTAGCCAAAATGGGTCTGTCTTAACGTTACAAGAACTGCACCCAGAAACCACTGTTTTACATCTTGGATGGAATAAATAAACTCCCAGGTTGTGCACCCGAGCTGTGTTGGAGCCCATTCTTGAACCAGAGTGGGGGTTGGAAAGTAATACATAAATACATATATATACACACACAAGTATACTCCTCCAGGGTGAAGTGGTGGTGAAAAACACTGCTCCAGTTCCCAGCAGAACACCCTGCCCGGCTTGCACCTCCATGGTTTCTCTCATCCCTGTGTCCTACCTCACTGAAAATTGACAATTATCACATCTCACAAAGACAGCACTCAAATCACACAGCCCTGAGATTTAAACCGCTGCCCAGCTATGCAGCCCACATTCTTTCATCCCATCCAGCACCCAGAAGCGCATACAATATTAATAAATGTTTTCACAGATGTGCTTCTTAAAATCGGTGAAAGGATGAGACATGTTCCAGATCTTTAGGTACACACAGAGCCTTGCCGGAGACATGTTATATTTAGGTGCACAGAGAGCTTTTAATGAGTTCCAATACTTTCACTGGGCACACACCTTTGGAAAAGTTGTTGCTTGGTACACAAAGTTTCCCAGATACAGCGAAATTGCTGAGTTGCTGAGAGATCTTCTGGGGAGATGCCTCCTTTCTCCATGCTATGCACACATGCCTCCTGGTGTACTACTGGTTGGGGGATGCAGTCCCCTTGGCTGCAGAGGGTCCTTCAGGGCCAACAACCCCTCCTCTAACCTCCAGTACATCCCACACAGGGGGATTGTTGAGAGGTGATTGGAGACCCGCCCACCCTCTTTCTCCACCAATGTGCAAATGCAACTTGTGGCATACTACTGGTAAGAGGATGAAGTCCTCTTGGATGCTGAGGGTCCTTGAGGTCCAGGAACCCCTTCTGTTATCTCAGGTAAGTCCCACACAGTAGGATTGATGAAACGTCTTCATAGGCATGCCCCTTTTCTCCACCACTCTGCAAATGCGCCACCTGGTGCACTACTTGTTGGAGGATGAAGTCCCCTTGGCTGCTAAGGGTCCTTGGTGGCCAACAACCCCTCCTGGTACCTCTAGTAAGTCCCACACAGTGGTATTGCTGAGAGGTTGTCATAGGCCACATACCCTTTCCCCACCACTCTGCAAACATGACTACAAGTAAAAAAAACATAGAAATTCACTTGAAAAACCAAAGGTTACAGGGACACTCACACACACATACACACGCACATATATATATATATATATATATATATATATATATATATATATATATATATATATATATATATATATATATATATATATATATATATATATATATATATATATATATATATATATAACCTACTGGCAGTCACCAGTAGGTAGTAATAGTTAGGACCAAGTTTCCAAAGGAAGAGAGTATTTTGTTTTACTCATAACTTTGGGACCATTTGATGAATCCTCATGAAATTTTTCAAACTAATTCTTTGTTCATATCAGCTCCTACGTTGAAAGTTTGGGGGTGATTCGTAAAGGGGGGCCGAGAAAAAAGGGGGGTCTCAAAACATGTTTTCTCCAAGTAATTTCTATAGGAAACTTTAGACAAGGTTACAGGTCGAACGGGTGAATAGAACTACCCCACATTTGGCAGGGAGAAGGGTCTTGGTCTAGAAAGTACGCTTTTGTTTATTTGGTGTAAATCCGTTCAGTAGTTTTGGATCAATACCAACATTTACAGATATTGATATTTGGGAATTCTGCCATCTGATTGGCTGAGGCGTTACAAACTCGAGCTTGCTGCTTATTCACTCGAGCGGTTGCAACTAGGAAGTGTTGGCTGACATTATGTGATTCTGTTGAAGAAAGTAAGGGGATAAAAGTGCGAAAAAAGTTAGAAAGATGAGGGTAGGAGCACTGTAACATATGTGGGGTGTTTAGGGTGTGCTACACAGGGGGTGCAAAGCTAACTACTCATACCTACCAGCCTGAAAGTGCTGAGCTACGGAAATTAAGTGATGTATTGCCTAGAATCTGATGCTGCTAAGGTGCGCTGCAGCGGGACTCGGGGATTAAAGCGTGAGCCCAAACTGTGCGTCCTATGCTGTGAAGTCATGTGCCCTGGCCGGTGCACCACACCTGTGTAAGTAGTGTCAGCATGTGTTTATAGCTACTAGGAAGAACTCATGACCCCTACTGGTCTGAAAGTCCTGGGGTATGGAAAATAAGTGAGGTATTGTCTAGAGTCTCATGCTGCTAAGCTGAGCTGCTGCCGGACTCGGTGATGAAAGCGCGAGTCCAAACTGTGTGTCATAACCTGTGAAATCATGTGCTCTGGCCACTGTGCCACATCTGTCCAAGTAGTGTCAGCATGTACTTATACCTACTCGGAGGAACTTTTGTTTCGAACATTGTAACTTGTGTATGGTGCTTAGGGGCTGTTATACAGGGAGTGCAAAGGTAAATTTGTGCGTATCAAATCAATTCGGTATTTGTAAAGTGCAAACTACTCACTCCTACGGGTCTGATGGTGCTGGGGGCGTAAGCTGAGCTGCTGTCGGACTCGGGGATAAAGCTGCTGAACTACTGACCCCTACCAGTCTGAAAGCGCGGGGTTTGGAAATTAAGTGAGGTATTGCCTGGAGCGTCATGCTGCTAAATTGAGCTACTGTTGGACTCGGGGATGAAACTGTGAGCCTAAACTGTGTGTCCTATGCTGTGAAGTCATGTGCTCTAGGCGCTGTGCCACTCCTGTCCAAGTAGTGTCAGCAATATTTTACACGGAGTAGGAGGAAGTCTTGTTTGGAACACAGTAACTTGAATATAGTGCTTAGGTGGTGTTATACAGGGAGTGCAAAGGTAACTATATACAGTATTTGTAATGCGCAAACTACTCACCCCTATTGCTCTGAAGACCTTGGAAGCCGGCGTGGAAATTATGTGAGCTATTAAGTGAGCTATTGCCCAGATTCACATGGTGCTGAGCTGTGCTGCTGCTGGAACATGGGATTAAACCATAAACCCTGTGCTCTGAACTCATGTTTTCTGGGCGCTACAGCACACCTGTCAAAGTAGTGTCAACATGTCTGCATATGTACTAGGCGGAACTTTAGTTTTAAACAGTGTGACATCTGTAGGGTGATTGGGGGTGCTACAGAGGGAGTGTGAAGTTTAATTCTGCCATTTCAAATCAATCCAGTATTTGTAAAGTGCAAACTATTCACTCGTGCAGGTCTTGAGGAGCTGAGGGCCGGAGTGGAAATTAAGTGAGCTATTGCCCACAGTCACATGGTGCTATCCGGAGCTGTCGCTAGCGCCGGTAATCAAAGCGAGAGCTCTGTGCTCCAAAGTCAGATGGTCTGGCCGCTGCGCCATAGCTGTGTGGAGAATACATTTTGGTGAGGGTCCCGGAGTTGCCGTTACCTGGCTCTAAAATAGCGGGCCTAAGTTGTGAGTTATAGGGTGGCTCTAAAAAGAGCCCTTGTGTGAATTAGTTGGAGCTACATGTAGGTATGTATGCACAACTTCAGGGTATTCAGAAAAACTCGATTTCCCTGATCTGTGATGTGTACTCCATCACTTCTATAGATATGGGCCATATTAAAATGTATGTTGCTGTTGTAGATTGACCCCATTCTATGGTCTTTGAGGTATGCAGACACAGCTTTGTTGGCATTCTTCCTAGAGTTTTCAATCTGAGGACAAAATTGGTTTGACCATTTCCACTTCTGTCTTTGGCATATATTGGAATATACAAAGACAGTTTGAGGAAAAAGTAACATCAATTGTCCAAAGGTCTCCTTCATAAGCATTTCCAAACCTACCCCAGTCAACGTGCCTAGGTCATTTCCACCACAACGCACAATCATGAGGTGAGAGTGTGGAAGATGCAAAGAGGTTTTAACCAACAATAGCAATTGGTGCCACTTCAATCCTCTCTGTGCAAGCCATTTAATGTTCACATTTTGTAAACCTAGGTCTAAGTCAATGCGTCTCTGTTCTGCAAACCTCTTGCACCAGACAGCATAGCTATGTCCTACGATTCACACTAGCATTTTGAAGGTATGGCTGGAAGGTGTGGAAAGATGTCTGTAGCTCATGCAGTTCCTTCGTAGATTAAGAGATATGTTTAAGGATGGGGAAAAATATTTTTTTCCCACAGAAAACGAATATTGGTTGCTAGATAAGAAGCATTGGAAACTAAAAACTAGGGTGCATATTAGTTGTGTGAAAAAGCATGTTTGTCATTGGTTAGTAAAGAGCAGTCTAAATGTGGAGTAGATACAATAGGATAAAATGTGCTCAGCTCAACTTGCATTTGGAAGGTATATTTGTTACTTGAAACAATGGTGAACTTTTAACCCGCATGTGCTGTTAAATGTTCGAGAAAGAGCTGAAAAAAAAACGTAACGTTTAAAAAAAATATGAGCTTTTAACCTGCAGGTGCCGTAGAATGTTCCAGAAAGTGTGGTGATAAAATAGGTTGAACTTCTGACCTGTATGTGGTGTGGAGTATGAAGAAGCTTTTCATAAGGAAAATTAAAAAAATAACCAATGGAGATAAGTTTTGGAATGTCGTTGAAGGAAATAAGTATTCTGAAAGCGGTGCATTACATGTACTGTGTAACAAAGAAAGAATTGTATGCATGTGTGACATTTGCAACCTGCATACCAACTACGAAGGTGAGGTAGAAATGAACAAGGTGTGTTATGTGTTCTGTAGGAGTGATTAAGTATTTGAGGTGAAATTTTTAAGTTTGAAAGTGTTTCATATTGGTTATAAAATATGCATGAAGTTTGACCTGTTGTTAAATGAGTAGTTTATATTTAAGCACCCTATGGCATGGTATATGTTTTACCCGCAAATTTGCATGTTTTAATGCGTTTTGCTGATGAGCGTCTCGAGAAACATCTGTTTAAATTAAGCCTCTGTATGGCTATAGTGGCGCTTCTAGGTTTGCTGGGCCATTTTCTTTTATTGCGCAAAGTTAAGCAAGGGCGGGTGTGGAGGTGGTGTAGTGGTACTGGGAGTATTTATAAACCGCCTTATGGTATGGTGTGTTTTACTTGCAAAATGGCAGGTTTTAATAACTTTTGCTGATGAGCGTTCGGGCAGACACCTGTTGAAATTAAGTCTATGTATGGCTATAGTGGCGCTAACAGGAGTGCTGAGGATTGTTGTTTGATTTCATAAGGTTAAGCAAGGGCAGGGGTGGGGGGTGGGGAAGGTGGGTATGGTGTTGATTATAAAACAGACATTTGTAACGTGCAGATGTGTAGCTAGTAAAGGTGATGTAGTGCCACTGGGCCCATTTATAATGCGCTCTAGTGGATCTACCAAGTTTGCTGAGGCTCTTTTTCTTTTAATTCGTAAGGTTAAGCAAGGATGTGGATGAGGATGGTGTAGTGGCAGTGGGTCGATTTATGAACCGCTTTATGGTATGGTATATGTTTTAATCTCAAATTTGCATGTTTTAATAACTTTTGGTGATGAGTGTTCCAGCAGACAGCAACGCAAATCACACAACATTTCTGTGGATAACAAATCTTCGTGCTGATAGACACTTGCACTGTGGTAGAAATTATGAAACTTGGTGCCATTGTAGATTTAAATGGAAGCTCTGAGCATTTCTTTCTTACTATGGTGTAGTCAGGGCTTTAAGTGGGGGAATAAAACAGGGGTGTGTGCTGTAAAAGGTGCAGGGCAAACATCTTAAAGGGGTGAGTGCTATCCGAGTAGGGGCGTGGTCTAAATCAAGATAACTAGCATTGTGTGCTTAAGAAAATCCCCTCGAATTATCCTACCTTTCGAAAACACACTCTTTAAAGGATTTCCCTTCCTCCTACAACATGGCTCACCTAGCATGCCTTCTCCACTTCTCAGAAGTGAGCAAAAAGAGCATGCACACATCAAGGTGCATGCTCTCACTGCAGTCCAATAAAAAGAAAAAGAAAACTGACTACCTTTGTGAGGGCTGAAAATAGAGCCCGATAGAGATCCGTTTTGAGGCCCCCTGAAAATAACTGCCGGTGCTGAGACCCGGCCCACTTAAAACCCTGCATTCATCCATCCTAAGCACTGGCCATCCAACCATTTTTCAATTCATCCATACATTCCTACCTACATATATATATATATACATACATATTTTCCTGCACTTATCCTAAGCATCTATCAGCCTACTCTCGCCTATGGTAAGCACTGTGCCATTCATCCAGCTATACGCCCATATATCCATACATACATCTGTCTCAGGACCAATTCTAAGCATCTATCAGCCCCCGTCTATCCTAAGTACTGGTCCATGCATCCATTCATCCTTCCATCCATCCATACATCTATCCATCTAGCTATCCATTCATCCATCTGGCCATCCATCCACTCGCCCTTTATTCAACTATTCGTCCTTATTTCCGTGCACCCTCCGCCCGATCCTAAATACTGCGTAATACACTCATTCACCCAGCCTCTTAAGGGGCCGAAAAGGCTGGCGACAAGTATTGACAAGCAGATGTTTCTGATAAAGAACAAAAAACCTTTGAGTTGCTCTTTGCGGACCATAGTTCACCACCGCCCTTTGTTGGTGGTTTAAACAAAGGTTGATTCAGCTAAAGAAATGTAAAGCAGCTTTTCAGTGTAAGATGTTAATTTAGAAACATAACGTTTTGTCCATTTATATATAGGAACACTGATTTAAACTGGCTGTGACTAACAGATACTGAATACCTGTAGTGAGAGTAAACCAGACAGCTAATTTGGGGTGGTGAGAACGTGCACTTCTATATTTCCATGTGAAGCACAGTATAGGGATATAAAGGTTATTCCAAAGCTACTATCTCCATATTAAAGAGGGGGTGTGAGAACTAAGTGAGCCAGGCAAAGCGTGTGATTTCGTAGCACTAAAACAAGACACCGTGAAAGGTCAGAGCAGGGTCATGCTGGAGTTGGCTGCCTGTGGTTGTCTGCAGAGGCGCAACCATTGTGAAATTTCAGGGGAGGCTAATTCTTTATGCAATAGGCAGAGTGGGGATGTAGGGTCTCTGATAAGGGGTGAAAAAGAACAGAGTCCTTATTTACAAGCAAATGGTCTTTTGAAGCCTGTAAAAGTACTCGGGTGCGGCTCTGTGTGTGAGCCCAGGAAGCTGTCTCGGGGAGTCCGGGGCAATGGGTATTGCGTGCCCGGTGGTCTCTCTGCTAATATCCCCAGGATGATGTTGCTCCTGCGCTGCAAAAAGAGAAGGTAAATACTGAGAGAAAATGGTTCTCTTTAAAGGATTTCCCTTCTTGTACAACGCAACTCACTTGGCATGATGTCTCCACTTCTCAGTAGTGAGCAATGTGCATGCTCTCGCAGTCTCACTGCAGTCCAATAAAAAAAACAACAACTGAGTACCTTTGCAAGGCCTGAAAATAGAGCCCCATAGAGACCCGTTTCGAGGACCCCACAAATAAACTGCCGGTGCTCAGACCCCCACAGACCCCCCACCCCACTTAAAGCTTTGCGTGCACTGTTATGTTTGCAAAGTTGTAGATAAAATTGTTAGGCTAATATTGGTAATTTTTGTGTGTGCCGTTTGGTTGATAATATCATCCTAAGTGCATAGATTACATTTAAAAAAAATACTATCTACAAAGTTGTCTGCAGTGGGTTGCAGGGGGAGTGCTGTGGGGTGGTGGGGTGCGGCGGAGAGGTGAAAAGTACGAGGTAGTGCAGTTACATATAAATTGTAAAGGTGTATGTAAATAATTAAATAAAGACTTCCTGTATGTTGTATGGCACTACCCGTCATCCTACTGCTCCCCTGCCCTGCTCCATCAGGTTGCAGTACTGCCACTGGAAGCCGTAGGTAGAACTTGTGGAATTGTATGGTATTATTTTAACATATTGAACAGATTTTAAAAACTAATTGAATCTATTTTTTGTTTTTCAGAAAATTATTTTGTTTGGATTAAAATTTGAAAATGCCTACAAGAACTGGAAAAAAAGGAAAGAGAAAAAAATATATATTTGAACAAAAGGAAAGATTTTCAATTAGAGTACTACACGAACAGTTTCTTCTGGTCAAAACACTAGACAATTACTGAAACAAAATATTATGAACATTTAATGAAAATAACATCACACAATGCAAAAAGAAGAATTTTTCAAGTAAGGAGAAGCAGACTTCAATTTCAAATACCAGGAAAAGAAAACATGATATAGAAACAGGATGTGTTACCCAGAGACAAAAAGTATTTCAAGAAATTCGTCAGAGACTTTTAAGAACTAGAGTGATTCAGATTTTAATGAAAGCATGCTGCAAATATAAAAAGAAAGTGCTGCAATTCAAACAGAAGCAGTATATTGAAAGCATAGTGGATACTGCTTTCAATTTAAAACAGAAGTTCTTCATTGTGGTTTTGAAGAGGATCAAAGTGTTGGATAAAATAATGAAAGTGTTGAAGGAGAAAAATAGAAGAAAAAGACTTGTGAACATAACCGACTTTTGCAAAATCTTTAGTGGACATTGGAAACATAATTTTACTAGTGAGACTTTTTTTAATGAGGAAAGTTACTTCCAAAATGTAAAATGTAAATTGATACTTGTATAGCGCACTACTCACCCGCAAGGGTCTTAAGGCGCTTGTACGAATACCGCTGTGGAACTCATCCTGGCTTTCCCTGTGAGGCGTCCACTCCTGGGCACCCCCAAGGTGGAGGCCAGGCTTCCTTGGCGTTGTGGGGGCCGTTGTGGAGATTAAGCAAGCTATTGCCCAGAGTTGCAGAGTGGGACTCCATGATTGGAATAGGCACCGAGGCGAGAATTATCAGGTCCGTGGAATTTTTTTGAGCCCAAGACCCACCGAGGCAGGGAATTGAACCCTGGTCCCGGGCTAGACCTCTGCATAAGGGTCTGCAGCTCTAATCATTGAGCCAAACTTCTCAAATAGTTTACCATTTGCAGTTGATACTGGAGGTCGTTGTTGCGTAGTTCAAGATGGTTGTCCCCTTCCAAAAGAGGAAATGGTTGGTAAAAGTGCAGAAGAGTTAATAGCTGAAGAAGTGCAAGGGAAACGTCCACAAGCTCCTGAGTATAAGTGGGGTTGTAGCAGTATTTGAAGTATTCAACAGGAATCTAAAGATATAATGTGAAATTTGTTACGAGAATATACACAAAAAAGTATTAATCAGAAGATTAAGTTGTGACAAGGGCAAGATCCATGTAATGTAAGAAAATATACTCAGAAGCATGGACATTCTCTGGCTTGTCTTTCAAGAAAAGTGTGTAAAAATGTTTTTCATCACTTGAGGATGTTAGCAGTACACCATTCAGAAATGTGGAAGTTTTTAAGGAAACTGTACTATGTAAAAAGTCCTGCATTATGTTTAAGTGAACTGAATACATGTCTTTTACATGGTTCTTTATTAGATGTTTAAAAAAAGTGTGATGATATTGAAATGTGATAATTTGGTTCAGAAGAGCAGTCCATAGAAAGTGAAAGTTTGAAAATTATAGATGTTGGAGGAGATGGGAAACTGATTAGCACTGATCAGTTTGAAGAATAAATTGAAGTATATATATATATATATGTATATAAATTGAAGTGTGCTCTGAAATACCAAACTATATTTGTGTTTGATGTCGACGTACTCATTATAAAAGTCAAACTAGGAATGTTGATTTGGGTTTGAAAAGTGAAAAGGAGAACAGTGGTAAGTGGGAATAATTTGCAACTTACTTGTTGGTGGAAAGTCGATTTGAGTTAAGTAGTGATCAACGTATATGTAAATATTGTTACAACAAATTAGAAGAGAACAAAATGCCTGCTAGAGCAGTACATAATAACTTAGAATTAGTAGCTATTCCAGAGGAACTGGCAGAATTGAATACATATGTGTCGGTTCTAATTCAATCTGTTCATCCTTTTCAAACTATAATTCAGATGAAGCCTAAAACAAGGAAACTGCCACCAACAGACTTGCAAAGAGCGCTGAAAGGATTAGTGGTGTTCTTAACTTTGGATTTTAAGAAAAATATTGAAATTATTGCTGGAGAGAAAGAGGAAAATGAGGCAGTAGTCATTCTAGTAAATGGTGTACCAACAAAGAATCGGAAAATATGGCAATAATTTGTGGATGTTAATAAATTGGAAAAGGCTACCTTATATCTTATAGAGAACAATATTTATTACAAAACTGTAAATGTGGATGAACAGGTAATACGTTTAGAAGATGAATTTGAAATTTCAAATGGTCAAATAGAGAAGGTGGACAAGTCAAGGACTGAAGAGATTTATGAACATTACACAATATGTCCTTTGCATTCAAAAGAAAGAAGTAATAGGAAGCAGCATTGAGTTATTTCAAATGAAAAAAGCACAGGGAACTTCAATGAGTGTATGGGAGAAAAGTTTGGAAGCTCGCTGTTTTCCTCAGCTATTTTCTACTGGAGAAGGTGGACAATATGATGACCGACCTGTATGGATTCCAGCTTCAGAATATCAGTCAACAAGATTACATTCTGAAGATCCTAGATTTCGACAGTGCATTCCATACATATTTCACCTTTTGTTTGAAAATGATGTCTTCTTGTCATATGCAGTGAACTACATACTTAACACTGGAGTTCATCAATCACTTCTTTCTGCAAAAGAATTTGTGGAGAAAGTTCAAGAAACAGATGAAAATTTAGAAGCACAGTTCATCAATTTGATGCCATGTCAACATGGAACAAATGAGTATTGGTCTCGTCGTCCTGGAGAACTCAAGTCTATGTTACGCATATTAGGTATACCAACGTGGTTTGTCACACTTATCTGTGAAGAGTATGCATGGGAAGATTTGCTTGAATTTCCAAGAGAAGCGAATTCCAATATAAAAAATGTTAAAATAAAGACTCCTGGTGAACTGTGTTTATTGGATCCTGTAAATGTGTGCAGATATTTTAATCATAGGTTTCAAGCTATGATGTCTTTTATCTGCAATAAAAAGATTCCACCTCTTGGAGAAGTTTTCGCTTTCTTTTGGAGAAAGAAGTTTCAAGCAAGAGGTGCACCTCATATACATATGCTACTATGGATCAAGGCTGCACCAAAATTTGAAAATGATTCTGATGAAACAGTATTGTCTTTCATCGAACAGTGTGTGACATGTGAGATTCCAAGAGAAGAAGGAGATAGAAGCTTGAGACAACAAGTTTTGCGTTTCCAAAGTCTGGAAAGTATTGTAGAAGAAAATACAAGTCTAAAGGGAAATTTTACACCAAATGGCGGTTTAGTTTTCCCCGTCCAGTCATTTGTAAAGGTAGAGTAAATTCTTTTTTCTTCTGTAAGGCACACAATAACTCGGAAATATCAAAAGAATACCTACAACTTAAAAAAATGAAGTGTCAAAGTAAATCAATGACTACAATCCAGTCATTTTAAAAATGTGGAATGCGAACATGGACATCCAGTATGTTGCAGATAACTCAATTGCTGTTGCACGTTATGTTACGTAGTAAATAACAAAATCAGAAAAAACAGAGATGAAAGAAATGTGGGAACAAATTGCACAAGAGAAAAGCCTTAGCAAAAAACTGTCCAGCTTTACTTAGAAAATGCTTTCCCACCGAGAAATTGGATACCATGAATGTTCACACCGCTTGTGCTCTTCAAGTTTATATTCAAAGTCACGAGGAATCATTTGGGTAAGTTTAAGTCTTGCCTGCAAACGAAATAGAGTGTTGGAATCATTTCAAGAAATTGAACAATTAGCAGCAAATGAACCAGACACTACAGACATTCTTAAAACTAATATGTTGGACACATACTATCCGAAATGGAGTCGACATCTGGAACAGCTATGTCTGTATGAAGTACTTCAACATTACAGCTTCAAAAGAAATGTTAAAAAGAATTTAAAAAAGGAAATATGCAGTAGTTGGATGTCATGGTTGTTTAGTGAAACATGTAAAGGGTAATCTTATAAACCACAAAAAACTTAGGGGCCGATTCCGGTCTGGGTCGTAAAGAACTCTGACCGAGCCGGATCCGGGGATTTTTCCGACCGATCTGGATTCCTGCAGTCCAACCAAGCGAGTACGATACAGCTGTATGCTGTCTGACTCGGTTCCGTTGGACTCCCATAGAAGTCAACGGGAGCTGGTCGTACGACAGATACATGGGCTCCCATTGACTGATTGAGAGCAAACATGACATCTATGTGCCGGTTAACTTTTATAACAACATCCACAAGGCCCAGTTGATCATTGAATAAAAGAGATCCGCTCCATTTTAATGAAATCTAAGTATGAGAACACTAAAAATGTTTCCATAATATGGGGCGGACACTTTAATTTAACCCTGTGTGGGTATAATGATAATTTAACCTGTGGTTTGACAGGTGAGGATGGGAATAATCTAACACACTTCCCGCATTCAATAAGTGGGAACTGTTTAAATAATACATTATTTATCCTGGAACTCGGCTTGGCTAACAAACTAGTGGTACCCCAGGTTCCGTTGACACAGACCTTTAATGGGCAGAGGAGCTAGTACCATCATTGATTTTATATTTGTATCTGTTGTTGTTGTAATACTTTATTCGATATATACATATCATAAAAGTACGAACAATTCAAACATAGAAAGACATATTTAAAAATATCTTATTCGTTTCATTTCATGATTTTAAAAGATAAAAGGAAATTTACATTTAAAACACATAGTTATATAAGGAAGTCATGAAATACATATACAGTAGTGGATTTAAGTTACAAGCCTTGTTCGTATGAACCATGCATTTGATAGATACTTAGCAATCCCACATACGACAAACAGAGATGTATTGTCTGGTGAGAGAATACGCAGAACAATCCTAAAATCTCTCACTCCCAACTCTCTACACACAGGTTTTAACCATCTTGTTCTGGGTTTTTTATATGCTATACAATCGAAAAAGAAATGGGGTAGGGATTCGCTCATACATGGGCACCCAGGGCAGGTATGAGGATGAGTCCTCAATCCTTTCCATCCCTCCATGAATTTATTCAGAGGGAGTACCCCGTATCTCATTTTCAGGAAGAGAGACCTATCTCTTGGGATTTGGATGAAATCTAGGAAGGGTTCGAACCTCTTAGTGGGTTTGTATTCCATAAATTTTGTAGTGAGAGCCCCCCCACTTTGTACTTTTTAATTCCTCCGCCTGTACCCATTCCCAATAGATTTTTTAAATAATTTGCTTATGGGGAGGGGATTGGGAGATCCAAAATTCTCCCAAACCTAGATTCAAAACCAACTTCTTCAGTTTGTTAAGCCAGTGAATCTTATTTGAACTATTCAAGATAATCAGCTCATCCAACACCAAGGCATAGTTTGCCAGTTCTGATGTCCTTCGCAGGCGCACCCAGAACAGCAAAGGACGGGGGCGCACTACGCCTGCAATTGAGTGTTTACCCATGTCTATAAAAAGTGGTTTAAGAGGGGTGGAGGGCGGAAGGGCAACCAAATCCCTCATAAACGTATTCTCCGCTCTTACCAGGTCCGTGGTGTTTTCACATCCCCACAGCTCCGAGCCATAGATAGCAAAGGCCAAGGCAAGATATTTGTATCTAGAAATGCTGTGTCCCGCATTCTAAATTTTAAAACTCATGCTAATGCTACCAGCGATCATTTTCCAAATAGTGTTAAGTTACAATATTCCAATAAACGAAGTAGGAGTGATCGGGCTAGAATACTCGGACAAGAAAACTTAACCTTAGATAGGCTGAACGGGTATTCGCTCAAGTGGGATAGAGCTGATCCACTACAGATTACAATGGAGGTGGTAAAAAATTCCCTTAAATCTATAGAGATATGCCTAGATGACTCTTCTTCCTATCAAGAGATTTTAAATATTTTGAGGTCGTAACAAGAGTAAAAAAAGATGCTTTGAGCACACAACAGAAGAACAAGGAAAAACCTAAAGGATGGTTTAATAGAGCTTGAACTAAGGCATATTCTGATTTAAAATCTTCCCTACATAAAGTAGTTAGGGGTAAGAAAGAAATAACTCTCCTTAGAAAAGTGTATAATAAGGCCATAAAAACAAGGAAAAACAACGAAAGCTGAACTAAAAAACGAGGCATGGGAACAATTAAAAAAAAGCTGCACAGAGAAGGACAGTGCGGCCTTTTGGAAAATTGTTATATCTCCTTTTTTATCATCTGAAGCCGGGGAGACATCTCAGATAGAAATAACCATAGATGAATCGCAATGGGTAGAACACATCTAGCAAATATTTGGAATAAATGGCAAGGAAGTAACCCCATCAAGGGAAAGAGAGAGGCAAAGTTCTGTTTTTAATCCCACATCCTTTCCCATTGTCCTTGATATCACATTTCTGGAAGTTGAGCGTGCCTTAACGGCCAGCAAAGGAGGCAAGGCGCCAGGCACCAACGGGGTCCCTGTTGATTTGTTTAAATTTAACATGGCCTTTGGACTCCAATCTTGTCAAGAGTTTTAGAAGCCTCCTGTGCAGTGGGCCTTATTGATTCATGGTCTGAATCAATCCTGGTGCCGATATTCAAAAAATGGAGATCGTCAGAGCCCATCCTGCTATCATCCTATATCTTTGTTAGATTCTCTGGGTAAGGAAACGGGACGTATTATTCTCGATCTTTTACATCAATGGTTAGAGGATAATAACATACTGTCCGATCTCCAATTTGGGTTTAGGGAGGGCCTGGGTACTAAGGAGTAAGCCCTTAATCTGACTCTCTTGATGGCTAAATATATCAATGCGAAGGGGGGGGGGGGAATCTATACATGGCTTAAGTAGATCTATCATCAGCTTTTGACTGTGTAAATCATTCCAAACTGTGGTTTATTCTGGGTGAGCTGGGAATAGATTCTCCCCTGTTGAATTTTTTGCGAGAACTGTATTCAAATGCTATGGCTAGGGTTAGGTTAGGAACAGGAGGGGAACTCACGGCCCCCCCTTAGAGTGGAGAGAGGGGTAAGGCAGGGTTGTGTCCTGGCGCCCTTCCTTTTTTTACTCTATACAAACGACCTAGAACAGGCCATGCTGGAAGGGTACCAGGACCTACCCTGCGTGAGAAAATATCCAATTCCCGCTCTACTCTACGCGGATGATGCTGTGATTATAGCGAGAACTCCCCTCGAACTCCAACATGCTCTTAATAGGTATCACAGCTATATGGCTAACTTAGATCTAAGGATTAATATTAGGAAAACTTTTGTTATGTCCTCTGGGTCAAGAAATAAGAAGACACGTAGTGTTTTCATAGAAAATACTAAGTTGGAAACCTTTGCCGCGTACCCATATCTTGGAATTTTAATCGATGACAAGTGTTCCTGGAGACAGGCAATAGAGGCTAGGAAATTGTTGTTTGTTAGGGCCACCACTGCGTTAGTTAACTTTGCACACTGGCTGGGTAAAAGGTCACCAGCAGAGATGATTCAAATGTATCAAGCCAAATGTGTTAGCGCGGTGATGTATGGAGCTGGGGTGTGGGGCTATGGAAGAGTGGATGTCCTCGAAAAGGTAGAGAACAGTTTTTTGACTTCCTTCTTGCGGTTCCGTGTGGTACCTCCACTTTCAGTTGCCATCTGGAACTGGGTTTGCCATATGTTACCGACCTAGTGAAACTTCAACCGATCCTCTTATGGCATCGAATCTGGTCCTCCCCAAATTAGTTTTCAGCAGAGAGCTTCTGAATGATTGCCTTTCTCTTTAAAACTCAGATAAGATAGGCTGGCTCTTATACGTTAAAAACTTTCTGTCCGACCTGAGTTTGATAAGATATTACCATAACCCTCTATCGATAATAGAGATCTCTAGGAAAAATCTTAAGAATTTACGTTTGCTACATTTGGAAGAACTGCGACTGACCACGGAGTCATCTAAAAGCTCAGTCCAACATATCCTACAAGTACAAACCACCCTGACCATACAACCCTACTTGAACTTTAATCTGAGTGGATACCATACGTTCGTGTTTACTCGATTTAGAATGAACACATTCCATCGCCTGGTTACTTTTCCCAAAGCTAATGATTGGTCACACTTGCTATCATCCTGCCCTTGTGATGAAGCGTCTGCACAGTCTAGGCTGCATGTGGTCTTGTTTTGTAGATTTTACTACGAACCAAGGAAGCAGTGGGTGATACCAATATTAAAATTTCTGGGTTTGCGACAATCTCGCTTCGCTCTCCTGGAGATTCAATATCTGGAATTTGAGTGTATGCAAAGAATATGGCCAGATTCTTGAAATTCTGTATAAAACACAGACCAAATCTAGAACAGGACCACTGAAGCAATTACTGTGCAATGCATTTTTTTTATTGCTTTTCCATCCTTTTGCACTCTAATGAATTATTTATGCGTTTCACTTTGAGTTTGCACTTTTGCACTTTTGGGCTGGTATGCTTAGTAAATGTAAATGTTGTATTATTTGTATAGCGCCCGAATCACCCCACATCGGGTCTCTCCGGCACTTGTACAAATACCGCTGTGGAACCCTTCCTGGCTTTTTCCCTGTGAGGCGCCCACTCCTGGGCACCCCCAAGGTGCAGCCAGGCATCATAGTGCTGTTGGGGCAGTTGTGGAGATTAAGCAAGCTATTGCCCAGGGTTTCAGAGTGGGGCCCTTGATTAGAATAGGCACCGAGGTGAGAATTATCAGGTCCGAGGAAATTGAGCCCAAGATCCGCCGAGGCGGGAATTGAACCCTGGTCCCGGACCAGACCTCTGCATCAGGGTCTGTTGCTCAAACCATTGAGCCACACTTCTCCAGCAATCCACAAATATTAATTCTGTTTTTAAATCTATTTATTATATTTCAAAATGAAATTGTTGTCATATTTTAACTGTCTTTTTAAGAATTAACTTTTATGTTTTTTGTATTCTTAAAAACCGAATAAAGGAATTTGAATTGAATTGACTGAATGGATACGTCGTTGACAAGTGCGCCCCCTACAGTGGTTACGCGTCGGTGTCATCCGCACCATGCATGCCTGTGTTGGGTAGACCCATTTGTCCGAATCGTAAGGCTGCGGGTAACAGGGGGTCTGACGTTGAGCCCCAAAGTCCAACTCCGGGAGCTATTGCAAGCCGGATGCTCCGACTCGATCTGGCTGTCCGAATCGAGCATTGTACTATCTCGGTCGTGAAACGTCTCCATTGCGCGCCACTGTTTGATTGTGACCAACTTGTACGGAGCGGTTTGGACCAGGAAATGACTCAGATGGAGATTTCATGCTTGTTCGCATCATACTTCGACGTCCGGACCCATGTACGACTCGGAATTGGGTCCGCTAATGGCAAACCCGATTCGGTGCCCTTCCGACCGAGATCGGAATCGCCCCTTAGTTGTTAAACTCCAGCGAAGCGAGAATTTTACTATTTAGCACTTCTGCAACTGTTTAAACCATGGCGTAGCGAAGTGAATTACTTGGAGACTTTGAGTGCTACGAAGATTCTTTTAATTTCTGTAAAGATAGCATTGCATGTACACTTTTCCCTACATATTTAAAAATGTTAAACAACAAGAGAGGTAGTAGTGTTCCCTTACACAAAGATAAGAGATGGAATCCCACATCAAATAGACAGTTTGCAGTGTATACATAGAGAGTTCCAGTCAATCAGAGAATTAATCACTGTTGTTGGGGTGCTATTGTGATTCTCCCGGTACCCACTAGCCAAAGAGTACCAATGGTTGCAACAAAAATGTTGTACACACAAATTAAAGACAGTTCGGAAGAAATGTGCAGCAAACCCTTATCTTTACAATAACGGCCAATGTCAAGACCTTAGATCTATGACCTCAATTTTTCATATATTCATCTAATTTCACGCAAGGTATCTTTCCAATGTTCAAGTCAGTTCAAACAAAAAAGTAGAGTTCACAGCAATGAAAATCTTCAAGTGATGTTCTTTCTTTTATTATTCTCATTTCTTTTCTTTTTTGGTATTCAATCCAGACAATATTTTTTTCCAGTTCAGACAAAACTGCCAAAACGTGTTTCGTTTACCCATAGACTTTGTCTTGGCATGCGGTGTAATGTAAGTATATCAAAACTGAAGCCCAGCGGCTAAGATGTAGTAAATTGCTACGACTTGTCTTTGGTGCTACCGTCAATTTGTGAGATCTCAATATTTTTATACGCTGTGGAATATTAAAGATCCACGGAACCATGCAGACCGTGCCCCAATCAGGAAATCTCAATAATTTTCAAACTTTATTGACACCTCGCATAAGTAGGGGTGGAAAACGCGTAATAAGTCATAAGTATATTTGATCCGTTGATAATAATCTTTTAGACCTATGTATGATGAGCTCCACTAGTATTTATAGGCTGAGGGCTTAGTTTTAAATCACTAGAGGGATGGACTGCGCTGAAGGATAGAATTTTGGTTGCTCCACTAACATTTCGGATTTCAACTTATCAAGGTCAAAATGCTGTCAGCCTATAAATACTCCAAGTTTAGGTGAATATCCTATTTATGAGAATCGTGTTGTGTGTTCAAAACGCAAACATGTTGAAGAATCAACTATGGTTGAAAAGCAGAAACAAAATCAAGAGAAAAGAAAAGATGTAAAGAAGCAGAAAATACAAACAAGTGATGATGTTGTCGGGTAACAATGAGAAAATACGTCTGGTGTCAACTGCTATGGTAATGTAACGTTATATTTTATCTTGAAGATGTTTATGGTGAAATTATGGAAAGTCAGGAAAAAAGATTATGGTTGACACTTTATACTTTATTTCAAGAATTGAGAACTGATAGAAGTAAGATCCATTCTGCTTCTGGTATTCACCAAAGGCTGGATACATGTACTGGATCTTTATCGTTAGGTGCTAATATACAGCAAGATGCACCAGAATTTCTGATGGTTATGCTTGGAGTACTAGAAGATGAAGGAATCAGATTGAGAGTTTATTTGGACTCAGTTACAAATAGTACCATAAATGTGAACAGTGTTCATTAACTTCAAGCACTATAGTTGACAGATAACGATTTCTATATTTAACAATACCTGACTGCAATTCTGTACCATTTTCCAAATTAGTAAAAGAAGCTGATCACGAGAAGATGTGTTCTCATTGTAAATCAACAATGCTATCTACATCATGCCTACAAAGATATGGAAAATATTTGATTATAATGCTGCAACGCTGTCGACCAAATGGAAGAAAAGTTGAAACCAAATTTAAAAATATTGTTACTAGTCAAGTATCTATTTCTGGAAGAACTTTTGCAACAGTTGCTATTGTTTTCCATGCTGGTAGTACTACTACAAGTGGAAATTATACAGTTTATTTAAAGTGCAACAATGGTTGGAGTCACTGCAAAGATACACACTTGGAAATGAAATCGAGATTGCCTTATGAATTACCCAACTCATACTTGATATTTCTGAAACAAAGATTTTAGATAGATCATTCAGCCTCAAGGGAAGGTGTACAGATACTTTAAGGAATTCATACTGGATGCTTTCAAAGCGAAATGTTTGATACATTATTTGGCGTATTGTGAAAATGTGAACAGAAACTACGAAGTAAAGGTAAGATTTGAAGATTGGTAATAATATTGGATGTGTTATTTGTGTTGATTTTGTATTATATTTGCGAGAATTAGGGATTTGTTTTTTTAACTATCTAGTTGATTGTTTTATTTCCATGCTGTTTATGATGAAACTACTCTGACATCACTGTGAATAGTGACGTTAAGTAGTAGCTGATGACAGCAAAAAAAGGGAGAAATATTGCTTTCTAAAAGTTAAATTACTTTTGAATTATTTAAAAACTCACTGTAATTTGAGAAATATATTTGAGATGCCATCAGTGATGTCATGAGTGATGTCACTAACCATGCCATGACTGATGTAATATGTGACGTCATCAGCAGTGCATTGTGGGCGCTCAAGTTATAGGTTTCAGGGATATTATAGTTAGTTGGACATTTCACTCGTACAAACCCAGAGAAATTCGGCCGTTATAAATAGTTGACCTAACTATAACTCGTGCCCCCGCAAAGGACTGATGATGATGTCACATATTCCATCATTCATAACATGGTCAGTGACATCACTAATGACATAGTGATGAGATCTCAAGTGACATCATCCAGTGAATGTGTGTTTCTGTAAAGTTCAAATATGTTTTATATATATATATATATATATATATATATATATATATATATATATATATATATATATATATATATATATATATATATATATATATATATATATATATATTTTGTTGGAAGGCGGTGACCCCAGGGGTCAAGAGGACTCTCCTAACCACCTGGAACCTCCTCTCCCACAATTACTGCCGAGTCTTATCGAGGGGGGAGTCCCCACCGGGGAGGACTGATCGTACACACTGTCGACACACCACACTTATGAGCGGACACCACACCGTGATTCTTTATCAAGAAAGACTTTATCAATATTAAAAGTAAGGAGCAATGCACAGCGATCAAGGGATCGCGAAGTCTCGTACGAGGGATCGGGGAAGCGGGACAGTCTTAGGAGGCCAGCTGGCACGCAACGCACCCTGCGCACATTTCTCAATCCTCGAACTGGGGGGTACGGGGGCTGGCGATGGGACTTGCTGTCCTACTCACTTCTGGTTCAAGATGGTCATGAGGGTAGCGTCGATGGTCCAGCCGGACCAGAGTGTTCGTCAAGCCGCGACGAGGTCAGCAGGGCTTGGTCAGGGGTACTCCGTCGTACTCGTAAGCGGGTGGAGCCGCGACAGCGTCAGCAGGGCTCCGATGGTTCAGGTCTCGTGTTCCGAGAGGGGGCCGCGACAGCGTCAGCAGGGCCCGATGGTTCAGATTTCTTGTCCTTCTGGAGGGGGGCCACGACAGCGTCAGCAGGGCCCCGATGGTTCCGTTCCGTAGGTTCGAGGATGAGCCGCGACGACGTCAGCAGGGCTCAGTGGGTCAGAGTCTGTTCTACTCAAAGTCAGCCACGATCACATCAGCAGGGCTTTCTTGTCCAAGACACAACTGCCGGCTAGATGGAAGGCAGCTGTCTTATAGTACTGGAGCTCTTTGATGTCCGGACCCTCAGAGGCAGGAGGCCCGAGGTCCGAGGGCCAGGCGCCCGATTGTCTGGGCGGTTGGTTCTTTGATGCTTTGGACCATGCGTCCAGGGAGTCCCAGACGCCCATCAAGGCCTGGAGCCAGCTCGCTAGGAGGTCCAAGGTACGATTGAAACCAGCCCCCAGGGATAGTTCAGAGGTGTGAGGGAAATCAGTTCCTTGGAAGGGGGCCGGAGGTGTGATGGAGGTCTTGGTCTCTGGCACTTGGGGAGTCGTTCACCCCCCGGGCGGATCTGGGCGCACCGGACGCGCAGGCTTGGCTGTAGCCAGGAGTGGCCAGGGGCTGCCGAAAGGAAAGAAGGCGGCCGGCCGGCCGGGGTGGCCAAACATGGAGTCTGATGGTCACGTGCACGGGGGCAGGCACGCGGTCTGGGGATCGTCTCAGGTCCAGGGTAGGAGTGTCAGGTACAGTTCTGGGTGGACGGGAATAAGTTCCACCCATAGATCTGGAGCTGCGGTGATCAGCGAGGACCCCGCCATGAGGCCGGGTCCAACATGCGTCCCCTCCAGCTGAAAGACGGGGAGAACTACCCATCCTCTTGGGGGTTCTCTTCGCTGAGGCGGAAGAAGCGGGACAAGCCGTCGGCGTTGGCGTGGCCGGCACCAGGCCTGTGTTCCACAGTAAAATCCATCCCTTGGAGGGAGATGGACCAGCGTAGCAGTTTAGGGTTCTCTCCTCTCATTTGCATGAGCCACCGGAGAGGACGGTGGTCGGTCTGGACCCGGAAGTGGGTCCCGAACAGGTAGGGCCTCAGTTTCTTCAAGGCCCAGACTACTGCGAAGGCCTCTCGCTCGATGGTGCTCCATCTCTGCTCTCGGGGTAGTAGCCTCCGGCTGATAAAGGCTACCGGATGATCAATCCCCTTGTCGTCCACTTGGGAGAGCACGGTTCCGATGCCATGCTCGGAGGCGTCGGTCTGGACCACGAACTCTCGGGAGTAGTCAGGGGCCTGTAGTACTGGAGCGTTGCACATGGCCTGTTTCAATTCTTCGAAGGCCTTCTGACAGGTGGGGATCCAGATAACCTTCTTGGGGTTGGCCTTGGCTGTCAACTCGGTGAGGGGACCTACAATACTCCCGTACCCCTTGATGAATCTACGGTAGTACCCTGTGAGCCCTAGGAAAGCCTGCACCTCGGTCTGGGTCGTGGGGGTCTCCCAGGCATTGATTGCGTCTATCTTGGGTTGGAGGGGGGCCACGAGGCCACTGCCGACCTGGGGCCCTAGGTATACCACTGAGCTTTGTCCTATTTGGCATTTACTAGCTTTAATGGTGAGCCCGGCTCAACGCAGGGCGGCCAACACCTCCCAGAGGTGGTACAGGTGCTCGGGCCAGTGAGCACTGAACACCGCAATGTCGTCTAGGTAGGCGGCACTGAAACTTTCCAACCCTGCCAGGACCTGATTGACCAGTCGCTGGAAGGTGGCGGGGGCGTTTTTCATGCCAAAGGGCATGACTCGGAAGTGGAAATGGCCATCCGGAGTGGAGAAAGCAGACCTTTCTTGGGCCCTCTCCTTGAGGCCGATCTGCCAGTAGCCACTGGTGAGATCGAAGGTACTGAGGTACTGAGCCGACCCTAGGCGGTCAATCAGTTCGTCGGCTTGGAAGATGGGGTGTGCGTCAGTTCGGGTGACTGCGTTGAGTCCGCGGTAGTCGACGCAGAACCTCAGCTCAGGAACGGTGCCGGGGGCGGCTGCTTTCGGAACCAGGACCACGGGGCTAGCCCATGGGCTGTCGGAGGCTTCCACCACTCCTAGGTCCAACATTTTGTGGACCTCAACCTTGATGCAGGCTCGGACTCGGTCCGGGACTCGGTAGGCTCTGTGCCGTACCGGAGGGCTGTCCCCGGTGTCCACGTCGTGGACGCACCAGCTGGTGACGCCGGGAGTGAGGGAGAAGAGGTCTGAGAATTGTCCCAGCAAGTGGCGACATTCCTCCCGCTGTAAGGGGGTGAAGGAGGAGGAGAGACTCACTCCCTCAACGGAGCTATCTTGATCCTTTGCACACAGGAGATCGGGTAGAGGGTCCGTTTCCTCTTCCTCTCCGTCGTCGGTGGCATGGAGTAACCCCAACTCAGACCGCACAAAATGGGGTTTGAGCCGGTTTACGTGTAACACTTTCAGGGCGTTTCTGGCTGATTTCGTATCAACAAGGTAGGTGACCTGGCTCTTGCGCTCTATCACCTTAAAGGGCCCAGTCCACTTGTCCTGCAAGGCACAAGGTTCCACTGGGGACATGACCCAAACCTGTTGGCCTGGTTGAAACTCGGCCAGAGTGGCATTCTGGTCGTACCAGCGTTTCATCTCCTCTTGGCTGGCTTCCAGGTTGGCCTCGCCAGTTCGCGAAACTTCCGCATCTGGTTCCGGAGGGCCAGGACGTAGGAGAATACGTCGGGGGTGTGCTCGGGGGGGGCCGCCTCCCAGCCTTCCCTGACCAGGTTGAGGGTACCCCGGACGGGGTGCCCATATAGCAGCTCGAAAGGGCTAAACCCCAAGGATTTCTGGGGTACCTCTCGGTAGGCGAACAGGAGGCAGGGTAGGAGGACGTCCCACTTGCGTCGCAAGGGCTCCTCAAGACCCATGATCATCCCTTTCAGGGTGCAGTTGAACCGCTCGACCAGGCCGTTGCCCTGGGGATGGTAGGGGGTGGTGAACCGGTAGGACACCCCACACTGTTGACAGAGGGACTTCATGTACCGGGATATGAAGTTCGTGCCTCGATCGCTTACCACTTCTCGGGGGAATCCCACCCGGGAGAAGATCCCCATGAGGGCCCGGCCCACGACTGGGTCCGTCACGGTCCGGAGGGGGGTGGCTTCGGGGAATCGGGTGGCGTGATCGACCAGAACCAGAATGAACCGGTGGCCTAAGGAGGTCCGGGGGTCCAGAGGTCCGACGATGTCGATCCCCACCCTCTCAAAGGGGGTACTGACAACTGGAAAGGGCTGGAGGGGAGCCTTGCGCTTGCCTCTGCTTTTGCCGCTAGCCTGACACGTGGGGCAGGACTTGCAGTGGTGTTCTTCAGCAGCCCGCATGTGGGGCCAGTAGAAATGGGTCACTAGTCGTTGGAAGGTCTTATCTTGGCCCAGATGCCCTGCCAGGGGCACATCGTGGGCCAGGTTGAGGAGGAGTCTGCGGAAACGTAGGGGTACCACCAGCACGCGGGCTGACCCTAGTTCCGCGGTCTTCGGTTCACTGTACAGTAGGCCGTTTTCCCAGTAAAGGTAATGGGAGCCGGACTGGTCTCCAGCGGCCTGGGCTGCGGCCTGTCGGCGGAGCCCCTCTAGGGCAGGGCAGGAGGTCTGCTCTTGGCAGAACTCCTCTCGGGACGGTCCTCCCTCTTGGCGCCACTGGGCCAACTCGGGGAGATCTGCTAGGGTCGGGACTGGTTCGACAGCTGGTCCGAGGGGACCTTCGTCGGATGCGTTCTCTTCGAGGGAGGGCTGGTCGAGGACCGTAGGGTGCTCGCTGCCCTCGGGGACATCAGGGGCTGAACTGGGGAACTCAGGCTCTTCGTTCTCGGGGGTGCTCACACAGGCCCATTGGGGCAGCCCTAACATGGCTAAATGGGTCCTTCTCTCTACCTCTTTCCACTGGGAACTCTCTAAAACATTCCCCAGGAGGCAGTCTACAGGCATGTCCGTGTGGACTGCGACCCGCAGATCGCCCAAGACCCCCTCCCACTCAAACGGGACCTGGGCTATCCTGCAGGTGCGGACAGAATTATCGGCTGCTATCACCCGACAGGAGGTGTGGGGGATGATCATGGACTCAGGAACTAGTGTGTACCTAACAGACGTGATGCTGGCTCCTGTATCCTGAAGGGCTCCTATGCTGCGCCCGCTAACCTTCACTGTTTGACGGTACTTTTCGGTGTTGTCGGGCAGATAATCTCCGGGGATCATCTCACTATTCCCCAGGGAGGCTAGGACCATGGCTGCGGGTTCCCACTCCCCCTGTCCTTCTATTTCTTCCTCTTCTAAGGCTACTGAGGATATCTGTCTAGTGGAGGGCCCAGTGGGAGTGGATTTCGGGGTTAGGGGACATCGGGGGTCATCGGCATAGTGCCCGGGTTGCTGACACTTGAAGCACGTGGAGCTGGGGTGGAGCCCCGGGGGTCCTGCACTCGGGGCGGCTCTCGTCGCGGGAGGAGAGCGCGGGGTCTGGTTTCTGGGGGGACTACGCTGAGGCCCTGACTGGGAACTTTGCTGCTTGCCCCGACCTCCCCCACCTCGCTAGCGGGAAGATCCTTGGTCGTTCCGTGGGGGGTCTCCCCCGGGTCCCTTCTGGACTCGGGTGGCCACCCATCGATCGGCTTCCACAGCCAGTTTCCGTGGGTTGGCGAGCTTGCTGTCCAGGAGATGCTGTCTTAGTTCCACAAAGCAATTTGCGGACAGGTGCTCGTAAGCAACTAGGTCGACTAGGCCCTCGAAGGTGGTCACATTGCTGCCCTTGATCCACCCATCTAGGGCCCGGGTGTAGTATTTCACATAGTCCACCCATGTGGTGCCAGGAATCTACTTGCACTCCCTAAACCGCTGGCGATACATTTCTGGTGTTAGGCCGTAGCGGAAAAAGAGAGCGTCTTTCATGTGTGGGTAGGCGTTCATGTGTGTTGTCGGTAGGTCCAGCAGGGTGTCTCTCCCCTCGCTGAGGAAGCGGCTCCATAGGCCGGCCCCCCAGTCCTTCTCCGGGACCCGGTGAGCGGACATGGCCACCTCGTATGCTTTGAACCATTGCTGGATGTCATCTTCTTTGTAAAATTCCTTTACAACGTCCTTGGGAATATGCACCATCGTTTCTTTGGGGACCACCTGCTCCCCAAGGCCCGGTGATCCGGTTGCTTCTTTTCTGGCTTTCAATTCGAGTTCTTTGAGGCTGCGCTCGTGCTCGAGCTGAAGTTTCCGTCCTTCATGCTCCCTCTGGAGCTTCTTCTCCTCTAGCTCTCCCTGGAGCCGCAACTGCTCCACCGCCAACTTTTTTTCTGCGAGTTTGAGTTCACCCTCTAGTTTGAGGCGTGCCAGTTCGAGCTCATGGCTTCGGTCACGTTCTCGATCGGCCATCTCCTCCGATGACCGCTCTCTCCCGGTTGCTGGGCTCCGGGTCGGTTGCTGGATTCTCTCACCGGTCGGTGTACCGGGTTCGGTCTGTGGCCTACCTCCCTCGTCTTCGATCGGGGGAAGAGATGCTCCGGACTCTACCCAAGCGGTCAGCGCTTTCTGGAAATCTTCCTTAGTACTTAGTCCGGTACTCGGGATACTCAGTTGTTTGCAGAACTACTTCAGCTCTCTATGTGTGTAATCTTCCAGGAGGTCCTTGTCGAAGGTTGTCTTTACACCAGATTCTGTAGTCGTCATTGTTGCTCTTCTTTTCTTGTGCGTTTGCTGCGTGTGTGTTCAGGTAGTGTGTCAGTGGTACGATCTTCAGACGTAGGTTCGTATCGCGTCGCTGCCACCAATGTTGGAAGGCGGTGACCCCAGGGGTCAAGAGGACTCTCCTAACCACCTGGAACCTCCTCTCCCACAATTACTGCCGAGTCTTATTGAGGGGGGAGTCCCCGCCGGGGAGGACTGATCGTACACACTGTCGACACACCACACTTATGAACGGACACCACACCGTGATTCTTTATCAAGAAAGACTTTATCAATATTAAAAGTAAGGAGCAATACACAGCGATCGAGGGATCGCGAAGTCTCGTAACGAGGGATCGGGGAAGCGGGACAGTCTTAGGAGGCCAGCTGGCACGCAACGCACCCTGCGCACAGT
Organism: Lissotriton vulgaris; assembly: GCF_964263255.1. NCBI lineage: Eukaryota > Metazoa > Chordata > Amphibia > Caudata > Salamandridae > Lissotriton > Lissotriton vulgaris. The sequence continues at coordinate 887,775,683 of NC_141691.1, forward strand.
TCTCAATCCTCGAACTGGGGGGTACGGGGGCTGGCGATGGGACTTGCTGTCCTACTCACTTCTGGTTCAAGATGGTCGTGAGGGTAGCGTCGATGGTCCAGCCGGACCAGAGTGTTCGTCAAGCCGCGACGAGGTCAGCAGGGCTTGGTCAGGGGTACTCCGTCGTACTCGTAAGCGGGTGGAGCCGCGACAGCGTCAGCAGGGCTCCGATGGTTCAGGTCTCGTGTTCCGAGAGGGGGCCGCGACAGCCTCAGCAGGGCCCCGATGGTTCAGATTTCTTGTCCTTTGGGAGGGGGGCCGCGACAGCATCAGCAGGGCCCCGATGGTTCCGTTCCGTAGGTTCGAGGATGAGCCGCGACGACGTCAGCAGGGCTCAGTGGGTCAGAGTCTGTTCTCCTCAAAGTCAGCCGCGATCAGATCAGCAGGGCTTTCTTGTCCAAGATACAACTGCCGGCTAGATGGAAGGCAGCTGTCTTATAGTACTGGAGCTCTTTGATGTCCAGACCCTCAGAGGCAGGAGGCCCGAGGTCCGAGGGCCAGGCGCCCGATTGTCTGAGCGGTTGGTTCTTTGATGCTTTGGACCATGCGTCCAGGGAGTCCCAGACGCCCATCAAGGCCTGGAGCCAGCTCGCTAGGAGGTCCAAGGTGCGATCGAAACCAGCCCCCAGGGATAGTTCAGAGGTGTGAGGGAAATCAGCTCCTCGGAAGGGGGCCGGAGGTGTGATGGAGGTCTTGGTCTCGGGCACTGGGGGAGTCGTTTACCCCCCGGGCGGATCTGGGCGTGCCGGACGCACAGGCTTGGCTGTAGCCAGGAGTGGCCAGGGGCTGCTGAAAGGAAAGAAGGAGGCCGGCCGGCCGGGGTGGCCAACCATGGAGTCTGATGGTCACGTGCATGGGGGCAGGCACGCGGTCTGGGGATCGTCTCAGGTCCGGGTAGGAGTGTCAGGTACAGTTCTGGGTGGACGGGAATCAGTTCCACCCGTAGATCTGGAGCTGCGGAGATCAGCGAGGACCACGCCACGAGGCCGGGTCCAACATATATATATATATATATATACCAACGTGTATTGAAGAATGAGTGGGTGTATGACTGTCTGAATGGATGATTTAATAGGTGTGTGGCTGACTGTATAAGTGATTGATTAATTTTGTCTTACTGAATGCATGGGTTAGTTACTAAACTGTGTGAATGTCTGTATCAGTCTGTTAGTTAGTGTGTAAGGGCTGCATGGGTTGGTGAGTAGCCACATGAGTGTCTATATGGCCTATTTATTGGTTGTCTGAGCATCTCTGTGGGTGCCTGAGTATCTGTGTGGGTGAGTGGGGAATGTGTGACTCTGCAAAGGTGTGTCAGTGGGTGATTCACTGGGTGTATGGGTTCAAGAGTGCATCTGTGAAGGCTGTATGGGTGGGTGAGTGTGTGTATGGGTGTGTTGGTGAGCGAATGGATGTCTCAGTGGTACATGTGTGAATAACTACATATGTGAAAGGCAGTATATGTGAGTATTGGAGTATATAAATTACTATATGTGAAAGTGAGTGATTGTGAGAGCGGCTGTATGGATGAGTGTGTGCTTGTATCAGTGATTGTACTAGAGAGTAATTATGTGTTAGTATCCGTTTGAATAAGTGAGGTGGTGTGTGTATAATGTTTTAGGTGTGTTAATGGGAGTGTGATTGATTCTTTGCATGACTGACTAGGTGTGTGAGTAACTCTATGGATGAGTGGCTGTGTGTGAGTGTGTATAGGTGTATGAGTGCATATGATAGTGTTGTATTGATAAACGACTGCATGTATGAGGGACTGTATGGGTGAATGAGTGGACATGTGTGTAGACCTAGGAATCAGTGAGTAGGTATGTAGTAACTGGTATTGGTGTGTCTATCGTTTAAAAAATAGAAGTCTGCATTTTAGAGTGGGTGTATCAAAGGTTATATTAGGAGAAGGAGGTGCATCAGATTATCACGTGCATTATGTCATAAGTGATGTCATCATTGATGCCATCAGTGATGTCACTGACCATGTCATGAATGATGTAATATGTGACGTCATCAGCACTGCATTGCGGGGGCGCAAGTTATAGATAGTTCAAAAGACTATAACAGACGAATTTCTCTGGTTTTGTACGAGTCAAATGTCCAACTAACTAGAACATCCTTGAAACCTATGGTTTTTTTCAGTGAATTTCTGTGGTTTTTAAAATGATAATTTCTAACTATAACGTCCCTGAAACGTATGGTTTTTCATGGCATTTCGAAGGTTTTTTAAATTTTAATCTCCAAGTATTCCTACAGAGGTAGGACATGTGCACAAAGAACAAGAAACGTGCAGAAAGAAGCATGAGAAATGCAGAAAGACGTTACAAAAATGCAGAAAGAGGCAAGAGATGCGCAGACAGAAGAAAGAGTGGCTTGCACACCATTACTACCAATTTAACACCCACATCTAGCAATAAGTAACAGGTGACCCTTCTAGGTTTGCAAAAGGCCTTCCACCACACTTGCCATTGCATTTTTGGTAAAGTTTGAGCCGTTTGAGCTAGAAACAAGGCTTTTTTTGTTCAAATCTACAGATTAGGGTGCAGATGATGAATTATGTGGCTAATGCAGAAAATGTATAACTGTGGGAAAGTTGGTGCAGCCAAACAGTCACATAATTCCAGTGGCTATGCTCATACCTCTTACTAGGTCCACAAGTGATCCTCAGTGATTCCATCTTTTTGTGTCTCACTGAGTTCATAGTTGAGCTTTTAAGGAAATGAGGAAGACAAATCCTGAGGTTACCACTCCACAACACAGACTACCATACCGCATAGCTACACTCCCTAACCCATAATCTCACTCTACATAATTCCTATACACTAAATACCACATACTTTCCAGCCAGATAATTTCACTGCACAATATACCACATAATTCCACTACCCACAATGTACATCCACTCCACTCCAAAAAACATTATTAAAAAAATATTGCATTTACAAAGCCAATAGATCTAATTCTCACAAATGCGAAACCTTTTATATTGCAAAGACTTCTTTAACTAGTAGTCGCGTTTGCAGAGTGGTGGAGAAAGGGTGCTGGGCCTCTGATCAGCGCTCATGACCTCTTCTGCATAGGGCTTACAGGAGGTACCAGTAGGGCTTCTTGGTCCCCAAAGTCCCTCATTAGTAAACTGTACTTGATCCCCCATCCCGTAGTCTGCCAGGAGGCGCATTTGCAGAGTAGCGGAGAAAGGGGGCAGGGCCTCTGAAGATGTCTTAGCAGTCCCACTGTTTGGGACTTACTGGAGGTAATAAGAGGGGTAGTTGGCCCCCAAGGACAACCTTCAGGCCAACTACCACTCCTATTACCTCCAGTAAGTCCCACACAGCAGGATTGCTAAGGCCAAGCCCACTTTGCCCACCACTCTGCAAACATGCGTCCTGGCGTGCTCATGGATGGGGATTGAAGTCCCCTTCGCTGCTAGGGGTCCTTTAGGGGCGAACGAGCCTACCTCTTGCCTCCAGTAAGCCCCACATAGTGGGATTGCTGAGAGGCGAACAAAAGCCACGCCCCTTCATCTCTTGGTGCTTTCTAAGTTGGGGTATTAAGTCCCCTTCATTCTTGAGGATACCTGGAGGCCAACTAGCCCACCAGGTACCTCCAGTAAGCGCCACACACCTGGATTGCTGAGAATGGCCGAAGGTCACGCCCCTTTTTATACCACTCTGCAAACCCAGCTCCTAGTGCACTGCTGCTCGGGATGAAGTCCACTTGTGTCCTGAGGTCATCAGGACACAAGTCCTCCTACATCATTAACAAGGCAGCGTGAAGCCGCCAAAACGAGTAGATGTTGTGATAAATCAGAGTGATAAGTACCCTTTGGAGTGCTGGATGGTCTATGCTGAATGCGGTGATCTCATTTGATATATATATATATAAATATATATTACCTACTGGTGGTCGCCAGTAGGTAGTTATACATTCTATTGACAATACCTTTGGCGCCGGTTGACAAATCTTCACAAAATTTTCAAAACTCGTCGGGCGCTGTGGTCCGCTCCTATCTTATAAGTTTCGGGTTGATTAATCAAGCGGGGGTTGAGAAAAAAGGGGGGTTCCAAAATGTGTTTTCCCCATGCAATTTTCCATGGGAAACTTTAGACATGGCCACAGCCTGAACTGCTGAACGGAATTACCCGAAAATTGGCAAAGAGGTAGTTCTTGGTTCAGAAAGGACCCTTTTTGTTAAATGGTGTAAATCCGTTCAGTAGTTGCTGAGAAAATGAAACGTAAAATCATATATATATCTATGACTGTGCAGGATCCGCACACTCTCCCGATCACAAGCTTCATGCTAATTGGCTGTCAACACTCCAAACCAGGATGTTTTGGCAGCCATTTTGTGCCTCAGTAGAACCGAGGCACAAGAAATCAGTAAAACGAAGGCGCAAAATGCAAAAAGGGGGCATGGTAGAAACACCCTGACCCCCTAGGCCTACTTAGGGTGCCCCACGAGGACCCCCCGGGCCCAAAATTCTTTTAAAAAAAAGAAATCTGCAAAATCCACGCAGGATGGGTGGATCCTGCAGAGAAAAAAAATGAAGCGTGGGCTCCCCTGCTTCATTGCTATTTAACCCCCAGGGGTCCAAGTCCCGAGGGCAATATTGTTATGTAATGGGGGCCCAGAGGGGCCCCCCAGCCCTGGGGACCACCACCCCCGGGGCTTCCAAAATAAATAGGTGGGGTGCTCGAAGGCCTTCCCAAGCCATGGGGACAGCCACCCCCTGGGGATTTAAGACAATGTATGCAGGGGCTTACGGCCCCCCCGCAGCCCCGGGGACCGCCACCCCCGGGGCTTGTGTTGTTGGAAAATAAGAAATAAAAAACCTGTTGGGGTGGCTCGAGCCCACCCACACACCCCAGGGACCGCCACCTCCCCGGAGCTCTCAATATTATAATTGGAGGGTCTGTGACGGACCCCCAGCCCCTGAGACCACCACCTCCCCGGGGCTTTTGAAATGTTGGTAGGGGGCTGCACAGCCCCCCTCCAGTAGCCCTTGACCGCCCTGGGGACTGCCACCCCCCAGGGCCAGCTCCTGCAGTATCCCGGGGTGCCCACCCCCGGGACGCTATAGTTTGCTATGGCAGGGCGGGAGCCTCCATAGCAAACTTGGTTCAGATTTTGATAGAGAGAGCAGGGAAACCTTCTCTCTCTTTCAAAATGCAAACCAAATTACTTTTCTACACGGGGAGCTGCATCTTAGCAGCTCCCCATGTGGAAAAGCATTGCTGGCTCCCAAGGGACGAGGGAGCCGGCGGATCCATGGTGGGATTGGGGACCCACCCACAGTCCCCAAAGGAGAGGGCCAGCCCCGGGGTATGGGGTCCTCTGATGCTACAAGGGGCTCTGGAGGGGGGCCACGCGGCCCCCCCTCCAAAACAATTATAATAAAAAAAGGCCATGCCCCGGGGGATGGGGTTCCCGGGGCCGATGAAAGCCTTGGGCGGCCCCTTAGCAAATATTTTTATTTTAAAAAAAGTTAGGGAGTAGGCCCTGAGGGATAGGGTCCCCAGGGCCAATAAATTAGAAAAAGAAGGGGGGCCACACAGCCCCCTTCTTAAAAAATATATATATAAAAGACCAGCATTGCCCCTAAGGCCACGCCCCCTCCTTGCAGCACTCTGCAAACACACCCCCTGGCGCATTTACAGATGGGGAACAAATTCCCCTTGAATACTCGGGGACCCTGGGGGCCAGGTAGCCCCCCAGAAACCTCCAATATGTGCCAGGGGCCTGCGTTGCAGAGAGGTGTTCTGAGGCCACGCCCCTTTTTACACCTCTCTGCAACACAACTCTGTGGCACTTAATGGAGGTAGCTGGTGGGCTAGTTGCACCCCAGCGACCCTGAGGATTCAAGGGGAGTTAATACCCCAACTTAAAATGCGCCACGGACGCGTTTGCACAATGGTGAAGGCAGGGGCGGGGCCTGCGGTGACATGTGTGCAAACACGCCCTGTGGCACATCTTAAGTTGAGGAATTAATACCTCTTCAATCCTGAGGGTTCCTGGGGGCCAACTAGCCCACCAGGTACCTCAAGTAAGCGTCATGGAGTGTTATAAAAAGGAGCGTGGCCTCTGAACACCTCTCTGCAACACAGCCCTCTGGCGCATACTGGATGTACCTGGTGGGCTAGTTGGCACCCAGGGACCCTCAGGATTGAGGAGGAATTAATTCTCCAACTCAAAACGCGCCACAGGGCGTGTTTGCAGACATGTCAGTTCAGGCCACACACTCTTCCTTCACCATTGCGCCCCGTGGTGAGTTGTAAGTTGGGGAATTAATTCTCTTTCAATATGGAGGGTCCTGAGGGCCAACTAGCCCAACAGGTATCTTCTGTATGCGCCAGCGAGCTGCGTTGCAGACAAGTGTTCAGAGACCACACCCCTTTTTACACCTCTCTAAAACGCAGCTCTGTGGCGCTTACTGGAGGTACCTAGTGGACTAGTTTGAGCCTAGGGACCCTTAGGATTCAAGGGGACTTAATCTCTCAACTTAGAACAAGGTGAGTTTACATAGTGGTGAGGAGAGGGGACAGGGCCTAAGGTGACATGTGCAAACACGCCCTGTGGCGCCTTTTAAGTTGGGGAAGTAATTCCCCTTCAATCCAGAGGGACCCTGGGGGCCAACTAGCCCACCAGGTGCTTCCAGTAAGCGCCACTGCGCTGCGTTGCAGAGAGGTGGTGCAGGCCGTGCCCCTTTTTACACCTCTCTGCAATGTTGCTTACTGGAGGTACCTAGTGGGCTAATTTGCTTCTAGGGACCCTCAGGATTCAAGAAGAATTAATCTCCCAACTTAAAATGACCACGGGGTGTGTTTACACAGTGGGGAAGGGAGTGGACGGGGCCTGAGGTGACATGTGCAAGCACGCCCTATGGCGCCTTTTAAGTTGGGGAAATAATTCCCTTTCAATCCTGAGGGCCCCTGGGGGCTAAATAGTCCGCCAGGTGCTTCCAGTAAGCGCCACTGCACTGAGTTGCAGAGAGGTGGTCCAGGCCATGCCCATTTTTACACCTCTCTGCAAAGCAGCTCTGTGGCGCTAACTGGAGATACCTGGTGGGCTAGTTGTACCCAAAAGTCACTCAGGATTCAAGGGGACTTTATCCACCAAATTAAAACAGCCACAGGGCATGTTTGCACATATCAGCTCAGCCCCCCTCCCTTCACCAGTGTGCCCTGTTGCACGTTTTAAGCGGTAGTTTTATTGCCCCTGCCCTATTATATACTAGGGGCTTACAGCGAAGGCCATGCTAATAACAGGGGTACTCCAACACAGTGTTCCCTAGTGTATGTAGGTGTTTTAACTGTATTAAGTGTCTTTTAGCATAGCACTGGCAATCAGACTGGTTAGTCAGAGTCAGTTACCATCATCTGAAAAAGTTGAGGGCACAGGATGATTTTGCAACAAGGTCCCTTTCTGCTCCTCTGTTTGTTCTTTCTGCATGTCTTCCTTCTTCCTGCACTTTTCTTCGTCTTTGAGGACTTCTGTTGCTTCTTTCTGAATTTATTTTTGTTCTTACTGTGTGTTTTTTCCTCTTTCTTCACACGTTCTACCTCTGTAAGCATAGTAGGAAACTAGCAGTTAAAACACCTTAGAAATTAGCTTAAAAATCCATAGGTTTCAGGCACATTATAGTTACAAATTAGCATTTAAAAAAACATTTAAATTCACTGAAAAAAACATAGGTTTCAGGCACGTTATAGTTGGGAATTAGCATTTAAAAAACTTTAAAAATTCACTAAAAAAAACCATAGGTTTCAGGGGCGTTATAGTTAGTTGGACATTTCACTTGTACAAAACCATTGAAAATCCCCTGTTATAGTTAATTCAGCTAACTATACCTCGCGCACCCTCAATACACTGCTGATGACATCACATATTACATCACTCATGACAAGGTAGTGACATCACTGATGACATCTCAAATAGCCAACTACCCCACCAGATACCTCCAGTGTGTGCCAGAAAGCTGTGTTGCAGAGAGGTGTTCAGAGGCCACGCCCCTGTTTACAACACTCTGCAACACAGCTCTGTGGCACTTAATGGAGGTACCTGGTGGGATAGTTGGCCCCCAGGGACCCTCAGGATTGAAGAGGAATTAATTCCTCAACTTAGAAACGCACCACAGGGTGCAGTTTAAGTTGGGGGATTAATTCCCCTTGAATCCTGAGGGTCCCTGGGGTGCAACTAGCCACCAGCTACCTCCATTAAGCGCCACAGAGCTGAGTTGCAGAGCGATGTAAAAAGGGGCATGGCCTTAGAACACCTCTCTGCAACGCAGCCCCCTGGTGCATACTGGAGGTTGCTAGTTGGCCCCAGGGACCCCAGTATTCAAGGGGAATTCATTCCCCATCTGCAATCGTGCCGTGGGAGCATTTGAAGAGTGCTGCAAGGAGGGTGCTGGGCCTCCGGCATGATGCCGGTCTTTTTTTATATTTTATTTTTAAGTAGGGGGCTGTGTGGCCTCCCTTCTTTTCCTTATTAATTGGCTCTGTGGACCCCATCCCCAGGGCCTGCCCCCTATTTATTTATTTTTAAACAAAACTTTGGATTTGATTTGGAGTGGGGCTGCATGGCACCCCTCCTCCGGCCATTTGTGGCCCCGGGGACCCCAACCTCTAGGGCCAACCTTTCTCTCTTTTTATTTATTTTTATTTATAATTGGGGAGGGGGCTGAGTGGCCCCCTTCCGAACCACTAATAGCACCGGGGACACCATCCCGCAGGGCTGGCCCTCTCCGTTGGGGACCGTGGGGAGGTCCCCAATACCCCCATGGTCCCGCCGGCTCCCCGCCTCCTGCTGGAACAGGCATTGTTTTCCACACGGGGAGCTGCTAAGATACAGCTCCCCATGTGGCAAAGCAATCTGCTTTGGTATTTGGAAGAGAGCAGGTTTCCTGCTCTATCTTCCAAATACCAAAGCAGAGTTTGCTATGGCAGGGCGGGAGCCGCGAGCCTCCCGCCCTCCCATAGCATATTACAGTGTCCCAGGGGTGGGCACCCCGGGACACTGTAGGAGCTGGCTTTGGGAGGTGGCGGTCCCCAGGGCAATGACAGGGCTCCAGGAGGGGGCCACGTGGCCCCCTCTCACCTTTTTCAAAGTCCTGGGGCTTGGGGGTCTGTCACGGACCCCCTAATTTTAATATTTAGTGCCCCGGGGGAGGTGGTGGTCCGTGGGGCTTGGGGGGGGGCCTTTGAGCCCCCCACAGATTTATTTTAGCACATAAGCCCCGGGGGTGGTGGTCCCCGGGGCTAGGGGTGCTGTGAGCTCCCCGCACCTATGAGTAAAAAGTCCCAGGGTGGCGGGCCCTATCATAATACATATATTGCCCCTGGGATTTAGCCAATGAAGCACGGGAGCCCGTGCTTTGTTAAGCAGGCCTAGGGGGGTCAGTGTGTTTTGACCCTGCCCCCTTTTTGCGTTTTGCACCTTAGTTTTAATGATTTCTTGTGCCTCAGTTCTACCGGGGTACAAGATGGCTGCCAACACTTCCTGGTTTGGAGTGTTGACAGCCAATTAGCATAAAGCTCGTAATCGGGAGAGTGCGCAGATCCTGCATGGCCATTGATATATATATATATGATTTTACTTATACCTCTTTGCCAAATTTGGGGTAATTCTGTTCAGCAGTTCAGGCTGTAGCTGTGTCTAAAGTTTCCTATGGAAAATTGCAGGAGGAAAACACATTTTGGGACCCCCCTTTTTTTCTCGGCCCTCGCTTGACAATTCACCCTGAAACTTTCAAGATAGGAGTGGACCGGAGCGCCCCACGAGTTTTGAAAGTTTTGCAAAGATTCGTCAACCGGTGCCAAAGTTATTGCGAATAGAATGTTGCAGATTTCCTATGAAAAATAGGTCCTAACTATATCCACCTAGTGGCAACCGACAGTAGGTTATATATCAACAAACAAAGGTTACGCCACTGTGGCTTCTTCCAATGGGGTAACCTTTGTTTGTTGACATTGAGCGGCTATACCCGGCCGCGGGAGAGGCCCGCTGCAGCAGCAGCAGACCCTGATGGCGTCATGAGGGTGCCATTGTGCATTGGATGTATTTTCCAAAAGGTGACTGAAAGAGACATTGGTGTTTAAATGGGAGCGAACCTCAAACCCACAAGGGCTTTTTATACACGTGGATTTTCTGTGTTTGTGAATGGACTCACTTGAGTAAAAAACCACGGAGCACTACAGGAACCAGAGGGCTGTGAGTGCAGCCACGCCCACTGGGGCAGGCTCTTTAAAATGCATCAGTGCACGTGAAAATCATTTTATCATTCACAGAATGCCATTGATGAAGGGAAAGGATTCCCGAAACCGGTCTGGCAGTTTGAACTTTTTTTGATGATTCACTCCATTTTTTTGACAGAATGCAGTTGCCTTAAATTAAACGGAATGTCTGCACTTACCTGTGGCTTCTTCCAGTGGGGTAACCTTTGTTTGTTGATATAGATATATCTCGACTCCACAATTCCCCAGTGCCTTGGTACACCAAACAGGAACACGGACGCAAGATTTGGCCAGAATCAGATTTTTTTATTTATTTAAATTTATATAAATGGAACGGTGCATGCCTCAGATGCGTTTCGGACACAAGGCTGTGTCCTTGCTCACTAAACAAACAAGGAGGCTAAACAGTGAATTTAAAACATCCATTTGGCACCAATAGACAGATAGGTATAGACATAAAAAGCGGACACATCCTGTTGTGCTTTTTTACATTTTGGTTCAGCCATCTTATAATGTCTGTCCTTCATTACTTATAATGCAACCCCATGCTAATCTTTAAATGTTAAATGGGAATTGTTATAATTAGCCCAGTATCACAATCATTTAAACAGCACTATATGTAAAAATTACAATATTAAAGTACCAAAATGGTATTAAAGTGCTGATAAGTTTATGCCGTACAGTACATTGTACACTAATAAAAGTACAATTAAATATATAAAATACATTTCATATATAGTACACAAATGTTAAAAAAGGCAACTGTTAGCCTCCTAAAATATTAATGATGTACTGAAAAACAATTGATCGGTGGGCAAATGGCAATACATAATACCATTAATAGCACCAGGTAGTGCAAAAAATAACAATGATTAGACAGACATGTTACTACCACTATACTTATGCAAATAAGCAGGTGGGTATACATGATGGATATCCCCTCGTTCATTAATGTTATATCATCTTGAATTATTTTAAAAATATACAGAGGAGAATGTATAATATCTAATGTGCAAATACATCACTGGATGATCCAAAACAATCACCTACTTATTGCTGTCTTTATACCCTTATGGCGCAACCCTGTGAATCAACTTATTGTGATGTGTGGTGCTGTGAAAAAAATGTGTCAACAAATTAACCCAAATATGAAAAACCAAAGTGATAAAAATACATAACTAAATGCCTATGTTGGAGCAGAGAGGAGGAAACAAGACCATCGGTAAAAAAGGAAAATACTATGTACAAACAATGAGTTTCATAGTGAACGGTTGGACCTCAGATGGATCAAGGTAACAGTGAATATACGTCATACAACTGCATCACAAAAAAACTGAACTAGAGTGAGAGTGGATAAATTTACAAAAAGTTGTAAAGATCTTCTCCTAAGTTCAGACCTGTTGGGGATTTGAAGTTCAGATTGACTATATATCTGGATTCTAGTTTTAGGCTTTTTTCTCTGCTGCCCCCTCTCTTGTTCAAAGCCACTGCGTCTATGACAAAATATTGTAGATGGTTCAGGTCATTCGCATGAGTGGTTTTAAAATGCCGAGCGACCGGATGTGCCGGATCAGAATTTACTATTACTCTCAAATGCTGCAAAATTTGCATATGCACTTGTAGCTTGGTGCTACCCACATAGATCATGTTGCAGCTGCATTTTAAAACATACACAGCATATTCTGTGCGGCAGGTGTAATGGGCTTTGAGAGATACAGGAATGCTGGAAAAAGGGGTCAAGTAAGATGTGATGTTGACACCAAATTTACATGCTCGACAAGAGCTACATTTAAAGAAGCCTTTGTGAGGGGACAACCAGTTGCCTATTTGCCTAGTCTCTGGACTGCTAGTCACTAGTTCATTGTGCATTGAACATGCTCCTCTGAATGTGACTGTAGGAGTCATGGGCACTACCTCCTTTATTACCTGGTCAGTAAGGATGATGGGCCATTCTAGTTTCACATTTTTTTTTATTTGTCTGGCCTGTATGCTGTAACCAGTGTTCAGTCTGATCTCCCCCAGGCTCGTTGAGTTGTCATTCATAGCATGTGAGTCCCTATTGGGGTCCATAAGGGAAAGGCGACTGAGCATTGGCTTTGTCTATGGCAAGATCTAAACGCCCAGAGTTATAACCTCTCGCCATTAGTCTGTTTTTGGCCTCCTGTTGATGATGTTGTCTTGCTTCAGGAGTGATATAAGCCCTATGGATCCTGATGAATTCCCCAAATGGAATGCTAGCTGTAGTGTGTTGGGGTGAATACTGCCTGCATGCAATATGGTATTCCCTGATGTACTCTTCCTGTAAAGACCAGTTTCGATCTTACCATCCTGTATTTGAACTTGTACATCAAGAAAAGTAGCCATTCTAGCATCTACATTGGCAGTAAAATGGAGGTTTAGCTCATTCACATTGATGCTGTTGACAAAATCAATAGCTTGTTCACTGTTACCTCACCAAATAATGAACACATCGTCAATATAACGCCAGTATGTCACAATGTGAGTAGCCCATGCCGTGGGGATTTGTACTATGAGGACATGCTCCTCCCACCAGCCAACGTTGAGCCCCGCATAGCTGGGGGAGAAACATGCCCCCATAGCCACACCCCTTAGTTGTTAAAGACTTGTCGAACAGAAATACATTGTTATGAAGACATCTGTCAATCATTTTGATTATCATCTGGTTGTGGCGGTACATTTTTATAGGTCTTTTGTCCAAATAGAATTTTGCTGCTCTCATGCCATCTGCATGGGCAATGCTGGTGTAAAGAGTAGATATGTCCATGGTTAAAAACAAAAAATCTTCTGACCATTCACATTCATTCAAGAGATGTAGAAACTCGGTTGTGTCCTTGCTGTATGTCGGTAATGCTGTGACAAATTCTTGGAGGTAGAAATCGATTTATTTTGAAGTATTTTCAAAGGTACTCTTAATTGAAGATTCGATTGGTCTTCCCGGTACTGGTATTTCATTTTTATGTACCTTCAGAATGAAGTAGATGTTGGGAAGGATTGGGAATTCATTGTTGAGAAATTTAAATTTGTCCTTGAAGATAAGCCATTCTCTCTTCCATTCATATCATCCTTGTATGCTTTTTGCATTTTTCTCACTGTAGCCCTATCTATTCTCATGTAACATTGTGCATCTTTCAAATGCCGATAAGCCTCTTCAACATAGGCTTTCTTGTCCCACAGAACAACATTCCCACCTTTATCAGCTGTGTATTTGTCTTGTCCACTATATCCACTGGAATGTTGATATCGCTTTCAGACAGTAAGCTGTGTGCTGTTGTCAAAGGCACAAGATCATTCAGGGTGAGTGGTGTTAGAGGCTCTTGGATTTGCTGAGCCACCATTCTTGTAGGCATTGAGGCGAAGTGTTTTTTCAGTTTCCGTTTACGGCAGAAGAGGTATAAGTCTACCCTGGACATTGCCAAGTCCATGTTGTTGGAAGGGCAGAATGTTAGTCCCTTATTGAGTAGATTAAAATGCTTGTTGGTTAGTTTTTTAGAGGAAAGGTTAACCATATGAATATTCTCATGATGACGTGGTCTGTCAGAGGGTAATGGGATCTCTATTTCTTTTGATCTCTCATTTTTGGGGGTTTGTTTTTTACGCCCCCATCTGGTTCTTTTGGTTGAGTTTCCGTTTTCTGGGGGAGGCCTCTTCCCCTTCCCCGCGTCGTCATTCTTACCAGACGCATATCCCAGGAAAAATCCAATCCCAATCTATTTATTGGTAATCCTTCATCCCCTGAGTTTACTTCTGAGCTCTCCGCACTTGACATTCTAGTAGTTTCCTGGTGTGCTGTTGTCTGGTCTAGAGCTCGATCCATCAATTGTTTCTTATAATTTGCATCATATCTTCTTGCGAAGGTATAGACTCTTCCTGAGGCGTAATCTATTTTGTCACGCTGAAACTTCCGTATTTTCTTGTTCTGTATCTCTTCCTCATGTTTATTCAATTTCTTTTCCATGTCCTCAAACGCTTTAATACCTTCTGGTGTCTCTTTGAAATTTTTCAGTGTTTTCTCCAAATCTGTGATTTTTTTCCATAGTTTGTGATAGTATCCTTTACGCATGTATTATTAGGGTGTTAATCAATTTCATGGAACATTCATTTGTGTCTGATTGCCATTTTAGAAGCAGATCTGGGTCCAGGTCACTTAGGTTTGGTAGAACGAAAATTCATAGGCCTCTGGGGACTCTTTTGCAATCAATATACTTTTTTAGAGTGACACTCTCCCACCATTTGTTGATCTCTACTATTCTTGCTTGTTCTAATTCCTTAAGCAATTGTTTCGGTGAGTTATTTGATCCTGTTGTTTGAGATTATGCTGGCTATGTCCCACTGTTCACTCCCCTTCATCGTCAAACATATCCTTTAGAATCTGTTCTCGTTTGGTCCAACGGTCAGCCATTGTTTTTGAAGTATTGAGAAAATTATTTTTAAATGAAACAATAAAGTTTTTGTTCGAAGTAAACGTTCTATTGCACACGTTGGTTGAATGAATATGTTAGTTTACTCATTTGCCATAAGGCAGAATTTATGTTGTGAAACTTATCTTGTTACTATATCCTGTTGCACACGTTGGTTTAGAAGATGTGTTTAAGTTATTATAATCCTGTTCATGCAGACTCTGCTGTCCGTTTATAAGTTATTCCCTGTGTCAGTATGAGCTCAATTCCTGACGTACAGATCGTATTTAATAAATTCCTAGATATATTTGATCCGTTATTCAGTTATCCCGTTAATGCATATTCTGCAAGCTGTTCCCTTGCGCAGACGTCGGCTTTGTTATGATGCGTGATATTTTATTTAGAGTGTTTTACGATTTAAATCCGAACGCTGTGTTTAATTTACCACATTGCCGATGTTATCTCCTGACACACGTTGTTTTTTTTAAGAAATATGTTTAAGTAATTGTCCTATTAAAGCAAACTTTGCTGTCCGGTTACCAATTATTCTTGGTGTCAATATCAGTTACGTTCCTGACATGCAAATCTTGTTTCATAAGTTCCTAGATGTATTTCATCCGTTATTGCACATTTTACAAGTTGTTAATTTAGAATATTCAACGATGTTACGTTCAAATGCCACACATTATGAGAATCATTCAGTGTCAGTCGAGAAATAATGGTCGAGCATTTCGGGAGTCATTCAAGCATGAACCTTTGTTCCAAGAATTATTTCACAGCGGCTGCACAATGGCTGCGTCCCGTCCTATAGGTGAATTTAGTAGATGTTACTCAGGTCGTTATCACGTTGTTGCCAACGAAAAAAAATCCCTTCTATCGATACACACTTTGTTACTGACGCAAGAAAAATTGTAATGGAGAGATTAAGCGAGAACACTGTGGCTGTTTTGCCACGTTACCACTGCTGCTTGGAGAACGGAATCACATGCTCCGGGAACCTTTTCAGAACCTTTTCTGGAGGTTACTTCGCGATTCCAGCTCAAAATGAACTAGAAGAACCAGAGACCCCTTCGTGTTCGCTTGGGCAATACGGCAATATCGGGTTTGGAATCTCGGTGCCTCGACGTTCAGCAATTGACCGCGGACTGAGAAGGCAGAAATCCCGGTGACCCCCACTTCGGAGAGAACAACCAGCTGCCCGCAGCCCTTACCTTAGAGCCTCCCACCTCATCGAACGCCAGTATCCCCGTTTACCTTGCTCAGAGTTATTTCACTGGGTCACAGTTCCTGGAAGCAGGCGCCCTTTTCAAGAATCCACCACTGAACTGTCGGAAGACAGAGAGGCCGCTCCACATTCAGGTGCTTGTCCGTCGTGGTCCGGCACTTGGGAGGGAGGGGTGGGGGGGTGAGCAGACCAAGACAAAGGTTGTGTGTGAAAAAGGCCGCTTTATTTGAAACAGGTGCACATTAACAAATTAAAACCTCGGCTAAGCCTTACAAAACTAGTCCTCACTAAATATGAAAATCCTCAACCCCAGATCAGCAAGCCCCACCCCTAATACGTCATCAAAACCCGCCCCCACCCGTACATTACATAATTACAAATTCAAACAATGTCAGCCCCTGCATAAACATTTCAACTTGCCCAATTTCCCAACCATAACACAAATGCCCAAATTGCCCCCAACCAATCCAGGTCCCCCAACCTCTGGAACCGACCCAAGAAATCATCCTGCCCCAAAACCCCTTGACAATGCCACAACTTAAACACATGCCAAACGAAATCTTACTAATCCTGACAAAAAAAACCAAATTTCCTGCACCGCACCTGTTCCAAGCAACAAATGTAACAATACAAAAACACCCCATGTCCACCTGACACAACAAAGTAAAGAAGAAAAAACTAAAAAAGGGGGGGGGGGGGGATTTTTAAGAGAGGAACCTCCCGGCCACCAGGTCACCAAGCCTAAAATGGTGGCCGGGAGGAGGAGCCCCAGGCATTTATGCCTGGGCTACATTTGTGCGGAAAAAGGAGCCCAAACGGAGAAAAACAGCCCAATTGGGCTGCTCAACCCACCCAAAACCCTCCCAAACCGCCCGGGGGGGACCTCCCTGCGGTTGGCAGCCCCCCCAAGCCCCCCTTGGGAGGGAGGGGTGGGGGGGGGTGAGCAGACCAAGACAAAGGTTGTGTGTGAAAAAGGCCGCTTTATTTGAAACAGGTGCACATTAACAAATTAAAACCATCGGCTAAGCCTTACAAAACTAGTCCTCACTAAATATGAAAATCCTCAACCCCAGATCAACAAGCACCCCCCCTAATTCGTCATCAAAACCCGCCCCCACCCGTATATTACATAATTACAAATTCAAACAATGCCAGCCCCTGCATAAACATTTCAACTTGCCCAATTTCCCAACCATAACACAAATGCCCAAATTGCCCCCAACCAATCCAGGTCCCCCAACCTCTGGAACCTACCCAAGAAATCATCCTGCCCCAAAACCCCTTGACAATGCCACAACTTAAACACATGCCAACTGAAATCTTACTAATCCTGACAAAAAACACAAAATTTCCCGCCACCCAGAAAGCGGGGGGGAGAAAATTACACCCCCCCTTTCTGCCCCCCAACAATGAAAAGAAGGAAGAAAGGACGCAAAACGCTAAATCTTCAAAAAACGAGAAAGCACTTCTCGCAACTCAAGGAGATACAGATCCATACCAATCCTGGAAAGATGGACGCCATCACCACGAAAAAACTCCACCGTGTCATACTTGATATCCCCATGAGTCACCCGACCAAAACCCAAACCTCTACAGAATCTAGAAATCTCAACATTGATCTTCTTACGGGCCCTATCAATTGCTTTAGGTTTGAGTGCACCTCTCCAAGACCTCCGCGGAACCAATTCAGTCCAGAAAACATGGCATCCCGACCACTGCTGCTTCAACAAAGAAAGATCTTTCTTCATGGCACGTAACAGCACAATACCTTTAACATTGCACAAGTCATTCTCCCCTAAGTGAATAACTGAGAAATCCGGGCATTGACCCCCGACCAACCAGGAATTGAGAGCAGGAATTAAATCTTTCCACAGCATACCTCCCCTACCTTTCCAAATTACAGTGAAAAAATGCTCATTGAAACCCAACATAGAACCAAAATATCTATCACAAGCTTGAACAGCTGCTCTCTTCACGAAGGCGTGTCCTACTATCCAAATGGTCATAACCGCCGAACGGGGGCCAGCCACGGAACCTGAAACAGAAAAGGCAGTATCAAATTACGAAAAAGATGATGACGCCAGCGCACCTGAATCACTTTGCACATAGCGCCTATAACATTGTGAAGACCAACGCCCCAAATGCTTGATGTCCTGAGAAGACCAGCCCCTGTTATGAGCTTCAGTGGCCGCCCCGATCCTGAAGGAATGGGTCCCATATTTAGATGCATCTAAACCAATGTCCCGCAAAGCTTTACGGAGCACCATGCGCAATTGATAATCAGTGACTCTGGATCCATCAGCATGCTGAAAAACAGGGGCATCCAGACGTCCCCCAGAAACAGAACACCAACACCGGGCCCAATGCAAAGGGCATGTAAGTAGAGGAGAAAAAGCGTCAAGCCATATACCTGTACCTTTTGCTCTCTGGTCCATTTTGAACGAGACAACCACAGGTGAACACCTCTCTCTGACAAATGAACATCCCCCCAAACCACCCCCCCAGGAACCTAGAACCTAACAACTCCGAAACTCTAAACGCACCAAAAAACATCCACACCATAAGGGTGGAGAAAAGGCATGCCTCAAATCATCCCTACAAATCAGGGGCAAAACTTCCACCACTCTGGCTAAATTTTGCCAAGAAAGGGGGCGCCGAGGTAAGTGTTCCCCTCCCCTCTCCCGAGACCAGCCTTCCAACATTCTTGTACCTACCTCACCAGCCGAGGGAGAGTAACCCCACAAAAGCTTGCCCATAAAAGAAATGCCAGCTAATTTGCCCGCAATGGTCACTTTGGAAAGCTGTCTGTGCACAACATCTTCCACTCGTCTCCAGCCAGGATCACGCCTGCAAGCCCCTGAATTCAAAAATTCTCTCCAGGCTAACTCATATGCAGACCGAGTAGATCGAGACAAAGATCCTACCACCAGCTGTATGATCCTGTGTCGCCTACCTCCCACAGATGTTCCGGCATGGGTGTTGGAGTCCTGTCCGCTTCCGAGGCCAGCCCATGGAATCTCTCCCACTGTGAACGAGACAAAGCATCCGCAATGTCATTGTCCACACCAGGAATGTGCAAAGCCCTGAAACTAATATCATACCTGAGACAGCCCAGTACAAAAACACGGAGCAATTTCAAAATCTGCGTATCCCTAGCTGATTGCCTATTTATGACATCCACTACAGCCAGATTGTCTATCCGAAAAAGAACTTTCTTATGTGCCAAAGCCTGTCCCCACAATGTCAAGGCCACCACCACTGGGAAGAGTTCAAGGAAAGCATTGCTCCTACCACCATTCTTCCACTTAGCAGGCCACTGTTCTGCACACCACTTCCTTTGCCAGTAGAGTCCGAAACCCTCACTGCCTGCTGCATCCGAGAAGATCTGAACATCCCAAACCCAATCATCCTCCCTGAATAAAGGAACGCCATTAAAGGAATGTAAAAAGGCCTCCCACATGCGCAGATCTTCCTTGACTCCAGCTGACAAGCGCACATGATGATGGGGGTAGATGAAAACCAGACAAGGACCTGCCTAAGCGCCTGCAAAAAGTTCTCCCAGCTCTGACCACCCTACAAGCAAAGTTCAGATGGCCTAACAGCACTTGTATTTCCTTGACAGTAACCTTTGGTATTGCCAACATTGATTGCAATAACTCCAGCATTTTCACCTTCTTATCCATTGGTAACCGAGCTTCCATTGCCTGAGAATCAATTCCAATACCCAAAAATGACATGGTCGAACAAGGACCCATTGTCTTTTCAGGTGCCAACGGTACTCCTAGAAGGCCCATGAGTGTCTGAAATGTATCTAAAGCTGCCTGGCATTCTGAAGAGCCCTGGGATCCAACAAAAAAGAAATCATCTAAATAGTGTGTTACTAACTGATGTCCAGACTTGTGTGTAAAAAACCATTGAAGGAAAATACTGAATGTTTCAAAAGAGAGCAGGATATGGAGCAACCCATTGGCAGTGCCTTGTCCACGTACCATTTACCAATAAAATGGATACCCAGAAGATTCCAATCTTCAGGATGGACTGGAAGCAATCTAAATGCAGATTTTATATTGCATTTTGCCATTTCAGCCGAAACTCCAGCGGTCACCACTAATGACATGGCTACATCAACCCAAGAGTAAGACACAGAAGCAGCTTCCTCATCAATAAAGTCATTAACTGAGAATCCTTCTGGCCATGACAAGTGTTGAATTAATCTGTACTGACCTGCCTCCTTTTTTGGAACAACACCAATGGGGGAAATGATCAAATTCTCCACAGGCCAATCATCAAAAGGACCGGCCATCCTACCCTCCCGTACTTCCTTATCCAATTTGTCTTGCACTATAGCCTTGTGCTGATCAGCCAATTTTAGATTCTTGGACCAGCGCCGCAGCCGCGGCCCTGAGTAACCTAGACGGAAACCTTCTTGAAAGCCGGCCATCAAAAGTTGTTGTGCTCTAATATCATCATAATCCTGGAGACCTTGCATCAATTGAAAAAGGTTAACCGGAGTATGAGCCTTTGGGCCCAACCCCTGCATTGTGTTTACCTCCCCTCGTAACCTGTGACTGCTGTGGTGTGCTTGATGTGCCAGCATTCTGCTGTGACCACTGCTGACCCCCTGCAGGTTGAGGTCCCCAGCATCTAGCCAAGGGGTGTCTCCTACCACATTGTGAGCACTCATGACGATATTTACAGGACTCTCTGGTGCACAAACCTTTGTTGAAATCCCAACAGGTACCCACCCCAGACTGCGTGGCTGATGCATGACCCACCCTCCCCTGGTGGGCTTACCTTGAAAGGGCCGGTAAACTAAAGGTAATCCACTAGCAGTAAAAATCGTCTTACCACCAGCGGATGCCCCCATGGTGTGTTGCCATAAGTCCGTGTCCAGTTCCCCCACTTTGCCTCAGGGTCCCAAGCCAGCCGAGCTCTAAACTCTTCATCGTATTGAGCCCAAGCGAAACCACCACTAGTTAGCTGTGCTTTCTTAATAACGTCCATATATTTAAATATAGCAACGCAGAGCTCTGGAAATTTTTCGCAATATACGCTAGCGTATATTAAAAACGCCGCTGTCCAATTTTCAATGGTGAGGGGAACTTTGGAGCGCTTAGCCAACTCGTACTCCTCCTCCTTGGAACCCTCCTTGGAGCGCACCTCCCTGTGCAATAATTTTAAAATCTCAACATACTCACCCTTCCAAATTCTCTCCTTTGTTGAGAGCATCAAATGTGCACCTAAAGGTTTTGTGACACCCATATAGGGCAATTTCTTAATTTTTAACTCCTTGCTTGATGTCTGCATCCCTTGTGCCTACCCCTTGGTCTTTAACATAACGTCCTTTGTGTAATTTCCCTGCATCTCCTGCAACGAGTGCCTCTCCCCCCGTCCCCACAGACACCATTTTTGGTCTGGCCCGTGGTCCAGAACTCTCACCTGGTTGCAAGAGCGGGGGTTGCTGAGGCCTCGATCTCCATGCCATTTGTTCAACGTTGTCAACCGTCCGAGGAACCCTTCCTGCGGGGCCACGCTCTCGATCCGGTGCAGACATCACTACTTTCTTAGGTCACACCACCACTGGTGCCTGAAAAACACTAGAAGAAGCATGAAATTGCCCCCCCCCCCACTTTCAGTGTCTCGCAACTCCCCTTCCTCAGGAGTATCGTCGTCATAATCTAAAATCAAAGGCTCCCCCAACCGGGGAGGGCTGGAGACCGGCAAACTTTCTTGAACCTTCACAGAACCAGCACCACCTACATGGGCCTTACCAACCCTTTTTTGACCACTAGACGGTGGAGCCGACTGTACTCGCCGGTACTCCCCAAACTGTTTAGCACTCAATTGTAGATGTTGAGATGAGTAATCCGGCTGAAGATGTTGAAAATATGTTGGGGCCAGCAAGGTCGCGCCAGACCTCCATTTGCTGACGGCGCCGGGATCCCTCGACGGTACAGGTTGTGCCGCGCTAGACTCCACCCTCCCTTCACCTCGGCGCCAAGGGGCCGCACTTCGCCCTACCGAGTCAGCTCCTCTTGACCGACCTTGCACCTGCAAAGAAAAAGGCTGGACTGATGTGCCGGGACCCCTATTAAGAGGAATCACAATATTCTCACTCCTACCTGCCACTTTATCACCAGAGCAAAAACCCCTACCCTGTAAATCCATCTGCGAACCTGAAATATCCTTCTGAAAAGACACACTACGAAGAGTGGGGGAAGGTTCAACAAACTCCTCACCACTGCTCCAGTCTAACATAGCCTGTACCATAGTGGACGCCAGACCCGCAGACTGACCAACCCCAACCTCCACCATTGAAGTATTCACCTCCTGTGTACTCCCATGTAAACTACCAACCTGTAAAACCGGAAGACCCAAATGACCATGCTGACCACCTCGAGGACCAAAAGTAGCAGACTCCCTATGAGATACAGCCTCACGAATCCCTTCTGACCAAGAAGGAAAAACATCTAACCCTTCCCAAGACCTAGCAGGCACACCCTGAGTTGAACTACCACCTTTGGAAGGAGAAATAAAAAATTCCCTACCAGTGGCACACTGCACTGCCTCACTAGGTACCACAGAATGAGAAGGAGGAAGTAAAAAACCAGAGCCATGAACATGAGCATCTAAAGAAGGGCCCCCCACCCCCCTACCTGAGCCCACTCCCCCTCACCCACAGAACCACTCTGCACAGACACCACATCGCCACCATGTGAGCTAAGGGGGGAGAATAAAAGAGGGCTACCTGGAAAAAGAACCTCCCGACCAGCAGCTTGCCCCACCCCTGCCGCTGAACAAAAGAACTGGCCCCTTCAGGAAATAAATGAGAAGGGGGGGGCGGTGAAAGCAAACCAGCCCCCTTCTTCTCCCTCAACAGAGTCTCACCTGCAACCAAAACCGGCTTGTCCCGCACCAGAATGACAGCCTCCGAGTGAGAAGGCGCCTGCAACTGCACCACACACTCCGTCATTACCCCCTCCCCCACACGCGACTCAGCCGACACCTGCACGGAGGCCGAAGCGGACCGCTTCTTGCTGTTGCGCCCGCCACCACGTTTACCCCGCAGCGCGGGGGCCGAAACAGCCCGCGCAGCAGGCAATGCCACAGGGAAAGCCGCCGCAGGTTCTGCCACAAACTCCGCCACAGCCGCCGACTCCCTTACAACCACTCCAGGCACATGTACGTTACTCGTACCGTCCACCAACTCAAGCCGCCGAGTTTTAACCCCTGGGCCGCTTTTCGAACTCGAGAGCGGCCCCTTTCACTTACCAATTCCGTACGAGTACGTTTTGGCGTCAAACACGCTGCTACCACCGCCGCCACTCCTGCAGAGGCCTGTCGCTGGGGACGCGACGGGCCCGCAGCATCACCTATGACTAAATCCAAATGGCCAGCTTCGCTAAGAAGCCTTATTGCCTCAAGGACTCTATAGTCTTCACCCGACATGACTGGAAAACACACTAAGCCACAAAGAAATTTTTTAAGAGAGGAACCTCCCGGCCACCAGGTCACCAAGCCTAAAAGGGTGGCCGGGAGGAGGAGCCCCAGGCATTTATGCCTGGGCTACATTTGGGCGGAAAAAGGAGCCCAAACGGAGAAAAACAGCCCAATTGAGCTGCTCAACCCACCCAAAACCCTCCCAAACCGCCCGGGGGGGGGACCTCCCTGCGGTCGGCTGCCCCCCCCAAGCCCCCCTTGGGGAAGAAGTTTTCTGTGCAGACCCTCAGCAATAACCACTAAGTCCCAGAGGGTCACAGAAAGGCAGCACACCAAACAGCAAACAGCACACCAAGCACACCAAACAGCAAATCAAGTTGCTCACTTCATGTTTATTTTCTTTTTTTCTTTTTTCATTTCTCCTTAAGTTACAACCATGCAAAGTGTGGTCAGGTAACAAAAAGACGACCTACGCGTTTCGGCCAGAGGCCTTCGTCCGGGTCATGTGATAATCAGTGAAGGGTGTTTAAAAAGGGGTTGTTTTGACCCGCCCCCAATGAACAAAAACATCGGGAACATTTTAAAAGAAAAGGTGAAACTTTTAAGGGAACAAATATTCACATTCATTTTAGGTTTACACATTTTCGGCTGCATGAATACCTATGTAAACTTATAAAGTACTTGAAATCCATTTACATTATAAATTGATTTCGCATTTAAATATATTTGCTTTTGCAGCAACAATTAAGAGTTTACCCGGCAACTGCGTGACATTAAACACATATGCAATGTGTGTAGAGTTCGAATCCCTATATAGTCATGCAATATTAGAATGCATAGAAAATCACCATAGCAGCAGTTTAGGACCCTCGGCAGTTAGATTGATTTGATAATGTTTCTCTAAATGCTTAAAGATGGTCTTTGGGGGCTCGAGCAGTGAATAAGTATCACATCAGACAAGTAAGACCCTTCATGAAATATACAATAATTAATTCAATATAATATGTTATGTTATGTTAGCAGTTTTGTAAAGCGCAAACAGCTGCCCCCGCAACGGGGCGTCCCGGCGCTGGAACCATAACACAACCAACTGAGATAGGGGGGAGGGAGGGACCTAACAGGGGGGGAAGAGATAGGTTTTAATAGCTCTGCGGAAAGCTAGGATGTTGTCCATGCATCGAATATTGAGGGGAAGGGAGTTCCATAATTTGGCCCCCAGTAGTTTGAAGGAGCGCCCTCCAATGCGGCAAAACCTAGTGTGGGGTACCATTGCTAGGTGTTGCCCCATGGACCTGAGGTTCCGTTTGGGAGTGTAGGGGGTCAGCAGCGAGCAGAGTAGCTCCGGGCCTTCGTTCTTCATGATTTTGAAGGCGAATATGAGGGCTTTGAATTGGATGCGGGCTTCCATGGGTAACCAATGTAATCTGCGAATGGTCGCTCTCGCCGAGCATCTTTTTGGGAGGCCTACTATAGCCCTTGCCGCCGAATTTTGTATCCGTTGGAATCTCTTCAGTTCAGTTTTATTAGCTCCTAATAACAAGACACTCGCGTAGTCCAGTCTGGACAGAATGGTAGACTGTACTATGAGTTGTCGAGTTTTGGAGTCAAAATAGCCCAAGATGGGGGTAAGGCTTCTCAGTAAGCCAATGCAGGTTGCGGCAACTTTTTTTGTGTGCGACTGGAAGCTAAGAGCAGAGTCCAGCCACACTCCCAAGTTTTTAGCTAGAGTCTTTGGGGGGGGTGCTGGGCCCAGTGATTGGGGCCACCAGAGGTCATTCCAGTTGTTACTATTTTTCCCCATTATCAGCACCTCTGTTTTGCCGCCGTTGAGTTGAAGGCAATTCGCCATCATCCATTTAGCAACGGCGCTTAGACCATCCCTGAATCTAGTGGCATCGGGAGAGGGGGCCTGGTTGAGGCTGATGACCAACTGGGTGTCGTCGGCGTACGACACCATTGTGAGACCCCATTTCTTGGCCACCTCCGCCAGTGGTTGCATGTATAGGTTAAACAAGGAGGGACTGAGGGCAGAGCCCTGTGGGACTCCCTGTCCTATGTTTTGAGGTTGGGAGATGAACGGGGGGGCCGATACCCTAAACGATCTGTTGGTTAGGAATGATCTAAACCATTGGAGTGCCGCGTCTACGATCCCTATATTTTCCAGGCGTTTCAATAGGATGGCATGGGAGACCGTGTCAAAGGCCGCGCTGAGATCCAGTAATATCAGCGTGGCACTTTTGCTGGAGTCCATAATTTCCCGTAGGCTTTCTGTGGAAATTAGGAGCGCGGATTCCGTGCTATGGCCCGGCCTGAACCCGTGCTGGGAGGGGTCCAGGATGTTGTTTTTCGCCATGTGCTCACTTAGGATTTTGTTAGCGTGGGCTTCCGCCAGTTTCGCGACCCATGAGAGCAGAGAAACGGGCCGGTAGTTCTCAGGTTTAGCGGGGTCTAGAGAGGGTTTTTTTATGGTCGGTGTTACCCAGGCCTGTTTCCAGCAGGTGGGGACCGTAGCTGTGGTAAATGAAAGATTAAGGAGTGAGGTCAAGGGTGGGAGGAAAAATTCCAAGGCTTCCAAAAAATGAATAGGCCTCATCGGATCTGTGGGAGCACCTGATTTCACCTTCCTACAGAGTTTAGAGAGTTCTTCACCGGAGATGGCGGGTATGCGTGTGAGACTAGAGTCTCCGAGGATGGTAATGGGAGGGTTGATGTCCTCTGGACTGTCCTGGGTGAAGGCGTTGTAAATTTTTTTCACTTTATCCGTGAAGAAGGTAGCTAGGTCTTCACATTGTTGCGTGGAGGTAATGTGGGAGGTTGGCTTGTTTCCGTTTTGAAGTTTTTGCACGATTTGGAAGATCGTTTTCGTGGGGTTAGGGCTAGCATTTATCTCAGTGGCGTAAAAGGCAGCACGGGCAACCCGGATTGCCTTGTGATACGTTCTGAGAGTGGTCAAATATGCGTCTTTGTCCTCCTGTTTGTGGAGGGTCATTGTTATCTATGTATATATATATTATTGCTCCACTCTCCTTATTTTTAAAGAAGAGTCCACACTCACGGGGCGCTTGAAGAACCTTTATTTTCAACTAGCTTGCAACAGACGCGTTTCAGCAATCAGCCTTCCTCAGTGTTACCATCACACCGGAAGTCGACATGTTTAAATTCATTCACAAGTACATTTCACAATAGAAAAGGGACATATATATATATATATATATATATATATATATATATATATATATATATATATACTAATATAATAAAGAGAGAGCCCAGACCTATGAGGCGGGTAATCTCAGGAACCACAACACCAATCACAACACCCAATACAGCGTTGGAAAGGGCAGTTGCAGCAGAAGGGCATAGGCTATGCAGACGCCCACCATATACAATTAAAAGGTAAAAGAACTGTCCCAGCAAAGTAGTCCCTTGTGGGCGTGTCTGCGTTGTGCTGTGGGTGTGCTTGAGGCGTGACAAACGCTAGGGGCATGTGGTACGTTCCGCCCTTCATGCCATGTCTCATATCGTGTGCTCCGGGCGTGTGCTGGGGGCATGGGCGTGTGCAGGGCGTGAGATTACGGAAAAAAAGTGAGCGTTGTGCCCAATATTTCATTGTTTTTTCTTCCCAGGTTCTGTACATTCCAGCTCCGGGTGTCCACCCTGCTCCCTTTAAATACCCCTGCACCCCATAATCATAACACACCCTTACTCCTTAAAATACCCCAACACCCTTAAACACTAACCCATCTTAACCCTATAAATATACCCTGTACCCCAAACCCAAACCTATCCCTAAACCCTAAAAATACCCCAGTACCCCAAACCCCAAACCTAGCCCTGAACCCTATAAATACCCCTGTACCTCAAACCTCAAACCTACCCCTGAACCCTAAAAATACCCCAGTACCCCAAAACCCGAACCTAGCCCTGAACCTTATAAATACCCCTGTACCCCAAAACCCAAACCTAGCTCTGAACCCTAAAAATACCCCTGTACCCCAAAACCCAAACCTAGCCCTGAACCCTAAAATACCCCTGTACCCCAAAACCCAAACCTACCCCTGAACCCTAAAAATACCCCTGTACCCCAAAACCCAAACCTAGCCCTGAAACATAAAAATAACCCTGTACCCCAAAAACCAAACCTACCCCTGAACCCTAAAAATACCCCTGTACCCCAAAACCCAAAACTAGCCCTGAACCCTAAAATACCCCTGTACCCCAAAACCCAAACCTACCCCTGAACCCTAAAAATACCCCTATACCCCAAAACCCAAACCTAGCCCTGAACCCTAATAATACCCCTGTACCCCAAAACCCATACCTATCCTTAAACCCTAAAACTACCCCTGTACCCCATAACCCAAAACTATATATGAACCCTTAAAATACCCAAACACCCCAAAACATATACCACAGTACTCCAAAACATATACCCCTATACCCATACTTACCTTATCCAAACATAAAAAAAAAGCTTTTACCATTCATGCATTACAACGAATTTCGTTGTAAATGTATGCGTGGTAAAAGCTTATAAAATGTAATGCCATACGTTATAGGGCATTGCGGAGTCATGGTACTTTTGTAATGAAAGTATGCGGAGTGATGGTATGCGGAAAGAAAGTTGCGGAATAATGTTTTCCCTCCCCCTGTAAGTACATTGGTGGCACGGCGGCCCACATCTTCAGCAAAATACTCATATTTTTTCACCACTGATTTGAAAAATGCACAGGTCTCTCTCATTGATGGCCAGCACCGACATACACTTTTAGACACACCTCCCGCCACAAGTTCTAGAATTGTGAACTTTAGAGCTGGGGAGCTACGTTTGAATCTCTGCATCAGCTCAACATCCTGTGATTCCAGGCTTTGTCTCCCCATGCCTACCACAAATGAATGTGTTCTTCTGTAATGTAAATTGTGCTGATGCCAAGTTGTCGAGTTCGCGCTATATAATATTGCAAGGAAAAATAAAGTAGGGAAGCTCGAGTTCACACACTACTGAACGTGCACTCTTAAGTGCATCAGCAGTGCACTGTGAATCGGAGCGTTTCACAGGCCTGTCCCAGATAAGAAATGCTATCAAAACGAAATCCTACAAAACAATATACTACTTGCCGGCAGCAATTCATACCCGGACAACGTCGGGACGGGCTGCTAGTATATATATATATATTACCTACTGGCGGTCGCCAGTAGGTTTATATAGTTAGGATTTTTTCTCTATGGGATTTTTGAAAATTCTATGTCTAATAACTTTGGCGTTTGTGGACGGAATTGGCTGAAATTTTCAGGAAAATGGAACATTTTGTTTATGAGCAGCCCCTGACAATTTGGGGGGGTTTCATCAAGGGGGGGCTGAGAAAAAAGGGGGGTCCCAAAACGCGTTTTTCCCATGTTAATTTCCATAGGGCGGTTGGCCTCACTTTTAGCTCGAACGGCTGAATGGATTTGCACGAAACTTGGCAAAATTGTAGGGACTGTTAGCCCGATGTGCCTTTGCTAGGTCTCAATATATGTGCTCCAGTGGATTTTGAGTAATTTAGGTTCAAGAAAAGATATATATCTGGGCGGAGCCTAACCACACATCTGATCTGATTGGCTGTCAGCACTTCATCCAAGAAGTGTTGGCAGCCATCTTGGGACCAATATACATGATAGCACCTCATTAAAAAGCATTGTAGTTAATAGAGGGTTTTAGGACTTTAGTTACATTATAAATCATTTGTTGATGGTACCATACTCGTTTTAGGAATTGTGGTGGGTTCTAAGGTGATTTTACCATGTGAAAAAACCTTCTGCTGTGATATCATGAATATTGATTGAAAGAAAACTAATATCTCATGATTTTCCCACAGTGGTTTGGAAGGGGATCTATAAGCTAAACTGAAAGCATATTTTCTGTAAATTCACATTATCTTTCTCAGTCATGTGAAAATGAAGTCTGACATTCTCAGTAAAACATGTACATCCAACAAGGACAGAGACTGTCAGTTGATTCCTTTGTGTTCTACTGCAGCCTCCTAGAGTGTTCTAAAGAACAACTAGAGCGCTAACAGTCCTACTTATTACAAAGGTATGGCACACCTGAAGCCATCTTGATTGGAATAAAGAGGTAACTCTTAAAACATTTAATTTAAAAAGAAACAACATGAGGGGGTATATTTTGCCATAGAAAGTATGATTAGTGCTGCAGAATGAAAAATTAGGGCACATTTTGAGTGACTTCTCAAATCCTTTTCTATTTCATTAAAACATTCTGACATGCAGTCTCCCAAAATGGCCACCAGAGACAAAAGAGCCCAAATGTAGCCCAAATATCACCCAGATGTAGCCCAAGTATAGCCCAATGACAGAATGTCCCAGAGTGTTCTAAAGAACAACTAGAGCGCTAACAGTCCTACTTATTACAAAGGTATGGCACACCTGAAGCCATCTTGATTGGAATAAAGTGGTAACTCTTAAAACATTTAATTTAAAAAGAAACAACATGAGGGGGTATATTTTGCCATAGAAAGTATGATTAGTGCTGCAGAATGAAAAATTAGGGCACATTTTGAGTGACTTCTCACATCCGTTTCTATTTCATTAAAACATTCTGACATGCAGACTCCCAAAATGGCCACCAGAGACAAAAGAGCCCAAATGTAGCCCAAATATGAACCAGATGTAGCCCAAGTATAGCCCAATGACAGAATGTCCCAGAGTGTTCTAAAGAACAACTAGAGCGCTAACAGTCCTACTTATTACAAAGGTATAGCACACCTGGAGCCATCGTGATGGGAATAAAGTGGTAACTCTTAAAACATTTAATTTAAAAAGGAACAAAATGAGGGGGTATATTATGCAATAGAAGGTATTATTAGTGCTGCAGAAAGAAAAATTAGGGCACATTTTGAGTGACTTTTCAAATCCTCTTCTATTTCATTAAAAAATTCTGACATGCAGTCTCCCAAAATGGCCACCAGAGACAAAAGAGCCCAAATGTAGCCCAAATATCACCCAGATGTAGCCCAAGTATAGCCCAATGACAGAATGTCCCAGAGTGTTCTAAAGAACAACTAGAGCGCTAACAGTCCTACTTATTAGAAAGGTATGGCACACCTGAAGCCATCTTGATTGGAATAAAGTGGTAACTCTTAAAACATTTAATTTAAAAAGGAACAAAATGAGGGGGTATATTTTGACATATGAATTATGATTAGTGCTGCAGAAAGAAAAATTAGGGCACATTTTGAGTGACTTCTCAAACCCTCTTCAATGTCATTAAAAATTTTTTTTAATGCAGACTGAAACATGGACTTTGAATACCAGCAGCAGACGTCCCTGGTGAGCAGTAGCTTTACTACAGTGATCTAATGTGCAACTAGAGTGCTAACATTCAGAATTTATGGCAAATGTGTGACACATCTGAATGCCTTCTTGATGGAAGCAAAGTAAACAAGCATTGAAAATGCAATAGATCTCGCCCTCGTTTAAGTTAAAGCCATTCTGTTTGTAATGAGGTGGCTTTTTAGCTTTGCTTTTATTAGTGTTTTTTCAACTTTCATGTAAATAACATGCATCTGTATGCATATAAGTATATGTATGCATGCATTTATGTTTGTATTTATATAGATATACAGATGATATATGTTTATATATGTATATATATATATATATATATATTCACTGAAAAAACCATAGGTTATAGACCATATATAGTTAGGAATTAGCATTTACAAAACCTTGAAAATTCACTGAAAAAACCATAGGTTATAGACCATATATAGTTAGGAATTAGCATTTACAAAACCTTGAAAATTCACTGAAAAAACCATAGGTTATAGACCATATATAGTTAGGAATTCGCATTTACAAAACCTTATTTTACTCACACAAAACCATTGAAATTCCATATATAGTTAGTTGCACTAACTATATATCGCGCACCCGCAATCCACTGCTGATGATGTCACATATTACATCATTCATGACATGGTCAGTGACATCACTGATGACATCACTGATGACATCTCAAATGACATCACTGATGACATCACTGATGACAACATCCAGTGACTGTATGTTTCTGTAAAGTTAAAATATGTCTTACATATTGAAGAATGAGTGGATGTATAAGTGTCTGGATGAAGGATTTAGTAGGTGCATGACTGACTGTATGAGTGAGTGATTAAATGTGTATCACTGAGTGCATGGGTTAGTGACTAAACTGTCTTAATTTGTGCATCATTATGTCTGTTGTTCTGTAAACTGTTGCATGTGTTGATAAGTAGCTATATGAGTAACTATATGGGTTATTGATTGGTTGCCCAAGTATTTGTATGGGAGACTGAGTGTGTGTGTGGGTGGCTGGGAGGTGTATGACTCTGTGCATAGATGTGTGAGCAGTTGATTCACTGGATGTATGGTTTCAAAAGTGCATGTGGAAACAGCTGTATGGGCGGTGGACTGTGTGCATGAGTGTATTGGTGAGTGAATGGATATCTCAGTGCTACATGTCAAAGTAAGTACATATGTAAAACACAGTACATGTGAGAGTTGACATATATAAATAACTGTGCATAAGAGCCAGTGAATGTGTGAGTGGCTGTATGGATCATTGTGAACTTGTATCAGGGATTGTATAAGAGAGTAAATATGTGTTAGTATATGTTTGAATAAGTAAAGTTTGTATAACTGTATAGTTGAGGAAATGGAGGTGTGATTGATTCTTTGCATGACTGACTATGTGTGTGAGTAACTCCATGGATGAGTGACAGTCTGTGAGTGTCTGTTTACACTGATTGTATCTAAGGTTATATTAGAGTCTGAAGAGGTTCATCGTATTATCACATGAATGATATCACCAGTGATGTTGTCAGTAATGTCAAATGAGATGTCATCAGTGATGTCATCAGTGATGTCATTTGAGATGTCATCAGTGATGTCATTTGAGATGTCATCAGTGATGTCATCAGTGATGTCACTGACCATGTCATGAATGATGTAATATGTGACATCATCAGCAGTGGATTGCGGGTGCGCGATATATAGTTAGTGCAACTAACTGTACATGGAATTTCAATGGTTTTGTGTGAGTAAAATAAGGTTTTGTAAATGCGAATTCCTAACTATATATGGTCTATAACCTATGGTTTTTTCAGTGAATATATATATATATATATATATATATATATATATGAATTCACAAGAGTTGCCCCCTTGGTGAAAGCCCAAAGACACCAGGTAAATTTAGGCGGTTTGTTGGGGAGAGCTGCCGCTGTCACAAGCAAGACACCCTTCTAAGTTGCAGTCAATTTCGCCGACGCGTTTCGTGCACTACATGCACTTCTTCTTGGGCTGACTGAATGAATGAAGCAAGCGAGGTCAAGGCACCTGTGTGCTAAATCACCAACGCGCCCCAGTGGGCGTGGTCACATTGCCTGCTGGTAGTTGTAGTGCCTTGGCGATGTAATCCCAGTGGGTGCTTGCGCAAAGTCATTCACAAATGTTCAAAGGTCCCCAGTGGGTAGAGGGGGGTTCTTAACTGCAAACGGCGACACCATCCGACTCTCCTCACCGCTCCCAGTGCCTCCCAATGCTGACGCCGGTTGGCGCCAGCACGCAGACTGAAGAATCAGCAGGGCTCACACCGCGGCCGGACCAGCCGCATCAAATGAATTCACAAGAGTTGCCCCCTTGGTGAAAGCCCAAAGACACCAGGTAAATTTAGGCGGTTTGTTGGGGAGAGCTGCCGCTGTCACAAGCAAGACACCCTTCTAAGTTGCAGTCAATTTCGCCGACGCGTTTCGTGCACTACATGCACTTCTTCTTGGGCTGACTGAATGAATGAAGCAAGCGAGGTCAAGGCACCTGTGTGCTAAATCACCAACGCGCCCCAGTGGGCGTGGTCACATTGCCTGCTGGTAGTTGTAGTGCCTTGGCGATGTAATCCCAGTGGGTGCTTGCGCAAAGTCATTCACAAATGTTCAAAGGTCCCCAGTGGGTAGAGGGGGGTTCTTAACTGCAAACGGCGACACCATCCGACTCTCCTCACCGCTCCCAGTGCCTCCCAATGCTGACGCCGGTTGGCGCCAGCACGCAGACTGAAGAATCAGCAGGGCACTGGGAGCGGTGAGGAGAGTCGGATGGTGTCGCCGTTTGCAGTTAAGAACCCCC
This sequence comes from Lissotriton vulgaris, assembly GCF_964263255.1. Lineage (NCBI taxonomy): Eukaryota > Metazoa > Chordata > Amphibia > Caudata > Salamandridae > Lissotriton > Lissotriton vulgaris. Next base: position 887,809,199 of record NC_141691.1, read on the forward strand.
CTCTACCCACTGGGGACCTTTGAACATTTGTGAATGACTTTGCGCAAGCACCCACTGGGATTACATCGCCAAGGCACTACAACTACCAGCAGGCAATCTGACCACGCCCACTGGGGCGCGTTGGTGATTTAGCACACAGGTGCCTTGACCTCGCTTGCTTCATTCATTCAGTCAGCCCAAGAAGAAGTGCATGTAGTGCACGAAACGCGTCGGCGAAATTGACTGCAACTTAGAAGGGTGTCTTGCTTGTGACAGCGGCAGCTCTCCCCAACAAACCGCCTAAACTTACCTGGTGTCTTTGGGCTTTCACCAAGGGGGCAACTCTTGTGAATTCATTTGATGCGGCTGGTCCGGCCGCGGTGTGAGCCCTGCTGATTCTTCAGTCTGCGTGCTGGCGCCAACCGGCGTCAGCATTGGGAGGCACTGGGAGCGGTGAGGAGAGTCGGATGGTGTCGCCGTTTGCAGTTAAGAACCCCCCTCTACCCACTGGGGACCTTTGAACATTTGTGAATGACTTTGCGCAAGCACCCACTGGGATTACATCGCCAAGGCACTACAACTACCAGCAGGCAATGTGACCACGCCCACTGGGGCGCGTTGGTGATTTAGCACACAGGTGCCTTGACCTCGCTTGCTTCATTCATTCAGTCAGCCCAAGAAGAAGTGCATGTAGTGCACGAAACGCGTCGGCGAAATTGACTGCAACTTAGAAGGGTGTCTTGCTTGTGACAGCGGCAGCTCTCCCCAACAAACCGCCTAAACTTACCTGGTGTCTTTGGGCTTTCACCAAGGGGGCAACTCTTGTGAATTCATTTGATGCGGCTGGTCCGGCCACGGTGTGAGCCCTGCTGATTCTTCAGTCTGCGTGCTGGCGCCAACCGGCGTCAGCATTGGGAGGCACTGGGAGCGGTGAGGAGAGTCGGATGGTGTCGCCTTTTGCAGTTAAGAACCCCCCTCTACCCACTGGGGACCTTTGAACATTTGTGAATGACTTTGCGCAAGCACCCACTGGGATTACATCGCCAAGGCACTACAACTACCAGCAGGCAATGTGACCACGCCCACTGGGGCGCGTTGGTGATTTAGCACACAGGTGCCTTGACCTCGCTTGCTTCATTCATTCAGTCAGCCCAAGAAGAAGTGCATGTAGTGCACGAAACGCGTCGGCGAAATTGACTGCAACTTAGAAGGGTGTCTTGCTTGTGACAGCGGCAGCTCTCCCCAACAAACCGCCTAAACTTACCTGGTGTCTTTGGGCTTTCACCAAGGGGGCAACTCCTGTGAATTCATTTGATGCGGCTGGTCCGGCCGCGGTGTGAGCCCTGCTGATTCTTCAGTCTGCGTGCTGGCGCCAACCGGCGTCAGCATTGGGAGGCACTGGGAGCGGTGAGGAGAGTCGGATGGTGTCGCCGTTTGCAGTTAAGAACCCCCCTCTACCCACTGGGGACCTTTGAACATTTGTGAATGACTTTGCGCAAGCACCCACTGGGATTACATCGCCAAGGCACTACAACTACCAGCAGGCAATGTGACCACGCCCACTGGGGCGCGTTGGTGATTTAGCACACAGGTGCCTTGACCTCGCTTGCTTCATTCATTCAGTCAGCCCAAGAAGAAGTGCATGTAGTGCACGAAACGCGTCGGCGAAATTGACTGCAACTTAGAAGGGTGTCTTGCTTGTGACAGCGGCAGCTCTCCCCAACAAACCGCCTAAACTGACCTGGTGTCTTTGGGCTTTCACCAAGGGGGCAACTCTTGTGAATTCATTTGATGCGGCTGGTCCGGCCGCGGTGTGAGCCCTGCTGATTCTTCAGTCTGCGTGCTGGCGCCAACCGGCGTCAGCATTGGGAGGCACTGGGAGCGGTGAGGAGAGTCGGATGGTGTCGCTGTTTGCAGTTAAGAACCCCCCTCTACCCACTGGGGACCTTTGAACATTTGTGAATGACTTTGCGCAAGCACCCACTGGGATTACATCGCCAAGGCACTACAACTACCAGCAGGCAATGTGACCACGCCCACTGGGGCGCGTTGGTGATTTAGCACACAGGTGCCTTGACCTCGCTTGCTTCATTCATTCAGTCAGCCCAAGAAGAAGTGCATGTAGTGCACGAAACGCGTCGGCGAAATTGACTGCAACTTAGAAGGGTGTCTTGCTTGTGACAGCGGCAGCTCTCCCCAACAAACCGCCTAAACTTACCTGGTGTCTTTGGGCTTTCACCAAGGGGGCAACTCCTGTGAATTCATTTGATGCGGCTGGTCCGGCCGCGGTGTGAGCCCTGCTGATTCTTCAGTCTGCGTGCTGGCGCCAACCGGCGTCAGCATTGGGAGGCACTGGGAGCGGTGAGGAGAGTCGGATGGTGTCGCCGTTTGCAGTTAAGAACCCCCCTCTACCCACTGGGGACCTTTGAACATTTGTGAATGACTTTGCGCAAGCACCCACTGGGATTACATCGCCAAGGCACTACAACTACCAGCAGGCAATGTGACCACGCCCACTGGGGCGCGTTGGTGATTTAGCACACAGGTGCCTTGACCTCGCTTGCTTCATTCATTCAGTCAGCCCAAGAAGAAGTGCATGTAGTGCACGAAACGCGTCGGCGAAATTGACTGCAACTTAGAAGGGTGTCTTGCTTGTGACAGCGGCAGATCTCCCCAACAAACCGCCTAAACTTACCTGGTGTCTTTGGGCTTTCACCAAGGGGGCAACTCTTGTGAATTCATTTGATGCGGCTGGTCCGGCCGCGGTGTGAGCCCTGCTGATTCTTCAGTCTGCGTGCTGGCGCCAACCGGCGTCAGCATTGGGAGGCACTGGGAGCGGTGAGGAGAGTCGGATGGTGTCGCCGTTTGCAGTTAAGAACCCCCCTCTACCCACTGGGGACCTTTGAACATTTGTGAATGACTTTGCGCAAGCACCCACTGGGATTACATCGCCAAGGCACTACAACTACCAGCAGGCAATGTGACCACGCCCACTGGGGCGCGTTGGTGATTTAGCACACAGGTGCCTTGAGCTCGCTTGCTTCATTCATTCAGTCAGCCCAAGAAGAAGTGCATGTAGTGCACGAAACGCGTCGGCGAAATTGACTGCAACTTAGAAGGGTGTCTTGCTTGTGACAGCGGCAGCTCTCCCCAACAAACCGCCTAAACTTACCTGGTGTCTTTGGGCTTTCACCAAGGGGGCAACTCTTGTGAATTCATTTGATGCGGCTGGTCCGGCCGCGGTGTGAGCCCTGTTGATTCTTCAGTCTGCGTGCTGGCGCCAACCGGCGTCAGCATTGGGAGGCACTGGGAGCGGTGAGGAGAGTCGGATGGTGTCGCCGTTTGCAGTTAAGAACCCCCCTCTACCCACTGGGGACCTTTGAACATTTGTGAATGACTTTGCGCAAGCACCCACTGGGATTACATCGCCAAGGCACTACAACTACCAGCAGGCAATGTGACCACGCCCACTGGGGCGCGTTGGTGATTTAGCACACAGGTGCCTTGACCTCGCTTGCTTCATTCATTCAGTCAGCCCAAGAAGAAGTGCATGTAGTGCACGAAACGCGTCGGCGAAATTGACTGCAACTTAGAAGGGTGTCTTGCTTGTGACAGCGGCAGCTCTCCCCAACAAACCGCCTAAACTTACCTGGTGTCTTTGGGCTTTCACCAAGGGGGCAACTCTTGTGAATTCATATATATATATATATATATATATATATATATATACATACATATTTACATTGTGTGCCTGTTTCGTTATCAATTATATATACTGAACAGTACATTGTTCTGCATTGATTCCTAAATATGTTTATATCTATTAACATTCTGTGATCATTTCTGAGTCACTTGGAAACGAGTGTACAGTGTACTTCATTTATCTTGCCGTGGATCGGCAATGGTCCCTAAGATTTTCATCACTTTGTGTATGTACTACAAAAACGCTACTTATTAAATTGATGCTGAGCATCCATAACAAACATTATCATACAATTTATTCTCCAAGAGGAGCTTATTAATTTCTTCATGCTGAATATAAACGTACAGAATTCATGAACCCAAATGTGAGGCCAATTACTCCCCGCAGTTCAATCCCTTTGGAAACTTGTTGGTCTGCAGATCTATAATGTATCGCAACTTTAATCTGCATACTTTGCGGGTTCTATCCCCTCCTCTCACACTTGAGGGAACACAATCCAAACCAAAAAAGTGTAATTTTTTGCGGTCACCTGAATGCTTTTCTGCAAAATGACGTGCCACAGGATATGCTGCATCTTTTTTATCTATCGCCCTGAGATGTGCGAGTATTCTAATTTTTAACACCTTGGCTGCTAGTGGTTTTCCCCTCCTGTGCTGATTCTAGCAGAACCCCATTGTTCATGACGTGCTCAGCTCATCATAAGCACAGCTCAACCGTGCCTCATGACGAGCTGAGCTCGTCATGAGCAGCAAAGGGGTTAAAGGGTTGTTAGTACTGCCTATATAATGCAGCCCACACGGGCATGTCAGACAATACACTGCATGGTTAGTACTGCAGGTAATACATTTAGTTATCCTCCGATTTATGCCAGTTTCGGGTATGATATATGTTAACATTCTTTTGCTCTTAGAGCACGCCTTGCATTTGCTGCAAGGAAAGAACCCCAGTGATGTCATCAGTGATGTCATTTGAGATGTCATCAGTGATGTCACTGACCATGTCATGAATGATGTAATATGTGACATCATCAGCAGTGGATTGCGGGCGCGCGAGATGTAGTTAGTTCAACTAACTATATCAGAGGAATTTCAATGGTTTTGTACGAGTGAAATGTCCAGCTAACTATAACACCCCTAAAGCCTATGTTTTTTTCAGTGAATATATATATATATATATATATATATATACAATGAAAAAACCATAGGTTATAGGCCATATATAGTTAGGAATTAGCATTTACAAAACCTTATTTTACTCGCATAAAACCATTGAAATTCCATATATAGTTAGCTAACTATAAGCGCTAACTATATATCGCGCACCCGCAATCCACTGCTGATGATGTCACATATTACATCATTCATGACATGGTCAGTGACATCACTGATGACATCACTGATCAAAACAACCAGTGATTGTATGTGTCTGTAAAGTTTAAATATGTTTCACATATTGAAGAATGAGTGGATGTATAAGTGTCTGGATGAAGAATTTAGTAGGTGCATGACTGACTGTATGAGTGAGTGATTAAATGTGTCTCACTGAGTACATGGGTTAGTGACTAAACTGTCTTAATTCGTGCATCAGTATGTTTGTTGTTGTGTAAGCTGCTGCATGTGTTGATCAGTAGCTATAAGAGTGGCCATATGGGTTATTGATTGGTTGCCCAAATATTTGAATGGGAGGCTGAGTGTGTGTGTGGGTGGCTGGGAGGTGCGTGACTCTGTGCATAGATGTGTAAGCAGTTGATTCACTAGGAGTATGAGTTCAAGAGTGCATGTGGAAACAGCTATATGGGCGGTTCACTGTGCATGGGTGTGTTGGTGAGTGAATGGATTTCTCATTGCTACATGTGCAAGTAAGTACGTATGTAAAACACAATACATGTGAGAGTTGAGATATATAAATAACTGAACATAAGACCCAGTGAATGTGTGAGTGGCTGTATCGATCACTGTGAGCTTGTATCAGGGATTATATAAGAGAGTAAATATGTGTTATTATATGTTTGAATAAGTAAGATGTGTATAACTGTATAGTTGAGGAAATGGAGGTGTGATTGATTCTTTGCATGACTGACTAGGTGTGTGAGTAACTCCATGGATGAGTGACAGTCTGTGAGTGTCTGTTTATACTGAGTGTATGTAAGGTTATATTAGAGTCTGAAGAGGTTCATTGTATTATCACATGAGTGATGTGATCAGTGATGACAAATGAGATGTCATCAGTGATGTCATTTGAGTTGTCATCAGTGATGTCATCAGTGATGTCATTTGAGATGTCATCATTGATATCATTTGAGTTGTCATCAGTGATGTCATTTGAGATGTCATCAGTGATGTCATCAGTGATGTCACTGACCATGTCATGAATGATGTAATATGTGACATCATCAGCAGTGGATTGCGGGTGCGCGATATATAGTTAGCGCTTATAGTTAGCTAACTATATATGGAATTTCAATGGTTTTATGCGAGTAAAATAAGGTTTTGTAAATGCTAATTCCTAACTATATATGGCCTATAACCTATGGTTTTTTCATTGAATTTTCAAGGTTTTGTAAATGCAAATTCCTAACTATATATCCACTATAACCTATGGTTTTTTCTGTGAATTTCATTGGTTTTTTAATAGCAAATATGAAAAGCTTTAAAATGTCAAGTACGTGATAGATAAAAACATTTTCGTATTTATGCACGCTGATGTGCTTTGAACGCTGCCCCCCCCTCCCCTCTTTTGCCTTAGTAGTACTCTCTCTTTGCAGATACAGAAGGGTAGTTAACGCAGGCCTTTACCCCCGTTGTAATCCGTCGTACCTCCTTGTCTCTCCATTTGATTGATTGTTGTCCAAGCATTTACTGTTTTAGAATTGGTTCTCTTTGGATCATTCTCTATTTACAAACAAGCACAAAGTCGCAATACTCTGTTTAGTCTTTGCAGATAGTGAAAAATCGTGTAAAAAAATAAAAGTAATCGAGCAAAATCAGTAGGCCACTAATTGGATCTCTTTTTGACCTCGCTAAAATAGAAATATTAGGAACAACCCTTCTTGAGAAATACGAAAATAGTGAGATGAACTGAGCTCCACACCATGAGGGCTGCAAGACAGCTCGGCTCCATCACCCATCCCGCACAAAATAATGACAAACCCTATGCAAATATTAAAAATATAGACAACACACCAGCAAAGAAACAGGGTAAAACATTTTATTAAAAAACTATTTACATAACGTTGGTTTATAAGATGATGTCAGTAGTGGACCGATGTGTGAATAGATCGAAAACAGCACAAGGCTCCAAGATCCGGATAGCAAGCTCCTGGATGTTGGGTGCCATAGTTTAGAGTTCTGAATTTCAGCCTTTTTCAATGCCTGTGCTTTGTTGAATCAAAATGGCGGCTTGACACAAAGCTGACTCAAGCGTTGTTACTGATGCTATGCAGACCAAAACTGGTTTTCAGTTTGTACATTTTTCTAGATTTTTCAATCCAACTTTGGTTGACTTTGTAGAACGATGGCTTCAGATTTTCAACATACGGTGTGGTGGCGCTGACTGGGAGGAGGCGCTTCGCTCCTGCCCCCTCCCCAAGTAAGATTTTCATACGTGAAAGTACGTTAATGGTTTTGGTCCCTGAGATGCTTCGATGTCACTACCATTCTCAAATAGCATAAGTTCTAGATGTTGGGTGCCATAGTTAAGAGTTCTGAGCAGCGCTTGTAACACTGTCTGAAGCTTATTTCCACCTACTGCAGCTTCACTATTCTCAAAGTAAGTGAGTGTCGTTTGTGGACCTGACTGCATTAGAAAACAATGTGATATGTTACCTTCCTAAACAGCTTGACGGAGGCCCCTGAGGGGCGCTGTGATGGCCATGGACTCGGAGAAGACGCTTGGCTCCGACACCCTCCCCAAGTCTTATAGCACTGGTGTAGCCTGAGATCGCCCCCGACATAGGCGGCCGGCTCCCGGGGTCCGGCGGTACTTTTTGCCTTTTGATGACTCTTCAATTCTGGACCTTGTCCCACAATCCGTTTGACCTGAAGACAAGCTGTAGTGAGGCGCCCCTTTATCGTTTTAGTTGCCATTCCGCCCGCTTTTGCTACACTGTGCCTCTTCCGCCATTCAGCTGTTTTCCGCCCGCTCTTGCGACTACAGCGTCTCGCTCACCATGTAGTTGAGATGCGCCCGCTCTTGCGGTGCAGCGATAGGCGGCTGCCACAGGACTCTCAAAATGGCGGCCGGCTCTTCGGTTTTGGGCCTGGTCCACTAAAATGGCCCTGGGACACCTTGGAACTCGGACGCTTGTCTGCTAGGGCTTGGGTCCCATTCTCGAAAAGCGTCCCCTCAGCCGTGAAGATTCTACAAAAGTCTTGGGGGCCTCCGACTCCCGCCGGCTTCTGGTGGGGAGCGGCTGCCATGATTGCTCGTGGAATGGCCACGACGGAGCTACGAGATGGTAGTGGTCTCATGCTGACGCCAGCTTTAGTCTGAAACATCCAGAAACACTGTAGACTACCAATTCGATCAGTTCCGGTAGCGCCCCAACATGACCCGGAAGAGAAGAACTTGCCCTCCCCTCTTTGACTGATGGTTCTTGTTGCCTGTCCCCTCTGTTGTCATTTAACAGAACTTTTTGGACTGCTGAAAGGGGTTGTGTTCTGAACGCTGGTTGGTGGAGACATTTAGACTATATTCTTGACCTACGTTGTCGCGTAATGCGTTTTATGACACGCCGCGTTAGCGCACCCGGAAGTGATCCGAGGCGCGGCGCGCAGCGCGTAACGTAAGCATAACAGGTCATGTGACTTGTTAATAAAACTTTTCATTGGTTCATTTTACTTTTGTTAATTTAATGATGAAAAGCTTGGTCATATGACCTAAAAATTACGCTTTTTATTATTTTCGAACAATATTTTTTTTTCAAACATATGTTATAATATTCCAGGCTAATGTACTTTCCCTGAAAATTTACAACTGTCTTGCAAGTAAAATATATTCCTTTTTCGAGAAAAAGGGCGTTTCTTCCTTCCATGACGGAGCCGTTGAGTAAAAGAGATTCGGCCTGCTGTCTTAGTCGCCGATACGCCTGATTATCAGATTCTTATCGATCACTTTATGTTGCAGACATGAAAAACACAACTGCCCTTGACCATTTATCTTTACTGCGTTCCTACATATTATACCTTTTATCCGTCATGTAATTGGACTGCTTTATTTCACTTGCCTTTTACTGATTCGAAAACAGTCACTAAAAGTAAAAACTTTACAAATGAAAATACTACTACCGTGTTTTGTTTTAAAAACCTTTATTGTGAAAATGTCAGTATACAAATACGGGCCTATAACCACGTGGGCCGGCCACGGAGCAAACTCAAATCGTATATGATGAGGAGACATTTACACTGTAGAAGAACGTAACGAGCGGGCCATTAGGTGACAAGAACAAAGGTGTCTAACAGTTGCGGAATCGGTGGACGTACATTTTGTAATTAAAATACGACAGGGCCACTTACAATAACATTTTCTAGATATACATTTGCGGGCAAAGAGTTACGAGTCCCATTTATACCGGCGCCATTTTGGGCGAGGCCGGGCAGGTCCAAGATATAGTCAAAATGTCTCCACCAACCATCGGCCAGACCAGAACCCCTTTCGGCCCTTTATGTTACAAGATGGTGTCTTCCATTCAGAAAATATTGGTGGCAGCATTTTGAAAGGAAACAGAAACAGCCGTTCTCCTAGTGAGTTTCACATTGTTACATTTAGGACGAATGTTGAAGAGTAGTATGTGGAAAATCTGAAGCCATTTTTCTACAAACTCTCAATCAGACTTGGATGGAAAAAAAAACCTGAAGAATGTACAAACTGAAAACCAATTTTTGTCTGTATAGCACCAACAGTAACGCTTGAGTCAGCTTTGTGTCAAGCCGCCATTTTCATTCAATCAATAGCGTCCCCCTGCACACATTCAGGGACCTGGTCGTGTCTTCAGATGAAACGCATTGTAGGGAAAGAAGCAGAAAGGAAAAGGAAAAAAGTTCCGCCGGACCTAGTGAAGCTGCAGCAGGTGCAAATAAGCTTCAGACAGTCTTACAAGCACTGCTCAGAACTCTCAACTGAGGCACTCAACATCCAGGACTTGCCATTCGGATCTTGGCGCCTTGTATTTTTGTTTTGTTTTTGATGGAGGGGAAAGAACAAAAAACAGACATTGAAAAAGGCTCAACAGTGCAGGGCGCCTTGTGCTGGTTCCGACCTATTCACACATCGGTCCGCTACTGACATCACCTCATAAACCAACGGGGCACCCCACGCCGACTTTCGGCGCAGCATTGTAGGATGGCCACACCAGTGCGGCAATTTGCTGGACACCACCTCGGTGCCATCCAGATCTCGGCGCGTTCATTCATTCAATAGCGTCCCCCTGCACACATTCAGGGACCTGGTCGTGTCTTCAGAAGAAACGCATTGTAGGAAAAGAAGCAGAAAGGAAAAGGCAACAAGTTCCGCCGGACCTAGTGAAGCTGCAGCAGGTGCAAATAAGCTTCAGACAGTTCTACAAGCACTGCTCAGAAATCTCAACTGAGGCACTCAACATCCAGGACTTGCCATTCGGATCTTGGCGCCTTGTGCTGGTTCCGACCTATTCACACATCAGTCCACTACTGACATCACCTCATAAGCCAACGGGGCACCCCACGCCGACTTCCGGCGCAGCATTGTAGGATGGCCACACCAGTGCAGCCACTTGCTGGACACCACCTCGGTGCCATCCGGATCTCAGCGCGTTCGAGTCACTGTGCCGGAAGAGTGACCGGAACTCAGCTGAACACGCCGTCTTTCGGCGCAGCATTGTAGGATGGCCACACCAGTACGGCAATTTGCTGGACACCACCTCGGCGCCATCCGGATCTCGGCGCGTTCGAGTCACTGTACCGCAACAGTGATCGCAATTCAGCTGGACACGCCGTCTTTCGGCGCAGCATTGTAGGATGGCCACACCAGTGCGGCAATTTGCTGGACACCACCTCGGTGCCATCCGGATCTCGGCGCGTTGTGCTGCCTTCGGCCTATTCGCACATCGGTCCGCTACTGACGCCGCCTCACGTGCCAACGGATTTTCTACGCTTTTTGTAGCCCTATGTCGCATAACAGGTCATGTGACTTGTTTATAAAACTTTTCATTGGTTCATTTTACTTTTGGTTTCCTAAAGATGGAAGGCTTGGTCATATGACCTAAAAATAACACTTTTCATTGGTTTAGAACATTTTTTTTTCCCAAACGATGAAAGCCCCACCTTGTTTCTGGATCATTCAGACTGAAGCTGGCGTCAGCATGAGAGCACCACCATCTCTTGGCTCCGTCGTGGTCATTCCGCGAGCAATCATGTCAGCCGCTCCCCACCGGAAGCCTGCGGGAGTCGGGGGCCCCCAAGACTTTTATACAATCTTCACGGCTGAGGGGACGCTTTTCGAGAATGGAGCCCAAGCCCTAGCAGGCAAGCGTCCGACTTCCAAGGTGTCCCAGGGCCATTTCAGTGGACCAGGCCCAAAACCGAAGAGCCGTCCGCCATTTTGACAGCCATGTGGCAGCCGCCTATCGCTGCACTGCAAGAGTGGGAGCAACTCCACAACATGGTGAGCGAGACGCTGTGGCCGCAAGAGCGAGCGCAACTCAGCTAGATGGCCGCCACCTGGGGAGGCCCGTTCACGCCGCCTCCCCCCCCCCCCCCCCCGGGCCGCCGCACGCCAATTTTCGGAGCAGCATTGTAGGATACCAAAACCAGTGCGGCAGTTTACTGGACATCACCTGGGTGCCTGTCGTACATGTTGTGTCAGCCATGTGACACTGGACACAGACCGCTACTGACGAGGCCTCCCCCCGCACCACCCGGGACGCCCCACGCTGTTTTTCTGTGCTGCATTGTAGGATCCCTAAACCAGTGCGGCACCCAGGCGACATCACCTGGGTGCCGTCCAGAACTCTGCACGTTGTGCTGCCTTGGGACTATTCGCACAACAGACCGCTACTGACGAGGCCTCCCCCCGCCCCACCCGGGACGCCCCACGCCAATTTTCGGAGCAGCATTGTAGGATCCCTAAACCAGTGCGGCACCCAGGCGACATCACCTGGGTGCCGTCCAGAACTCTGCACGTTGTGCTGCCTTGGGACTATTCGCACAAAAGACAGCTTCTAACCATTGTTGCTTTTTGTGTTAATAAATGTTTAAATGTTTTTAGTTTTTGTTCTGTTCATTATCGTTAAAAGTTAATAAAGTTTTATAACCTTAATTTGTTGGAGTGTTATCTATTTTTTGAAAAACGGGTGAATGGGGCCTTGAATCGGGTTATTGTCATGTGTGGGCTTTGGAAGTGTGCTGCTGCAGGATCGGACATTTCAAACTCAAATGCACGTTCTTTTTCTTACCTTTCCGAATCATGGAGCGCAATAGCAGGCAGAGAAAGGGTGATGCACGTGTTGAACACTACCTGACCTGGCAAGTTGCTGGCAGTGCCCCCCCGCCCGCTCCTGAAAGAGGGCACACACACACCGCCGCCCCGAGTACTTCACAAATCTTTAAAAGACCATGCGCTTGTTCATGAGGCTTAAATGGTTTATCACCTCTTCTAGAACCCCTACATCGACCCTCTGACGTTTCATGGAAAAATTACCATGTAACACAATACCAAGCCCTGTCAGCTGAAACCCCCAAGGAATCGTGGGGCATATTATCAAGGGGGTTTATCTCCGCTTTTTTGGCTTTAAAAACCATGAAAGCGGAGATAAAATTATTTCCCTATTATCAAGCTGTCGCTAACACCAGTTAGTGACACCTAAAAGGAGATAGCGACCATCTTGGGCCCGGCTTTGCATGTCAGTGATACTTATCACTAATGACATGCAAAGTGGCGTGCCAAGATGTTAGCGACTGGAAACAGTCCCTAACATCGCTACCTTCTATTACCAACTTTTGGAGATATTCGCGCTAAGCGCGAATATCTCCAAAATCTAACACCTGCCCTGAGCAGTTCTTAGCCATGTTATCCAATGGGAGGTGGATAACATGGCTAAGAGCATTAGGTCGATAATACATGAATATCGCTGACTTTTCTGCGATAATAGCAAGGTTTATCTGCGATAAAAACAAGTTATAGACAAAAATTATCGCTAGTTGTTCGTAATATGCCCCCGGATTTTTGCTTGCAGAAATCGGGAGGCGGGAGACTAGCACTGAAATCAGTACTCACACGCCTGAATCAGGAGGATTGGCATGTCTGAATTCTCTACAGCTGGGGCCATAAACTACATCCGCAGGGGTAGGTGATAGCCTGGGACCAGCCTGGCATCTAAAATGGCTGCCGTGCACGACAAAATTGTGGCATTCGAAAAAAGGCAAGATGGCGCAGCCGCTGGAAGAGATATATCAACATATATCAGCCTCCTCAGCCACCCTCAGGAAACATAGGGGATTAGGATATGTCTCCCGCACCCCCTTATACCTAGTACTTTAATTAACGAAGCACAAAATGGCGAATTCCCGTTTCGCTACCAGTTTGCGGCCCAGTTCGCGGCCCGTGAAGCGCTTCTACCGTGAAAAATCATTTTTTTTTTATTTTCCCCACGGGACCCTTTAATAACCCCAACAACATTCCTAGGGGGTCAAGAGGGGGATACCTTGCCCCCTTTCATTAAATTCCCCCTTAGTTTTTCACCTTTTCTTCTCTCTCGATCCTACCGAGAGACAAGATGGCGGCCGCTCCGGACTGTCACGCAGCAAAAAAAAAAAAAAAGCTCACGCACAGCCGCTGGAAGAGATGTATCAACATATATCAGCCTCCTCACCCACCCTCAGGAAACATAGGGGATTAGGATACGTCTCCCGCACCCACTTATAACTAGTAATTTAATTTACGAAGCACAAAATGGCGAATTCCCGTTTCGCTACCAGTTCGCGGCCGCGCTTCTACCGTGAAAAATCATTTTTTTTTTATTTTCCCCACGGGACCCTTTAATAACCCCAACAACATTCCTAGGGGGTCAAGAGGGGGATACCTTGCCCCCTTTCATTAAATTCCCCCTTCGTTTTCCACCTCTTCTTCTCTCTCGATCCTACCGAGAGACAAGATGGCGTCCGCTCCGGACTGTTTAGAATGTTGACAGACACCGGAGAGCCAATCAGCTTTCTGCGCGCAAAGTTCCGATAAGCGAAAAGTAAGCGGACCGGATCGCTGCCCAGAGCGCTGTTACAGATATATATCTTGGTTTGAACGTTAATTTCTCAAAAACTACTGGAGCACATATATTGAGACCTAGCAAAGGCACATCAGGCTAACAGTCCCTACAATTTTGCCAAGTTTCGTGCAAATCCATTCAGCCGTTCGAGCTAAAAGTGAGTCCAACCGCCCTATGGAAAAATGAATGGGAAAAACGCGTTTTGGGACCCCCCTTTTTTCTCAGCCCCCCCTTGACGAAACCCCACCAAATTTTCAGGGGCTGCTCAGAAACAAAATGTGCCATTTTCCTGAAACTTTCAGCCGATTCCGTCCACAAACGCCAAAGTTATTAGACATAGAATTTTCAAAAGTCCCATAGGGAAAAAATTCTAACTATATATACCTACTGGCGATAGCCAGTAGGTAATACATATATATATATATATATATATATATATATATATATATATATATATATATATATATATATTACCTACTGGCGGTCGCCAGTAGGTAGTTATAGTTAGGATTATTTTCAATAGGGAAATCGCAACATTCTATTGGGAATAACTTTGGCGCAGGTTGAGGAATCTGCCTGAAAATGTCCTCAAATTTTCCTCGCAGCGCTCCGGTCCTTGCCTGAAAGTTTGGGGGGATTCGCAAGCGGGGGGCGAGAAAAAAGGGGGGTCCCAAAACGTGTTTTCCCCATGTTAATTTCCATAGGGCGGTCAACCTCACTTTTAGCCCGAATGGCTGAATGGATTTCCACGAAACTTGGCAAAATTGTAGGGACTGGTAGCCCGATGTGCCTTTGCTATGTCTCAAGATATGTGCTCCAGTGGATTTTGAGTAATTTAGGTTAAAATAAAAAATATATATCTATAAGCGCGCCCCGGTACGCACACCGGGGCGCGACGGAAAGCTGATTGGCTCTCAGGTGTCTGTAAACATTTGAAAAAGCCCGGAGCAGCCGCCATCTTGTGTCTCGGTAGGATCGAGACACAAGAGGTGGCAAAAACAAAGAGGGAAATGACCAAAAGGGTGCAGGATAGACCCCCCCTGACCCCCTAGGTTTGATGTGGGGGCCATAAAAGGGCCCAGTGGGCCAAAAAAAAAATGTAGCCTTTTTTTATAAATTGGAGGTAGTTCTAAAAAGAACTGTTTTTTTTCTTCTTTTTGTTGTTTTATTTTTTTTGTTCTTTGGAACATTTTATTCTTTTTTGGCTTTTATGAACAGTTTAATATTTTTTTTGTATTTTTTATGGGGACAAACAAAAAACAGGGAATTGTAAACAGCTCAACTGGAACAAAAAAAACAGGAAAAAATTAAGGCTTCTTTCGGCACCGGTGGTTGTCTCCAGCATGGTTTATAAGTTTGATGCTCTTCTCCCCATAAGAAATGGTAGTCCCACAAAATATACAAGTAATCTTGTATTCTCCAAACTGGCGTTGGATGCATGGGACCATCTCTCTAGTTTCAGGACCCGATGGAGTGGGTTGTTTAGAGGTGCTCCGAGAAGATTGGGGAGGGTTTCTGGTCAGTTCTCTGACCTCTGCTGCAGAATAGTTATTGGGGTGCTTTCGTTGCATGTGGCGTAGCATTGTGTGATTCCCAAATGAATATTTTTTTGCAGGGTTCCCCCTGGAAAGTTCAGCGCCACAGATGAGACAGGTCACCTTTGCAGCATTAACTTTTTTGAAACCCCTTGGGATTTTCTCCTCCTATCTGATTGATGGTGGTATTACTGAATTGGTTGTTGTAACTGGTATGGGTATCTCCATTTTTTTGAAAATGTTATTTTCTATTTTTGAATATGCGTTTCAAGGGTTACATTACACTGAAAGGAGGTCTATCACTCTGTAACAAGGATGGTGTCATCAGTGATGTCATCAGTGATGTCACTGACCATGTCATGAGTGATGTAATATGTGACGTCATCAGCAGTGCATTGCAGGCGCGCATGTTATAGTGAATCCAACTAACTATAACGTGGGAATTTCAATGGTTTTATGTCAGTACAATTTCCAGCTAACTATAACTGGTGTGAAACCTATGGTTTTTTCAGTGATTTTTTTAGGTTTTTTAAATGCTAATTCCTAACTATAACTGGTGTGAAACCTGTGGTTTTTTCAGTGACTATATATATATATATATATATATATATATATATATATATATATATATATATATATATATATATATATATATATATATATATATATGTATATATATATATATATATATGTATATATATATATATATATATGTATATATATATACTTATAGTCACTGTGTCTGCTGTGTTGATGTGTTGATGTCCGGTTTGGAAGGGAACTGCAGATTGGAATATATTATTGGATTGGAATATATTATCTATATTTTAGTGAAGAAAAAATAAAAAAATATGTATATATACTAAAACAAAAACATTACAGGGATGTTATAGTTAGGCTTGCATTGTACATGCACAAAACCATACAGATTCAGCTTTTATAGTTACCTGAGCTAACTATAACAGACGTCCTCACAAAACACTGCTTATGACTTCACATATTACATCCCTCATAACATGGTCAGTGACATCACTGATGACATAACTGATGACATCTCAAATCACATCACAGATGGCATCACTTATGACATCATCCACAGAACCACTCTTCAGGAGGTGGGGTACCGGCAGGGACAACCCCTCCTCTTACTTCCAGTAAGTCCTACACAGCTTGATTGCTGAGAGGTTGTCAGAGGCCATGCCCCCTTTCTCGATCCTTCTGCAGACGCGCCTCCTGGCACACCACTGATTGGGGGACGATCTCCCCTTGTATGTGAGGGTCCTTGGGGGCCAACTGCCCCTACTGTTACCTATTGCAAGTCCAATACAGCTGATTCCTGAGAGCTAGTCGGAGTCCAGCCCCCTTTCTCCACTACTCTGCAAACACGACTACTAGTTAGAATAACACAGAAATTTACTTAAATATCCAAAGGTTACAGGAACGCTATTGTTAGGAAATAGAATTTAAAACACCTTAGAAATTCAGAGGTTACAGGGGCATTATAGTTAGGAAATAGAATTTTTTAAAACCTAGGAGTTTACTGACAAAAACAAAGGTTTCAGGGACGTTATAGTCACGCACCTGCAATGCACTGCTTATGACCTCACCTATAACATCACTGATAACATGGTGAGTGACAACACTCATGACATCACTGATGACATCTTAAATGGTATCACTGATGACATCTCAAATGACATCACTGATTACATCATCCACAGAACCATTCACACACCCACTTATACCCCAAAGTATCTCATACACCCACTCCCACACAACCACTCACAAACTCTTTCACTGACCCATGCAAACACTCACACTTCACTAAGCCATAGACCCTCTCACACATCAACTCACCCATACAGCCACTAAAGCAACCAGTAACTAAAATATACAGCTACTCATGCACCTACTCACTGACCACCACAGCCACTCATACATCCAGTCAGACACAGATGCAAACACTTACACACTCACTCGTACAATCATACAGCCACTCATACCCCCTAAATCACTCCCCCATATAGCTACTCATGCACCTATTCACTCACCCATACATTACTCATACACCACTCAATCACCCATACAGTTACGCACACAACCATTCACTTACTCATACTATATGTATGTGTAAGTGACTAACACATGTACCCACTCACGTATACAGTGACTGACTCAAGCACATGTGTTCCCATACAACCTCTATCACACTCAGTTTCTCATCCACACAACCACTCATACATCCCTTTGCTCACCCATACAGTCACTCACACACCCAACACACCCACTAACCTACCCATACACCCACTTGCAAACCCATTCATGCACCCATACACACACTCCTTTACCTCTCAGTTACCCATACATATACTTATATAACTGTTCAGTCATCCATACAGCCACTCATGCACCATCTCATTCCCCATTTACAGCTGCTGACACACCCTTACAGCCACTTACACACCCATTCACTCATGTATACAGTCTCTCACATACCCACTCATTCTGCGATACACCACTTAAACACCCACATAATCACCCATACAGACACTACACAGTCACTTACCTTAGTATATATGTTTAACGTGCAGTTTCTTGTAGCAAATAGTTGTAATCACTGGATGATGTCATCAGTGATGTCATTTGAGATGTCACCAGTGATGTCATGAGTGATGTCACTGACCATGCCATGAGTAATAAAATATGTGAGGTCATGAGAAGGGCATTGTGGGTGCGTAAGTTATAGTTAGCTCAGCAAACTATAACTGCTGAATTTCTTTGGTTTTGTACAAGTGAAATGACAGCCTAACTATAACATCCCTGTAACCTTGCTTTTTTAGTGAATATATATATTACAGTGTTATATAGCACAAACTTGGCCCACAGACTTTGCAGCACTTTACATGAACACCATATTCCATTACATAAGGGCAAATATTTTTTCTTAGTACGGCAGCAAGGAAATCTGTTGGTATTATCATCCAATTCCTAATTGGGGAAGTTGGAATTACCAAATGTTCTGCCTCATTCTGACCACTTTTCTCTGCTTACATTTCACTAGGTTTTGCCAGGCAAAATTTGCTCCAGGTAAAAGTCAGCCGAGAATGGTAAACCTATGCTATTTGTAATTTTGATTCAGGTGCAAACTTCTGTTTTATCCTAACTCTGGATTACCTGGGCACTCCTAACATGGTCCTTAGTGAGACCACTAAAAGATTTGGGTTTTCCCCCATTAATAGTGTTTCATATCCATAACCCTCTACAACCTTACAAACCTAAGGCTGTGCTTTTCAGACCCCATCTGTCATTTAACACGCAATTCCAAGGGTACACTCTGTCTTTGCTCCAGATTTCTCTCTTGCCAATGACCACTATTTTGAAAACATGGTCTGACTTACCAGGATTTGTGCAAGCTGCTTGGAGGCCTCTGACTAGCCCAATTAGAGAATCAAATACATGAACACTGTTCTTGTGCAACCAAGGATTAAAGACGTATCTTGAATGCTTGAAGACTAGGGGGAGATTTACTAAGCTTTTGTGCCGTGTTTGCATCACAAAAGAGACGCAAAATGAAATCTTTTTTTGTAATTTACTTTCCAGCTCTAAACTTGTTTAGAGCTGGAAATAACGTAAAAGTAATGTGTAGCAGCGCATTGCACTGCTTCGCGTTACTTTGAGCCATGGGGGCGTACCATGGGTGATGCATGGGCGTTCCCATGCAACCACCCAAGGTTTCTCACGCTAAACCCAATTTACTAAAAACAGTAGATTGAGTTTAGCGTGAGAAAATTGTGCCCTTTTCAACTAGGCACAAGGAAGGAGAAATGCTTTAATTTCTCCTTCCTTTTCTGACTTTGCATGCGTGCTGTACTGTGCAGCATGCATACAAAGTGGGAAAAGCTTTCCCTTGTGTCGAACATAGTATTTTGTACATTAAGGGTATCCTTCCTGTACAAAACCTATGCTGGACTCATGCACACACCCTAGCACTGTGGTGCTAAGGTGTCTAGATGGCGCACAGCAGCTGTAATCAGCGCCGGCGCAAGGGAAAGGGGAGGAGAGAGCCATATCTTTGAAGATATGGCACTCTCCTGCTCCCTCCCTGTTGTGCAACACAGCGCAGTCTTGCGGGGGCTGCGCTGGGTTGCGTGACTTTTTTGTAAATCTCCCCCCAGATGTGTAATAATTGAACAGATCCTTGACAAAGGAAGTTAAACCTGCGCACAAAGAAGGCCTGAGTCATTATCATAAAGCTATTCATGTATCTAAATTCATCACTTTTGAGAAACCATTAATTAAAAGGTGAATCACCCGAAGTTAATCTTTTCAAATAGACTAAAGTCTCTTTCAGTCTAACATCACAGCGCTTGAGGTATACCTTACCAAGAGTCCTGCAACAACTTATCTACTCGTGTCGCATATAAAAAATAGAACACAAACCGCCAGATTCATCATTCTCCCGTTTTGCGAGGCCCTAATAGCGATTCATAGCGAATCGCTATTAAGGACTCGCAAAACGGGATTCTTGTAGGAATCGCAATATTTTTTGCGATTCCTACACATTCTTTATTTGCGATTAGCAAATTGCTAATCGCAAATAAGGAAAAACTCCCCATGCATTCCTATGGGCCAAAAGGCCCACAGGAATGAATGGTGAGTATTCCTTATTTGCGATTAGCAATTCGCTAATCGCAAATAAGATAGCGATTTGAAGGGTGCTAGGGGTGTCCAAAGGACACCCTGTAGCACCCCTCAAATGATCTGTGACACAGGTGTTGCACACACACATGTCCAAAGGACATGTGTGTGTGTAACATGCAACTCAGAAAAATGCATTTAAATGCATTTTTCTGAGTTTTCGCAATTTACCGCGAGGTCTGACCTCGCGGTAAATTGCGCCTAGAAATTGCGAATTCGCAAATTTAAATAGGATGTTGAATTGCATTTAAGGAATCTCAAATAGAGATTCCTTAAATGTCATTCCTCGCAAAATTGCGAGATCGCAATTAGCGATTTTTACATTTGGGATGCTGAATCCCAAATGCAAAAATCGCTCTCGCAGAGGGCCGGATTCTCAGAATCTGGCCCTTTGCGAGCGCAAAAAAGCTTGATGAATCAGGCTGAAAGGGCTTACTGTGACTGAAAAGCAACCTGCGACACTCTGTCACCTGTGAAAACTCATAGCAGAAATGACCACTGGCAATGTCAACTCTCATTTTTTTTTCATAGTAATAACTGCTAAAGATGAAGACAAAATATCACTCTGCCAGTCCATATCCGAACTTGTTAGGACTTTGCCAGTTTCAGAAAATCTCTTAAGATTGCGCTGTTTTAAGGATGGTGTTTTGTGTTTTGACTGTACCTTTCTTTGATGCTGAGACTTCCCTTCAGGGGTGATCCATGAGCTATATAAGTTATATTAACATACCAGTAACAATATCGAGTGAGGAAATCTGATTTTCACTGTATGTCATAAATAACACATAGGTAAGTGTAGAATTATGATTCTTACCACCTTCATAATATAGCGGTAGTCGATATTCTGCCCTCAATATTGTTTCAAGTAGATATTAAAAACTTGTTAATAGATTAGAACTCCTAAGGTAATCGCTCCACCAAGCCTAACAAGAATTAGCATAGCCAATAGGTCTCGCCTTTGAGCGTTTAGCCAGAGATATTGACTTTGCCTATGTCTTTAAGCTGTGCTGTACAGAAGTCTGCAGCATGCTGAAAAGTTATAATAAAGAAGTGTTAGAAGCATTTTTCTTACCGTATATATACCCAAGAAAGCATTATGTAGAACTGAATTAAAAAAGTATTAAAAATAAATAATGTCTTGAGTATTTTTTGTCCTTTCAATGCTGGCATCTTCTATCTGCCTCTCCCAGTGGTTGCTTGTTATGGTTTTTTTCTCATGGGGTGGGCATAAATAACAGTCAGTCAGTGAGTGAGAGAGTCAGTCTGTGAGAGTCAGTCAATCAGTGAGAGTCAGTTAGTCAGTGAGAGAAAGAGTCAGTCAGTCAGTGAGAGAGTCGGTCAGTCAGTGAGAGAGAGTGAGAGAGTCAGTCAGTCAGTGAGTTAGTCAGTGAGAGAGTCAGTCAGTGAGAGAGAGAATGAGTAAGTCAATCAGTTAGAGTCAGTCAGTGAGAGAGAATGAGAGATTCAGTCAGTCAGTGAGCAAGAGATTGAGAGAGAGTCAGTTACTCAGTGAGAGAGAGTCAGTCAGTGAGAGAGATAGCCAGTGAGGCAGAGAGAGTCAGAGAGTCAGTCAGAGAGAGTGAGAGTCAGTCAGTGAGAGAATTAGCCAGTGAGACAGAGAGAGTCAGAGAGTCAGTCAGTGAGAGTCAGTCAGTCAGTGAGAGAGTCAGTCAGTCAGTGAGTCAGTCAGTGAGAGAGTCAGTCAGTCAGTGAGTCAGTCAGTGAGAGAGTCAGTGAGTGAGAGAGAGAGTGAGAGAGTAAGTCAGTCAGTTAGAGTCAGTCAGTGAGAGAGATTGAGAGAGTCAGTCAGTCAGTGAGAGGCAGGCGGTGAGACAGAGTGAGTCAGAGAGAGAGAGTCAGTCAGTAAGAGAGAGAGTGGGAGTCGGTCAGTGAGAGAGAGAGAGAGTCAGTGAGAGAGTCAGAGAGGCAGTCAGTTAGTGAGTCAGTCAGCGAGAGAAAGCATGAGAGTCAGTCACTCAGTCAGCTAGTGAGAGTCAGTCAGTCAGTGAGTGAGTCAGTTAGTAAGTGAGAGAGTCAGTCAGTGAGAGTCAGTCAATCAGTGAGAGTCAGTTAGTCAGTGAGAGAAAGAGTCAGTCAGTCAGTGAGAGTGTGAGAGTCGGTCAGTCAGTGAGAGGGAGTGAGAGAGTCAGTCAGTCAGTGAGTTAGTCAGTGAGAGAGTCAGTCAGTGAGAGAGAGAATGAGAGAGTAAGTCAGTCAGTTAGAGTCAGTTAGTGAGAGGGATTGAGAGAGTCAGTCAGTCAGTGAGCAAGAGATTGAGAGAGAGTCAGTTACTCAGTGAGAGAGAGTCAGTCAGTGAGAGAGTTAGCCAGTGAGACAGAGAGAGTCAGAGAGTCAGTCAGTCAGTGTGAGAGTCAGTCAGTGAGAGAATTAGCAAGTGAGACAGAGAGAGTCAGAGAGTCAGTCAGTCAGTGAGAGAGTCAGTCAGTGAGAGAGAGAGTAAGAGAGTCAGTCAGTCAGTGAGAGAGAGAGAGTTAGTCAGTGAGAGAGTCAGTCAGTTAGTGAGTCAGTCAGTGAGAGAGAGAATTAGAGAGTCAGTCAGTCAGCTAGTGAGAGTCAGTCAGTCAGTGAGTGAGTCAGTTAGTAAGTGAGAGAGCGAGAGTGAGAGAGTGAGTCAGTGAGAGTCAGTCAGTCAGTGAGAGAGTCAGTCAGTGAGAGAGAGAGTGAGAGAGTAAGTCAGTCAGTTAGAGTCAGTCAGTGAGAGAGAGAGTGAGAGAGTAAGTCAGTCAGTGAGAGAGAGAGTTAGTCAGTGAGAGAGTCAGTCAGTTAGTGAGTCAGTCAGTGAGAGAGAGCATTAGAGAGTCAGTCAGTCAGCTAGTGAGAGTCAGTCAGTCAGTGAGTGAGTCAGTTAGTAAGTGAGAGAGCGAGAGTGAGAGAGTGAGTCAGTGAGAGTCAGTCAGTCAGTGAGAGAGTCACTAAGTCAATCAGTGAGCGAGTCAGTTAGTGAGAGAGAGAGAGAGAGAGAGAGAGAGAGAAAAGAGTCAGTCAGTCAGAGAGTCAGTGAGAGTCTGTCAGTCAAAGAGTCAGTCAGTGAGAGAGAGCCTGAGAGAGTCAGGCAGTCAGTCAGTGAGAGAAAGAGTGAGACTGTCAGTCAGTGAGAGAGTCAGTCAGTCAGTGAGAGTCAGCCATTTAGTTAGTTACTCAGTCAGTGAGAGAGTCAGTCAGTCATTCAGTGAGAGAGTCAGTCAGTTAGTGAGAGAGAGAGAGTCAGTCAGTGAGTCAGTGAGAGAGTGAGAGTCAGTTAGCCAGTGAGAGAGATTGAGAGAGTGAGTTAGTCCGTCAGTGAGAGAGAGTCAGTCAGTCAGTGAGAAATAGATGGAAAGAGTCAGTGAGAGAGAGAGTCAGTCAGTGAGACAGAGTGAGTCAGTGAGAGAGAGAGAGTCAGTGAGAGAGTCAGTCAGTGAGAGAGAGTGTCAGTCAGTGAGAGAGAGAGTTAGTCAGTGAGAGAAAGAGTCAGTCTGTTAGTCAATCAGTCAGTGAGAGTGAGCATGAGAGAGTCAGTCAGTTAGTGAGAGTGTCAGTCAGTCAGTCAGTGAGCGAGAGTCAGTGAGAGAGTCAGTCAGTCAAAGAGTCAGTGAGATAGTCAGTCAGTCAGTGAGAGAGATTGAGAGGGTGTCAGTCAGTCAGTTAGTGAGAGAGAGAGTGAGAGAGTCAGTCAGTGAGTCAGTCAGTCATTGAGAGAGTCAGTCAGTCAGTCAGTCAGGTCAGTGAGCGCAGGTGGTGGAGGGCACAGAGAGAGGAGATGGTGGAGGGCACAGAGAGAGGAGGTGGAGAGCACAGATAACGCAGGTGGTGGAGGGCACAGCGAGTGCAGGTGGTGGAGGGCACAGGTGGTGGAGGGCACAGAGCACAGGTGGTGGAGGGCACAGAGCGCAGGTGTCGGAGGGCACAGAGCAAGGGGAGGGCACAGAGAGGAGGTGGTAGAGGGCACAGAGAAAGGAGCTGGTGGAGGGCACAGAGAGAGGAGCTGGTGGAGGGCACAGAGAGAGGAGGTGGTGGAGGGCACAGAGAGAGAGGAGGTGGAGGGCACAGAGTGGAGGTGGATGGCACAGAGAGGGGGTGGAGGGCACAGAGAGGAGGAGGTGGCGGACAGAGTGGAAGTGGAGGACACCGAGAGGAGGTGGAGGGTACAGAGAGAAGGTGGAGGGCACAGAGGAGGTAGAGGGCATAGAGGAGGTGGTGGGCATAGAGAGATGAGGTGGAGAGCATAGAGGGAGGAGGTGGGGGCAGAGAGAGCAGAGGTGGAGGGCACAGAGAGCGCAGGTGGTGGAGGGCACAGAGGAAGGTGGTGGTGGAGGGCACAGAGGGGAGGAGGTGGTGGTGGAGGGCACAGAGGGGAGGAGGTGGTGGAGGGCACAGAGGGGAGGAGGTGGTGGAGGGCACAGAGAGGAGGTGGTGAAGGGCACAGAGAGAGGAGGTGGTGGAGGGCACAGAGAGAGGTGGTGCAGGGCACTGAGAGGAGGTGAAGGACACAGAGAGGAGGTGGTGAAGGGCACAGAGAGAGGAGGTAGTGGAGGGCACAGAGAGGAGGTGGTGGAGGGCACAGAGAGAGGAGGTGGTGGAGGACACGGAGAGGAGGTGGTAGAGGTCACAGAGAGAGGAGGTGGAGGGCACAGAGAGAGGAGGTGGTGGAGGGCACAGAGAGAGAGGAGGTGGAGGGCACAGAGAGGAGGTGGATGGCACAGAGAGGGGGTGGAGGGCACAGAGAGGAGGAGGTGGCGGACAGAGTGGAAGTGGAGGGCACCGAGAGGAGGTGGAGGGCACAGAGAGAAGGTGGAGGGCACAGAGGAGGTGGAGGGCATAGAGGAGGTGGTGGGCATAGAGAGATGAGGTGGAGAGCATAGAGGGAGGAGGTGGGGGGCAGAGAGAGCAGAGGTGGAGGGCACAGAGAGCGCAGGTGGTGGAGGGCACGGAGAAAGGTGGTGGTAGAGGGCACAGAGGGGAGGAGGTGGTGGTGGAGGGCACAGAGGGGAGGAGGTGGTGGAGGGCACAGAGAGGAGGTGGTGAAGGGCACAGAGAGAGGAGGTGGTGGAGGGCACAGAGAGAGGTGGTGCAGGGCACTGAGAGGAGGTGAAGGACACAGAGAGGAGGTGGTGAAGGGCACAGAGAGAGGAGGTAGTGGAGGGCACAGAGAGGAGGTGGTGGAGGGCACAGAGAGAGGAGGTGGTGGAGGGCACTGAGAGGAGGTGGTAGAGGTCACAGAGAGAGGAGGAGGAGGGCACAGAGAGAGGAGGTGGAGGGCACAGAGCTCAGGTGGTGGAGGGCGTGGAGGTCAGTGAGTGCACATTTTCACTGATGGCCTTGATGATCATGCTGTACTTTTGTTCAAAAAAAGTTTAGCTTCCTTTTTTTTCCATCTTGTTGCCGATCGATAGTTGAACTTCCCTCAAACCGCACCCCTTTAATGTTGCTTTCCTCAGCCCACAAACTCATTGTTTTTTCCCGCTATTCTCATCCTTTGTAACGCCTCCTCCCACCTGGGCCTTCTGTGTAGCTCCTCCACACCCTAACATCAAGAAATAAAAATGATTTGCTGTACTTATTTTTTTCTTTTTATTTAATGTTCCAACACGGTAAATGTAAAAAATAATTATTTTGTAGGCTGACGCATGTGTGGTGCATGCCTACAAAATGATCCGTCACAGCACCATAGCACCTTTTTTTCTTTTTTCTTTAGCCATACTGTAGAGCTTCGGGGATGTTCTATAGCTTAGTTAAACACCATTGGCAAATCCAATAGGATCCAAAAGCTTAGACTGTTGCCTTTGTCAGTGCTTGTTGCGTAAGAGTGTGTCCGCTTTGATTGCAAGATGATTGTTTAAACACACAGTCATTGATCTTTTGGTATTGTCCTGCAAAACGTTGGTGTGTTTGTAAAATTTTTAGCTAGTGGATAAAGGTAATGGAATAAGCCTAAGTCATAGTTAATCAATGGTATAACTGGAGATGACTGTTATGCCAGCCACTGGTGTATTAATAACATTGGAGAAATAAAAATTACATAGTTATATAATAAAGAGCTAGGAATTATGTGGCATGTCAGTGTTATGGTTAGAAGTAGATAACTGTACAGTGTATGCACCTTTGTCAGAGGAAAGACTAAAGCGAATACCATTCTTCCATTCCCTCATCCAGCAGTAGCTGAATGACTACCAGTACAATGCTGAACCATTGTGTAATAGCAGAGGTAACTTCATTCATTCAGAGAGCTGCACAAGTGCTTTAGTGGTACCTGGAAACTGCCGCCCCCTTAGCAAGGTGGGGAAAGGGAGAATGGCGTTCCTGATCACCAGTAGAGCGCGCACGCTGAGAGAGCGCCATGTTATTTTGAAAATTGTAGGGGTGCATCGTAATCACCCGTAGTCAACACCAGCATATTTAGGGAAAATACTAACATGTGTTTTAGAATTGTAACAGTAGGCTGGGCATTAGTGCAATATGTAAAAGAGTATTCATAGTGCTTGCAGTCTAATGTAGAGCTTTAACAGGAGTGTGATGCTTTATATAATGTAGAAATGTTATTAAACATGTGTATTGCTACATTACTAAAATGTGCCATATTAAGAGTTGCAGGTGTTGGAGACAGCATGTGACGCTTCGACATGGAAAATAGCTTATGTTTAAGAGTTAAAGTGTAATGTTGTTTTGTAATAGAATAGAGTGCGTTGCTTATAATGTAGAATCATTTAGAAATGCGTTTAAACGTGTAAAGGACTGGGACATGAAGAAAAGCCAGAAGAGGCTTAATTGTAATTTCTTTAGTTATCATTGGTTATTTTCGTGATATGGCTTGATGTTGGGAAGGGTGCTGTTCTCAGAGAATAGTGTATTGTAACTTTGAATGTGCACAAGATGCTTCTCACGTATTCCAGTTGCAGGTGCAAGGCCACGGAGCTCCTTATGTAGAAAGATCCATTGTTTAGAGTTTAGGCCGGTAGGAGTGAGGACGAGAAGGTGTCAGAGGAATGTTCAACTGCAACACTTGGCGGGGAAGGTGCCTGGGATCCAAGGACACCTCAACAGACGCTGGATGGAAGGATGCCATGATGGGAAAATCCGAAAACCAACACCTGCCCAGAGGGGTGTGCGTTGGGCGTACTTACGATTTTGGGAGATTTGTATTAGGGACAGACCCCGAGGGTGTAGAGCAGATTTTGTTATGAGGTTGTTAGAGCAGGATGTAGGCAATCTTAAACGGTTGAGGGAACTTAGGGCAGAGTGGGGTGTAAGAAGGAGCATCTTAGAACGAACTCAGTAGTTTAGGCTACTTATCTATGAAACGTGACTGCACTTCTTAGGGAGTCTTCACGGCTGACACCTTTACTCTTGCTTGAAGGGAACTGTTAAGTAAGGATGTCACCTTAGAGTTAGTCTAGGGACAGATTAACCTTTCCTTTCCTTTTTGTAAATGCAGTCCAGACTTCAAGTAGGGACGGTGATTGGATGCCTGATGTTTCTCAAATTGACTTTGCTTTTCATACTAAGTCGTTTGAGACTCCTTAGTAGGATTATGTTTGTATTAGTGCCAGTTTATCTTCTTAACCTCTTGCTGAGGTGTTTGTATGTCCAATTATTTTTGGCTTTGTAATGAAAATCCTTTAACTTTTAGCTTGTGGTTGGTGGTTTTTTAATTTGGATTTGATTGCTGATTTAAAAAGCTGTTTTAATTATGAATTTGGAAACCTCCCCTCTACACTTCGTAGCAGACAATAAGGTCCAGTCGACCTGTCCAGGGATTCTGGAGAATTGATAAAGTAAAAATTGAGATAAGAATCCCAGCTCCTTTAGTTGGTAGCAGAGTGGGATGGTTGTCTCTAGAGTTAGGGGAGATGTAGATTAGGATAAGATTTCTAAGGCTCATAGAAATTATGTGATGATTGCCCAGTGGATTGTCGGCGGAAGATGGCGTTTCATGGAAAGCGACGGAGAGTGACGGTGCGGCAAAAGCAGCAGTTCGGGGGAGAGTGAGTATGAATAGGGTTCTATGTTGTTAGGTTGCGGTGTTTGTGTTGTGTTGCGATGTCTTGCGGAGTTGGAATGCCTGTTGTATGAAACTGGATCAGGCTGTGAGCGCGCGCCGCCCGGGAAAATCTTAGGTTTAAGGAGTAGCTTAAGTGGGTCGGTGTACCGTACACCCAGAGTAATTGTCGACGATTGTTAAGGGAATCTTGAGGTACCATAGATCGCCCGCTGGACCGAGATAGGGGGAACAAGCGTGTGAGTCCGTTAATAACCGACGCTGGTCGTGGGTTGCTGGGTATTTGTAACCTCTCAGTTGAGGTGATTGTCCGGTCGTTTCATGGACAGACAGTTGCCAGTTTGGTGACAATTACGCAACTGTGGATGTTCAGTCAGACTGTGGATGTACAGTCAGCAAAGTGATTGCTTGGTCGTAAGTGATCATTTCAGTGTATGAACGGGAGGTATGCGTGAGTAAGAGCTGAATTGTAAAGGAGGGGAACTGCTGCGAAGCGGAGGCGAGTGACGTCAGAAGGTGCCGCGCTGTAATAGGGCGGTTAGTGTGAGGCCGCGCTGGGGTTGGTGGATTGTCATCAGGAAGTAGAGGAGCGCGAGAGAGGGTTAAAATGACAATATTTCCCAAATTAACCTTTCTCCTTAATAGCATCCCATTACCCTTTGCCCCGAAAGATATCAGGAGCCTCCAAGGGAAGATTGGTTCCTTTATATGGGCTTCAAAATCTCCCAGAATAGCCTGGAAGAAATTAAGGAGGGGGTTGAGGATAGGTGGTCTAGCCCTACCAGACCTACTTTTATACTGTCACGCCTTTCATTTAAAAAACTTTAGGTTATTGGCCAATAAATTGGACTCTTCTTCACAGGGCCGCCTCTTTCAGGCTTTGTTGCATGACCAACCACAGGGCCAGGAGTTCTTCCTTTTTAAATTTGGAGACGAGAAATTCTATAAAAAAGTCTGACTTAAGATCCTACAGTCAGGACTTAGGAACTGGGTATATGTCCGGAGAGCCCTGGGGATTCCATATTACAACACCCATGCCCCAATTTGGGACTTCCCGGGCACTCCATAATGCCTGCAGGATCAATTGTCTCGGCCATTAAAAACAGCTGGCTTGATTAGATGGGGGATCTCTGTGTTAACTCAGCCCTTATGGACTGGGATTCTCTTGCGTCCCTAACCAACGGGTCTTTAACAAGATTCAAATTCTACCAACTTTCTGCCTGGTGGTCTAGGCAGGCGCTGGAGTTTGATAATGAGATTGAGATCCTTGATTCTGTCTGCAGGGAAGGACTTCGGAAATTAGAGCTCTCTTGTTGGTACAGGTTGTTAACGGGGGTAGAAGAAACGTTATATTCAGAGCTGGTGAGTCTTTGGGGTAATTTGTTAGCAGATAGCCCTGAGGAAACCCAAAAGATTTGGGCAGATTCATTCTCCATGTCCCAGAGCCTATTAAAACCGGCTAACCTTAGAAGAAACCATCTGTTTACTGCCTATAGGGTATATTGGACCACGGCTAATCTATCTAAGGTTACGCTAAATAATTACTGTTGCCCCAGATGCAAACTCCCTGCAGCAGATGACCGACACATATTTTTAGAGTGTCCTGAGATTACTGATTATTGGAAAGCTGTCGCTGGTTTTTTGGAAGAAGTCCTATCAGTTCCCATTACCTGCTCTCCTATATTAGTCTTTTTTGGATTGCCATCTGGATATAATGTCAATAGTTTTGCCTCACAATTTATTTTTTATGTGATGGTTATAGCACGGAGAGAGATCTGCAGAGAATGGAAGTCGGATGCCCCTCCTAGGTTTGCCTACTGTTTAAGAAACATAATGTCAGTCAGCAAGTTGGACATGGCATGCCAAGAGGAGAGCACAGAAAGGGTATGGTCAGCACTGGTGGCCTGGTCCAAGATCTAATGGCGGTCCAATGATTATGCCAGAGGTGTGTGGGTCCTGTCCTCCCAGTTTCACGAGGCGCTCCATCAGAGGGAACGGGAGTTGGAAAAGCAAACAGCCTATCTCTGGGAGATTCCTGTTTGCCGCACACTGATTCCAGGGCAGCAACTAAGATCGACAGTGTGAAAGGCTTGAGGAGTTCCCATCTAGAGTATTCATCATCTGTATGTGGACAACAAAAAAAAGGAAGTAGAGGAGCGCAACAAAAAGTGAAAAGTCGTGTTTTATCATGAAGTGTTTTAAAGTGTTGCGAGAAATGTTCAAAAGAGAAAAGAGAGTAGAACCCAGGGGGGAGAAGAGGCTCTACCCGAGGATGCTCCAGCTCATTATATGGCTACGAATGTAGGGTTGCATACTATATTGTGGCTGGAAAATTGGGCGAAGATGACTGATGGATATGAATAATTAACTTTCCCCAGATATGGAACCTTTAGATTAGAAGTGTTGTATCAGTTGAAATCAATCATGGCTTCTTTGCGTCCGTTGCCCAGACCAACACAGTTTGAGGCACTGAATGCGTGGATTAGGGCGGCACACGAGAGAAACAGGGACAGGAGGCAGGAAAAGTAAAACGGTCAGTCAGAGCATTCTAGGATGCAGGTGGGATGCATTGGCGAAAAGATGGAGAGTACAGACTATTGAGGGGGACAGGTTCTATCCGCTGTTGGTAAAGACAGGGGACGGCCGGAAAAGGAATGCTGAAGAAGACGACAGTGACACAGATGATAGCTTGATATTGATAGAAAGGATGCTATCAGAGAGACTACCTCCATACAATCCAGAGTCAGAAGGGGAGAAGTCAGCTCCAATAGAAGGAGTTGGAGAACAACAAGTTCCACCTAGAATGGAAGTAGTGGGAAAGCTCACAACAGGGGAGATGCGGAATGTAGGGGGCATTAGTCCTCAGAGGCTGCCGAATGCCCTTAAGGTACCGGTTACAATTGGTCCCATAGAGTCAATGTACAATCCAGAGCCGGTGAGAAATGGAATTCCATCGCAGATGGGAATGGAAGGGAGCGTCAGCGATGTAAGGACCTGCGTAGTGGGTGGGTTGAGCCAAATGCCAAGGCCTGTGGAATTGAGTACTCCGTTGCCGGCTACTACAGATTCGTCCAGAGGTTTGATGGATCTGAGAGGGCCAAGGCCAAAATCTCTTGGCGAATTGAGGCCAGATTTAGGAACATGGGAGACTGTCGAATGTGCTCAAAGCGAGGGGCCAAGAGAGGATTGGGACCATGGGAGTGTGGAGAACAGGACAGGTTTTAGAGAAACACCCGAAGTGAAAAGGTGCAGAGAACAGGACAGTGCATGCAGGGAATTGAGTGGTGTATCTAGTAGAGGTACCCTGACAGCAGCAGTGAAAGCAAAAAGGTTGGACGTAATGAGACTCAAAGCAGAAGTGGATGAGATAGTTGAGGGAAATTTACCCTTAGAGCGAGTGGGACTCTATGAGCCAGATGAGTTGCTGTTTGTAGCGAAGGATGCGACTCGCAAAGCAAGGTCGACGCACCAGAAATTGACCGAACTGGCAAATAAATATGATGTGGACTTGTCTAGGACAAACATGTTGCAGGGAAATCATAGATTGCAATACACTGATCAAGATCTAGAAGAGAAGAGGCTAATTAGCTTTAAGACCCACATTAGAGAGCTGATGATAGGAATACGAGCCTTGAGCAGACTCGACAAATGGGAAGAACGGTGGTTGAAGAAAAAGAGTGTCAGACGGAGTGTGATAGAGACACCCAATCTAGTAGGGGGAATAGCAGGAGTTTGGCCATACTCTTTACGGGAAGTGGCCAATGGAGGATACGTGCATGTGCGTTGGAGTCGAGGAGATTTGGCAGCATTCGCAAACGATTTTGCAAAGTTGAAGGAAAAAACAATTGAGTGGTACAATCAAGTTGAGAGGTTCGTTAAGATCTCTAAAGTGTTGTGATCGATTTGAACACCTTATTCAACATTGTAGTTCCAGGAGATTTGTGGGTTGCATGTAAGGTTGCAATTGAGTGGCCCACTGCTGAACCAGACCGAGATGTTGTCACAAATGGGCCATCGCTTTTGGTCATGAAAAAATATAAACAGGCGATCACCTGGCTAAAATATAAGGTATCCCCACAGGATGTTGACTGGGTGACGATAGATCGGACGGTTCAGGAACCAAAAGAGACAGTACATGAATATTACGAAAGACAGTTGCAAGTCTTTAAGCAGTACAGTGGGTTGGATGTAATGGACCCTAAGGACATGGGACAGTTTGTTTTGAAGTTTGTTTTGGGATTGAGGCCTGATATCTGTCTTATGATCCAGCAGCATTTGATTTGTTGGCAGAAAAAGCTGCTGGATGAAATCTTGAGGTACGCTAGGTACTGCAGTGATGAAATAGAATCGAAAAATAAAAAGCTCAAGGGAAATTGTTGCTGGTCCAAATGCAGGACAAAAGTCAGGTGCAGTCTGGAGGAGGTACGCTGGGAGAGTTGACTTAGCCACGTTGAAAAAGACTGCTGCCTGTCACCAATGTCATCAGATCGGACACTGAAGACGCGAGTGTCCCTTGAATCCTGCAAATCAGGTTCAGCAGGAGGAAGAGGTAGAGCAGGTACAGGTGCCTCAGGTGACAATGACTGTGTCAAAGCCAAAAACTGTCAAAGGGGAGACTTCGGCTCCGAGAGTACAGGTTCCCCAGCCACCGAGGATCCAGTCAGGGACTCGGACATATTAGCAAATGCCTCTTTTTGATGAGAGTGATGATTGTTACTTAGATCCATTGGCATGACGGTGCCTGAGAAGGGAGGAAGACTGCACTCTTGGGGCAGTCTTGAAGGTAGACCAGAGGGGACCATTTGTGGAAGCGGATGTTGATGGTCACCCCACCACCTGTCTGTTTGATACTGGTGTTACCCATTCTACTGTGAGATCTGCAGTAGTCCCCAACCTACCCCTCTCGGGACAGACAATCCAAGTTGTAGGTGTTGCAAATAGGAAGATGACAAATCCCTTGACAGAACCGATTCCTGTGAAGATAGGATCGTTTCGGATCAGACATCAGTTTGTGGTGTGCGACTCGGGTATGGTGTGTTTACCAAGGAGGGATCTCCTGTGTAAGCTTAATTGTACCATCTATTGTACCCCCAAAGGAGTGGGACTGCAAACGAATGATGATGATGATGCTACCTTTAAGGTCGCAAATCAGCATGTTTGCATAGAGATGTATCCTGTTTTGACAGTGGAAGAGCTTCCACTTGACTTGAGAGATTCAGTCTCGCAGAAAGTGTGGGACTTTACTGGAGAGGACATAGGATTGATCAAAGGAGTTGGACCAGTTAAGATTCAGATTAAGCAGAATGCTGAATTCCCAAGAACGCCACAATACAATTTGACTCCAGAAACAATTGCAGGGATAAAGCCTGTGATTGAGTCCATGATTAAGCAAGGAATTCTGAAAGAAGTAATGGGCAGTCCATGTAACTCGCCTATTATGGAATTGCAGAAACCGAGTGGGAAGTTCAGGATTGTACAGGACCTGCGCCGGATCAACAATATAGTTGTTCCCTGTTGTCCAGTGGTACCAAATCCATCTGTGATACTATTTCAGATTCCGTGTCAAGCTGAGTGGTTTACCGTGATTGATCTGTGTCAGACTTTCTTCTTGATCCCTGTGCATGAGGAGAGCCAATTTCTTTTTGCTTTTAAGCTGGAAAACCGTGTCTTAACATGGTGTCGTATCCCTCAGGGGTACACCGAGAGTCCATCGATCTTTAATCAGATCTTGAAGAAGAACCTTGAGAGTCTTGTACTGCTGCAGAACTCAGTTCTCGTACAGTACATTGACAACCTCCTTGTCGCGTCAGAGACTGAAAAGGCATACAGGATTGATACCATTGTCTTACTGAATCATTTGGCAGAGAGGGGACACAGGGTGTCGCCAAACAAGTTACAGTACTGTTTGAATGAGGTGCAGTACTTGGGTCACCAAATAGAAAAAGGCAAAAGGAAGGCGTCACCTGAAAGGATAGAGGCGATCATGGGTATGATGGTGCCTTCTACTCAGAGAGAGGTTAGGATGTTCCTAGGAATGGTTGGCTACTGTCGCCAGTGGATTGCCAACTTCTCCTTGAATATACATTAAAGGTGGTGAGGTGCACTCCAGTTTGTCCTTTTTTAAAAGTTCATGCTTAACTGCATCAAACGTGTGCAGTTAAGCATGGACTTTAAAAAAAGGAGTAACTGGAGTGCACCTCACCACCTCTAATGTATATTTGATTTTTCCGTCCTTCATGTTGAGATGCACCCATTGAATAAAAGATGCAATTATTAGTGGAATAGTGGATGAAATATGAATAAACACAAGAGACATTGAATTTCGCAAACAGGAGTCTGGAAGTCGGGCGACCATTATGACTGTGGGAATTATTTACATAACAGACTGATTGCAAAGCAATGTTGTTCAATGATAAATCATGAAATTTGAACCTATTAGAAAATGAAAAACGGGGATGGTGAAATGTTTCTGTTTGTTTTGTCCAGAGTAGCTTATTGTTGACGTCACAGGATACTCAATCATCGAATTGAGGTCACAACTTGGTGTAATGTTTAAATTTAGATGGATTATAAATGTGGTATTCTGGGAAATGCAGTATGATTAGTGAATTTAAATATACACGAGGGCCAATGTGTTTTGCTCTAATTTTGTAGTCCAGCACTGGGTTTACTGTTTGCTCGTGAACACATGACTAGTGACAAGGATGAGTGGGAGGGGTTATAAAAGAGTGAGAAGGTTCAAACAAGTTGAATTAACTTTTGCACGTAATGATGTGTCTGAACTTTTTGATGGAATACGAAAGTATCAAACAGCGGGAATCGAGTGAATTGAGTTTTTAACACATCATGACACGGTAAGCACGCTGGCAATGTATGGTAGTAATACAATAGTAGATGGTAGGTTGCATAGCAAAACGGGGACAACTGAGTAAAGACATCCCAGCGGTAGTGATTGTTTCATTATTGAGGAAAAGGGTACCTCTGACAAAGTGGGTGGTTTAATAATGATAAAACGCTTGATAGAGTTGATTAATGGTAAATAACGGTAGTAGACACTGTTAAGTAGTTGCCTCGCACATTATATTTTGGAGCTGGAGTGGGATCATAATAGGTCCCCCATGTATTTATTTAACTTCTCCTTGAAGGCAAAGCCTTTGCAGAGACTGGCGCACAAGGATGTGAGTGATCCAGTACCATGGGACAATAAATGTTTGAAGGCTTTCCTTGAGTTGCGAGACGATCTTTGTCGTGCTCCGGCACTAGGAATGCCCGATTACAATAAGTCTTTTTCACTATTCTGCTGTGAACGAGAAGGTTGTGCTTTAGCAGTACTAGTACAAGATCATAGAGGTGTCCGTAGACCATTTGCCTACTTTTCAGCTACTTTAGATCCAGTAGCTCAGCGTTGCCCGGATGTCTCAAGTCCGTTGCTGCAACAGGTGTCAGCATTGAAAGCTGCGAAAGCATTTTGATGGGTCACCCTTTGACTGTACATGTTCCACATTCTGTTGAATTGTTGATGACCAGGACCAAGACACAGCACCTGATGAAGCATAGGCTCACACGCTATGAGCAGGTCATACTTGCTGCGGAGAATGTGACCCTTAAGAGTTGTTCTGTTTTGAATCCTGCTACCTTGATGCTGTTGCCAAATACGCTTGATGAAGATTGTATGGACCACGATTGTCCTGATGTGACTGAACTTTGCACAAAACCGAGACCTGACATTGTTGATGAACCTTTGCTTGACCCTGATGAGATTTTCTTTGTTGATGGTTCATGCTTAAGAGATGATGTTGGTCAACTGAGAGCAGCCTTTGCTATATGTACAATTACAGAAGTAGTTGAAGCTGCATGCCTGGAAGGAGTATACTCCGCTCAGGTAGCTGACTCGTGCTTGCATAGCCTCAGACCAAATTCATCCATTTACACCGATAGCCAGTACGGGTTTGGTGTGGTTCATGACTTCGGACAGCTATGGTCCCAGAAATGTTACATGACATCGCGGAGATCCCCCATCCGCAATGGGGAGTTCGTGAGGTTGCTTCTAGAGGCCTTACAACTTCCCAAGTAAATCGCTGTTGTAAAGTGCATGGCTCATGGAAAAGGGACAGATTTTGTGTCACTTGGAAACCGCTATGCGGAGGAAGTTGCTTGATTCTGTGCTGAACAAGGTTATAGATTTACTGAAAACCATGTTATACAGGGCTCAGAGAGAACTGATTTCAACATGATGCTGGCCATGGCAGATACTTGGGACAAGCTCAAATGTTTGCAAGAACAGGCATCAGATCACAAGAAGAATGGATCAATTCAGGCTGCGTGAAAGGGGATGCGGGCATTTGGGTCTCTGGAGATGGAAGAGCAGTGTTGCCGGATGAGTTGCACCATGAGACAAATTCATGGTGCAGTGCGTTAGGGAAGAGATGCAATGGTGCAAGTGTTCCGACAGACATGGTACAATCCACGGTTTTGTGCGGTGGCAGAAGCTGTGTGTCAGAGATGTGTTACGTGTCAACAAATGAATGTCGGAAAGAGGACTGCAGTTACCATGAGTCACATTGGGAGGTCAGGGGCGCACTTGAATAGAATGCAATTGGACTTCATTGGGATTCCGACCTCTTTGGAATCGGACAGAGGAACGCATTTTCATAGCGAAATCCTGAAGATGCTTTGCACAGCACTGAATATTGATCAGAGACTCCATTGTAGTTATCGTCCAGAGGCTTCTGGAATAGTGGAGCAAATCAATGGGACTCTGAAGGCTCGAATGGCAAAAGTGTGTTCATCTACGTCTCTGAAGAGGTCAGATGCTTTGCCATTGGTGTCGATGAGTATGCGCAGTACCTCAGACAGGAGAACAGGTCTTTCCCCTCATGAAGTGCTGATGGGAAGGGTTATGAGGTTGCCAGCGGTGTCAGCAGCGGCCCAGATTAATATCACAGATGATTTGATCCTCGATTATTGCAAGGGACTCGCTGATGTCGTCCGTTCTGTGTCTCATCAGGTGCAGGCTGCTGTGGTTCCGGCATCCAGTGATCTCTGTCACGACCTGAGTCCGGGGGACTGGGTGTTGGTTCGGAAGCATGTGCGAAAGAGCTGCTTGGATGTTCGGTGGAGAGGCCCTTACCAAGTCATCCTGTGAAAGTGGTCCAGAGTCAAACTCAGCCAAAGAAAGTCATGAGCAGGATGAGCAAGCAGAAGGTGCGGGAGCCAGCAGAGCAGAGGAACAGTGGCCAGAGAGACAAAGGCGACTGAACTTGAGACTGGTTTCTGAAAGAGACCTTGCTCCTGTGGAATCTGAATCGGACAAAGGCGAAGAAGGGCAAGCTCGTGGAGGTCTAAGGAGATTGAGAGGAACGAGGGTGCCTTGCCGGAGGTACGCAACTCCTGAGTGGACTTACCTTGTGACTGATGCCAGGAGTTCTGAGATCGGGGAGGGTGAGGGCAGTGGCGGTGATCAGTACCAGTCCTAACGTTAAGTTGGATGTGCTGTTGTTGGTGCCAGGACTTGAAATTGAGGGCGTACTGACCATCAGTCTCGAATCCACCGATACTGAGTAGGATTCGCCATCTGATCTTGAGTAGACTGCTCTTTCCTACGTTTGGTCCTGAAATACCATCTCATGAATCTATTTTTATTCGTCTTAAACTTTGGAATATGTGCTAGAGGCGGTTGGAACAAATCTTATTGTGTACGAATGAGACTTTTTGTAAATATATTGAGTCGACAACCTTAGTCTGAGTGGAAGAAGAAGAAATTTAGGGACTTCCCATAGAGGACGAAGAAGGATTAGGGTTGTCTTTGAAAACTGTAAATAAGGAACTGAAATTCAAAGGGGACTTCCAGTCTTCTGAGGTGTGGTTCGAGTTGATTCAAGCAACTGAAGTGGAGAAAGTAGACTGTGAAATTTGTGGCCGAACAAGAAAAGCTGTAAAGTTGTTCTGAGACCATGGAGGCTGGAAACCCGAATCATAGAGCTAGGTGCATTGTAGGCACACTTGTTGGAGGAGTGATACTCTTCATTTTTCTAGTAGTTGTAGTTTCGTATTTAGTGCCACATGAGCAGGCAGTGAAGGTAGAGGAAACACCTACACCTACTACTCGTAGCGAAAAAGAGGTCAAAATAGGAGACGAAAGAGCTTTGCTGCTAGAGGAGAGTCGTAGGTTACATGCAGATCTGTCTAGAGGTAATTTCAAGCTTAATGCATATGCAAAGTTGTTCTATGAGTATATTGAGGCCATGGATGCGAAAGATTGTTATGTGTGTATGCAATTGCCTGCTTCTGTAGATGAGGGTATTCGATAACATCACCTTCCATTGACTTATGGAATTTCATGTAGTTTGTTGCTTTGCATATTTTATAGACGTAATCATTTTGAGTATTTCTTTTCAAATTATGATGCTATAATTCCTGAAATACCTGCCTACAAGCATTTGAACAAGTATGATTATTACAAATCAGAAGACAGGCTTGGGACGTATTTCATTCCGACTCAAGAGTTGGATACGTCTTATGCTCATCGCCATAATCTGACATGTTTGTTGTCAGATACAGAGAAGAAATTCATAGAACAAGTAGAAGATAGGTACCAGAAACCAAAGCAGTTGCGAGATTCAGGACAGGGTAAAATAGATTGGACAGATGAAGAAAAGCTGCACAAGTCAAAGGGAAGTTATGGTCCGATAGCTCTAGATGAAGTGCAGAAAGGGAAGCTGTGCATTCATAGACCACAGAGATACTATGAGAATGTGTATGTAGATCATACATCATGTGAGCATACTTTCACTTTGGAGTATTATTCAAAGGACTTTTTGCAAAGTGTGGTGCAGGTTATTCCGACTGTGCATTTTGTTTGTGGGAGGAATGCATATGTGCAACTGGCTGAGAAATGGTATGGAACGTGTTATTTAGCAATCATTTTTCCCAAGATCTATCATACGGAAGATTTAGAACTTTTGGAGGAGGACAACATGTGAGAGTGAAGCGAGGCGAAAGTGCAACAGCCATAGTTGGAGACATTTTTGGAGCAATAATACCAACTTTGGGAGTGATCCTGAATGATGTGAACATCAGAAGGTTGGGGACTGTTGTGGATGAATTGTCAATGAATACAGCTAAGTCGTTGGTGTTTGTAAGAGGTGAGATGTTATCGATAAGGACTATGGTTTTGCAAAATTGTCTTGCTTTAGACGTCCTTCTAGCAAAAGAGGGAGGAGTCTGTAAACTTTTGAAGGTCCATGAATGTTGATCTAACTGAGAATGTGGATGTGACTGAGGAAACTGTGTGTTCTCAGAGAATATTGAATTGTAACTTTGAATGTGCACAAGATGCATCTCACATATTCCAGTTGCAAGTGCACGGCTATGGAGCTCGTTAGGTAGAAAGATCCATTGTTTAGAAGTTAGGCCGGTAGGAGTGAGGACGAGAAGGTGCCAGAGGAATGTTCATCTGCAACATGGCAGTTCAGGCTGGACTGTTCCCATGAGGCACAGGGTCAGACTGATTTGCATATAGCCATGTCTGAACTGGGGTGGCAGAGTGGGCTAAAGAACGGTGATGGATTAAACCCAGATCTTTTGACTGGGTGGGAGTGTTTGATTGATTCAGATGCTCCGTCCATCACCATCCCCTTTTGTTCTGCAACATTTGGCGTGGAAGGTGCCAGGGATCCACGGACACCTCAACGGACGCTGGATGGAAGGATGCCATGCTGGGAAAATCTGAAAAC
This sequence comes from Lissotriton vulgaris, assembly GCF_964263255.1. Lineage (NCBI taxonomy): Eukaryota > Metazoa > Chordata > Amphibia > Caudata > Salamandridae > Lissotriton > Lissotriton vulgaris. Next base: position 887,849,079 of record NC_141691.1, read on the forward strand.
CAACACCTGCCCAGAGGGGTGGGCGTTGGGCGTACTTACGATTTTGGGAGTTTTGTATTAGGGACAGACCCCGAGGGTGGAGAGCAGATTTTTTTAGGAGGTTGTTAGAGCAGGACGTAGGCAATCTTAGCCGTCGTTGAGGGAACTTAGGGAAGAGTGGGGTGTAGGAAGGAGCACCTTAGAACAAGCTCAGTAGTTTAGGCTACTTATCTATCAAACGTGACTGCACTTCTTAGGGAGTCTTCACGGCTGACACCTTTACTCGTGCTTGAAGGGAACTGTTAAGTAAGGATGTCACCTTAGAGTTAGTGTAGGGACAGATTAATCTTTCCTTTCCTTTTTGTAAATGCAGTCTAGACTTCAAGTAGGGATGGTGATTGGATGCCTGATGTTTCTCAAATTGACTTTGCTTTTCATTCTAAGTTGTTTGAGACTCCTTCGTAGGATTATGTTTGTACTAGTGCCAGTTTATCTTCTGAACCTCTTGCTGAGGTGTTTCTATGTCCAATTATTGTTGGCTTTGTAATAAATCCTTTAACTTTAGTTCGTGGTCGGTGGTTCTTCAATTTGGATTTGATTCCTGATTTACAAAGCAGTTTTAATTATGAATTTGGAAACCTCCCCTCTACACTTCTTAGCAGACAAAAAGGTCGAGTCGACCTGTCCTGGAATTCTGGAGAATTGATAAGGTAAAAATGTAGATAAGAATCCCAGCTCCTTCATGGCCACTGTTAATTGCAAACATATGGCCCATGCGCGCCCTGCTCACCCCCACAAGGTGGATGCCTTTTCAAGCACGAGTGCTTGAAAAGAGCTGACCGATTTCTAAAGGTCACTCCTGGTGCAGCGCATGCGCTGCTCTAGGCTCGACCTAATAAAAATTACATTGTTTGCCTAGACCATACTTGAAATTTGTCTTGATGGCCTAACTGGTAAGCATACCTTCTTTACATCACAACAGGGCACAGAGGAAGCCCTTGTACTTATTTAGGATTAAGGATTAAATGTTTGATTTCAGGGGGAAGCTATAAATTCAATGTAGAATCCACAGGTGGACTTTTTTTTCCACCAAAGAAATTCTAATGGTAGAGAAAATACCACAAGTGCATTCCCCTCTGATTTTATCACCTCCTCCTGAAATAATTCAACCTATTAACAAGAATTTTGCTGTGACTTATTTATGTAATACTCCTGGCTTACACCTAAATTCCAGCAGCAAGCTAGACTGGCTTACTCCTGGATTTTACTAGGAAGTCAGGAGTAGTACTTCAAGAGTAAGTCACACCTTCACATAGCACAATCCTTATGAATCAGGCCCACAGGAGTGTGTATTACTCCTCACCTGCAAATCAGACCAAAGTTTTTTTTATTGGAGGCGCTAAGAGTCATTTTTGAATGCTACTTTCACTGGACCTGGTTCCAAAATGTGATTTGCTGTTGTAAACAATGGCAATATTTCTGAATGTCTGAAATTGTCCAGGAGCAGGAGGGGCCAGTTCAAGTTTTATAAAATTAAAATGCTAACAATTCTTGGTAAAAGCACAAATACCACAGGGAGTTTGGTACTCTCCTCTCAGTTATGCATTTTTATGCAATGTGATGTATTTGAAATGCAAAAATATCCATTTTCGTTTATGTCAAAGTATTATTTTAATTTAATGAACCATTTGCTGCCTTACCAGTGTGCATCTCAGTGTCTTCTTTTATCCTTCTGGCTACTTTGCTCTTTGAGACATTGTCTTTCCCCAATGTCCCTAATTCTAATGTCATCCTGATCCAATGTTTTCTTTCCTGCTTGGAGGTACTGAACACTTTCTAATCCCGAAATTTGTGTTCACTGGCCCTTGTCCCTTTAGACTCTTACTTTTCTCAGGCTTCTTGTTGCATGATACATATTTCTTTTATGTATCCTTTCGGTTCAGCTCCCTTGTGAAGCAGAATTTATGCTTGGTGGCCCACAGTAATTATTCTTCGCTGACCAGAATCATCTTAAAATTCCATAACAACCTTTGCTGTGAAAAGATGTTAGAAATTGTTTCCGCTTTGAATCACTTGGGCCTTGGAATTTGGACATCATGTGCATCACATTTTCAAAGTCTCACAGTCCCAGTTCTGAGCTATAATCTTCCCACTCAGAGGTCACCCAATGTCGTTCTCCATTCCTGGGTCAAAACTGTAGCCACCATGTAGACTGCATATCACCCACTAGTGGGTTGGGAATGTCCACTGATGTTATATGAGCTTGTACCCCTATATGAGTTTCCCGACTGCATGTCAACCCTGTATCCTGACTTTTTGTTTGGCCCTAGCATCAAGTTAATCTAGCATGTGTGCAGAGGCTTCGGGTTCTCCCAGGTAATGAGAGGATCAGAATCTGTTCTGTGACCATAGTGGTAATTGGACTATTGTCTATTGTTTCCGTGGATCACATTAAGTGATGGTGACAGGGTACCATGGTTTGTGAATATTTAGTATGACCAGACCTTTTTCTCTGTGTCAGTGAGAGTGGGGTTTGCTTACCTCCATTTGTGAAAAGTTCCTCTCTTATGTGAATCCGTTATACTTCACACTGACATCCAATGTGCATGTTGAGTGTGTATGTGTGCACTGAATGTGCAGCATGTACATGGTAGTAGAAGTATGTGTGTGATATGGTCTGAGTACCTGGACCAGCAGAATCCATGTTGGATGTCCTTCATTCAGCGTGGCACAGATGAAGGATGAGGACAGCTTCCTCAGACAGTTGAAGTGGATTGCCTGTATTTGTGTGGCTGGAAGGTGGAGTCTCATTTACAGAAGTTAAGAAGGATGAAGACCAGGATTTCCATGGCTTCTCTAAAAATCTGCTGATTAGTTGTTCCTGAGCACTGCCATTTGGTAGATGGTACTGGTTAGGGGGTTGGACAGAAGTCCTGTTCTTGCTGAGGAAGTTTCTAAGCAGCCCTCTCATTTATACTTGCTTTGAGAGCCATCTCTTTGGATGCAGAAATGACATTGAAAAAGCAACCACCTTAAACTGGTTATGAAGCCTTACACAGTGGATCTACACCCCCATCTGGAAAATGTGTAAAAGTGGAATCCAAACCCCCTCATTTTGTCCCACTCCCAAGTCCCTCTGACCATCATCTGTGTCTTTGAGAGAGATTCTGTCATGGATTTTGGATTTGAAATCTAGAGACAAATCCAAGTTACTGTTAGAAATAGATCAATGTTCCCTGAGACAAAAAGGTTGAAGATTTGTGTTCACTATTTTGTCACTGAACACAAGTGTGTGAGCATGAAGTCATTTTGATCTATAGATCACATTCTAGCATTTTTCTTCACTGTTTTAGCGTGTTAGCCATGGCATGCTCCATGTAAACTGTTGCACCTAATTAGCCATTTTTCCTTTATAACTAACCTTCCACCGTTGCACTTGTTTCTTTATTTTCTTTTTTTTTTCTGTATTTCCTGAATTGTTTTTTTCTCACTGTAAGCGAGTCGGCTCTGCGCCACAAATTGTCTGCTATTTTTTGCATCTACCACCTCCTAGTTCCAGTCACCCAGCACCCCTCTCTCCCCCAAGGCTTACTTAATGAATGCTGCAGTGTGACCCCATTGAGCAGATCCTATGCCAGCTCCCCTTGCAGACTCTGTAGAGCCTAGCATTTTTCTCTGCTGTTTTAGCCTGTTAGCCATTGCATGCTTCATGTTAACTGCTGCACCTAGTTAGTAGTTTCTTTTTCTGTGTAGCTAGCTGTTGAACATGGCCCTTTCTGCAGGGTTATCCTCCAACTTTTTGCCTTTCTCCACCTATTTTTATGACCTTCTTTTTGTTATCTTTAGGATATGGGCACTTTACCTTTGCTAATCAGCGTGAAAGTTCATATGCTCTCTTCTCTAAACATGGTATGATTGGTTTACACCTGTTTGTCATATTTGATTTACTTGTATTTCCCTTGTAAAGTGGTATCCCATATACCCAGGGCCTGTAAATTAAATGCTACTAGTGGGCCTGCAGCAATGTTTGTACCACCAACAGAAGTATCTTTTCAAACCTTTTTGTAGGCTGCCACAGCCGGAATTGTGTGCGCAGTTTACTGCCATTTTGCCTTGGCATTTAAAACTACTTGTCAAGCCTTAAACTGCCCTTTTTATTAGACATACGACACCCCTGAAGTACGCCCTAGGTAGCCGCATGAGCAGGGTGATGTTTAAGTACAAGGTAGTGATCAAAACAAAACTATTAGCTTGCGCACAACCTTGAGTTTTTATTTGGGGTGTTTTTATTCTACTTTGTGATTTTTAAACTTTTTGGGGTGCTGCCTGGGGTGACGTGTCCATCCTGATGTCCGTCTTTGTAAATGACTGATTAGTGCTTCGAAAATGTTGTTTGCATCCCCCTCTGCGCACTCTCACTTTGATCCTCCTTGGAGGGTATAGGAAAATAAACTCATTCAAAACATAAAGTTGTAGTTGTGTCCTTTAAGGATTTTTTCATTTGAAGATTTTTTGCTCTTCATCAGTATATTCTACATTCTCTTTTTTTAGTGACGTTATTAATTTTCATAACGATTCAATATTCATTGCTCCAATGCATTTCGAGCCTATTGTGCTCTTCCTCAGGGAGCCGTTTTCTAAATAGGAAGCAATACACTCCAAATTCAAAATAGTCTTTATTCGATATTTTTCAACCATAAAAGACATTTTACAGTTAAAAAATTGTTGTTTTTGATACCCCACCCCCTACCCCACAATAAAACAAGATCCACATTGAATTATTTTGATCTACAAATGAGAAAAAGAATAAATAAATATCACCCTAAAACATCCTATTTACATGTTTACATATTATCAGTTAAAAATCATTAAGAAGAAGCAGAATTTTAAAAAAGTATAAAAACTAATTCATTAGTGCAAAGATACAAAAATACACATGTTACTAGTACAGTATACGAAATTGATTATTTGTTAATACAATGTATAAACATACCAGATGAAGCAGTAGCTAGCCTATAATTAATCCAGCCTCATTTTACGTGCCCGAATTATCCACATCCAGTGGAAGAATTTTGACATGGCTATAACAACGGCTGTGATGCATCATTTCTTAGGATCCTAAGAGCCTCATTTGCAGTTCTAAGACCTAACTGTACACAAATCGGTTTCAGCCATGATCGCCTTGGGGCACTATATTCGGGGCAAACAAACAACACATGACCAATGTTTTCCTTATGATCATTGCAAAAGGGGCACCTTGAAGTATGACTCTTATGCCATTTCTCAGTTAAAGGGTTTAACGGTAGAGTCCCCACCCTGAATTGGTGATACCTCTTCCGGTCCCCTGGTACAGTGATCCAATCCCAATAGGGCTCTAGGGCCGGTGAATGTTTGAGATCTAGAAAATCATAAGTAAATGATCGAACAGTACATTTCCCAAAACAGTTGGTCTCTATCATTCTCCAATATAGATCTCGAAATACCTTTTTGGGTGGAAATACATTACTTGTAGGATCATCCCAGAGTTGAGAAAGTCCCATCGCCCTGTAAATAGCTCTTACATCTCTCATCCAGGCTATTTTACAACTTTTATACTGGGTTCTAACATCTAAAAAGCCTTGGGCATACTGGGAGAGTTCTGGGGTTACCCATAGCCTTCTCCAGTAGGCAGCTGATCTATACCTTGCCATGTCCTCAAAGCTATAGAACCCAAGATCATAGTTTAAAGGTATCAAGGGGGTTGACATAGGTAAACCAGTAATGTTGCGGAGAAATTTGTTCTGAGCAATCGTCAACTTTGTGAGATTACTGGGCCCCCAGAGTTCTGCCCCATATAGGACTGCCGCTCCTACCTTTGCATTGTAAATTTTTATTGCCGGTTTGATAGGTTTAGTACATGAAGAGAAAAGTTCCTTGGTAAGAGCTCCTGTTAGTTGAGCGTGTCTTGTTACTAGCTCATTTGTATGTTCTTTCCAGTCTAGATTATAGGACAAGTTAATTCCAAGATACTTAAAGACCTGGGTCTGTTCTAACTGGACCCCGTCCATAGTTACCTTCCCTCTGATATGCCTTCGTTTGTGCAAAACCATGAATTTTGTTTTGCTTGTGTTAATGACAAGACCATGGTCTCCGCAAAACAATTCAAAGACGCCAATGGCTCTCTGGAGTCCCTGTTGTGTTTTTGATATCAACAGGGTGTCGTCTGCAAACATCAACAGGGGGATCAGTCTTCCTGCCAACTTTGGGGCGTCTGTGGGTTGATGTTCAAAGTACATGATCACCCTGTTGATGTATAGCGAAAAGAGCGTTGGAGCTAATACGCATCCTTGGCGTACTCCCTTCGCAATAGAAAATTTATCCGTGACACTACCCTGCTGATTCCAGCGAACTTGTGCGTAGTTGTTCTCATGCATTCTAATTAGTAAATAAAGAATTTCATTTGGAATACCCTGCTCTTGCAATATATTCCATAACTTGTGGTGGGGGACTAAGTCAAAAGCTGATTTTAGGTCGACAAAAGCAGCAAAGAGCATCCCCCCCCCCAAGTAAAACCACGCGCCAGTATAATAACAAAAATCTAAAAACTTGATCAATGGTACTAGTATGGCTACAAAAGCCTGCCTGCAGAGGTGACAGTATGTCCTGTTCGTCTATCCACCCATGAATTCGCTGCAATAAAAGTCTTGTCAATACTTTCTGTATACATGCGGTCAGGCTAATGGGCCTATAATTGCCTGGGTCCGAGCATGCCCCCTTTTTATAGATGGGGATGATCTCGGCTCCCTTCCAGGTCTCAGGGATAGGCGAGCCCTTCGCAATGCCATTGGCAAGCAATTGAATATAAGTAGCCCATAAATCTTTGTTGTGCAAAAATAGATCTGCAGGGACAAAGTCAGGGCCCGGGGCTCTGGCTTTAGGGATAGTATTCAAAAATTTTAAAACATCATCTTTGGTGAAGAATAGGTAGCTCGTTGGATTGTCTACTTGTGCCAAGCACTCCTCTACTTCACCATCCTCTACAGCAAACTGGGTCGCAAAGTGGGATACCCATGCTTCAGGTGGAACATTGTTCATGGGTTCACCTCTTATCGCCCCCCTTCCCCATTTGACAATGTTCCAGAAAGGCGTCATAGATCTTTCCCCGCTAGCTTTAAGGAGATCCCTCCAATATCCTTCCTCCCAGTCCTTTTTTGCACATGTTTGAACTTTTTTATAAGTAACTCGGGCATCCTTTATCTTGTTTTTATCTCTTGTCTTTACAGCTTCGGACAGTGCCTTATAGGCAACCCTGCAGGATTTATCGTACCACTGATCTTCCTTTTTTATTGGCCTACGCTGTTTCTTAGTAACTCTTTTGACAAAAAAAGGTTTTAACTTGTTAAAAAATTCGTTGTGGATCTTACTAATTTCAAGCACTGAGGTATCCACAGTGGTTACACTCCTTGCTTCACTAATGGCCTCAATTGTTAAGTCCCTCATAGCAGATATGCTTTCTTCATTGGCTGCACAGATTGACCATCTAACACGTCTATTATCGTTTGAGAGATTTATCTCAACATTTTCCCTCAGTTCATCTTTTTTCGATAGGTCAAACAATTTAAATGTCATGACTAAAGGGTCGTGGTCGCTTTCCACCCTTGGCTTAATCCACATGTCTATAACACTGGCCCAGTTCTCTTTATTAACCAGAATGTAATCTATACGACTTTGTGAAGTGCCATTAGAAAAGGTGGGGGCACCCTGTTTATCCGAGCCCGTTCTTCCATTGGTGGCCCGTAACCCTGCCTCAACACACAGGACTTTTAATTGTAATGCGGCCTCAGACCATTTTCTGATGGGTAATAAGGAAAGCTGGGGGATATCCCAGATATAGTCCTCTTCTGTCATGAGATCTACATCATGCTTATCTAAAGGTTCAAAACAACAATTAAAATCGCCACCAACAATAACATTAGCATTCAGACAGTGTTGCTTTAAGAGGGAGTCTAGCTGTTCTACAGCCTCGGTGCATTTACCCCCTGGCATGCCCCTTGAATAGATATTGACTATATAAAGGTCCTTACATGACGGTCGCTGTAGTTTGACCAGCAATATATCTGGGCTATTAGTGACCAATTGCAGAGCTGAGTAATCATTATTCTGTTTAACCCAAGTTACCAGACCACCTTTGGGCCTTCCCCGTAGGCTAGGTGTAGCTTGGACAAAAAAATGTAAGTAACCTTGAACAGGGTCTGGATGTATCTGCCATGTTTCCTGTAAAAGGATTATGTCCTTAGAGTCCAGGAAATGTTGCCAGTCCTGTGAAGGAATTTTGCTTTTCAAACCTGCAATATTCCAGGACAATAGTGTATATTGTGCAGATGCATTGTTGTTGATTGGTTCACTATTACTCAGTTGTCTGACCCTTTGTTGTTGTTGAGTGAGGTCATTTGCTCTTACATTGATCATATTTGTAGCCACGTCAGACAATGCAATTACATTTGGGTCACTAGTATCAGCATGGTCTAGTCCACCAATATGATGATAATCATAGGTTATATCGGTATGATCACCCTGCATATTATTTATATTTATCAATAAATCAGTAGTAACAGTATCTGATTGAGCTATCAGTTCCCCCACTAGTTGACCACCATTAGGAATGGTTAAATCAGAATTAGTTCTGCCCAGTCAGTCGCAGTCATTTAGTCCTGATAAGGCTTCGTATCTGTTTCTCAAGCCAATGCCCCAATCGTTAGGAGGAGGAGCCCTAAATCCTCTGTTGTTTCTTACGGTATCCCACATAGGTCCCGGAGTATTTAGAAATGTTACGTTCTGTTGTTCCCCGTAGAAAAATTTTAAAGTAAGAGGAACGTCAGACCCAGCTCTTCTTTGCGGGGGGAAGATATGATTCAACACATTAGGTAAGACGGCTGCATGGCGGAAAGTCACTATAACACAGTCTCCTTTAAACCTTTTCGGCCGATTCCCTATCCAAGCAACCCTTTTCGTGGATTTAATATCACATGCAAGCTGGTCTTTACCTCCTGGGCCCATTCGCATGTTGTTTGTTAGCCAGTGCAATGCTTTGCTAGACAGGGATGCTGGAGATTCCGCTTGTAAATCCGTTGGCGGAGGAACGTTGGCCAGCACCAGTACCACTGGGGAAGCTTCTTCGATAAATTGGAGAGGGTCTGTTTCCTGGCATATTACTGGCGGGATACTTATTGTCAATGGTGCTCCGTCAGTAGCCAGAGACTGGTTGCTAGGGTTTATCACATTTTGAGCTGGACATACTGAGGCTGTCAGGCCACTGTCTTTTACGATGGAATTCCTCACCTTGTTCTCAGCTGACTTTCCCAACTGTGTCACCAGAGTGCTTAGCTTGTCAACCTCATCCACTGCCTTGGACTGAAGACCACTCATTCTTTTTAGTTCTGCATTCAGTTTGTCAATCTTGGCAACTAGGGGCTTGATGATTGTTTTAATTTTTGAATCAATGATGTCTGTTATCTTCTGCAGCAAATCATCCTCATTATAATTTTTATCCAGATGACTTTTTTCCGGGGCATCATTTTCTCCTTCTTCAGTAACTTTTGCCTTATTTTTCCTTACAGGTGTAGCTTTTTTCCTCCTATTTCCTGAACGTAAACCTGTCCGTTTTTGTTGGACTTTTCTATCTCTTCTCGCAGGTCGTGATTCCTGTTCGGGAGATGAGAGATCGTCAGGTTTATGGCCCAAGATCTCATGCTCAGGGTCAGAGTTAATTTCTATTTCTGGTGGCACTGTATTTGCTTCACTGTCCAGTAAGAGACTGTTTTGATCATCAGGATTTTGATCAGAGTGGACTGTTATATCTATCAGATTGGTGGTCACATCAGATGCTAAAGAGAACGACTGGTGGGGGCTTTGAGTTGGACTGAGTAGCTGTAAAGTGGGTGACTGACTTAGACCCAATGACTGCCTCCTTTTGTCATTGATTTTAGTGACCACTTGAACCATGTAATTATCAATAGTCTTGGTATTAGGGGGGGGCTGTTTTCTAGACATGTTTTTTGACATATAAAGGCTGCGTTGTAGATTACCCCGTTTGAATAAGGGTAATGCGCGTGGGCCCCTCCTGCACAAACCTATTGAGGTAACTAGGGACACAGAAGATGGCAAATGAATGAAATTACTTTACTCCTATATTTGTATCATGCATGGATGTTATATGAAGTGACTCCACAGAGAAGCAGACTTAGTAATGCACGTTGTTTAGGAACTTTCTTACTTGGTTATGAGCAGGTGGTAAGGGGGGTGGCCCAGTCCAGTCCCGGCCAGTCTAGGACTGTCTAAGACTGTCCCGCCCTTGTCCCGGGCTTCTCCCGCGCGCGACTCGCGGGGCGAGTGGGGGCGTCTCCCTTTGAACGCCTCCTGGCGCTCCCTCGGCCTCACGGGCGCGACGCCCCTGGTGCTGCTGGGGGCTGTAGTCACTGCTGGTTTGCCCCGCTACGCTGCCGCTGCCGTTGCCCTCACGGCGCTGGTTTGTGCCTTCGCGTTTGCTCCTCTCGTCACGGTGAGCCCTCTCTCTTCTGTGGCGTTAGTTTCCACAGGGCTCCCGGCGGCGTCTCCCTTTGAACGCCTCCTGGCGCTCCCTCGGCGTCACGGGCGCGACGCCCCTGATGCTGCTGGGGGCTGTAGTCACTGCTGGTTTGCCCCGCTACGCTGCCGCTGCCGTTGCCCTCACGGCGCTGGTTTGTGCCTTCGCGTTTGCTCCTCTCGTCACGGTGAGCCCTCTCTCTGCTGTGGCGTTAGTTTCCACAGAGCTCCCGGCGGCGTCTCCCTTTGAACGCCTCCTGGTGCTCCCTCGGCGTCACGGGCGCGACGCCCCTGGTGCTACTGGGGGCTGTAGTCACTGCTGGTTTGCCCCGCTACGCTGCCGCTGCCGTTGCCCTCACGGCGCTGGTTTGTGCCTTCGCGTTTGCTCCTCTCGTCACAGTGAGCCCTCTCTCTGCTGTGGCGTTAGTTTCCACAGGGCTCCCGGTGGCGTCTCCCTTTGAACACCTCCTGGCGCTCCCTCGGCGTCACGGGCGCAATGCCCCTGGTGCTGCTGGGGGCTGTAGTCACTGCTGGTTTGCCCCGCTACGCTGCCGCTGCCGTTGCCCTCACGGCGCTGGTTTGTGCCTTCGCGTTTGCTCCTCTCGTCACGGTGAGCCCTCTCTCTGCTGTGGCGTTAGCAATACACTCTATTATGTTATGTATTCATATATCTCATGATTGTTATATGGTACATGCAAGTGAGAACTCCTACATATTATATGCGAATCCAAAATGTGGTGATGTGTATTCATATATCTCATGATTGTTATATGGTGCCTGCAAATGAGAACTCCTATATATTACATGCAAATTCAAAATGGGGAAACAACACTTACAACGCAACTTTTACAACGCACTACCTTTACAACGAAACTTTTACAACGCAACATCCATTACAACGCATACCATTACAACGCAACCATTACAACGCATGTCACTACAACGCATACCACTACAACACATGTCATTACAACGCAGTCATTACAACGCATACCAATACAACACATACCTACACTATCCAACACTTACCCTACTGTTGCACCCCCTGGAGTTGGAATAGTAATTTTTACCCCTACACTATCCAACACGTACCCTACTGCTGCACCCCCTGGAGTTAGAATAGTAATTTTTACCCCTACACTATCCAATACTTACATGCAATGTAATGGTATGCATTGTAATGGTATGCGTTGTAAATGTAGTATGCGTTGTAAAGGTAGTTTCAAAGAATTCATTGTAATGGCATGCATTGACTGACAGACGCCAAATAACAGTGTTAGGCCCATATCAATCTGAGGCTAAAAACGTCAGCTCAGGGGTGCCACAGGGCTCCAGTTTGAGCCCTGCCTTATTTAATCTATATATGACACCCCTGATGAACTTGATCGAGTCATTTAGGATCAGTTCTATTTCATACGCTGACGACACCCAACTGATTTTGGTGCTGGACAAAGAACGGCCAGGTGCCGAGGAAGACCTTAGGGACTGTCTTGCAGCAACTTTTAAATGGATGAACAACAACCATTTAAAGTGCAACGCCGGTAAAACGGAAATTCTACCTGTAGGGACAAACAACCCTTTTTCCCCTATAGCATGCTGGCCATCAGATGCTGAAGTGCCACCTAATACAATTGTATCCGCCCGGAACCTGGGTATAAAATTTGATAACAAATTATCCTTTAAACCCCAGGCTATAGCAGTAGCAGGCATGTGCTTCCAAATTATTAAAGCACTCAGGAAGTTCTTTGACCTTCTGCCCCTCTCGGCCAGGAAAACAGTTGCAGTGGCCTTAATTAACTCTAGGCTGGACTATTGCAATGGACTCTATGCTGGAGCAAATAAGATCGTTCTCCACAAATTGCAGATGGTCCAAAATGCGGCAGCTCGTCTTGTACTGCGTCTGCCCCGTAGATCGTCAGCCTCAACAGCCCTGAATATTTTGCATTGGCTGCCAATTGGGAAGAGAATCTTATTCAAACTTCTCCTAATCACTTTCAGGGCTTTCCACCAACGTGGACCAACCTACCTACAGAAGGGGTTCAAAAGATACCACCCAGCGCGTTGCTTGAGATCCACAAACCAGAACCTACTTTCTACACCCCATTTCAAACTGACCACTAAAGGTGGCAAATCCATCTTCGTTTTGGGAACTAAGGCCTGAAATAAACTCCCCCTCTCCCTGCGGTCTTTTTCTCAAGAAGCCTCCTTCAGGAAGGCATTGAAAACCTGGATCTTCTCTCTGCCTGATGCCGTGTGCCGGACCCTGGTGTAATGTGTGTGAAGAGATTAGGACATCTTTTTCCTTTCCAACTCTCCATCTGAGTTGTGTAATGCGCCAAGATACTCCTTGGAGTGGAAGTAGCGCGGTAGAAATGTCCATTACATTACATTACATTACATTGTAATGGAATGCGTTGTAATGGGTGTTGCGGTGTAAAAAATGCGTTGTAAATGTATGCGTTGTAAAAGTATGCGTTGTAACAACATACATCCTCCAAAATGTGGTGGTGTGCTCTAATGATATAACGTGGTGCCTTTTTTTTAGATTGTGTGGCCAGTGAAGTTAAAGTTGAAGTTGGGTGACCATGTTTAAATTTGAACAAAAAGATCGGTTTCCATTTGAATATAAATTGCCAAACGTAGTAAAGAAAGCGTGAAAACGGTGAACAACGTCGTGAATGAACGAAAGGTTGATATTAGACAATTTTAACTTACAAGCTATATGAACTTGTGTGGTTCATCCACGTAGTAATAATGGGTATGAAAGTTTGCTGTAAAAGGAAGATGGATTTTACAATCTTAGAAAACATCGTAACGGCCATTGTGAAGCCCGCGCTCCCCCGGCGCTTGGATGCAACTTACTTGTGCTCCTGGTGTGTGGTCTGTATTGTCAATCTTGACGTGCGTTTGTTCGAAAAAAGCTCCCGTTACGTTGTCTGTGTTGTAAATTTTAAATAACCGTTCGTTTGTGACTTCCACGATCTCCTTGGATAATTCCTCCAATATATTTGACAATTCTTCTACAATTAGCAATATTAAATCCAGTGAACACTTGTTCAATATTGCGTACCATTGTTCTTGGAATTTTTTTGCATTCTTGCACAGTGACAGTTTTAAAGCGATCCTCAGTCCTCGGGGTATACGTTGGGCTTTGTGATATTTTATGAGTGTGCTCGCATGTAGGCATTGATTTATCTCGTGTTTTGATAGATATATAAGTTGTTTGATGTTCTGTTCCTTAGTCCTGTTGGTGGTTGTCTGTGAAGTCTCTTTGTGAATGAGTGCATAGATCCTGTTTATTTCTTCCTTTGAGTAAGCAAACGATTCCGCTCTCTGATCCGTTGTTTTCATAATTTCTTCATATGATGACATGTTTGCTTTGGTGATTGGGTTTGTGTGGTGTGCTGCCAGCTGGCGTGTGGATTTGTGTAGTGATCAAAACAAAACTATTAGCTTGAGCACAACCTTGAGTTTTTACTTGGAGTGTTTTTATTCTACTTTGTGATTTTTAAACTTTTTGGGGCGACGTGCCCATCCTGATGTCCGTCTTTGTAAATGATTGATTAGTGCTTCCAAAATGTTGGTTGCATCCCCCTCTGCGCACTCTCACTTTGATCCTCCTTGGAGGGTATAGGAAAATAAACACATTCAAAACATAAAGTTGTGGTTGTGTCCTTTAAGGATTTTTTTATTTGAAGATTTTTTGCTCTTCATCAGTATATTCTACATTCTCTTTTTTTAGCCACGTTATTAATTTTCATAACGATTCAATATTCATTGCTCCAATGCAGTTCGAGCCTATTGTGCTCTTCATCAGGGAGACGTTTTCTAAATAGGAAGCAATACACTCTATTATGATATGTATTCATATATCTCATGATTGTTATATGGTACATGCAAGTGAGAACTCCTGTATATTACATGCGAATCCAAAATGTGTCGATGTGTATTCATATATCTCATGATTGTTATATGGTACATGCAAATGAGAACTCCTATATATTACATGCGAATCCAAAATGTGGTGGTGTGCTCTAATGATATCACGTGGTGCCTTTTTTTTAGATTGTGTGACCAGTGAAGTTAAAGTGGAAGTTGGGTGACCATGTTTAAATGTGACCAAAAAGATTGGTTTACGTTTGAATATAAATTGCCAAACGTAGTAAAGAAAACGTGAAAACGGTGAACAAAGTCGTGAGTGAACGAAAGGTTGATATTAGACAACTTTAACTTACGAGCGATATGCACTAGGGTGGTTCATCCACGTAGTAAAAACGGATATGAAAGTTTGCTGTAAACGGAAGAAGGATTTTACAATCTTAGAAAACATCGCAACAGCCATTGTGACGCCCGCGCTCCCCCGGCGCTTGGATGTAACTTACTTGTGCTCCACGTGTGTGGTCTGACTCACCAGATTTTATAATGTTCTGTTTCTGAAACACTGTATGGTTATACTTTAAAACATTTTATAATGTTCTGTTCTGAAATACTGTATGGTTATTTATTATCTTATAACCACCACTTTGTAACAAACAACAATGTCTCAGCTGGAAATCATTAGAACAGAGCAATTTTGAAACAGTGTTATAAATCACATGGGATGGGGAAAAAGAGAAGGGAGACCACAATAGAAGGGTAAATGGAAAAGATTATATTTATTAGTATAACAGCACTACAGTACAATTCAATATACCTGTGACCATGCCACTCAAATGAGCACTGGGCGTGCTGGTGATAGTAAACAGCGCAGTGACACAGGGGTGAAAAACAACGTGAACAGGGAAATTAGTATGGAAGGGAAGAATGTGGTCAAAAATACAAAAATTATTAGATACAATGTTGGTATTTTGAATTTGAAACAAATAAATTGACCACAACAGCACCAAAATTCTATGCTGGGGGGGCGACAGCATTTCAACCTTAATCTAATCATTTCCAGCTGAGACATTGTTGTTTGTTACAAACACGCCATCAGAGGCACTGTTGCTTACAAAACCCCCAGGACCTCGCCCCGGCTTCTGTAATACCATTGCCGAATTCATCATGCATCAAGCCATTGACTCCAAGTACTACATCTTCCTCTGTGATCTAAACTTTTACCTCGATGACCCCAATGATGCCAACTCCACCAACCTCCTGGAAAGCATGGGCAATACTATCTGCACCCAGCTGTTCACCAGCTCTACACACAGTGCAGGACACACGTTGGAGCCGATCTTCACAGCCAGTGACAGAGTCCAGTACATCCATGTCACTGAGCTCACTTGGACCAAACATGCCATCATCCACTTCACCATGGCAGGGTCCCCAGGCACCACCACCAAGCCCCCAAGTTCCTCCCACCACCACTGGAACAAAGTGACAGAGACCCAACGGACTGACGCCTAAACATCACCAGACCAACACCATAACCCTGATGGAACAGGCTGTCCAGAACCTCTCTGTCTGGTTCTCCAACTGCACCGACAGAGTCACCCATATAAAGTCTGCCAAGACTAGCAGATTCATAAAACATGGCAGCTTGTACACACCAGAACTCCGGACCATTAAACATTAATGCAAGATGCAAGATGACTGAGCTCCAACAGAAACCCCACAAACCAAGACTTACGGTCAGCTCGCAACAAATGCCACCAACGCCTCCGGACACAAAAAGAGATGCCCTGACAGAATGCATCGAGGAAAGCGCCAATCATACCAAGGGTCTCTTTAGCACTGTCAGTGAGTTCTCCTGCCCTTCATCCACAGAGAACATGATCCGTCATTCCCAAGAACTCTGGAATACACTAGCGAACTATTTCCATAACAAGATATCCGCCATCTACAGCAACATCGATCCCCAACCCACCGACATTAACAACCTCTTCACACCAACGGACCCCACCCACAGCCCCTCACTCACCATCTGGAACCTACTCACCATGCAGAACACCGCAGCCATTATGACCTCCATCCACTCAGGGGCACCCACTACCCCACCACATCTTTAACCTCAGACACAACGAATCAGTGGTGCACTCACATCCATTCTCAACAAATCCATGACCATAGCCAAATTGCCCGAAGCATGGAAACACGCAGAGGTTAGAGTCATCCAGAAGGAACTCTCTGCTGAACCGACAGAACACAAAAACTACTGTACCATCTCTTTGCTCTCATACCATGCCAAAGTCTTCAAGAAGTCTATCAACCACCAGCTCACAGAACACCTAGAAAGAAACAATATACTCAATTCCTCCCAATCCAGCTTCCACGCCAACCACAGCACTGAGACCACCCTGATTGCCGCCACTGACGACATCAGAACCCACCCTGACCAGGGTGAAACAGCAGCCCTGATGTTCCTCGACTTCTCAGTGGCAATCAAAACCATTTCCCACCAGACCCTCATCAGAAGACTCCACCACGTCGGCATCCAGGGAGATGCTCTCAAATGGATCGCATCCTTCCTCACAAGATGCACCCAGAGAATTGACCTACCACCTCTCATCTCTGAGCCCAAGAGCCTCTTCTGTGGCATCCGGCAAGGTTTTTCTCTCAGTACAACCCTGTTCAACATCTACATGGCACCCTTGGCCGGCATCATCAGAACCCATGGACTCAACATTATATCCTACACAGACGACACCCAACTCATCCTCTCCCTCACCGAAGACCCTACCACCACAAAAAACAAGTTCTGCAATGCCATGACAAGCGTCACAGACTGGATGAGGACCAGCTGTCTGAAGCTCAACAGGGACAAGAGGATGTGTTGATTTTTGGGAATAACACTTCCCCAGTCGACAACACCTGGTGGCCTCCCGAACTCAAACCCACACCTACTCCAACTAACCACGCCTGCAGCCTCAGAATCATCCTGGACAGCAAACTCACCATGAAGCACCAGGTCAATGCAGTTTCCTCTTCCTGCCCCCACACCCTCCACATGCTCCGGATATTCTTCAGAGGGATCCCTGTTAACACAAGTAAAAGTGTCATGCAAGCCCTCGTCACCCGCCGGCTGCAATACGGAAACTCACTCTAAGCCGGACCCACAACCCTACTTCTCAAGAGACTCCATGCTATACAGAATTCAGCGGCCAGACTCATCCTCAACCCTCCAAAATGAACACACATCACTTCCCACTTCAGGAACCTCCACTGGCCTTCCTGTCCAGAAGAGATGACATTTCAAGATACTGGCACACAACATCAAGGTCCTCAAAAGCCAGAGTCCAGCATACATCAACCACCGGCTGAACTTCCACCAACCTGGTAGAAAATTGTGCCCCGCCTCCCTCGCCCCTGCACATGTCCTCCACATTCACCAAAGCTACAGTGGAGGTTATTCATTCTCGTACCCCACCGCCAAGTCCTGGAAGGACCTACCCCTTCTATGTCTATATTTATCCGTAAAAATCTGTAAAAACAGAAAACAGGGAGCCCTACTTATAGTTTAACAACAATGTTTATAACTTAATTAGCAGTAATTTAAATATAAGTGTAGAAAAAGTGTGACGCAGCACCTATGATACCTGACTTCGAACAACAGCTTTCACAGTTCAATTCCCGGTTCCAGCGGCATGTTAGCCCACCACTATGTCATTGTGGACTACACCTTGCTTAATCTTCCCGACGCCCCCAAGTGCCGGCACACCTTTCCGGGGGTAGCTGTACGCTTTACAAATGATGACATTTTTTTAATTTAACAACATAGTGATGACAAATATTATCACGTATTTTTTTTTCTTCTATTGTGAACGATATTTTTTTTATGTCTTCTATTTAGATGCTTTTATTCATGGGAATGGAAATTACACGTTTTGCCGGGTAACAGTTTTTAAGCTCTCCTACGTATGTACATAATAATGACCTTATACGTGTTACGATCGAAATCGAAACCTTTACAGCTTCACATTTTGTTACTTTCCCCAACATGTGCACACGTTAAACAGTTAAAACGTGAGCATGAATAAACTGTAAAACATGACATCTAAATGGGCAGAGTCGCATCTTCTTTTCATAGACACAATAACCAAAAAGTATATAAACCACACGCGTTGTTCGATTAAGTTTTATTTTATTTACCCGTGTCCATTCTGTGATGCAGGTTCCCTTTTCTTGCATCAGATTCCTTTTTTGCGGCAACAAAACATATTCCCGAGTTGTACGTTGTTTGATTATGGCATAGTAGTTATTTATTTTACGTAGCTATTTGTCAATATTTAAACATTTATATTTAGTAAACATTGTTATTGCTTATTTTTGCCTTTTTTTCAGTAGTGTCAGAAGCTTCTTTTCAGAAACAGACAGATTCCAGCAAACATTGCTCCTTTTCTGGCTCCTTTGAGCTTATATATTGTGACTTTGTATACTATATTAAGTACACTGTACTTCACTTCAGAGGTGTTGGTGACCCGTCGGCGCAAACTTTAAAGATTTATAATTAACGTCACCAGCTTCCAGTTGTTAGTCTGTTTTCCGCTGGGGATCATATACTGTCAATATGTATATTATAATATTGTCAGTCATTGTACTCCACAATGAGCATGTCTAGGGCAATAAGTGGCAGAAGGTTACCTGGAATGCTCGATTGGCGTGATGCGGTGGAAATACGCCTGAAATGAGATCAGGGTATGGAGGATAGGCTGGGATGCTGATTGAAGTATAAGGTTCGTGGCAGGACGGATATGTCCCGTAAATAACTAGAAATAGGTCAAAGGAAAAGGACAGTAAATATGGCTATCCGATCTGGAATGAAATTCCGCGATCGGGAGAAGGAAAATGACAGCACCTGGGGCGTGCAAGGTAGATTCTTACCTCTGTCAGTATCGAAGACTAGCACAGATCTGTGCTGAAGTGTTTCTCCTCATCCGGGTAATGGATGATGGTGAAGGAAGTGTGGGTGGATTATAACAAGGTAGGTGAGAGGGGATAGGTCCGTAGGGGGGCAGATCGTCACCCATGTGTGACGTAAGAGAAAACACTAGAACACAAAATTGGAAACTCTGATTCTGTCATGACTGGGCACAAATGCGCACATGCGCCATTTGATGCCGGATGAGAGCTTGGAGTGACAAGTACAGGAGAAAGAAGGGGGTTTGAATGGATTAAGGCCCGGAATTGACGTGTGGTCGATGACTAAGGGATGGACGGGTGGGAGAACGGAGCTCTAATGGAAGGACAAGAAGGTGTTAAGTCCTGTGAATGTCGAGCAGAACGAGAGTATGTAGGGAGGTGCATGCAGGACAAAGTTTGTCATGGTAAAGGCATGCGTGGGTATAGGGTATGAGGTCTGTCTAAAACATCGGTCAGAGTAGGGAGCAAAAGTAGAAATGAGGCCGGTCGTAAGTAGTGAGGTGAAGTCATGAAAAAAGTGTACAAAGCGGGAATAAAATAGAGGAGATGGGCAAAGGAGTTTGAAATACTGTGTGTGGTATAGGATGCCCTCAGCTGTATATACATAAAATTGGCAAATGCGCTGGCGTTGTAAGCGACCTCCTAAACTTCCTCAAACAATGTCAGAACTTGGTTGTATGGTAATAATATTTACAGTGCATAATGGACAAACAGATCAATAAACCATTGTGATGGCAAAAATAGTGACTTCCTAACTTCTTGAAATATAAATGACTCATGTGGTATAAATGTAATAATCATAGTACATAATAATACGAAAGAGGAATAGAAATCGTGTTGATCTTAAAAGGTATCAAAAGAACAAAAATTATCACAAGCGTATGTAATTGCGGTGTGAAGAAAACACCTGTTATGTCAGGAAAAGAAAAAACAGGAATACAATATATTCTGTTGAGCAAGCAGGTTGCTAGTACAATATATTCTGTTGAGCGTGCAGGTTGCTAATATTGTATTATGTTCCCAAGAAGTAGTGAAGCTCATGGTCAATGTTGAGTCCCTCTTTCAGAGAATGTAAGCGCACGATCCATGTTGCTTCAAGCCTTCTCAGCCTCAGTTCTCGGTTACCCCCTCTTGGGCTGGGGTCAGTTATGTCAATTCCAAAGAAAGCAAAACTCTTCTTAGGTCCTTGTGAGGGGCATGCATGAATGTGGTAGGCAACAGGAGATCTTGCGTCATTGCTTATCATGGCTCTGATGTGCTCCATGATGCGCTCTTTGAGGGCCCGTATGGTACTTCCCACATAGATTTTCCTGCAAGTGCACTCAAGAATGTAGACAGTATATTTAGTGTTAGAGTTTATGTTCCTTTTGATTTTGTAAGTCTGGTTTCTCCAATCTCTGAATTCCCTAGTGCCATTGCGTGCCCATTTACAGGCTCCACAGCAGCCGCATTTATGGAAGCCGCAGGATAAGTTGGTCATCCATTTTGAAGGTGGACTCTTGGTAGGAACAGTGGGGCTCAGTCTGTTCCTGAGTGTGCAACCTTTTCTGAATGTGATTTGTAGTCTGGCCGGCAAGAGGTCCCTCAGTACGTTGGCCTTCTGAAGTGTCTTTCAATGTCTGTTTAGACTTTGTCTCATCACAGTACTGATTTCATTGTACTCGGTTATGAGTCTGACAATTGATTTGGTAGGGGTAGGTTTTCTAGTGTTGCTCAAGGTGGTATTTCTCTCCAGGTTCCTTACCCTACTGGTAGCTCTTTCGATAGTGTCGGGTTTGTAACCACGTCTTTTGAATTTTTGTCTCATGTTGGATAATTCTTTGTCGAATTCTGTCTGTTCGCTGCAATTACACCTCGCCCTCGTGAACTCACCAAATGGAATTGATTGTATCTGGTGTATTGAGTGGGAACTTGAAGTGTGCAGAATGGCATTGCAGGAAGTTTCCTTTCTGAAAAGTCTGCTGTGTAAGATGTTGTTCATTATGTATAGTTCAATGTCCAGAAAAGCAATGTTGGTGGTACTTGACTGACAGGTGAATTGTCTTTCCATGTTGTTAGAGTTAAGGTGGTTTCAGAAGGAGTTGAGTTGTTCTTGTGAGCCAGACCAGAGGAGGAGACAGTCATCTATGTACCTCCCCCAGTAGATTATGTACTCCGTCCAGGGTGCCCCTCTGGTTCCCCAAATCCATTCCTTCTCAAGTGCTCCCATGAATAGGTTGGCGAAGGTAGGTGAAGATTTAGAGCCCATGGCTACTCCCTTTGTCTGTTTGTACCATCTTTGTTTATAATTGAAGCAATTGTTGTTCAAAATTATGTCCATCATAAAGAGGATCATGTGTGTGTCGGCCCACAGTGTCGCTGGTCTGTCATGTAGAGCTTTGGTTATAGTTTTTAATCCTAAAATGGGGTTGATCGAAGTATACAGGGAGACCACATCCAGGGTGGCCATGATCATATTTGGTTGCCATTGTATGTCACTCAGAATTCCCAATATGTGTTTGGTGTCTTGTATGTGTGAGGCTAAGTTTTTGACCATAGGGTATAAAAACATATCCACGTATTCTGCTAGTCTCTCCGTGGGTCCGCCAATCCCGGAGATGATAGGTCTTCCGGGTGAAAATAGCGCCTGTTTGTGCACCTTAGGGAATATGTATAGGCATGGATAATTTGGTCTTACAACTTTCAGGTATAGGGTCTCGTCGCCGTCTAGTAGACCTTGAGTATGCCAGGCTTGTAGGTTTCTGTTGATGAGAATGGTGAGTTGGCCAGTGGGGTTACCATCCAGAGTGATGTAACAGGACTTGTCCTGGAGTTGTCTCATGATCTCTCTGTTGTAGTCAATTTTATTGTGACGAAACATGTGTCGGCAATTTACTTTATTACAAAAAATCATGTCTTGGATGTACTGATCAGCACCCCGCTATTAAAAAATCCATACCTACATACAACGGACTCTTGAATCTTTTTTGAACTATTCTGGTGACATTGAAGTTTTCACTAGGAAACCATTCAGTTTATCGTGTGCACGGGACTTTATTTATATTTGTGGAACAGGAGACACGTCTCCTTACCTTAGCAGGGGCTGGTTTTCCGTTGGGTTTGTTCCCCTGACCCGAATGCACCGAACTTAACTCATCAGCCACGACCTACACTAAAGGAACACGCTGAGCGCCACTTCTTCCTAAAACCTATCCAAACCCACTCTCCCCCTTTGCAAAACGTTCTTAAGGAAGGGCAGCCACAATCCTTGATAGACACTATATTGTATGAATACGAGTATACACTACTCCTCCACCAAACCGACATCTCATCCAACCAAAGCTTTGAGTGACATGGATAGAGACCAGATTGCATTGGAACTATTTGACAACTTATTCAAAGGCACTCCGCTGATCCACACACGTAGCAGTAACAACACTGAACGGAAGGAAGGACTAAGAGAAAAATGTATAAGATTAGAAAGATTAAAGAAGACAGGGAACTCACGTTGGTGGGACAGCGCGACTTTGAAACAATACTTAAGATTGAAGAGAGTCCCAAGGGGACTCAGATCACAGATATTCCCCGCATTCGACGACTTGGACGACGATCTCCTGGGAAAGTGGAAAGAAACACTAATCACCAACTCTAACACAGTGGGCCCGATTCACAGAATGAACTTAAGACTCAATCCTAAATTTACTACTATTTTGGTATTCACAGAATGCACTTACTACTTTTGGCATTCACAGAATGCACTTACTACTTTTGGCATTCACATAATGAACTTACTACTTTTGGTATTCACAGAAGTTAGGATTTTGTCTTAAGTTTGTCTTAAGACAGACTTAAGACAGACTTAAGACAAACTTAAGACAGACTTAAGACAGACTTAAGACAAAATCCTAACTTCTGTGAATACCAAAAGTAGTAAGTTCATTCTGTGAATACCAAAAGTAGTAAGTGCATTCTGTGAATGCCAAAAGTAGTAAGTGCATTCTGTGAATACCAAAATAGTAGTAAGTTTAGGATTGAGTCTTAAGTTCATTCTGTGAATCGGGCCCACTGATACTAATTTTAATAGAAAACGCGGAAAGGAAAGTTACTAAATTACAAGCAGAAATAGCGAATCTAAAAAAAGAAATACAGGAACTAGACCAAAAAGAAGCAACAGAGAAGAACTACGCTATCTTAAAAGAAGTACTGAACAAACACCAAAACGAAATTAAAGAAAGAAAGACCAGGCAACTGAAAAGGGACGAAGCGGATTACAACGAAGGCAGAGTATTCACTTTAGCCCACAAATACAACCAGGTTTTATAGAAAACACCAAAACCGACAACTGCCACCACTACATGAACCATTTCCAGCGCCTCAAGCACGTCTTCACTTAATACAATACAGACCAGTGATAGTGAACCAGACAACCAAGACCCAACAAAACAAAGAACAAAGACATACAATTTTTTACAAGAGGTACGGAAAATCAGACAAGAAAACAGAACGCAACAGAGGAGGGATATAGGAAACAAAAAAACCGCCGCGGCAAAAGGGACGGAACCAGAAAAAGAAGCCTACAAGAAGAAATTGAGATCGGGAGACGAAAAGAAGGTCTAACCAACACAGAGGACGTACAAGTGATTAACTTATCACCTACACAACTCAACGACGATATGATCACTCTCTTGAATAAAGGACTTAACTTCAACCCGCACAAATCGGGGAACATGTGCAGGTCCAAAATCGATCTTTTCAAGATCATTAGAGGGTTGAAACTCAAGAGACACTTTGCCATGACACCTGATGACACCACAAAACAAGTCAAAATATACGATACTCGTTGGTCATGCACCAAGACCATCAATGACATAAGAGCAACCCATGTCCTATTGTCTATAACTGATACAGACGACCCACCACAAAACATTGACCTTCTCCTACAAGCACCAGATATTGATCCCACAAACACCGTCCCGAGTGGCTTGAAGACTAAGTCAAAGTGGACTCCTAATCTGACAAGCGGCAACCAAATCGATAATTTCCATATTCTCATCCTAGAGGATCTGGATAAATATGAAATAAAAAGTCGCACCAAATCCAAACATATCAAAGACAACCTGACAAGAGGAAAGAGAAAGGCATTGAACACCCTAAGCAAAATGGATGAAATCATCATCAAAGAGGCAGACAAGGGGGGTAACGTCATTGTCATGGTTAAAATTTACTACAACAGAGAGATCATGAGACAACTCCAGGACAAGCCCTGTTACATCACTCTGGATGGTAACCCCACTGGCCAACTCGCCATTCTCATCAACAGAAACCTACAGGCCTGGCATACTCAAGGTCTACTAGACAACGACGAGACCCTATACCTGAAAGTTGTAAGACCAACTTACCCATGCCTATCCATACTCCCTAAGGTGCACAAACAGGCGCCATTTCCATCCGGAAGACCTATCATCTCCGGGATTGGCGGACCCACGGAGAGAGTAGCAGAATACGTGGATATGTTTTTAAACCCTATGGTCAAAAACTTAGCCTCACACATACAAGACACCAAACACATATTGGGAATTCTGAGTGACATGCAATGGCTACCAAATATGATCATGGCCACCCTGGATGTGGTCTCCCTGTATACTTCGATCAACCCCATTTTAGGATTAAAAACAATAACCAAAGCTCTACATGACAGACCAGCGACACTGTGGGCCCACACAAACATGATCGTCTCTATGATGGACATAATTTTGAACAACATTTGCTTCACTTATGAACAAAGATGGTACAAACAGACAAAGGGAGTAGCCATGAGCTCTAAATTTTCACCTTCCTTCGCCAACCTATTCATGGGAGCACTTGAGAAGGAATGGATCTGGGGTACCAGAGGGGCACCCTGGACGGAGTACATAATCTACTGGGGAGGTACATAGATGACTGTCTCCTCCTCTGGTCTGGCTCACAAGAACAACTCAACTCCTTCTGAAACCACCTTAAGTCTAACAACATGGAAATACAACTCACCTGTCAGTCAAGTACCACCAACAGTGCTTTTCTGGACATTGAACTATACATAAGGAACAACATCTTACACAGCAGAGTTTTCAGAAAGGAAACTTCCTGCAATGCCATTCTGCACGCTTCAAGTTCCCACCCAATACAACAGATAAAAATCAATCCCTTTGGTGAGTTCACGAGGGCGAGGCGTAACTGCAGCGAACAAACATAATTCGATAAAGAATTATCCAACATGAGACAAAGATTCAAAAGACGTGGTACAAACCCGACACTATCGAAAAAGCTACCACTAGGGTAAGGAGCCTGGAGAGAAATACCACCTTGAGCAACACTAAAAAACCTACCCCTACCAAACCAATTGCCAGACTCATAACCGAGTACAATGAAATCAGTACTGTGATGAGACAAAGTCTAAACAGACATTGGAAGACACTTCAGAAGGACATCGTACTGAGGGACCTCTTGCCGGCAAGACCACAAATCACATTCAGAAAAGGTTGCACACTCAGGAACAGACTGAGCCCCACTGTTCCTACCAAGAGTCCACCTTATGACCGAGATGACCAACTTATCCTGCGGCTTCCAGAAATGCGGCTGCTGTGGAGCCTGTAAATGGGCAAGCAATGGCACTAGGGAATTCAGAGTTTGAAGAAACCAGACTTACAAAATCAAAAGGAACATAAACTGTAACACTAATATAAGAAGTGTCAAAGAACTGCCTGTAACCTGAATATAATAAGAGCACATAATAAGAGAAGATGGATGCAAGGTGTTTGAGAGGGAAACAGCACCATTGCATCTACCTACCATAATTGTGGTATACGTAAAGAAACATAAACCCTAGCCATATTACAGTTGGTCTGGACAACCTTTAATAGACCCAAGAAGCCAGAGTGGGCAGTCTGGATGAAGTTATCCTCACAAGAAGGTAACAGACTTTTAGCTTAAAAAGTAGAGTACTCAACAGGTTGACAGGAGGCATCCCAAAAAAGCTCTACGTTATAAGGTCACTGAAATCTCAGACTTGCAATGTGGTTTCTAATTTATATCTGGTGTAAGTTTTTCCTTATAATAAGTAGGTTCTCCCAAATATTTTGAAATTTTCGGACCCAGCCAAGGATGCATTGACATTTGTCGTGGTGTTAGTATCCCATGGTCAGTTGATTCTTTTCGAACAGGACAGCCCACAGCCGTACCCTCACATACAGGTATCAGTGGTTTGTGATCGGTGATGACCTTGTAGGGCCTGAAGTACAGGTGGAACTGAGCGCATTCCAATTTGTCGTCAACATTTCTTTCTCAATGTGGGCATACCTTTTCTCTGTATCTGTAAGAGCCCTGCTTGCAAAGGCTATTAGTGCCCACTGCTCACTGTTGACCAATTACATGAGTGCTGGGCCCACTGCCATTTGACTTTTGTACACAATAAGTTCAGACTGTTTGGCTGGCTCAAAGTATGACATCACTGGGTTTGGTAGGAGCGCCTCTTTAATGGCTTGGAAAGCGGTGTCTTCTACTTGGCCCCCGGTACAAGGGATGGATGATTTTGTTATATGCTGCCACAATAGGTTACAAGCACCTTACTTCTGAGGGAACGTTGGAATGCTACATCTCATATGTCTGCCCCTTTCCCGGGTCAACCTAGATATCACTGCTCAAGAAGTGCAGCAATAGAACTCCATGTCTTGCTACAGAACACCTTTGCTGGTTGAGTTTCAGCTTCATTTCACTGTGCCTTTTAAGAGTGGTGTACAGTCATCAATAGTGGGTTTCAATTGTGGAGGCGCGTATCAAGATGTCATCACTGATGTTGATGACACCATCTAATTCTGACAAGAATTCTGAAATGGTGTTCTGAAAGACTTTGGCTGCTGAAGAGATCCCAAAGTTGAGGTGGTTATATCGGTGGAGGCCAACATGGGTCAAAAAAAGTAGTTATGTAACAGCAGTCCTAAATAAAGTCCCATGCACACGATAAACTGAATGGTTTCCTAGTGAAAATCTCAATGTCACCAGAATAGTTAAAAAAATATTCAAGAGTCCGTTGTATGTAGGTTTGGATGTTTTAATAGCGGGGTTCTGATCAGTACATCCAAGACATGATTTTTTGTAATAAAGTAAATTGCCGACACGTGTTTCGTCACACCGTGTAGCCGCTGTTACTCATCAGGGCTGGGAAGGAAAAAAGAATGTGCATGTATTAGAAACATAGAATTGTAACAGTAGGCTAGGTGTGTGGAAGTGAGAATTAAGTGGAAACCCTATGTCAGTGTTCAAGCAAACTCAGAAGTGACTTGGAGAACATTTTGAGTGGTTCATAACCCAAATAAAGTATGACAAAGTGATGTGACGGGATAAAACGGAAAATATATATTCAAATGTACATAGAAAATTGGCGAGTTCATGAGAAAAAACAAAAAGCTTGTTGCAGCGTCTAAAAGAAGACCAAATTAAAGTTCACATTCATGTAATATAGCTGTATGGTTGCCTAGCTGCAAAGAAATGGCGCCAAAATCGTTTTAAATAAGAACGGCAGTGCACATGTGATGTATGTCAGGAACTGGCAGGTACCTAAAAGAAGACCAAATTAAACAGCGATGGGACAATTGAAAGGATCCAGAATGGAATAAAAAACAAGGATGGTTATATTTAATGTTGAATCGTGCATGTTCCGGGTTGCTCCGCCGATCTAAAAGAAGACAAACTCAAAAGACTGTGTTCCGCGGTGTCCAAAACAAATATATGACTCTCCTTAAAGATGCGGTATGTTCGCAAAGTACTGGGAAGACATGGTGCACTAGCGTGTGGTGCTTTGGTTTGGAAGAAAATAACTCGCCCGTAAGTAAAACATTACATTTGGCTTGTAAACAGTGAAATAAACTAATATTGGGGTAAATAAGCTACAGGGTGGATTTAAAATTAACCCCTATCGATGAAAAAGGAGCAAGAGTATGAAGAGCCATGTAGGAAGGTAGTGCGGAGGTGGAGGTCAAACGAAAAGACAGGTGGGGCGTAGTCTAGCATAAACGACAGGTACATAGAGAGCGGTCGGTATCGACAACGAGCATATCTATGGCAATAAGTGGCGGAAGGTTACATGGAACGCTCAATTTGGCGTGATGCGGTGGAAATACGCCTGAAAGGCGATCAGGGTATGGAGGATAAGCAGGGATGCTGCTTGAAGTATAAGGCTCGTGGCAGGACGGTCATGAACTCTCAGAAGAGTTCATGACCCGTTGGCGCAAAGAGTAAAGATATATAAGCAACGTTACCAGCTTGCGTTGTGTGCTGCAGGCTGCGGGCCGCAGCACGTGCCTCAATAGAAAATAAACACATTAAAAACATCCCTGCACTATGCCGCAGGCAACATGCAGTGCCTGCCACATGGTGCTGAGATGTTTAGGGTGGCACAATAGGTGCCCCCCAGGCCTCATAGCAGAGGGCCAGGCTAGTGGCTCCCAAGTCACTTTCCACCTACTTTTTCATGGCGGGTGAACCTCCATGAAAGGGCAGGCTGTAGGGACATTGTAATCCCTACGGCAGTGTCTGAGCAGGCACCGCCCTCATTGTAGGGATTACTGATCCTCCAACACACCGAAGGGCTTCTTGAACCCTTCAGAAGTGCAGTGGACGGACCCTTCACCAGATGCCTCCACCCGACACATCGTAATGTGGCAGGCGGACCACAGTGGAAGATGTCAGTGGGTCAGACACCGATGAGCCATCGGTGTCAGACCCACCGACATCGTGATCAGGCCCATAGTCCTGAATCTCAGAAAAAGATGGTGTGCCTAAAAATACAATGACGAAAGGAGTTTATAAAAGATGTCTCTGGACAAGAACTTCATAGACCATTGAGAACACCCTGAAGTCAGATGCTCGATAGGACAGTATTTAATCTACTGTATTACAAGTCTAGCATTGAGTAGGGTTATTTTAAGATGCTCATTTCAGAGAGAATTACCTAGATTCTATTTCATTTCTTCTTCAAGATAGAGGGGATTCTTTCCCTCAGAAAGATGTTTGCCTTTAAAGGTGACATTCCATAAACACTAGTAAAAATATCAAGTTCGTTTTGAGTTTTTCCTGCGGCTTAATCAAGTATTTCTACAGTGCAGGCAATCTGTATGGAGATGAGTTTGCTCAGAAATTACTTTTTCTAAGAGGCTGCTTTATTGTGCTCTCTTTTACACCCATTGTTCTGTTTTAATGCGCTGTTTTGCTTAGTCTAAATTTTCATGTTTTTCCGCAACAGGTAATTGCTTTTTTTCTAATTCCAACCTTTTAGCAGTATCTGGCCTTCGATTGGTAAAGGCCATTTCTGTTGTAATTTGAACCCAAAATGTATTTCCTCTCCCATGCATTTCCACTGTATCTGAATTGCTGATTATCAAGGCTTTAAAGAGAACCGAGATGTTTCAGAAAGTAATCATCTTGGTATTGCGCTGTAGAGAGATGTAGGTGGAAACGAAAGTATGAACATATCGGCTCCACTTTTATTAAGTAAATAATGAAAATTGTGGCACACATGTAGCACAGAATACTCATTCAGAGGTTTCTGGGTGCCTCACAACATTTACACTAAATCTATATTTTTACCCAATAGGCTCAGTGGTCATTTTTTGACTCAGAATATGAAAGACTAATGGCCACATGCATCAACCTATTTAGGAAGTGCAAACGGTGCGAATCACAAAATTCGGCCATTTGCGATCCCTAAATAGGTTTTTGGGATGCATCAAGCATTTTTGGTAAAATCGCTATTTTTAGCGAATTCAAAAACTGCGATTGCTTTTAAGGAATCGCACATTTGCGATTCCTTAAAAGCAATGCATGATTAATTTTAAAATTGCGAATTCGCAATTAGGGGGTGCAAATTACCACGAGGTTGAACCTCGTGGTAATTTGCGAAAATGTGTTAAAATGCTCTAATTTGCATTTCAAAACACTGTCATGTTACAGACACACATGTCCTTAGGACATGTGTGTTTGAAACATGCACTTCAAAATACATTTCAGGGGTGCAGGGGGGGTCCTTTGGACCCCCCCCCTGCACCCATGGAATGCATCAACAATTTGCAATTCTAATTTGCAAATTCGCAATTCCCATTGATTCCTATGGGCCTTTTGGCCCATAGGAATCAATGGGAATTGCGAAATCGCAAATTGGA
This sequence comes from Lissotriton vulgaris, assembly GCF_964263255.1. Lineage (NCBI taxonomy): Eukaryota > Metazoa > Chordata > Amphibia > Caudata > Salamandridae > Lissotriton > Lissotriton vulgaris. The sequence continues at coordinate 887,879,630 of NC_141691.1, forward strand.
ATTCGCATAATATTTGCGATTCGGTAAAAATTGTGATTTTTACCGATTCGCAAATTTTATGCACTTTCAATCATGCATCCCGTTTTGCGATTCCTTATTTGCGATTCCCTAAAATTCGCAAATTAGGAATCGCAAAACCGGACTTTGATGCATGTGGCCGTAAGTGCTTCCACAAAGGTGACGGATATGCTGTCCGCCGAAATATAAATCCTGTAGGATGTAATGGGATTTATATTTCGGCAGACGAGATGCGGTGGTGGCTGGTAATTTCAGGAGGGAGGGGTGAACATGACTCACACATACACACTCACAGCCTTTTATTCACACACACGCGTACACACAAACACTCATTACCAAACATTCATATACACATGCATGCATGCACCAAACATTAATTTAACAAGCAACACACACTTACCTGCAGCTCTGCATCGGATGTCCCAGGAGGCTTGGGACTTCTGCCTCCCCTCGGGAAGGCAGCAGTACCAATGTCATTACAGAGTGGGATGGGGTCAGTGAGACTTCTGAAACCCACACCACTCTGTGATGAAGTGTCACTGATTGACACTCGACCCTTTGAGCTTCAGGGCTTCAAACTGATGCACTCCGGTGCGAGGCAATCATTGATGCTACCCCTCATCACTGAGGGGAGGGCCTCCAGGACCTTTGCTGAGCTGAGGAGGTCCTGCACACAGAAGCTGTGACTTTCTCAGCCCAGCAAATTTCAGCTCAGGCGGCCAGGAGCCTGCGCATTTATCTTATCACATGTCTGGCTCCTGGCTGCCTGACCTGAAAATGAACAGTGTCTGTCAGGCTGACCTTTGTTCAGCCTGACATACACTGTTCGTGAGGGGCAAAAGGTGGGGGTGTGTTGCCCTCAGCCCCAATGGACCGGCTGCGGTTGACAAGATATCCCTCAACGTTGTGAAGGAGTAACTTTTCCCCCGTTCTAAATCAGGCCCGAAGTCAGGCTTAGGGCCTGATTTAGAAGTCAGAGGAGGGAATACTCCATCACAAATGTGATGGATATCCCGTCTGCCGTATTACGATCCCCATAATATAGAATATGATCATATTATGGCGGACAGGAGATCCGTCATGTTTGTGATGGAGTGTTCTCCTCCACCGACTTCTATATCAGGCCCTAAGTCATGCTAATATTTTGATTTCTACACAGACCCCTGCAGAGGTCAGTTCGCTTTGCAGTCTATCTAAACGATTTGAGGATGAGAGAATAAAAACACGTTTAGGACAAGGTTGCAGCAAGTTTGAACTCCTTGTTTCAATATCATGTCAGATCATAATGATAGCTAAAGTTAGATGCATTTGCTACTGGTCATCCTTTATCTCAAAGGAATCACAGCTTTCTAGAGTTTGTTCATGCAAAAACAGAAAACGTGGAAGGGTTGCATGAGGTCCCCCTTTTAAACCACCTGGAAACGCCAGGATGAAAAGGCCCAGAGAGCAGGCCTTAAGAAAAATAATTTGCTACAGAGAAAAGGAAGATGTGATGGTAATGGAGGGTGCTTAATAGGGAAGCAAAAGCACAAGGCGCAAGGAAGGGACAGGCCATGAGGAGAAGACAAGGTGCAGCAGGACACTCTGAAAGAAGCTGGAAAGAAGGAGCTTCCTGGGTTTGCAGCATGCGGGTGAATGGGGGCGAAAGGTGCACACCCCCTCTTCAAGAAGTGGTGTTTTGCTATCAGTGATGGTTCAAGGGGGTCAGGAGCCAGTAACAATGGTAGAGGTACATTGTACGCATTGCAGATTCGGGATGGGGGCCATGTTGTGCGGAAGACAGTTGGGTAACAGTCAGTCTAAGTCGTAATATCGGACGGCACTACTAAGGCAGAGGGCGTGATGCCCTGAAAGTATTGCTGCAAGAACGCCCTGATCAATGACAGAAGGTCTAAGAGAGAGTGAAGACACAAGTTGGATAAATACATCAGGAGCAGTGGTGAGAATGGTGGTGTTCCAAAGGAGCCTGCATGACTGAGAAAGCAAGGACGATCATAATGTACCCCATCCAGTGATGGCCAGGGTTCAAGCATCAGGATGCTGTCCAAGATGTAACTATGAAGCACATGCATGGGAAAAGAGCACTTGTCATCTGGGAGAGCTGTGGAGAAGTAAAAGGTTAAGGACAAAAGTAAGTTGTCCAGGAAGACAACGATGGAAAGTGCTACAAAGGAGTCTGAGTATGCAGGGGATTGTAGGATGTGTTGGATGACAACAGCATGAGTGAAAATGTGAGTGTCGAGAAAGGACAGAGAGAGGTAAGGAAAGAGGGCCTGGTGGTTTTTTTAATTGTGTTTTATATACCTCTAGCTATACCAGGAGGTACAGAGGGCTTTACATAAGGAACAACAGCGATTTACAGGTACAATAATTTAAACATTTTTTCACATAAATTACAAAGTAAATTACAAATCATGAGACGCAGAGAAGGAAAGGGGGGACAAGAATATCAGTCTAAGAATAGGTAAGAAGGGGTAAGGGAACCTGAGGGGGGATGGAGTAAAGGCAGTCTGGCAGAAGGAGAAAAACATTCAACACAAAAGTCAAGGTATCAGAGCGCTTAACATAAGGAACAGAAATAGCGGGTTACAAGGTACAATAATTTAAAACATTAGTTGCACGGTTTTTACAGGGTGAGTGGAAAATTATAGGGAGGGAGAGTAGGTAGAGGGGGACAAATGTAGTGTTCTGAGAGAAGGTGAGGGGAGAGGAGGGAACCAGAGGGGGGATGGAGTGAAGGCGGACCAAAAAGAGGGAGAAAAACGTTTGAGGTTCGTCAGGGGGAGACCAGAGGGAAGGGGGAAAGGACAGAGGTCAAAGAAGATGGGGGTCCGGTTCATAGGTATCGGCAGTGACCAGCAACAAAATGGCAGTACGAGCAAAAGTCAAAAATCCATAACTGAGAACCAGAGAGCAGGATTTAAGTGCGAAGAGTCAGAGGAGGAATGCAGCCACAAAACCAAAGGCGGGTGGAAGGGTGAAGAGTCGTGCAGAGGCTCAGGACCAAAGAGGCATCAATGTTGACAATCCGCCGGGCATAGCTCCCGCTCCCTCATACCTGGAAAGGACTCTCGGGTCCCAGAAGTCGGAATCGAGGCAGAGGGAGCACATTCAAAAAGACGGCCAGCATGGGGGAGGCAGCGAGACAGAAGCGAGGACTGTGGGAGCAAGCTGCCCCCAGATCAGCATATTGGAGGCGGGAACTCGGGTCCACCGGACCAACAGCGCTGTGGCACTCACCTTCGACCCATCTTAACGCTGTAGGTGATCAAGCATCAGGGCAGGCAGCTACTCGTGACCTAGAGGGTAAAGGGACGTCCGGAAGAGTGGAATCTCTTCCCGGATCAGTCAGCCGCCATCTGGAGCCTTCCGATGATGACAGAACTACACCAGGGCTGGACCAATCATCAGCATAAGTATAGCAAAAGGGGGTTGCTGAACTGTTCCTTTGGAAGAGGGGAATTAGGTGTAACTGGTGTGACCGGAGGTGTAGATGTAACACCTTGGGGCATCCATTTTGTTGGATGTATTTGCCTCACACACCCATAAGGGTGTCATGCTTCATCATAGGCATTGCTCCTCATCGGGGAGGCGGTGCAATCCCCGACGGGCTCACCTCTGAGAGGGGCTCTTTGGCGGAGATCTTTTGTATCCAACTGCCTTATGGTGACGTGCGGGTGTGTGGGTCGGGTTGCAAGTTGCCTAGAGGAGTGATTTAAAATGTAGCAGGGGGTGCCGGAAACCACTTTATTCTAGGGGTCCCCCTACTGCAATTAAAAACGTGAATCTAGCTCGCTAGGTGTCAGCAAGTTAGGTATAGTGACCCTAGATGAGACTGGATGAAAGATTGGTCGACATGTTTCTCGCGTGTGGCGGTTCGCCCGCGATTCATCAGGACCTATTGTTGGTAATAACTACATTAAATCAACAACATGCTGGTGTTATGTGTGTAGTGTGGGTGTAGTTTACCTCTGTGGTTCAATCCTATGCCTAATGGTCAGGGATTATGTGCCACATGAACGTTCGGCGGGTCGATACATCGGGGTTGGACCTTTGGATATGGCTCAAACTTCCCGTGTCCACGAGGATTCACCTACCCATCACCGCCGAGCTCGGATCATCAGCATGTCATCTCGATATCCCGCAAGATTGGTACCTCGTCCCCGATCAATCTGTCGCCATCCGAAGCCATCCGATGGTGCCAGAGCTGTGCCAAGGCTAGTCAATCATCAGCAATCTGCGGCGATTCTCTCTGAGGGAGGCAGCAGAGGCGGAAAATAGCAGCAGTGGGACACGAGATGCCATGCCCCGATGTCAGGCTGAGTAGGTGACTGCTGCAGGAAAATCTCAGGCCAGACTTCTTAGCCTAACAAAGTTGCTCCACTGGGCATCAGCCATGTCTTCTCGATGTCTGCTGTCAAGATACGGAAGAAATTAGGCGAAATGAGGGGGATTTAAGCCAAAACGGCAATCACTGTCCGGGAGCTCCCAGCCGGAGCTCCTCACCAGACGGCCATCTTGAATCTTCATCAATAATGACGATCATAATGTACGCATTCAGTGATGGCCAGGGTGCAAGCATAGGGATGCTGTCCAAGATGGAGCTATGAAGCACATGCATGGGAAAAGAACACTTGTCATCTGGGAGAGCTGTGGAGAAGTAAAAGGTTAAGGACAAAAGTAAGTTGTCCAGGAAGACAAGGATGGAAAGTGCTACAAAGAAGTCTGAGTATGCAGGGGAATGCAGGATGTGTGGGATGACAACAGCACGAATGAAAATGTGAGTGTCGAGGAAGGACAGAGAGAGGTAAGGAAAGAGGGCCTGTTGGGTTTGTGAGAGAAGTTTACGGAAAGTAAAGAGAAAAGGATAAAGCAACAAAGTGATGGGATGGGTCAGGATCCAGAATAGGTGGAGGGGTAAGCCACAATTGGTGGACAAACAACCCATCCAGGGGAAGGAGATGGTAGTGCTGAGACAATAATAGACAATAACAGGGAGGCGATAAATGAACAAGGGTCAGGGTCAAAGATGGCAGACACACAGGAAGATGGATTCATGTGGATAAAGACTGCAAATCGGTTGCTGTACAAGGTGATCACTGAACAACCAGGGAAACATTTATTTCTGAGTATGAAGGAAAACATTGGAGCAACTAATACATAGACATATTTTGCTATTACACAAAGAAGAAAATGTAAGGAGGCTTAGCAATGGTCGCTAAGGCTGTGACTAGGCACCTTAGAGTCCCGATCTACATTGACCTGTGGACCGCTGCATTTGTGATGTATGCAAGCTTGTTTTGAGAAATATCCCTAACTAATAGTGTAGCCTTATTTAAACATCTAGGGGCCGATTACAAAGCGGCTCGTAAAGGCTCTGACATATGATCAGAGACTTTATAGCTGCATTGTAACAGTATTTCCTTTCTGACTGCCTCATTATGATGGAGGCGGTTGCAAAGGAAAATGGACGGACATTCCGGCTGTCTTTCGACGTGCTCGGAGACCCCGTCCGCCAGTCGGAATGCAGCCTATAATCATCCAGCTCTTGAGATTGCAATGCATGCTTTCCAACATGGTTTCCATGCCGGTCTGTCCGTGTTAGGGGGCCCTCCAGCAGGGCCCACTTTGGTGCATGGCCTAGGCTGAGGCAGAGGGGGTACCTATGTTGCCCCCCTGTTACTCCCTGCACCTTGTGGCAGGTTGCCTGCCACCGGGTGCAGGGATGAACTACATCTCCCATTTTACTATGGCAGTAGGCATCATGGCCGGTTTATGGCCGAACTGCATGCTCCCATAGTAAAATATAGGAATGTGATCGAACGGTGTTCAGTCGCATCCTAATGGGGTTGTCGGGACTGCTGACTGAGTGTTGGTCGGTCTCATGACCGATGCAATGTCCGAAATCGTAATGACCCCCCCAGTTGTAGTGAAGACAGATCACATAAGCTTTTGTGGATTTATCAGGATATGGTATGGTATGATGAAGAATTTTGAGGGAAAGCCTGCCCCTTGAAAAAACATGAGGGAATTTGATAAGGAATTGTGGTTACAACTCATGACATCAACCAGGACAAACCAAGCCTTATATGGGGACATGTTGATATTTTAACGAGGGAGCACGTTACTGTTTCTTGTATAAATTTAGACACAAATGTTCCAATTGTGAAGGTAAACATCCCCTTTGTTCAGTATTTAGGCGTACAGTATGTAGGGACAACCGTTAGGTCAGAGGGACTCATAAAGGTCTGTTGTGAAAAGGCCAGCACTTCAATTAGCCGCCTTGTGGCTCTCTAGTTATAGCTGCACAGATTATATATATATATATATATATATATATATATATATATATATATATATATACATATATATATATATATATATATATATATATATATATATATATATATATATATTACCTACTGGCGGTCGCCAGAAGGTAGTTATAGTTAGGACCTAGTTTCCATAGGAAATCCTCAACATTCTATTTGGAATAACTTTGGCCCTGGTTGAAGAATCTTAGCGAATTTCTCAAAGAAGATGGCTCGGTCCGCTGCGCTCCTTCCCTGAAAGTTTGGGGGGGATTGGTCAAGTGGGGGCTGAGATAAAAGGGGGTCCCAAAACGTGTTTTCTCCATGTTATTTTCCATAGGACCTTTAGACTCGGCTACAGGTCGAACGGGTGAATGGATTTATAAGAAATTTGGCAAAACTGTACAGTCCGGCTCGCAGATTACGCTTTTTTGGAATGGTGTAAATCCGTTCAGTAGTTGCTGAGGAAATTAAAGTTAAAGTCAATTATATATCTATCTGGAACTCACATGTAATTTACAGAAAGGAGAAGTTCTTTTGATCTTTTTCCTCAATTTCCATCTTGTTTATACACACTGCTCATGATAAGTGGCACTTTAGTAGGATTCGAAGGGCTCTTTGTTTCCTATGTTACTTGTTTAGTCAACAGTAACTTGACTATAATACACCACTGGTATTTCCTCACGGTTTTTCCTGGTACCCCTCACCCTCTGCACTTTGTATGAAACGTTATGGTGTATTTAATGTGATACATGAATTTACATTACAGGTTACACATAGAGTAATCTCTCTTTGTTTTTTAGAGGACCATTGCCAATCCACGGCTATATCAGACAATGTATAATAATTTTTTAGTATTGCGAATAACATCTCCCATCTATGCATACTTACCTATATGTAGGTATGATCACGTGCAGTACATTCATTGTGAATAGAAATGTTTGTATACTTTTTCCCGTTACAAGATGGCGCCCGCGGTAGCTGGGAGAGCTTTGGTCCTCTGTCGATGTTGACTGAGAGGTGTAACCTGTTTACCTTGTAATCTATATCATGTACCGGTTTTCCATGTGTAAATCACACACTGACGAAGGCCAAGAGCCGAAACGCGTCTGTGGCGCGCTTGTAGTAAATAAACTACTGTGTGAGTCAAGGTACCCCCCGAGTGCTGTCTTCTCTTCCTTGGGACTGCAAGGTTGTTTGAGCGCAGTGTTACGCGGCGTCCTTCGAGCCGCTGACAGCACCCGCCCACGAGTGCACAGGATTGACGAAGGATTTGGAGCGGCGAACTCATCTGTTTTCTGTGCACCGCCTAACCGCCAGCCAAGCAGGAAGGTCTATTGCGGTTCGATCCACCCCTGCCTCGGAGAGTACGAGCGGAATCCTGGAGGACGTCGGCATGCCGTGGTTCCCCACCGGAGTCGTTCGGAAATACTGAGACGGGTAAGCGGACACCGTCTGACTTAATTTTTCCCTGCTACTCGAGTAAAGCTCGTGCGAGTGAGCGGACATTTAGGCAGAGCGTCAGGGGGGCTACCGTTCTCACACAGACACCACAAGCCAAGCCCACTAACAACATTGCGCATGCATTACATCTTGCAAGTAGCGCAATTTGAAAACCGGCATCATGTTTTCAGAAACGGAACGCCGCACAGCGGCAAAAGACATGTTTAGACAACGGGAGAGACGTGAGAGGACCAATGAGGAGGTGCCAGTAACAGACCCACAAAATGCTAAAATTAAAGAAATGATGGTTAAACTGGAAAGACTGCATGAGCGCGAGACGCGCAAATGGTGGGAAGCCACAAGCCTCACCAGCTATGTCGAGGTGAAGAGAGTTCCGCGTGGGCTCAGGGTCCATACTGTGCCATCGTATGAGAACCCTGACCCTCAGTTGCTCACGGATTGGGAATCACACACAGCCGCATACACGGAGGGGACTCTGAAGATATTAATCAAGTATGCCTGGAGTGACCGCGAGAAGGCGTTGGAGGAAATAAAAAACTTGGAGGAAACACTGGAAGGGGAATCTGATCAAGAGCTAGTGCTGCAACTTAGAACAGACATGAAGGCACGCCTCACCAAATACGAACAGAAAATACGTACCAGGAAACAAGTGAAGTACGAAAGAGATGAGGATGACTACCAGCAGGGGCGCATCTTGACATACGCAAAAAAATATGATGCCTCGCGCCAAGCACTACAATCAAGAACTACCCCAGCATCCGAACTCCTCACATCTGAATCCGATGTCACGGAGAATGAATCCGGAGACGAGCAACAAACAACAAAGGTCTCAGCCAAATCACGGTAAAAATCAAGATCAACGCAAAATGGCAGTGAAAAAACCCCTTTTCATCAGGAGTACGATGTTATAAAGGGGACCTGGTTAAGAGGCGGCAAGACAAAACCACCGGACATGGCAGAACAACCGGAGAAAACAACAACAAAAAAACAAGGCGCACAAGGAGAGGGGGCGGCGGCAAGCGGCGGCGGAAGGGGGAGAGGCAGAGCCAAGCCCAACAATTGGAGCAATCGGACTCGGAGCAACAAGAACTGACTCAGGCAACAGAAACCACCAGACAAAATCTGACGGTGGTCAACCTGACCGAAAGAACTTTAACCGATACTGAAACGAACCTACTCAGCCTTGGATTGACGTTTTGCCCCAGTACCCCTCTCGAATATACCCAAACTAGAATAGACCTCTTTAGATTCACACGCAAGTTGAAGTTGCACAAGTACTTCAAATTACGACCCGACCTAAAGGAAAAGGAAGGGGTGGGAATCAGAGCAACGGTGACGGATGCCCTCACGGGCAGAGAAATTGAAGCTCTGGAAACTTTTGAAGAACTGCGTGGAGAAGATCTTAGACAGGATCCATCTGGACCCGGGAACAGAGGACAAAGAGCTCTTGCGTTGGGTATAGAACAAGAGCGCGAAGAGAGTGGGTATAAACCATCTTCCACATTTGTCCCACAAATGCCGTGGGATGCAATCGACGCCTTTTCCGAAGCCATGACCCAAGAACTCATGCAATACAGAAAAACCAACCATTCTGTAAAGCACAACATTACAGAACAACAAAAAATGGCCCTACAAGATCTTATGAAGGATGAAAAAATCATCATCAAGCCTTCAGACAAAGGGGGTAATGTTGTGCTTCTTACCAGAGAATACTATAGATCAGAAGCCCTACGCCAACTAGACGAGACCAAGTTTTACATCAAATGCACCAACGATGTATACTTGGAAAGTATCCGGAGTTATGACAAACTAATAGGGAAATGGCACAATTGTAACATGCTCAGTAAAGATGAATTTCTCTATCTCCGGACCACCCAACCACTTACACCAACCTTTTACCATCTGCCAAAATTACACAAGGACAGTCTATTTCCTCCGGGCCGTCCTATTGTTTCTTCAATTGGCAGTCTCACCGAAAACATGTCCCGATTCATAGACAAATTCCTATTTCCCTTGGTATTGACCCTACCCTCATATGTCCGGGACACCAAGGACTTTTTGAATCTAATAAGGAATGTGAATTGGGACTCAGACTGCCTATTGATTGTACTTGATATCACCAGCTTGTACACTGTTATCGATCATCAACAGGGCTTACAAGCCATCCAGCATTTTTTGAACTTGAGACAATTGAGATATGCAACTCATAGTGTCATGATTCTCGAGTTCATTGAATTTTGTTTGAACAATAACATATTCCTATTCGAGGATCAATTGTTTAGACAAGTGTCTGGCACGGCGATGGGTACTTGCTTCGCTCCCAGCTACGCGAACCTTTTCGTTGGCTGGTGGGAGGAGCAGGTACCCAGGAGCTGTATGGTGGATGGAGTGGAAGGGAGGACTGAGGGTTGGTTCAGGTATATCGACGACCTGTTTATTGTTTGGCGGGGCCCGTTAGTAACAGCACATGCCTTCATTGATGAACTGAACAAGAATGCCTACAACTTATACTTTTCAGGGACAGTAAGCGCGACATCAGCAGAATATTTAGACCTGAAAGTGTTTTCACAAGACCAGCAGATACATACAGCTCTACACAGGAAAACAACCGCTGGCAATTCTACTCTTTTTGCCAGTAGTAGTCACCCTCCCCAACTAATCAGGAGCATTCCGTACGGAGAGCTTCTTAGGCTCCGTAGGAATTGTTCTAGATTAGAGGACTTTGATGTAGCAGCCAACGAGTGTGTGACTCGTTTCAAGGTCAGGGGATACGGTGAGTCTCTTTTGGAAAAAACCTTGAATAAAGTAAGGGCTATCCCTAGAGACTCCTTAATCACCACAAAACCTGCCATCAAGAAAGCAGACAATGGCACAGGGAAGTTCAGACTAATAACCCCTTTCTCTGCGGGAGCTAACGACCTCAGATCTATGCTGCGAAAAAATTGGCATATTCTTAAGACAGACAGCATCATCAAGGACGACCTACCTGATCACCCACTGATAACCTTTAACAAAACCAGATCTTTAAGAGATCATTTGGTGACCAGCCACCTGGAGAGACCATTGCCTAAAAGTAACACCTTAAAATCCATGAGTGGTTTCTTCCCATGTGGGAAATGTAAAGCGTGTGCTGGAAGTAGAAGAGTACTTTCAGTGGACAATCATGAAACCGGCAAAAAACTGCATATAAAAAAGTTCATCACTTGCAGTACTCCCCTAGCCGTCTATTGTTTGGTGTGTCCCTGTGGCCTTCGCTACATAGGGAGCACCATCAATATGCTGAAATTGCGGATTTTAGAACACCTAAGAGCCATTGATAAAGCAGATCAGGCATACCCAGTCGCCCGGCATTTTGCCGAAAAACACAACAGGGACCGCAATCAGCTGCAGTATTTTGGTCTTGATACCATAAAAAGTAATGCTAGAGGAGGCGACCGTCTGCGACGATTACGCAGACTTGAGTCACGCTACATTATAGATCTCTCCACAAAATGGCCGAAGGGGATGAATAGTGGGGAAGAAATGGTCGTCCACTTAGGCAAATAACATCATGGGGGTTCCTACAACTGATCGTATTCTATTTCTGCTAAAACATGGGTCATGTAGTGTGTATATTATTACTGCGTGTATGCGTGTGTATATATTGTATATTTTGTACTAACATGTGGGGGAGGTCATTAAGATGAATTGACAAACTGCCTCTGGAACTCACATGTAATTTACAGAAAGGAGAAGTTCTTTTGATCTTTTTCCTCAATTTCCATCTTGTTTATACACACTGCTCATGATAAGTGGCACTTTAGTAGGATTCGAAGGGCTCTTTGTTTCCTATGTTACTTGTTTAGTCAACAGTAACTTGACTATAATACACCACTGGTATTTCCTCACGGTTTTTCCTGGTACCCCTCACCCTCTGCACTTTGTATGAAACGTTATGGTGTATTTAATGTGATACATGAATTTACATTAAAGGTTACACATAGAGTAATCTCTCTTTGTTTTTTAGAGGACCATTGCCGATCCACGGCTATATCAGACAATGTATAATAATTTTTTAGTATTGCGAATAACATCTCCCATCTATGCATACTTACCTATCTGTAGGTATGATCACGTGCAGTACATTCATAGTGAATAGAAATGTTTGTATACTTTTTGCCGTTACAAGATGGCGCCCGCGGTAGCTGGGAGAGCTTTGGTCCTCTGTCGATGTTGACTGAGAGGTGTAACCTGTTTACCTTGTAATCTATATCATGTACCGGTTTTCCATGTGTAAATCACACACTGACGAAGGCCAAGAGCCGAAACGCGTCTGTGGCGCGCTTGTAGTAAATAAACTACTGTGTGAGTCAAGGTACCCCCCGAGTGCTGTCTTCTCTTCCTTGGGACTGCAAGGTTGTTTGAGCGCAATATATATATATATATATATATATATATATTACCTACTGGCGGTCGCCAGTAGGTAGTTATATTTAGGACCTAGTTTCCATAGGAAATCCTCAACATTCTATTTGGAATAACTTTGGCCCTGGTTGAAGAATCTTAGCGAATTTCTCAAAGAAGATGGCTCGGTCCGCTGCGCTCCTTCCCTGAAAGTTTGGGGGGGATTGGTCAAGTGGGGGCTGAGATAAAAGGGGGTCCCAAAACGTGTTTTCTCCATGTTATTTTCCATAGGACCTTTAGACTCGGCTACAGGTCGAACGGGAGAATGGATTTATAAGAAATTTGGCAAAACTGTACAGTCCGGCTCGCAGATTACGCTTTTTTTGGAATGGTGTAAATCCGTTCAGTAGTTGCTTAGGAAATTAAAGTTAAAGTCAATTATATATCTATACGCGCGCACACGTGCGCGCACCCAAACGGCTGCGCGCGCGAGTGGAATTTTGTTGCGTGACGTCTGTTAACGTTCGATTCGAAGGAAATCAGGAAGTGTTGACCGCCATTTTGTCATTGCGAGTAAATATATTGTTGATTTCAAAGCGTTGGAATATGGAAAGGGGAGAAGGTAGAGATTGTTTTGCTGCGTAGGTTTTCTCAGGGTGTGCAGTAAGGCCCTTAAAGGCGAAAATATACATATTTTTTTTTTTTTAAGTTGCGTGGTGCGCGCACTCGGTCGCGCACACCTTTTTACAAGAGTGTGAAAATGGAGATAAATCGGAAGTTTGAGTGCTTAGATATAAGGTGGCTCTGAAAAGAGCCATTGTGTTAATTGAGTGTTTTCTGCATTTATAAGTAAGTACCGATGCAGAGCCTGATGTTGCAGAGGAAGATTCTGTTTCCCTCATTCGTGAAATGAACACCGTCTCTCCTACAGACGTCTTGCATGTGGTATCGCAAGTTGTTGTGGTAAATAGAACCCATGCTATAATCTCTGAGGAACGCAGAAACAGATTTATTTACATGTCTCCTTGCTTTCTCAAATTGTGCACAATAGTGATTGGACCAATTCCATTTCTGTCTTTGGCATATATTGGAATATACCAAGGCAGATCGAGGAAAAAGTGTCATCAATTGTCGAAAGGTGTCTTTTAGAAGCATTTCCAGACCTACCCCAGTGATTGTGCCTAGATCGTTTCCACCACAGTGCACAATTATAAGGTCTGGTTCTGGGAGATGCATAAAAGTTTTCACCAATGGAATCAATTGGTGACATTTCAATCCTCTTTTGGAAATCCATGTTATGTGTACATTTGGTAAGCTGAGGTTGCAAATTCGTCTGCTTACTGCATATTTTTCACTCCAGTGAATATAACTGTGTCCTATTAGCCAGACCTTAATTTTCAAGGGATTTGTAGTCGTCCTCCGATCGGTTCTGGAAGTGGAATGGTAGTTAGAAGTTGAAATTCTAAAAAAAAAAAAGGAAGAGGCTGGGTGTGGTTTAAAAAATAAAAATGATTGGTTGATTGTAAGAAGTGGAGATTGAACAGTACGTTGCATGTTAATGTTTATGTTAAACGAAAAGTACTATTGGGTGTGAAAAAAAAAGACATGTAACAGAGCTGTGGATTGGCAGGTGTTTCTGGAGGGAAAACAGTGTTGTTACTTTGCTGTAGAACGTTGAGATATGAACTTTTGACCTGTGCCTTCTGCCAGGTGCAGAATGAGGTGTTACCATGGAAACAGCCAGAGATGGCAGTGGGTGATGGGTGAGTTTTATGTGACATTGAAAATATTGTGAGGGAGAACCAACTGAAATGTAATTGCTTACGTTACGCGCTCCGCATTGCTTCCGGGAAGCTGCGCTTCGCGCCTCGCGCACCGGAGCACTTCCGGGTGCGCTAACGCGGTGCGTCATATGACGGATTACGCAAGAACGCGATACGTCGTTGGGGCTCCACCGGAACTGATCGAATTGGTAGTCTACAGTGTTTCTGGATGTTTCAGACTGAAGCTGGTGTCAGCATGAGAGCACCTCGTGGCTACGTCGTGGCCATTCCGCGAGCAATCATGGCAGTCGCTCCCCACCGGAAGTCTGCAGGAGTCGGGGGCCTCGGTGACTCTTGTAGAATCTTCAAGGCTGACGGGACGCTTTTGGGAATGGGGCTCATGCCCTAGCAGTCAAGCGTCCGAGTTCCAGGGTTGCCCAGAGCCATCCTTGCAGGCCAGGCCCAAGTCTGTGGAGCCGACCGCCATTTCCTGAGCTCCGTGGCAGCCGCCTGTCGCTGTATCGGAAGAGTGGGTGCAATTCAGCCGGATGGCGGGTGAGACGGTGTAAATGTGATGGTTGGACCAGGGCACCGCAGGACGTGTCTTCAGGTCAAATGGATTGTGGGACAAGGTCCAGAATGGAAGAGGCATCAAAAGGCAAGAAGTTCCGCCTGACCCCGGGAGCCGGCCGCCTATGTCGTGGGCGATCTCAGGCCATACCAGGGGAACAAGACTTGGGGAGGGGGCAGGAGCCAAGCGCCCCCTCCGAGTCCGCGTTTCTTGGACCCTGAAGTATGGCACTCAACATTCAGAACTTATGACATTGGTGCAAGGCAGGGACATTGAAGCCTCTCAGGGACCAAGTATATCCAGAGTCCTTCCTACAGAAGGTGGTGGGGGTGGCGGCATTAGCAAGGCATCCCCCCACACAACTTGTCGGACCCTGAAGTATGGCTCTCAACATCCAGAACTTATGACATTTGTGCAAGGCAGGGATATCCAGAGTCCTTCCTACAGAAGGTGGTGGGGGTGGCGGCATTAGCAAGGTATCCCCCACACAACTTGTCGGACATGACCTCTGGATGTACTGGGTGTTCAATTTCAGAATTGAAACTACTAAGAAGCAATTAGAAGTGTTGTTTTCATGTTGCAGTAGGTTCCATGTAAATAGTTATTTAATACAACGTTTTATTCTGTTACTTTGCTGGTGTGTTGTATATATTTATAATATTTGCATAGTGTTTGTCGTTATTTTGGGCGGGGTGGGTGGCGGAGCCGAGCTGTCTTGCAGCCATCATGGCGTCGAGCTCGGTTCCTCTCTCTAGATTCATGTTTTTTCTAACAATTTATATGTTATAGTTTGCTAGCACGATACAGCGGATAGTCCGCATTTTATATATATGTCCTTTTTATTAGGGGGGTCCTCCGGTGGAGTCGGACGATCTACCTCTAATAAACGGTCCGGGTTGAACCAACTAGCAACAAACGGGGCAGAGATAGGCATGACGGGTTACAAAGGGGACAAAAGTGTGCACTACCTATCCTTCACTATCTGCAAAAACTAAATAGAGTATTGCGACTTTATGCTTATTTGTGAACAGAGAATGACCCAAAGAGAACCAATTTTGAACAATCATAGGCTATTGGCAGTGGGCAGAGAGGCCATGACACAGAAAATGGCTGTTACTTACGTACATGATGGGGCCTAAAAGGGATTAGATGGCGTGGCCACTGTTTCGCGACTTTCACTTTACTTTTAACAATGGCTGTGGTGAACATAAATGAACGCCGCTTATGTATACCTAATTGTAGTCATTTTCCACAAAAAAGCTTTTGATATTTGCTATTAAAAAACAAAGAAAAACACTGAAAAAACCATAGGTTATAGACTATATATAGTTAAATATCTGAAGTCCATCTCTGCACTGCATGGAGATACAGGTCGTCGATCAGAAGATGTGCTGGCCCCCTCTAATGGTAATAGCGTGGCCAGGGCTCTTGTCGTTGCCTCTGCAAATTGCAGAGGGTGCACTTGTTTGACATGCCGCACCATGGTATGTATGGAAAAGAAATATTTTTTTGCTGGATTTCTTCTTAAGAGAAGCAAGTCACATATCGTGCAGGTTACTTTTGGTGCATTCACTTTCTTTTGATCTTCAGGATAAGTGAAAAATTGCCAGATGAAAGATTTATTTTTTCTTATTAAAGGTAGTCGATCATTTTGGTCAGATTCGGAAGATGAATGAGATACGGTAGCCATTTCACCAAAGTCTTCCAAAAGATGTAGGACGTTGTTGTCTCTTGAGAGTAGAAAAGATAGGGAGGGAAGTGGGTGGAGTGCTGCGTGTAAATTCCAGAATTGAAACTATTAAGAACCAATTGAAAGTGTTGTTTTCATGTTGCAGTAGGCTGCCATGTAAATAGTTATTTAATAAAACGTTTTACCCTGTTACTTTGCTGGTGTGTTGTGTATCTTTATAATATTTGTCGTTATTTTGGGTGGGGTGGACGGCGGAGCCGAGCTGTCTTGCAGCCATCATGGCGTCGAGCTCGGTTTCTCTCACTAGTTTCATATTTCTCATGAGGGGTTGTTCCTAATTTTTCTATTTTAGCGAGGTCAAAAAAAGATCTCATCAGTGGCCTACTGATTTTGCTCGATTCCTTTTGTTTTTTCTAACAATTTATATGTTATAGTTTGCTAGCACGATACAGCGGCTAGTCCGCATTTTATATATATGTCCTTTTTATTAGGGGTGTCTTCCGGTGGAGTCGGACGATCTACCTCTAATAAACGGTCCGGGTTGAACCAACTACCATCATGATTTTGTATATCTTCTGAGCTGGATTTAAGCGCACAATTGTTAAAGTATGAAACGTTTTATATTTCTAAAAAAAATACCAAGGTGTGTACATCCGGTAACGCACGAAAGTTTAAAAAGACATTCGGCTCCATTTACTGAAAAGTTTCATAAGAATAAAAAAGAAGTTTAGGTACAGTCTCTTTGACGTACTATAAGTTCTTTGAGGGGTGTATGAAGAATTTCAATAAGTTCAAATCGCAACGTTTTTACGAAATATATAGGCCTGTGCGCGCACTCGGTCGCGCACGAAAGCCTGGAAATGCGATATCCATTTTATTGACAACTGTTGCAGAGAGTGCGCACACCGGGTCGCGCACGAAAGTTTAGTAAGGCTATTTTTATTTACAGACAAATTTTAATGTGTTTAAAAAAAGGCAAGGTACAGACTTTCGTATTCTGTATTGCTTTACAAGGAGTCTCTATGGAATTTGAACAGTGAAGAAAACGGCTTGTTTTCGAAAAAAATATTGCCAGAACTTTATTGCCAAAAGTATAGGTTGCATACACGACATTTTTCTGAATTAGCATTTTAAAAACTAATGAAATTCACAGAAAAAACCATAGGTTTTACACACGTTATAGTTAGGAAGTAGCATTTAACAAACCTATGAAATTCACTGAAAAAACCATAGGTTTGACACATGTTATAGTTAGCTGGAAATTTTACCGACATAAAACCAATGAAATTCCACGTTATAGTTAGTTGGACTCACTATAACTTGCGCGTGCAATGCACTGCTGATGACGTCACATATTACATCACTCATGACATGGTCAGTGACATCACTCATGACATCACTGATGACACCATCCAGTGAATATGTGTCTTTCTGAAAAATAAATATTAGTGAGTAATGTTTAAATATTTAAATATATATATTAGTGTTTCACTTTGTGTATAAGTGGCTACATGTGTTGGTAAGTAGCTACATGCGTATGTATATGGGTTATTAGATGTTTCTCTTAGTATCAGTATGAGTGTCTATATGGTTTGGTGGGGGTATTACTTAGCACATAGATGCATGAGTGACTGACTCTCTGTTTGTATGTGTTTTGAAGACAGCATATGTGCAGGACTGTATGGGTGGATGAGTGTGTATATGTGTTTGTTAGTGAGTGAATGACTGTCTCACTAGTGTCTTTATCAGTAACGACATATGTTTTAATCTAGTATATGTGAATATTGATGTATATAAGTGAGTATATGTGAGAGTAAGAGATTGAAAGAGTTCCTGTTTAAATAAGTATGTGTTTCTATAAGTGATTGTTTAAGAGAATAAATATGTGTAATTTTCAATAGAAGTAAGGTGGAAGTGTGTGTATAACTCTATATTCAAATAAATGGATGTTCAATAGTTTATTTGCACGTGTGAGTATGTCTGTGAGTAACTTTTCGATGATTGTCGGTGTGTAACAGGATGTATAGGTGTATCATTTCATATGATGAGTGAGTATATGTATGAGTGGATGTGTATATAGATGGTGGAATTACTGAATTACTTGTTGTAACTGATATGGGTATCTGCATTTTTTTTAAAATTTCAGTTTCTATTTTTGAATATGTGTTTCAAGGATTACATTACAGTGAAAGGAGGTCTGTCACTATGTCACAAGGATGGTGTCATCAGTGATGTCACTGACCATGTCATGAGTGATGTAATATGTGACGTCATCAGAAGTGCATTGCACGCGCAAGTTATAGTGAGTCCAACTAACTATAACGTGGAATTTCATTGGTTTTATGTCAGTAAAAATTCCAGCTAACTATAACATGTGTCAAACCTATGGTTTTTTCAGTGAATTTCATAGGTTTTTTAAATGCTACTTCCTAACTATAACGTGTGTAAAACCTATGGTTTTTTCTGTGAATATATATATATATATATATATATATATATATATATATATATATATATATATATATATATATATATATATATATATATATATATATACATATATATATATATATATATATATATATATATACTCGAACATTTACGAGCTATCGATAAGGCAGATTTTGCGTATCCGGTAGCCCGGCATTTTGCGGAACTGCATGGGAAGGATAGGAGTAAGCTGCAGTACTTCGGATTAGACTCTGTACCACAGAATGTAAGGGGAGGGGACCGCCTCAGACGGCTGCGTAGGCTTGAGTTGAGATATATTATAGATCTGTCGACCAAATATCCCAGAGGTTTGAATAGCGGTGAGGAGATGGCAGTTCACTTAGGGAAGTGAATAGAGAAAACTGTATGATATATTGTCAGGTATGCTGCAATATGACTCTGTTATCTGAAATATTGACCTTCTATTTTTCATTGTATGAGTTATGATACAGTGATAAATTCGATGTATTAGATTAAGTAATTAACTAATTTTTTTAGAAGAAAACTATTTTTTGCGACAATTTTGAGATTGGCTGAACACTGTTGATTCTGATGTAAAGGAATGAATTAGAAGAATTAATTATCAGTCTTGCTGTGATTGATAAAGTTAACAACTATGTGTATAAACTCACAAGGGACATTAGCCGATCCACGGCCAGATTGTATGGTATGTTCCATTCTCAATGTCTGTATACCCTCTGCGTGTATAAACGAATCAATTTACGGTTAAATAACATTTATGTGAATGTTAATGGGAGAAAACACACTCCAAGATGGCGCTGTGGTATATTCTGAGGGGTTAGTCCCTTGTTTATTGCCACTAAGCTGTGTAACTTTATTAACAGCTCATGGTTAAAGTGTCATTGACACTGACGAAGGCTGAACGCCGAAACACGTTTGTTGTTTGTTTCCTGATTAAAGAAACTGTTGGACCTGTCCCTTCAGAGTGCTGTGTTTTTTCTGCAGAAGCAAGAAAAATTCGAGCGATATATATATATATACGATATATGATATGCACCACTTTAATGCATAAATAAAAGCAACTGAAAAGAAGAAGTCTGACTCTGGCGATTTTTTTGATTATTGCTGTCTGCGTACCTGTCTGTGCACGAGGCACTTCGGAGACAAGTTGGATTAAATATATATATATATATATATTACCTACTGGCGGTCGCCAGTAGGTAGTTATAGTTAGGATTTTTTTCAATGTTAAATCTCAAAATTCTATTTGGAATAACTTTGGCACCGGTTGACGAATCTGCCTGAAAATTTCCTGAAAATTGCCTCGTCGAGCTCCGGTCCTTCCTTGAAAGTTTGGGGGGGATACGTCAAGCGGGGGCCGAGATAAAAGGGGGGTCCCAAAACGCGTTTTCCCCATGTAAATTTCCATAGGGCGGTTGATTTCACTTTTAGCCCGAACGGCTGAATGGATTTCCAGCAAACTTGGCAAAATTGAAGGGACTGGTAGCCCGATGTGCCTTTGCTATGTCTCAAGATATGTGCTGCAGTGGATTTTGAGTAATTTAGGTTCAAAAAAATATATATATCTATAGGCGCTCTCCGGTGCGCGCACCGGAGAGCGCTCCAGGCGCGACACGCGACTTGCGCGCAGGAAGCTGATTGGCTCTTGGGTGTCTGTAAACATTCTAAACAGTCTGGAGCGGCCGCCATCTTGTGTCTCGGTAAAATCGAGACACAAGGGGTTTGAACAAAAAAGGGGCAAATGACCATAAGGGGGAAGAGTAGACCTCCTCTGACCCCTAGGTTTGATGTGGGGGCTAAAATAGGGTCCTGCGGGGCATTACATTTTTTATTTTTTTTTTCGTTTTGCGCGGGGGAAGCGCATGGTACGCGCACCGACGAAGCACGGGGAAAATCCAGGACCATATTTATGAAGGCCTTGCGCTGCCAGTTTTGCGCCGCCTGTGCGTCAATTTTTGTGACGCACCAGCGGTGTAAAAAAATGCGCATTGTTACGCAATATTTAAAAAGTGACGCATCTATCTAGATGCGTCACTTTTTAAATATAGTGCAACGAGGCACATTTTTTTACACTGCTGGTGCGATGCGTCACTTTTCTGTGCGCACTCCTTATGACATTCCAGATGTGTCATATTTAATGTATGACGAATCATGTTGCAAGGAGTTACAGATACATCAGTATTTCTGACATATCTGTAAACATAAAAGTGACGCGAGGCAGGCGCAAGATTTTGACGCAACAGCATCCTAAAAGTGACGCAGAGAAATCTCATAGATTTCAGTACGTCGTTATTACCAAGCTTTTTGCGGGGGAATGCCCCCTCTGCATACATTATACCTGACGCAGATATAATGTGGCGCAGAGTTTTAAAAAGTGACCCATGTACCTAGATGCGTCACTTTTTAAAAATAGCATCAGGTATAATGCATGCAGAGGGGGTGTTCTCCCGCAAAAAGCTTTGTAATAGCGACGCAGTGAAATCTTTGAGATTTCACTGCGTCACTTTTAGGATGCTGTTGCGTCAAAATCTTGCGCCTGCTTTACAGCAGGTGTTAGACTGATGCAAGACCTTTCACATGGTGCTTTTTCCATGTGAAAGGACACATTACTGGAGTTGCGTCACTTTTGTGACGCACTCCAGCAATGCGTTACTTGGAATGTCATAAGGAGTGCGCACAGAAAAGTGACGCATCGCACCAGTGGTGTAAAAAAATGTGCCTCGTTGCGTTATATTTAAAAAGTGACGTATCTAGGTAGATGGGTCACTTTTTAAAATCAAGCGCCACATTATATCTGCGTGAGGTATAATGCATGCAGAGGGGGTGTTCCCCCGCAAAAAGCTTTGTAATAGCGACGCAGTGAAATCTTTGAGATTTCACTGCGTCACTTTTAGGATGCTGTTGCGTCCTTTAAATATAGTGCAACGAGGCACATTTTATTACACTGCTGGTGCGATGCGTCACTTTTCTGTGCGCACTCCTTATGACATTCCAGATGTGTCATATTTAATGTATGACGAATCATGTTGCAAGGAGTTACAGATACGTCAGTATTTTTGACATATCTGTAAACATGAAAGTGACGCGAGGCAGGCGCAAGATTTTGACGCAACAGCATCCTAAAAGTGACGCAGAGAAATCTCATAGATTTCAGTACGTCGTTATTACCAAGCTTTTTGCGAGGGATTGCCCCCTCTGCATACATTATACCTGATGCAGATATAATGTGGCGCAGAGTTTTAAAAAGTGACCCATGTACCTAGATGCGTCACTTTTTAAAAATAGCGTCAGGTATAATGCATGCAGAGGGGGTGTTCCCCTGCAAAAAGCTTGGTAATAATGACGCAGTGCGTCACTTTTAGGATGCTGTTGCGTCAAAATCTTGCGCCTGCTTCACAGCAAACCTTTCACATGGTGCTTTTTCCATGTGAAAGGACACATTACTGGAGTTGCGTCACTTTTGTGACGCACTCCAGCAATGCGTTACTTTTGTGTTTACAGATACGTCAGAAATACTGACATATCAGTAACTCCTTGCGAATTGATTAGTCATATATTAAATATGACATATCTGGAATGTCATAAGGAGTGCGTCCAGAAAAGTGACGCATCGCTGTTTTCACGTAGCGATGCGTCACTTTTCAGAAATGAGGCCTCCAGTTTATTCACTGTGTCATAACTTTCTTTTCTAACACTCACCTTCTTTCATTCCTCCTACTTCACTTCCTTTCACCTCTCATACCTTTCTGTTCTTTCTTACTCATTCTCCTTTCAATTATCAATGCACTATATTTCACTTACTCTTCATTTTTTTAAGAATATAGCTCTTTGATGAGAATTGGAGGTAGTTCTGAAAAGAACTTTTGGTTTTCTTCTTTTAACTGAACAGGAACAAAAACAGGGAATGGAAACTGCTCAACAGGAGCAAAAAGAAAACAAAAAAATTAGGGGTGGGAAGGGCAGCGATGGTTCTCCAATGCTCGAACCATGAGCAGGACACTTTGCTCCCCATAGGTGAGGAGTTGATTGCAGTATCTGCATTTGACGACCCCATGGTTAAATGCAGGTTGTATGTTTGGCACCTGCTCCTGCGATTGCTCTCTCCCAGAAGAAGTTGCTCCTCCGGTTGATGTAGAGGCCCCATCTCTGGGAACCTCTTGTGCCAGAGCCCTGACACTTTCCCGGGCAAAATTCTGGGGGTGCCTCCTCTCCACATGTCGAATCATGGTACAGTTCCCAAAAGAGTACTTTTTTTGGGGGTTACCCCGTGACAGGACCTGTTTGCAGATCCTGCACTCCACTTTTGGTGCATTCACCTTTTTCTGGTCTGCTGGAAACTTAAAAAATTTCCAAATGAAATGCTCTTTCACCTTTGGTTGAGGAGGCTCTTCATCGATTAATTCAGGCTCATCTTCACTGCTGGATGGTCTGGCAGCCATGATTAACCAAGAAATATGCAAGAGCAAAAAGGCAGGTCTTTCAGTCACAAAAGTGAAAGAAGAAGTGAAGGAAATGGGTGGGGATTTCATTCATTGTAAAAAAAAACTGTTAGCAACCAATGAAAAGTGTTATTTTAGGGTCACATGACCCGACGCGTTTACGCTGCGCGCTCCGGAGCACTTCCGGTGCGTTTACGCAGCGCGATCGTAGGCGCTTCCGGGGCGCAAACGTGGCGCGATCGTAGGCGCTTTTGCGTGCGTTTACGCGCCGCGAACGTAGGCGCTTCCGAGGGCACTTACGTTGTGCGCCGAAGTGACGTCATCAAACTTTTACAGAAATGCATAATCATTTTCCTTATTAAAAAAAACTAATTTTATTTGTATGGTACGAAATGTTTTGCATTATTATTAACTTTTCATTCATATTTTTTTTCACGAACGACAGTAGCGCTCTGGGTGCGCTTTCAGATGAGCTCACGGAAAAGCTTACCGGAGAGCTTAGCTGAAAGCTTCCCGGAGCGCGCACCCAGAGCGCAAAAGAAAAAAATTATTTAAAAAAAATGAATACTTTAAAAAAAACAGCAAATTGTAAAAAAAAAAAAAGGTTAGAAACTCGATATACAAAGGAATTAGCATTTAAAAAACCTATCAAATTCACTGAAAAAACCATAGGTTTAACACCAGTTATAGTTAGCTGGAAATTTTACTGATATAAAACCATTGAAATTCCCACGTTATAGTTAGATGGACTCACTATAACTTGCGCGTGCAATGCACTGCTGATGACGTCACATATTACATCACTCATGACATGGTCAGTGACATCACTCATGACATCACTGATGACATCATCCTTGAGACAGAGTGACAGACCTCCTTTCAGTGTAATGTAACCCATGAAACACATATTCAAAAATAGAAATTAACATTTTCAAAAAAATGGAGATACACATAAAAGTTACAACAACCAATTCAATAATTCCACCATCTATATACACATCCACTCATTCACCAACAGTTCTATATAGTCACTCATACATATACTCACTCATCATATGTAGTGATACACCTATACATCCTGTTACACACCAACAGTCATCCAAAAGTTACTCTCACACATACTCACACATGCAAGTAAACTATTGAACATCCATTTATTTGCATATACATCTAAACACACACTACCACCTTACTTCTAAGGAAACTTACACATACTTACTCTCTTAAACAATCACTTATAGAAACACATACTTATTTAAACAGGAACTCTTACAATCTCTTACTCTCACATATACTCACTTATATACATCAATATTCACATATACTAGATTAAAACATATGTAGTTACTGATAAAGACACTAGTGAGACAGTCATTCACGCAGTAACACACACATATACACACTCATCCACCCATACAGTCCTGCACATATGCTGTCTTCAAAACACATACAAAGAGAGAGTCAGTCATTCATGCATCTATGTGATAAGTAATACCCCCACCAAACCATACAAACACTCATACTGATACTAAAAAAACATCTAATAACCCATATACCTACACATGTAGCTACTCACCAACCCATGCAGCCACTTATAAACAAAGTGAAACACTAATACATATATTTAAATATTTAAACATTACTCACTAATATATGTATTCACTAACATACACTTAATAAGCCAGTTAACCAATCAATTTTTTTTTAAAAACCATCCATTTAGACACTTATTTAAACATTTATTCTTCCATCAACTTTTACATATACATATATAAAATATATTTATTTTTCAGAAAGACACACATTCACTGGATGGTGTCATCAGTGATGTCATGAGTGATGTCACTGACCATGTCATGAGTGATGTAATATGTGACGTCATCAGCAGTGCATTGCACGCGCAAGTTATAGTGAGTCCATCTAACTATAACGTGGGAATTTCAATGGTTTTATATCAGTAAAATTTCCAGCTAACTATAACTGGTGTTAAACCTATGGTTTTTTCAGTGAATATATATATATATATATATATATATATATATATATATATATATATATTGCAGTACTCTATCCACCAGGAATCCAATGAGGCAACACGGACTCGGATAGACACGCGGACCCAATTTCTTTATGCTATTTCATTTATTCAGTTTTCTGCTCTGCATCCCATGCCGCCATGACGCGTTTCGGTCCGACCTGGAACTTGATCACATGACGCGTTACTCATGGGCAGGCACCAAATTTTAAAGTGCAAAGTTCACAAATATCAAGCAGCTGTGTAATCACACATATAGAACTGGAAAACAGACTATATATTGCAATGTAGGTAAAACATACTACATATTAACAGAAAGTGGCTACAATGAAATGTACTAAGTTAAAATTCCAATGTAAACATTTCATTAATGTACAAAACTAAATACATAATCATTTAAATATGTATTATAAATAAAGTTAAAAAATCTCTTTCATTTTCTCTAAAAAGTTTCAACTATATATATACTGAAATTTTCCAGTAGCCACACAATACTTAAGTACAGTCTGTAAATTGCTGCTGAGAAAATAAAGCCCAAGTGGGCAAGCACTTCAGATAGGCAACCAAACCCAAAAATTTATGATCGATTATATCAACTGCCTAAATGTCAAAGGCACAAAATAACGTGATATATGAAGTAAAAAGTGATAAGTGAACCCAAATTGAATCAATGAAGATCCAAACATATAAACACCACTGTGTAAAAAGAATTGCTGATAAGTGAGATGTGTTGTTAAAAACAAATACATTATTTCATTCCAAAAGGACGCAAGTTTATACATTCAAATCATAGTATGACGTATAGGTGGAATTAAACTGATGGCAATATATCAAGTTGGACTTAAGTAGATCATTCATAACTCCCATTTGGCATAGAGGTATCAAAGCTATATAAATATATACTCTCTATATTACAGGTTTCATCAAAAATAAAGAGAACCAGCTCCACACAGCAAATGGTATAATGATTCATATACAAGTATATAAATCCTCCGTGGTGTTTAAGCCTGTAGGATGCTTGGAGTTAAGCTCCAGAATATACTTGGTCTCTAGCAATCGTAAGGCACTGTCTCTGTCCCCACCCTTGCGCGACGGCGGTATGCAGTCAATGGCATAATACCAAAGAAGAGTGTTATCACTGCCATGTTTAGCTTCAAAATGCCGTGCAACGGGGTATGATTGATCTTTATTATTGATCGCCCGGAGGTGTTGTAAAATCCTCATGTGCACAGGTAATTTTGTGCTGCCGATGTAACGGAGTGCACAAGGGCACGCCAAAACATAAACCACGTATTCCGTTTTGCATGTTATACGTCGTTTAATTTTTACCGGTTGGGGCAAGAAAGGGGTGTTATAGTCCTTAACGTTTTTTGCATGTTTACAAGCTTTACAAGTAAAGCATTTGAAAAAACCTTTTTGTTTAGACAGCCAATTGGAGGGTGGCCTGATTTCTGGATTACATTTGTCTAGGCAATTGCCCATAGATCTAGCTTTACGAAATGTCATTTGCGGGGTATGATTGCTCTTAATTAAATCCTCGCCAATGACTGGATCTTTTAACAGCAAATCCCAATGTCTCCTAAGTATTTTTCTTATGGCCGCTTGTTGTTTACTGTAAGTGACGATGACTCTCACCTTATTAGTAGCGCCATTGGATGCAATATGGATTTTAGGGGCCAGTGCACTGTCACGAGTCAAAGACTCAGTCTTGCGGATAGCCTTCTCTATAATAGAGGTACTGTAACCCCTTGAAAGAAACCTTTCCTTGCAGCTGTTTTGGGCCAGTTTACATTCCTCCACACTACTACAGATATGTTTGATCCTCAGCATCTCCCCATACGGGATGCTGTTAATCAAATGTTGGGGATGGTGGCTAGATGCATGTAATACTGAGTTCCCACCGGTCGGTTTGCGATGTAGTCTGGTACATAATCTATTGTTACAAATGTACACCTCCACATCGAGGAAGACTACCGACACCTTACTCATTTGGGCAGTATATATATTACCTACCGGCGTTCGCCAGAAGGTAGTTATAGTTAGGACCTATTGTCCATAGGAAATCTGCATAATTCTATTTGGAATAACTTTTGCGCCAATTGGGGAATTTGCGTGAAATTTTCCAAACTTTTGGCCAGCTCCGGTCCACTCCTATGCCAAAAGTTTCATTAAGATTCATCAAGCGGGGGCTGAGAAAAAACGGGGATCTCAAGACGAGTTTTCCCCATGCAATTTCCCTTAGGACCTTTAGCCGCAGGTGCAGCCCAAACTGCTGAACGGAATTACACCAAATTTGGCAAAGAGGGAGTCCTTAGTTCAGACTCGTGCCTTTTGCTTATTTGGTGTAAATCCGTTCAGTAGTTCCGGATAAAATGACAGTTAAAGTAAAGTAATTTATATATCTATGGGCGCGGTGGATCTGTGTACGTATCCACGTACCCCAAGCGCAGCCTACTCGCACCCTGCTGTGCACGTGCTGTATTTTAATTGGTTGTCAACACTCCAAATCAGGAAGTGTTGGCAGCCATCTTGTGCCTCGGTTGAACCGAGACACAAGAAACCCCCCAAAAAACACCGCAAAACATGAAAAGGGGACAGGGTAGACACACCCTGATCCCCTAGGCCTGCTCAGGGGGTCCCACAAGGACCCCCAAGGACCAAACAAAAATTTGGATGGGGGGGGGAATTGCGGGAAGCACAAAGGATCCACGCATCCTGCTGCTAAAAAAAAAAACCGAAGCGTGGGCTCCCGCGCTTTAAAGGTCATTAGCCCTCGGGGGCATTTTTGAAAAACTGTGTGGGGGTCCCAATCCGTCCCACACTGCCCCAGCGACTACCACCCCCCGGAGCTCTAACTTAATATAGGCAGGGGGCTCACAGCCCCCCACAGCCCTGGGGACCGCCACCCCCGGAGCTTGTTTAAAATGAGTGGGAGGCTCTCAGGCCCCCCAGCCCCAGGGACTGCCACCCCGGGGCTTAACAACATTTGGTGAGGGGGGCTCTGAGGCCCCCCCAGCCCCAGGGACCGCCACCTCTCTGAGCTTCTGAAAAATGTGGGAGCAGGGGCTGCATGGCCACCCTCCTGGAGCCTTGTCTAGGCCCTGGGGACCACCACCCCCCAGGGCCGGCTCCTGCAGTGTCCCAAGAGTGCCCACCCCTGGGACACTGTTGTTTGCAATATACTTTCAGTAAGAAACAAGGGAACCCACTAGGTAACCAAGGACCTGGGGTATCAGCTAAATTAAGAACAAATGGTCCTTGACAAGAGAATTCCTAAACTAAGTAATAATTATAGGCCACAATGAGCTCTATAACAAAGAAAAAGTCCAGCCGGACTTTGACATTTATTCAATGTATTGTGGATATGCTTAATCAGACGAACAAACAATAAAGCAGTGGGACACAGTCCTGCACCCACGATGCTACACATACAATCAAAACATACAAGTACTGGGGTTTTTCAGGCATTTAGGGGCATGAGCAAAAACAGTATTTAGAATGCATTTGCTTCACATATGTGGGAAACATACATTTTTTGGCACATAATAGTACACTTATTGTTTAGCCCACATATAGTGTCGACGGCGTTTCGATCCAATTGTTAATAATGGATCATCATCAGGACTTCCAATGTTAGCCTGAATGTAGAAAGCCTATGTTAACAGAAACAGGGAACAAGTCATAATATGTTTAACCAACTGTAATACTCATCAATTACGCAGCAACCTCATGCCATCCTTAAGGTGCTACAGAACATTCAAGTGAAGGTGTCATGCAACCAGTGCCAAACAATTACGACGCAATGGTGAACAATTCATGCCAAGATCAATTGCAGTTTAAAGCGCAAGTGTTGTGAAGTGGCATGCCACGGGTGTGTACAAACAGACGAATGGACTAGGTCAATTGTTGGTGCAGGGCGCGTACCAATTAATTTGAATTATGATACTATCGTGGGGTTGCAGGAGTGAATCAGCATGCAGCCCGAGGGGCGTGTTTACTTAACAGTCGCCGGGCGCAACCATTATAGGGTTCAAATACCTCAAGGAGATTGTTTGAATGAACCTGGTGGTGGGGAGAGGTGTTCCAACGGTGATCTGTAGCCAAGAATAAGGAGGAAATTAAACCCCACCTACAACCAAGAATCTTAACGTTATCTTCGTGGACCAGACATTTACCCGCAATTATCCTCCGATGTGTTGATAATAGGTCGGTCCTAGACCTACTTATAGGTAAGCGTTTTTCTGCACTGATGCTTACAACAATTATGCTGTAAGCCGATTTCTTCACGTCCTTGATACTGCAATTGCCCCGTAGCAGGTCCCACTCATGTTCACTTATTTCCTTGAATTTAGACGAATTGTACAACAGTACCGGATTAACCTGATACCGGACCATTGCCTGCAAAATTAATACATTAGGAGTAACAACACTCAGGTAAATGACTGGTCCACGAAGATAACGTTAAGATTCTTGGTTGTAGGTGGGGTTTAATTTCCTCCTTATTCTTGGCTACAGATCACCGTTGGAACACCTCTCCCCACCACCAGGTTCATTCAAACAATCTCCTTGAGGTATTTGAACCCTATAATGGTTGCGCCCGGGGACTGTTAAGTAAACACGCCCCTCGGACTCCTCCGGCAACACCTGACATGCATGTGCTGCATGCTGATTCACTCCTGCAGCCCCACGATAGTATCATAATTAAAATTAATTGGTACGCGCCCTGCACCAACAATTGACCTAGTCCATTCGTCTGTTAGTACACACCCGTGGCATGCCACTTCACAACACTTGAGCTTTAAACTGCAATTGATCTTGGCATGAATTGTTCACCATTGCGTCGTAATTGTTTGGCACTGGTTGCGTGACACCTTCACTTGAATGTTCTGTAGCACCTTAAGGATGGCATGAGGTTGCTGCGTAATTGATGAGTATTACAGTTGGTTAAACATATTATTACTTGTTCCCTGTTTCTGTTAACATAGGCTTTCTACATTCAGGCTAACATTGGAAGTCCTGATGATGATCCATTGTTAACAATTGGATCGAAACGCCGTCGACACTATATGTGGGCTAAACAATAAGTGTACTCTTATGTGCCAAAAAATGTATGTTTCCCACATATGTGAAGCAAATGCATTCTAAATACTGTTTTTGCTCATGCCCCCTAAATGCCTGAAAAACCCCAGTACTTGTATGTTTTGATTGTATGTGTAGCATCGTGGGTGCAGGACTGTGTCCCACTGCTTTATTGTTTGTTCGTCTGATTAAGCATATCCACAATACATTGAATAAATTTCAAAGTCCGGCTGGACTTTTTCTTTGTTATAGAGCTCATTGTGGCCTTTAATTATTACTTAGTTTAGGAATTCTCTTGTCAAGGAATATTTGTTCTTAATTTAGCTGATACCCCAGGTCTTTGGTTACCTAGTGGGTTCCCTTGTTTCTTACTGAAAGTATGTTGCGCAATCGCTGGATTGCAAGGGATTAATAATCCTATCTACTTCTTCTGAAGTGGGCCCGCACTGTACCCCCCTTGCTTGTAGTGTGAATTCCCACCCTGTTATTGTTTTGATTATGTCTGCTCCTCCACCTGTATACTCACTAGAATACATACAGAAGATTTGTGAAGGCCCTTCTTTATTTTCCGACACCACTGACAATACCCCTTCTACCACTCCATCAGCTCTACCTGAGCAATTGGAGAAATTAAAGAAAAAATATGTATGCCTGGATTTATTGACCCTTATGTTATGACAGTATCTCAAAGCAGAAATCATCCCATTAGGCTTAATAGTGAGAAATATTACGGGTATATTTACCGACAACCCTAAATATATCAAAGGGTTTAGCCACATTGGTACCACCTGCTCAAGGCACTGGTTAGTTTTGGGTATAGAAATAGCCATTGAGACACTTAGTACCCTTCAAGCAGAAATTGATGAAATTGAAAGAAAGGTTAAGGACGACACTCTTGTCCCTGATTCCAAAACACTTCTAGACCAGGTTCAAAAAACAGTTGATGAATTTCAACGAATTGAGCAGAACAAGAAGACCAATAAAGTCAAAAAAGACATTAAGTCTTTTCACATTGAATCAGTATACCCATACCTTCAGAAGGATTTCTATCAAAATAGGTCTAACACTAACCCACGCAATACAAGACCTTGGGGTCGTTTCAATCAACGCCAAACATTGGTTGGCTTTTCTGACTCATCAGCTGACCAATCTGAGAATTCAGACTCTAGTGATAACTCAGGTCCATCCAACAGAAACCCTGCCCCAAACAGAAATAATTTTTTAGACACAGGACAATCCAACACACCAGCCAGAGGGAGAGGGAAGAAGGTCCCCCGGTGGCACAACCCTCCAGGCGAACGCCAAACGAGACAGAAATTCTACAAATGGTAGATCCCAATATGACTGTGTCTCAATCTATCCCTATTTTCAATCTTTCTACACATAATTTATCTAATGTTAAATCGTCACTCTTGAGCAAAGGCCTCTCATTTGTGCCTACCACTCGTCCAGACTTCCTTGAGCTCCAAACCGAACTTCTCAGATTCTATCGGAAGGTTCGCCTTGATGCCTTTGTTCAAATAAATCCTGGGCCAATAACTACATCCTATACCCCATTTAAACCTCCCTCTACCTTCTTGCCCACTGCAGGTATGGTACCATCAGAGGTTATTACCTTTGAAAAACTGGTGACCAAGGATCTCAGCGCACTGAAAGAATAGAAAAGATTCATTCCCTACAATCTACCCCTAGCTGAGAAGAAAGCCATTAACTCACTCAAAAATCTAGAAACCCTTGTCATTAAAAGTGCAGACAAGGGAGGAGGGATTGTCCTACAAAATATAGATCAGTATACTGCTGAAATCCTGAGACAACTTTCCAACACAGATCACTACATGAGACTCCCCACTAATCCCACCAAGGAATTACAAACGATAATTCTCAAAATTACTACAGAGGCTCTTGAACTTGGAATCATTAGTCAAAAAGAGCATCAATTTCTTAATATAAAATCACCACGTATGCCAGTGATTTACACGTTGCCTAAAATACACAAGAGTATCACTGCGCCACCTGGACGCCCAATTGTATCCGGTTGTGGTTCAATTCTTGAACCTCTGGGACAATATGTCAACTTTTTTATCAAGGATTTTGTACCAGACACCCAATGTTATGTCCGAGACAGCATGGCCATGGTTAACTTTATTGAAGAAACACCCTTCAATACAGGTAATCAGTTATTATGTACATTGGACGTTGAGTCCTTGTACACGAATATTCCACAAATGGCTGCACTACTGGTCATACGTGATATCCTTGACACTAGACCAAGACCACACCGTGTCCCAACAGTCTTCATACTCCAACTGTTGGAAATCTGCCTAACCAAAAACTTTTTCTCATTTGACCAGCAATATTTCCAGCAAGTCAAAGGGACTTCCATGGGGGCTGTTTTTGCCCCCAACTTGGCTATATTGTTCATGGACCAAATAGAGACACACTCTATTCTAACACCATCCAATCCCTTCTCATCGGATATCATCAGTTGGAAACGATACATTGACGATATTTTTCTGATTTGGAATAATGATGAAGGGAACTTGAATCTATTCATCCATTGGTTGAATAATAATTGTTGTGGACTCTCTTTTACTAGTTCCATTGATACTGAATCCATTTCATTTCTGGATCTAAACATATACCATCAGGATGCCCATCTATATACTAGGCTTCATCGTAAACCTACAGAAAGGAACACATTGTTGGCCTACAATAGTAACCACCCTAGAGCACTGAGGGATTCCTTGCCCTACTCGCAGTTCCTCCGCATCAGACGGAATTGTTACGCTAAGAAGGACTACTTTAAGGAAGCTAACATATTGTCAGAAAAACTGAAATACAGAGGCTACCCCAATAGGATAGTAAGAACAGCAGCCAAACGTGCCTGGTATTGCCCCAGGGAGACACTCCTTTGCCCCAAAGTCAAAGAATCCAACACTAGACTTGCTTGTGTAACAACATTCTCTCCTGTGTCTAATGAACTGAAAAAAAGTATACTCAAGCATTGGCCTACCCTTAGTGCTGGTTCTTTACATTTTGACCGCCCACTGTTCGCTTCAAAAACAGTTCCAACCTAATAGATCACCTGGTCCGTGCAGCTCTTTCAAATCCCCCCACTTTGAGCACAATCAATTCCCTATGGACGCAAACACCATTAGTGGGGCATATCAAGTGTGGTGCTTGTAACGTGTGTGAGTTCACCTTGGAAGGCAAATCCTTAATATTTGGCAAAATCAACATCCAATGCAAAAGTTTTACTAATTGCAATAGTAAAGATGTAATTTACCTGATCCAATGCCCGTGTAAACTGATATACGTAGGACAAACAAGACAGAAAGTTAAGACAAGGATCTGTCAACACCGCAGTCGAGTCCGCTGCAAGACACCCAACGCCCCCTTGGTGGACCATTGTATTGAGAAAGGACACACAGACAATGATCTAAAATGGACTGTTCTCAAGTCTGTAAAGCTACCACCATGTGGAGGTGACATAGGACTTCTACTGAACAGAGAAGAGCTCAAAATGATCCTACTGCTGGACAGCATTCGCAGTGGCTTGAATCGGAATGAGGACTGGACCTCACTGTTGTGAATTATAATGGGATTGGACTTCAGTAATGTGAACTTTTATTTCCAAAATAATGGCCGGACCATTCTTCTGTATGAATGTTAAATTGCCATTCTTGTGAATATGGTACATTATAATGCCAGCCACTACGCACTGAACATATTGAATTGCGCTTCCAAAAAATGTTAATTGTCATGTCACTTGCTGAGGCTCCACAAACAGAGGATGGTCCCATTTATCTTTTTGTTCATTTTTTGTTGATGTTAAAAAGGACCGATCGCTATGAATATGAACCACACAATGTTTTTCTTTTGCAATTGAACTATTGGTTTTATTAATTTTATTATTTTTATAGTGCAAACTGGTTGTGTCACTATGCAGGTACACACTTCACCCCTTGTATAATCCTCGTTATTTCACTAATCGGTATGATTGCCGGCTCCGTGGCTTCCCCACTCCTAATGGCCGCCCTTGTACGTCAAATCCCAACGCATCATGGCCGCCGCGCATGCTATTTCTAACCAACCTGCCCTGCCCCTTACATTCCACGGTGTGACTGTGCACCGGGACGTTTGAACTCGGTTCCATCGTGAACCTAAGGTAAGCTCCCTGCAATACCCTGGAACTCCTTTGGTAGTAATTAAGTACCGCAACCCGTTTCCTAACCTGACTCGTAATGTTCCCTCATAGGAGATCCATTAAGGAATCCCGCCCAAAGCAGCCACCTTGGTTATGCACTCGCGCTCACAGTATTCATGTCAATTCTCCCTACATCGAGTGCCCCGCAACAGGGTTCTGTAACATCCGCTTAATCCTCCTATTTTAGGCGATCAGAGCTACTTTAACTGAACTCCCGTAGGACCGGAAATCTGCCCGCAATTATCCTCCGATGTGTTGATAATAGGTCGGTCCTAGACCTAACTATAGGTAAGCGTTTTTCTGCACTGATGCTTACAACAATTATGCTGTAAGCCGATTTCTTCACGTCCTTGATACTGCCATTGCCCCGTAGCAGGTCCCACTCATGTTCACTTATTTCCTTGAATTTAGATGAATTGTACAACAGTACCGGATTAACCTGATACCGGACCATTGCCTGCAAAATTAATACATTAGGAGTAACACCACTCAGGTAAATGACTGGTCCACGAAGATAACGTTAAGATTCTTGGTTGTAGGTGGGGTTTAATTTCCTCCTTATTCTTGGCTACAGATCACCGTTGGAACACCTCTCCCCACCACCAGGTTCATTCAAACAATCTCCTTGAGGTATTTGAACCCTATAATGGTTGCGCCCGGCGACTGTTAAGTAAACACGCCCCTCGGACTCCTCCGGCAACACCTGACATGCATGTGCTGCATGCTGATTCACTCCTGCAGCCCCACGATAGTATCATAATTCAAATAATTGGTACGCGCCCTGCACCAACAATTGACCTAGTCCATTCGTCTGTTAGTACACACCCGTGGCATGCCACTTCACAACACTTGAGCTTTAAACTGCAATTGATCTTGGCATGAATTGTTCACCATTGCATCGTAATTGTTTGGCACTGGTTGCGTGACACCTTCACTTGAATGTTCTGTAGCACCTTAAGGATGGCATGAGGTTGCTGCGTAATTGATGAGTATTACAGTTGGTTAAACATATTATTACTTGTTCCCTGTTTCTGTTAACATAGGCTTTCTACATTCAGGCTAACATTGGAAGTCCTGATGATGATCCATTATTAACAATTGGATCGAAACGCCGTCTACACTATATGTGGGCTAAACAATAAGTGTACTATTATGTGCCAAAAAATGTATGTTTCCCACATATGTGAAGCAAATGCATTCTAAATACTGTTATTGCTCATGCCCCCTAAATGTCTGAAAAACCCCAGTACTTGTATGTTTTGATTGTATGTGTAGCATCGTGGGTGCAGGACTGTGTCCCACTGCTTTATTGTTTGTTCGTCTGATTAAGCATATCCACAATACATTGAATAAATTTCAAAGTCCGGCTGGACTTTTTCTTTGTTATAGAGCTCATTGTGGCCTATAATGAATACTGTTGTTTGCAATGGCATGGCGGGAGCCTTGCGGCTCCCACCCTGCCATTGCAAACTGCTTTGCTTCATTGAAGCAAGAGCAGGGAAACCTGCTCTCGCTTCAATGAAGCAAAGCAGATTGCTTTTCCATATGAGAGCAGCATGTTAGCTGCTCCCCATACGGAAAAGCAATGCCGGCTCCTGCCGGAGGCGGGGAACCTTCGGGACCGTGCCCCCAATGGTGAGGGCCAGCCCAAGGGGATGGGGTCCCCGGGGCTACCAGTGGCCCAGGAGTGGGGCCACGTGGCCCCCCTCCCCATTAACAATTTTTTTGTTTTTAAACAATGTCCGGCCCCGGGGGATGGGATCCCCGGGGCCTTGAAGTGGCCTGAAGAGGGGGGCTATGCAGCCCCCCTCCATAAAATTATTAAATTAATTGGCCATGCCCCGGGGGACGGGGTCCCCGGGGCCCGGAATCGGCCACCGGATGGGAGCCACGTGGCCCCTTCCCATAAAAAAATTGTTATATTGTATATTTGGGGGTCAGGCTGTGGGGTATGGGGTCCCCAGGGCCCAAAAAAGTAAAAGGAAGGGGGCCACACAGCCATCCTTTCAAAATTTGTATTTTTGTAAAAAGACGCGATCGTCCCTAGGCACCACCACCCTCACAAACACACTCTGCAAACGCGCCCTGTGGCGCGTCTTAAATTGAGGAATTAATTCCCCTTCAATACTGGGGGTCCCTGGGGGCCAACGAGCCCACCAGGTAGCTTCCGTAAGCACCACAGGGCTGCGTTGCAGAGAGGTGCTCCAGGCCATGCCCCTTTTTACACCTCTCTGCAACGCAGCCTTGTGGCGCTTACTGGAGGTACCTGGTGGGCTAGTTGGACCCCAGGGACCCCCAGGATTCAAAGGGACTTAATCCCCCAAACGTAAAATGCGCCACGGGCGCGTTTGCACAGTGGTGAAGGGAGGGGGCGGGGCCTGAGTTCACATGTGTGCAAACACACCCTGTGGCGCGGTTTAAGTTGGGGAATTAATTCCTTGTCAATACTGAGGGTCCCTGGGGGCCAACTAGCCCACCATGTACCTCTAGTAAGCACCACAGAGCTGCGTTGCAGAGTGTTGTAAAAAGGGGCATGGCCTCTGAACACCTCTCTGCAACGCAGCCTCCTGGCGGTGCATACTGGAGGGACCTGGTGGGCTAGTTGGCCCCCGGGGACCCAAAGGATTGAGGAGGAATTAATTCTCTAACTTAAAATGCGCCACAGGCTGTGTTTGCAGACATATCAACTTAGGCCATGCCTCCTTCCTTCACCACTGTACAAACGCGCCCTGTGGCGCGTTTTAAGTTCGGGAGTTAATTATTTTTCAATACTGAGGGTCCCTGAGGGCCAAATAGCCCAACAGGTATCTCCAGTATGCACCAGCGAGCTGCGTTATCAGGTGGGAACTCAGTTCTGCATCTTTTAGCCCAGCACTGACACTTAAAAGTAATTCTAACCATACTTACAAGTAACTTGTATTTCCTTCCATAGGAATCTATTGTCTGGTTTTCACCAGAAAAGTTTCTAAGTGTCAATTTTCACAAACTACAGATATTCCTTATAAATCGCCTGTATGACTTAAACGCATTCTTTCAACTGTTTACAGGAGATGCACCAGTGCTGGATCCAGGATCCACCACTGAGTAAGAAAAAGTAACAATAACACTACTTACTGGCAAAGTGAATTTCCTCCTATAAAATAACATTGGTGATTCTATGTGAAAAAGTTTTAAAATACAATAATATTCCTTAAAAATCAGTACTGTAACCAAAACGCTTTTACTCAACTGTTTACAGTCCTGTGGTTAGAAAGTAATCCATAAAGTAACTAATTGCATTTAACTAGAAATTCCCATTCAGCTCAATGTTGCACTGTTCGAAATCGTGTTGCCCATTGCAACAACTGTAACTACTGTACTTAAAACTCTATTGCCTATTTGCAAGGTATTTAAACTAAAGTAATTCATTCTGAGAAAGTATATTTTGAAATGTATAATGTAATTATAATGCAATTTAAAAAATAAAATATCTAAAAATAGTTTAAAAAAAATTAGTAAATCAGTATCAAAAAAATAAATATAAGAATTGATACATTTAAAAATTGTCATTTACAAAACCTTTGAAATTCACTGAAAAAACCATAGGTTTCAGACATGTTATAGTTAGGAATTCGCATTTAAAAAACCTTTGAAATTCACTGAAAAAAACATAGGTTTCAGACATGTTATAGTTAGGAATTAGCATTTAAAAAACCTTAGAAATTCACTGGAAAAACCATAGGTTTTAGGGGTGTTATAGTTAGTTGGACATTTCACTCGTACAAAACCATTGAAATTCCTTTGTTATAGTTAGTTGTACTAACTATAACTCGCGCGCCAGCAATCCACTGCTGATGATGTCACATACTACATCACTCATGACATTGTCAATGCCATCTTTTGAAGCAGCAGTGGTAGGTGTAGACGTCCCATGTACTCCCACTCCCTGAACCTCAGCTTTGTGTGTGGTTACAATGGACTCAGTAATGACTACAGCTATCACTATGATTACTCCTACAATCAGTGTACCTATAATTAATTTGTTCATACGATTTGAATTTCCAGACTCCATTTTTAAATTGGCTTGGATTGTAGCTGTAAGAGGATCAATACACAGTCTCTTTTCTCCACCTCTTAAGTACTGACAGCAAAGGGCCTCATTACAATGTCGGTTGGAAAGCAAACCTACCGGCTCTTGTCAGTATAGGTTCCAACCGACTCGCTTTTAGTGAGTTCGACTGACCAAAGTCTCCCATTGACTTCAATGCGAACCTGTGTTCCTCCCGGCAGACAGGCTTGGATTGAAAAAAGGGGTGGTTGTGGAAAACCTTCCACCCTTTAGCGGGCACCCCATGATGTCTGTCACACAGTGCATTTTTTTAAGGGGGGGTCCCTTGGGTACCCCCACATGCCCCAACCAGAGGCTTCAGGGTGAAAGGGGGCCTGCTACAGGCCCCCAAAGTCAGTTTCCGACAGCCTTTTCATGTCGGACAGACCAAGTCTGAAAGGCTGTCCGAATCCGACATAGTAATCGATTGGTCGGAAACGCAGTCTGTAGAGCTGTATGATTCAGATTCGACCAACTAGGAGTATCTGAATGCCAGTCGGAAGCGATTCAGAATGACCTAACGGTTACGTTTCAATTGTAATCAGTCGGTCAGAAATGTTTCCGACTCGGTCGGAAACATAGGTTCCAGCAAGGTTTAGGAAAATCTGACTCCCATTCATTGCCTTTCCGACCGACATCGTAAGGAGGCCCAAAGTCTTTGAGCAACTTCTTTTTGATTCTTAAATTCTCACAATAATCTTTGGCACAGTATTTACACAGCTTGAAAAACTTCCTTAACACCTCTTTTTTCCGCTAAGGGACAATCCCTAATTTTACTCTTCTTACACTCGGGTTTAGGTTATCTTCTTTCAAGCTAATTTTTATGAACAGATCAAAATTCAATTTACATCCCTTATAAGATCAGAGGCAATCTCATCGATGACTCACTGTAACACTTCTGCTCTGAATGCTGCAATCTCCAGAGGACGCTGTTTTTGAAATAAAATACTCAGAGGAGCTTTCTACATCCCATCGCAAGGAGAACTCTGTGGGCCAGAAGAGTTTTACTCATCGTCAGTAGCCGCGAGGACTCCTGCCTGCTAGCACTTTTTGCTTGCTAGCGCTTTCAGCCCTCTAAACTCCTTTGCCGCCTTTCACCCTTCTCCTCTGGAAGCGGGGACCGCGCACTGCCTACTACAACATCCATTGGGCAGCGGAAAGCGGGTCCCGCGAGAGGAGTGGAGGGGGTGGATCAAACCGCAAGTACAAAACCGGAGTGAGGCTGATGCGGCGCGGGACGCTGTTTTTGAAATAAAATACTCAGAGGAGCTTTCTACATCCCATCGCAAGGAGAACTCTGTTGGCCAGAAGAGTTTTACTCACCGTCAGTAGCCGCGAGAACTCCTGCCTGCTAGCACTTTTTGCTTGCTAGCGCTTTCAGCTTCCAAACTCCTTGCCGCCTCTAACCCTTCTCCTCTGAAAGCGGGGACCGCGCACTGCCTACTACAACATCCATTGGGCAGCGGAAAGCGGGTCCCGCGAGAGGAGTGGAGGGGGTGGATCAAACCGCAAGTACAAAACCGGAGTGAGGCTGATGCGGCGCGGGACGCTGTTTTTGAAATAAAATACTCAGAGGAGCTTTCTACATCCCATCGCAAGGAGAACTCTGTTGGCCAGAAGAGTTTTACTCACCGTCAGTAGCCGCGAGAACTCCTGCCTGCTAGCACTTTTTGTTTGCTAGCGCTTTGAGCCTTCCAAACTTCTTGCCGCCTCTAACCCTTCTCCTCTGAAAGCGGGGACCGCGCACTGCCTACTCCAACATCCATTGGGCAGCGGAAAGCGGGTCCCACGAGAGGAGTGGAGGGGGTGGATCAAACCGCAAGTACAAAACCGGAGTGAGGCTGATGCGGCGCGGGACACTGTTTTTGAAATAAAATACTCAGAGGAGCTTTCTACATCCCATCGCAAGGAGAACTCTGTTGGCCAGAAGAGTTTTACTCACCGTCAGTAGCCGCGAGAACTCCTGCCTGCTAGCACTTTTTGCTTGCTAGCGCTTTGAGCCTTCCAAACTCCTTGCCGCCTCTAACCCTTCTCCTCTGAAAGCGGGGACCGCGCACTGCCTACTACAACATCCATTGGGCAGCGGAAAGCGGGTCCCGCGAGAGGAGTGGAGGGGGTGGATCAAACCGCAAGTACAAAACTGGAGCGGGGCTGATGCTCGCGGGCCAAGGGCGGGTACGTCCTTGCCCGTTTGAGGCCGGGCTGGGCCTGCCCTCTTGGTTTTTCGCAATTACTGAATGAGGCATTTAAATCGGACTTACCCAATATTGTATCTATCTGAAAATATTTAAATTCATCTTGTAATTGTAACATCTAGATTGGCAGTAATAGCAGTGACTGTATCTACTTTCATTGATATAGGGAGCTGACTCCTATTTATTTATTTTTCGAAGAGATAAGAAAAGTAATCATAACCTATACCCACGAATATAGCTCACATCCCCTCAAATATGGAAAAGAGGAAATTACCCAGCCCAAAGTTGATGCAAAGAAAAAGACCCCATATTGATTCCCAACAAACCCTCTTCGGCTATCTCACCGGAGAGATGGGGGATCTAGATAAGCAAATTAGCTCTATGGTAGAATCTCTCGAAGTTGTCTCGACTAGAGTAAACGAGGATTTGGAATATCCTGAGGTCTCAATAAATTCTAGACAATCGATCACCAAAAAAAGTTTATCAAATGGGTGTATCCAACATATAGCAGACAGCATAGCTGCAAGTGATACAGAATATTTATTGCAACCTTTACAAAAGAAATACAAATCTCCTACACTTGAAGGGAATACTGCTGTTCATGTAACTTCAATCGAGAGTAGCACAATAATTAATCTAGAAAATACACCTTGTAAACCAAATTTAACCAAACAGGGAAAGATTAAAAGTAGTCCAAGAAAGCAGCCCCGAAAGATAGAGCAAGGAACAGGAAACACTCTGACCCACATAATGAGGATGGACAGAGTCTAACCGTGCTGATCGAAAGATTGGACTTATATTTTAGAGTTAGACTGGATCAGATGGACCAGAGACTATTTCCATCGAAA
Organism: Lissotriton vulgaris; assembly: GCF_964263255.1. Taxonomy (NCBI): domain Eukaryota; kingdom Metazoa; phylum Chordata; class Amphibia; order Caudata; family Salamandridae; genus Lissotriton; species Lissotriton vulgaris. Next base: position 887,921,192 of record NC_141691.1, read on the forward strand.
AACATTTAGAAGCTGCCAAAGAACAACATGACTCCGGATCCCTATTACAGGGCCCAGGGCGCCCATGCGTCGGTTCGCACCTGATAACAGGGGTCCCTGTTGCCCATGCCATAACTTGTCAACTCCCTCAGGCTAAAAATGCACCTCTAATAGTTGCATCCCCTCTCAACTCAGCGACACGTAAAACAACGAGAGAGCGGTCCCAAAATCCTGAAATACCATCTCTATCAATATCCCATAACCCAAGAGGACCTGCCCTCGAACCTAGATTTAACAATTACCCGGGTTCAAGTTTCCATCCTCCTTGCCCTTATCAAACCTATAATCATACACAAGAGAATCCTATAATAGAGAAGCCTCAATGGGGAAATGTGGCCCGTGGCGAACATCTAGATCTGCCCCCCGCAGCTACACCACATATTATTGTGTTGGCTTACGTTCCAAATAATGACACACCGGGTTCAGAAGGCTGGGAAACACTTGCCCCTAGATGCATCATTGTAACATTTTGCGATTTCTTAATTGTGAAAATTAAGGAATCGCAATTAAGAAATCGCAAAATGCTATGCATCAAAAAATCACAAATTATTTTGCGATTCGGTAATTTTCCTTAATTGTGATTCACAATTTGCGAATCGCAATTAAGGAAAACCCTTCCCATTGATTCCTATGGGCCAAAAGGCCCATAGGAATCAATGGGAAGGCATTCACATTTTGCGAATTTCAATTTGCGATTCGCAAAATGTGAATGCAATTTCAAGGGTGCAGGGGGGGTTCAAAGAACCCCTCCCTGCACCCCAGAAATTGAACTGTAAGTGCAATTTACACACACACATGACCCAAGGACATGTGTGTGTGTAAATTAAAACTTTCAAATATGCAACTAGTGCATGTTTGAAAGATTTTTGTAAATTAGCATGAAGTTCAACTTCATGCTAATTTATCCCTTCCAAATTGCGAATTCGCAATCCAAAATTAATCATGCATTGCATTTAAGAAATCGCAAAATTGCGATTTCTTAAATGCAATCACAATTTAAGAAATCGCAATAAAATTGCGATTTCTTAAATTGCGAAAAAAGCAAAATGCTTCATGCATCCCAAAAACGGGATTTGCATTCGCAAACGGCCGAATTTTGCGATTCGCACCGTTTGCGAATGCAAAATCCCTTGATGCATCTAGGCAATAGAAACAAAGCGCTCTATTTCTTGAATAGGAGAACAGGTATAAATGAACCCCTATTTCGAGAATTTAAGATGGCCAGAAGGGTTAAGTCGCTGGGTATGCGAGGCAAGGTTTTTGCGGGGGATTTCATAGTTTTAACATTCAGATCTCCACAGCTGGTTGATAGAATTCTACAGGAGATTGGGACCCAAGTCCTAGAAGCAGCTGAAATTAACATCTTGTCACTTGTTTTTTTCTATCCACCAACAAATAGGACCTACATGGCCCAGGGGGCGGGAACAAACTGATCTATTAAGAATCCTTTTCACGGTATAGTAACAAGTAATAGATTTGATGTCAACTTCGGGAATGGAAGAGACTGACTGACGGGACCTCAATCATTATAAACCTTGTAACCCACAAGAGGTAAATGTTTATCCTAGATGGCCAATACATAATCAAGCGCTTTATATATCTTACCCCAAAGCGCCGATTAAGCCTGATACTATTAAGAGCAATAAAATTATAGTGACAAATAAAAGGACTATGGTAATAAACCAGGAGATAGGTAATCCCACGTCCCATGACACAGCAGTTTGTAATAGTGGGAACATTTCTCAATCTGAGAAAACCTCCTCGACTCCCCAATTTGGGTGTCCTGGAGGCAAGCCCCAGATTAACATACTTTTTGGAACATTGCTGGCCACCGTTCAAAGTTGGGGAATTAAACCTGGCTAACCTTTGTACCAAACTTTGATATTCTTTGTTTCCAAGAGACGTGGGTTACCACCCCAATTCATATAGAGGGCTATAAAACGTATTTCTCGCCTGCACTAACATCACCGTCTGGAAGAGCGAAAGTTGGCATGTCTATTCACATTTCAAATCTGGTTGAAATAAAGGAGACTGTAATAGTTAAACTACAACCTAACTTTGAAATACTCAGCTTACATATGAACAGAGGTGATATTTTTCTTCTTGTTAATTTCTATAATAACCTACCACAGGGAAAACTGCTAACTGTAATTCGATCCATTTTTGCTTTCCTGCAGGAGTTAACTAAGCAGACTACAAAAGAGGTTGTAATTGTTTGGGGAGGTGATTTTAATCAACGACTGTGTAGAAACAGTCACCTGAATATATGTGGTCTAGAGGATGAGAACGATCGCGCATTACATCATTTCTTGCATACAACAATAGGAGATTGCCTAAATGAAACCATCTTTGGCTTAGGCCTAGGCCTGGCTAGTACAATGAAAAACTTTCTGGCCATGCCGATTCCAACATTTAACAGCAGAGGAAGTTCAAGCACAATAGATTTTATATTCATTTCCCATAAAGCTGAATCGCGTGTAATGCAGTGTACGACCCATGATAATGCTATGAGTGACCACCAGCCTAATAGCCTTAGTATACAGCTCCAGTGGAAGTTAGATAAATCTAATATTGTCAAGACCTTAGACCAAAACACATTGACCTTAGATGGGTTAAATGGGTTTGCATTAAAATGGGTTAAAGTGGACCCGGTAGATATTACTACAGAAGTAATTAAAACAACTCGACTAGCGATTGAAAAATGCCTAGAACCTGATACGTCAAATGAGGAAGTTCTGATCAACTTTTCTACCATTATCAAAACAATAAAAGAAGTCTTGTTTGTCAAACTAAAAAAGGAAAGGTTGGTTTAACAATACTTGCACAAAGACTCACACCAAACTTAAAATTGCATTACAAAACCCCAAACGGGATCCTTTACGATTTGCTACTCTTAGAAAAGAATACAACCAAGTAATAAAAACTAGGAAATAGGAACTGAAAAATGAGCTGTGGGAGCAACTCCACAAATCGAGCACTCTTAGAGATAGTGCTGCCTTTTGGGCAGTTATTAAATCTCCTTTCCTCTCCGATTCTAGCCAGATTCCTAAAATGGATGTTGCAATTGACGAAAAAACCTGGACTGATCATTTTGCTTCTAGTTTTGGTCTTCCCCCAAAGGCCCTTGAAGCAGACCAAGGTCAAAACATTAAGGATACACAACTGAACAGACACCCCTATCCTATAGCTCTTGATATTACCCACGGCGAGGTGGTCTTTGCACTCCAGGCCAGCAGAAATGGAAAGGCCCCATGCCCCGATGGGGTTCCAATTGACTTTTTCAAATTTAATCCTGAACTGTGGTCCCCAATTCTAACTAGAGTCCTGCAGGTATCATGTGTGGTTGGGCTTGTGAACTCATGGTTGGAATCTATATTGGTCCCCATCTTTAAAAAAGGGGACCGCCAACTTCCCTCGTGCTACCGACCGATATCTCTGTTGGATTCTCTTGGAAAAGTTGCGGGCCGAGTCATTCTCGAACGTCTTCAGGACTGGCGGAAGACAAGAGAATCCTATCAGACATACAATTCGGGTTTCGGGAGGGCCTTGGGACCACCGAACAAGCACTAAACTTAACTTTACTGATGGGTAAATATATCAGCGTGAAGGGCGGGGCTTTACATCTAGTCTATGTTGACTTGTCCGCAGCGTTCGATTGCGTCAGTCATTCGAAACTGTGGTCAATCTTAATGGAAATTGGGGTGGACCAGCCTCTTGTTGACTTCCTTAGCGAGCTATATTCAGATGCCACAGCCAGAGTGAGGTATGAAGTCGGGGGGGGGGGGGGGGACTAACAGCGTCATTCGGGGTGGAGAAGGGCGCCAGACAGGGCTGTGTCCTGGCTCCCTTCTTATTTACACTCTACACCAATGGTCTAGAGCAAGCCATGGTGAAGGGATGCCAGGACCTTCCTACCATAAATAAACGCCCAATACCGGCCCTGCTCTACGCCGATGATGCTGTTATACTAGCACGTACCCCTGTAGAATTGCAACATGCTCTTGGAAGATACAATTCATTTATGACCAATCTTGATCTGAACATCAATGTCACGAAAGCATTTGTTATGTCTTTCAGCCCTGGAACAAAGAAATTCAAGTCCATCTTTTTAAATAATGTCAAATTAGAGAGGACCAACACATACCCATATTTGGGAATAGTAATAGACCATAAAATGTCCTGTAGACAGGTCATCAAGTCCAGGAAATTGCTTTTCATGAGGACCACCCTGGCGCTGGTAAATTTTGCACAAAGGTTGGGTAAAAGACCGCCAGTAGAACTTATTGAGATTTATACGGCCAAGTGTATAGCCGTTGCCATCTACGGCGCTGGGGTATGGGGTTACGGAAAGATAGATTCTTTGCAGAGGGTAGAAAATTCATTTCTAAGGTACCTTCTTGCCGTTCCCCAAAGTACGTCATCTTTCTCGTGCCATCTGGAATTGGGTCTTCCTTATTTGACAGATATTGTCAAAATTCAACCCCTTCTCTTATGGCACAGAATCTGGATGTCAGACAAAAAAACCTTTTCCCAAGGGTTTTTACAGGATTGTTTCTCCTTAGACTATGCACATAAAATTGGGTGGATCGATTATGTCAAGACCTCTTGCCTTATCTGGGTATGGACAAATATTTCTATTCTCCTCCCCTAATCATAGAGCTGTCAAGAAAGGCATTTAAATCGCAGTGCTTAACACACTTAGAACAACTGCGATTAGCCCAAGAAGCCACTAAATCGTCAGCCTAACATTCGCTGCAAATACAAACCACTCTGACAATTCAACCGTACCTAACCTTTAAGTTCTCTGGCTACGAAAGATTTCTATTAATAAGGTTTAGGCTGAATACGATCTATTGTCTAGTAACCTTTCCAAAAATAAACAACTGGGACACAGAATTACCAGTCTGCCCATGTGATGATGTTTCCAGCCAATCCACAATACATACTATATTATTTTGCAAATTCTATATTGATCAAAGAAGGTTATTGTTGATCCCCATGCTAAAAACCATGGGTCTCAGAAGGTGTAGACCTGCACTTATCTCCTTACAAAAACTGGTGGAGGAGTGCAAAACGAAAATAATAGTTACATTTCTGAAACTCATTGTGAGACATAGATCAAATCTAGGGTAGAATTGATCATATCACCCGTGATGTTTTGACACTGTTTTTAAAAGATTGTCTAACTATATTGGATGAAATGTAATATTTTAATGATCTTTTCTTTTTAACTTTTTATTAAGCTCAGTATCTCTTTAATATAACCTGTCGTTTGAAAAATATTCTATGTACTTTTATGGTTTTGCATTAATTGAAAACCGAATAAAGAAACTTTTTATTTGATTTGATTTGACTGATTTCCAAAGCTCTGGAATTTGATGTCTTCCAATAGTAGAGTCCGTAAACCACTCAACCTTGGTGGATAAGGCACGTCAATGAGAAGATTGCATTAGCCTCTATTCCAGAAACTCACAGCAGGATCTCGACAATCAGTACTGAAGTCTCAGACCTCTCTCTCCCCGGCATTTGTAGCTAGATAAGTCTACTCGGGAGAGGAGTATCTATGACATGGTACTTTTGTTCTCCTTATTTTTCCTCCACTCCCTTGAGCTTGTTTCGACTCACTGTGATCAGCTTCAGATGATTCACTTATGAGGCCAAGTTATTTCTTAGGCGCAAGTCGCAAGTTTCTTCTTTACTGTCTTACAGGCCACAACTCACTTGCGACCTCTTTCTTCCCTGACTGTACACAACCAATTTCCACACCGGTCTATTCTGCTGAGTCAGACTTTATACCACTAGCAAAGTTACAAACTCCCTCAGAATGTATACTTTGGTCTTATGTAGCTTGGCACCCTCATCTTGACCTCGTGGGTATCTAGCGTCTTCAGGAATCCCCACGGATTGGCTTTCCCTCTCCGGTGCCCTTATTATCATGGCGGGAATCACTTCTGGGAAAGGAGCTGTTTCATCAGAGGGCCATGAGACTCGTCAGGTATATGAAGCATGTATCCAGTTCGGCACTCTTCTACACTTAACAGCAGTATTCATCACCAATACCACCTGGTACGGTCCATGCATCCATGAGTCAAGGCAGTTCTTTCTTATGTGCTTTTGGACCACCACCCAGTCTCTGTGGCTCTGTTCTTGACAAGGGTATTTCGATGTTGTGGCTATTACGGCTCCATCCTGTTGAGACACAGAACTAACCACATCAGCCAATCCTTTGCAGTAGTCAAAGAAAATATCCTCTGTGATGTTTATTAAAGCACTTTAGGTAAGCGCATCCCCCTTCCCATGAAGATCTTGTGTAGAGATAGCCCAGTTCTCTTCTCAGGAATGCTGCGCAAGCTCGTTAGAACCAAGGGCAAAGCATTGGGCCATTTAAAAAAATGTCAAGGAAGACACTTTTGGCAGCTTTGCCTTTAGCGTCCCATTGATCTGCTCCAGAATGCTTGATGCCTCTGGCCTATAACTACCATGCAATCTCTGATCCACACTTAAGTTAGTACACAACAGCTCCATGACCTCACTGTGAAAGTATCACACAGAATCTTGGATTAAACCAAGTCTGCCTGAACAATCTCACTATTGCGTCTCTTCCTATATGAGCTGCTTCATGAATCTGTCTTGCCATTGGATTCAGCAAACAATCCAGTAAAACTGCCCAACCATCAGTTGAAACCCAAATATCATCTTCTCTCTTTTCACAACCTGCTCTGGTCCAACCTGCTCATTCCTGAGCTGTTGCTTCCACCTGCATCGTCGTAACTTCTTCCCATGTGTCTGTGACAGCTAGCATCATGCTGAGATTGGTCTTCTCTGTACTCTCGCCAACATATTCCCCGCTGAAGATTCATGCATGTGTGGCACAAAATTTAGCACTTTCATCAGCGTATCGGTTTCCTATGGTGACAAAATCATCACCCTTCCCGTGGGCAGTGCACTTTACGACTGCCACTTGCTTTGGCACTGCAATGCTTCCAGGAACTGCCTCATATATTCCCCATTCCTAATGGGGGATCCTGATGACATTAGGAACCCTCTCTGCAACCATAGCTGTCCAAAGTCATGAAATACACCAAAACTCTACTGGCGATCAGTATCGATGGTGACTCAGATCTTCTCAGAGACAAGGCATGCATGGGTCAAGGCAATGAGCCCAGCTATGTGTGTGGAGTGTACTCCTTGTAAACAAGAAGCTTCCACAGCTCCAGAGATGATACAGACAGCAAATGCTGCTCTCAGATTACCTTCATTGTCCCTTAGACATGAACCATCAACAAAAAGGACTTGATCAAGATCAGACAATGGTTCATCGACAATGTCAATCTTGGTTTGGTATAAAGCTCAGAAACATAACAACAGTCTTGGTCTTCACATTCTTCCCCTTCAGCATTTGGAACAGGCAACAAGGTACCTGGGTTTAACACAGAACATCGCTTTAAAGACACATTGTCACATTTCCTGTTGCACGCAGAATTTGTTGATACCTTGTTAGTCTATTATTGGCCAAATTCTGTGTTTTGGTCCTTGTCATCAGGAATTAAACTGAGTGTGGTACATATGCAGTAAGTGGATGACCCATCACATTGCTTTCACATCGTTCAATACTGACACCTGTTGCAGCAAAAGATTTGAGGCATCCGGTCAACGTAAAAGCTACAGGATCTAATGCAGCTGAGAAATAGGCCACTGGTCTATGGGCAGCTTTATGTGTCTGGGTAAGTACAGAGAGAGCACAACCTTCCCTCTCATGACAGAACAGTGAGAAAGCCTTGTTGTAATCCGGTATTCCTAAAGCTGGAGTGCAACAAATACACCCTCTCAGCTCCAAGAAGGCAAGTAAGCGATCATTATCCCAGGGTACCAGATCACTCACATCCTTGGGGGTCAGCATCTGTAAAAGCTTTGCCATCAAAGAGAAATGTGGGATCCATTGTCAACAGTAGCCAACCATTTCCAAAACATCCTACCCTCTTTCTGGGTAGTGGGCAGATTCATTTTCTCTTGCCTTTCTTGCCTTTCTCCTTTCGATGAATCAAGTACTGAACTTCAGGCAGACAATACTGAAGTTTGCTCAGAGACACTGTAATGAATAAAAGATTGTCCAATCCATGTAGTTTTTCTCCAAGTATATTAATTCAAGATAAGATGTTAAGTAGAGCCCTACCAGCAGCAGCCTTCCTGCTGCTCAGCCCATCCAACAACTGACTCACACACTCACCTACATTCTGTCACCACAGTCACCCTGACTGAGCAGCAGGTATAACATATCTCCTTTCTTCATATTAGTTAAAAAAGAACTATAAATGGAATGACAATGAAGTCTGATGCAAGCAAAGGATGATATAGGAACAAAATCATGCAACAGAAAGATATCAGAACCATTGCCACACATAAGCAAAATAGCAATGATCTGAAACATAAGCATGATATTAGATGGAAAATATCATGCACAAGAAAAGAGAAAGGCAGAGAGGAAAAGGAACACAAGTGCTATAAGAAGAATACACTTATGCACCATCTCCCTTTCTACCACAACAAAACCCATGCACTACCACTCCACAAACCGCAAACAAACCCAGATACCCAAGAACATGCTAGCTTCCCAGGCAAACACGAGAAAAGTAAATTGGGTGCCAACCACAAGGTGTAGAAGAAAACGAACCAACAACAACAACTAAAATGTGTGGAAAGACACTCCACACGGAACTGGTAAAAGTATACACTTAAACCAAGCAAATGGTAACTAGAAACAAAGCACTCACTCATGAAAATCTGGCTTCAAATCAGCCCTTCACCCAAACCCGAAGTTAGAGTGGTTCCTTGGTTGTCTTGCTGCCGTTTGCCTGCCGCTGCCCTGACTTGCCATACCTGATAAGTCTGCTGGACCTTGGCACTGCAACACCAAAAGCACCGGCTACACCATCGTGCTGGGGGCCGAGAACTCCATTTCCCAGAGCCCCCGGCGGCGCCTACAATCAGCAACATCAAGCAGCGCCAGGAGGCACTTTAAATTCATTGTAAGGCTCCCGCAGCGCAGGTTCATTGGTTGTCTTGCTGCCGTTTGCCTGCCGCTGCCCTGACTTGCCATTAAGCATGGGCGAATTTTGCGAATCTCGCGTTCGCGAATTTTGCGGATTTGCGAACTCGCAATTCGCAAAATCCGCGAATTCTCGCGAATTTGCGGATTTTTTTTTTTTGTGTTCGCGCGTGTTTCTGCCAGTTCGCGAGGGTTTTGTACAATTTTGCAAAACGTGAACTTACCTGTCGGGTCGCAAGTTTTGCGAACTTGTTGTTTCTACGTGTCCAGCCTGTTTGGGACACTCTTCTTCATCACTGCCACTCTCTGTCACCACTGCCACTCTCTGGCTACTCATGCCACCCTCTGGCCCACCCATGCCACCCTCTGTTTCATCACAGCACCCTCTGGTTGTCCAGTCAGTGTACATTAGTGTGGCAAAGCACAGCACACCTTCCCTGCCTCAAGTGACCTGAATTAATTTGGGGCTGATTAATGTGTCACAGAATATTTTTTTAGCTGGCACCTGCTTCCTTAGTGCTTCCTGATTAGTGATCTTTTGCACTTGCTAAGTGCTTTCATTGTTGCAAAATTAGTTACAACACCTGCCCTGCCCCAACTGACAATAATGAATTAGGGGCTGATTAATGGATTTGAACTTCCAGCCTGGCTCCTGCTTGTCTCACTTAGCTGTAATTCAGGACCTTTGTGGCATATGTGTAACTATTCTGAGGTTCAGAGCTGGGTCACATAATAGTTGCAAGTAGGCAACTGAACTCTGGAGGGGCCCCTCAGGAAGCACTACAGGAAATGGCTACTAATGATGAGCCTGAACTTTTGAACCTGGTAAGTAGTTTCAGTTTTGCTAAGATCGTATTTCTGCAATTTAGCGCTTATTCGCGGGGCGCGAAGTTGTACTGGGAAGCCGGGAACTCACGCGAACAATGCGAGCAAGCCATAAAATCCGCTGCTCGCGGATTTGCGGATTTTGCGGGAGATTCGCGAATCTCGCGGATTGCGAATTTACCGAAAATCCGCAAAATCCGCGAGCGAAACGGATTTTCCACCCATGCTTACTTGCCATACCTGATCAGTCCGCTGGACCTTGGGACTGCAACACCAAAAGCACCGGCTACACCATCGTGCTGGGGGCCGGGGACTCCATTTCCCAGAGTCCCCGGCGGCTCCTACAATCAGCATCATCAAGTAGCGCCAGGAGGCGCTTTAAATTCATTGTAGGGCTCCCACAGCGCGGGATCCTTGGTTGTCTTGCTGCCGTTTGCCTGCCGCTGCCCTGACTTGCCATACCTGCCCCGTCCGCTGGACCTTGGGACTACAACACCAAAAAGCACCGGCTACACCATCGTGCTGGGGGCCGGGGACTCCATTTCCCAGAGTCCCTGGTGGCGCCTACAATCAGCGTCATCAAGCAGCGCCACAAGGCGCTTTAAATTCATTGTAGGGCTCCCGCAGCGCGGGACGCGTGCGGGCGTGCCCAGGCGCTGCCCGGGTCAAGCCTGGGCAAAGGGCGGGCCCGTCCGCGCCCGTCGTGGCTTGGAGGAGAGTGGACTGGGCCACCCCCCGAACATTTCGAGAACTGTAAGGAGATTATTATCTATTTACTCTTTTTTGTTAGAACGTTGTACTTAGATTGGCTGTTTATTTCCCTACTAGGAACGTTGGTTGGGCGTGCCGACCCTCACTTTGTATAGAAATGGCGGCACGTGCAGGGAAGGGGAGGAGGGCAGTGGCGGGGGGAAATATAAGTGGAACACTTGACTAGTTTATTACTAGGGCACAATTGGTTCTTGAGCATGAAATAGCCCTGACAGGACGTCATCTGTCTCTCGAACCAATGTATGTAAGACGATCATCTTTAGGACCTATAATGTCGGTTATTTCTCCAAACCACTTAGAAGGGCAAGCTACTGCCGACCCACATACTAATGAGAGCGGCAGTACTGAACATGAAGCGGGGAGTGCACAAGTTAATCCCGTGTTAAATGAGGCTACCCCACCTGGTTTAGTGAATACTTTGGTTCCGGAGGATGCACCTACTAACGTCCTACTACATTCCTTCACAAGGTCCTGTGCAAAAAATAGTATAAAAACACATAAGACCAAGCAATCTACAGGACCATCTACTACTGTCAAGAGGAAGCGGGGAGGGGAAGCTCAGAAGGGGAGATGTCCAAAGATGTTAAAAACCTCAAAAGTGTCTAATAATATTAATAACATTGTAGAAGAGGCTGTGATCCCCAAAGACACTGTATCACCACACCAAGAATTGTCATCTACCACTCCTTTAACGCTCTCGACAGCAAGGGTGGTTGACTTAACCCTCCCTTTGCTCCAACTACCTGAAGGATTTATGGCCCAAATGGAACAAATGATGAAGTCCCTAATTCTACTGCTCTTGCAGAGGACAAAAGTAATTAGCGATAGGTTGGAGACACTTGAGCTGAATATTATTGAGCACTTTGGTATGTTAAAAAAACTGGTTGAGTGCTCAACAAGAGATAATACGGGTGATGCAAATCAACTAACAGCACCCGCAGTGGGGACAACCTTATTATCTAACCCGATGGCAACTGAGATAGTTCCGGTGGAACCTGGTAGTGATAACCAAGCCCCCATACCTCTGAAAAGTAGAACAAGGGAACCGGCAAGAAGCTGCCAAGGGGTGAGGGAGGAGAAACAGACGAATGAAGATGGAACCAGGGGAAAGAATAAGGACAAATCATTAGGAGTAAGGGAACCTAATAATTCTATAAAGAGAAAAACTGATTTAAATCGCATTGATTTGCCACCGGATTCCTTTCCATATGTGGTGGTTCTTACCGGGGTACCAGTGTTAAAGAATGATAAAACAGAAACTTACCCAGAACTGAAAATAAATTACCATTTTGGTTAAATAAGAATAGACCCCTCCCGAGTAACATTGATGGGGAAATTTTGAACGCCCGGAGAGTAAGCTGGGTCGGCCATAGAACTAAGGACAAAGCTGGGGATTCTGTTATCGTCAATTTCAGGGATCGAAGGGTAGTCGGGTTCATCTGTGACCGTCTTTATCCAAGTGATGGGAGTGACATAGATACTAACGATCTGACCTATTTTTATCGTCCACCCCCATGGCATCATCTAGTTATAATCCCTTTGGGATGCAACGAGTAGGGACTACGGGTGAGCCTAGGAACTATTATACTATCCCTACTATGAATCGATTTGAGGAGTTATCTGGCCTTGAAGGTGTAGATTGACTGACTCCATATAGTATGGGAGAGGATTTAAATTGGGGTATTGCCAGAAACAAGGAGGTTACGATCACTGAATCTTTTGATGGGAAAGATTGGGGGAGTCGTTGTGCACATATAATACCCCATGTTATTGTACCTGACCCATATCCCCTATTCGATAAACTGAGTGATACAACTAAAGGTGATCTTCTAGAAAGCAGTGTCCAACATGTTAGTACTGAGGTGGTACAAGTAGCAGAAGTCAATAATATAAGACCAAAAGGCAATATATTAGTCACAGGGACAGAACCTAGCTTTAAACTGAGGTCCTGGAACATAGCAGGTATAAAAAAAAAAAAAAACGTAAGCGACCCTACATAGCAGGATTACATTAATCATTCTAAAATTATACTATTTCAAGAAACCTTGCCTGTTGAAAGCCAGTTTAAAGTTGGCTATAGATCTTGTGTACCCGCAATTGCCGCATCAAAGGGAAGACCCTCGGGAGGTCTGGAGATATGGACAAAAATCGCGTTAGGAATTAACTTCAAGCAAATTGATTGCAACAGCCTGGATATTCTAGGAGTTAAGTTAACAGGCCCAAATAAAAGATCTTAAACGTCTACAGTAGGCCTCTGGTGGCCCGCAAAGAAGCACAAGTTATCGAGCAACTAGATAATATAATTTCTATGCTCGATCAGGGAACGTTGGTAATTATTGGGGGGATTTTAATCATAAATTTTAGCCGATAATAGGCCTGTAAAATATTTTTGAGCAAGAGGATAGCGCTAATAATATTCCTGGAAATGAGACCAGCCCGGCGGTGCCATGCTCAGCGTCTGTCTGCTGCGCATGGCTTACGTGCTTGTAATGGGCGTCTGCCATCAGACAGCCCAAGTCAGCCAACCTTTAAGCGGGGTAGCTGTAATAGCCACATAGATTATGTTATGGTTTCAATTTCACTCTGGCCGATGGCAAATGACCTTGTAGTGGAGAATCGTGTTGAGAGTGACCATTATCCGCTTAGCTTGAAGCTGTCGCCTATGAAGAGAGATTGTTTTAAACATACTGACATTGACCCTTTGACCTCATACAATCGCAGAGCATTGAAGTGGCCTGTAGTATTGGGAAATGATACTATTGATAAAAAATATACGAGCTGTATGTTGATCTGTTCTCCCCGTATATTAACTCCCCAGCACAGGAAATTCCCATTATGCAAATTCATGGAAATATGTCTTTAGGACTGGGAAAACTGCTGACCAAAAATAATAAGCAAATAAAAAGGGGACAGCAAAACTCAGCTAAGGGGAATACATGGTGTGATAAAGGCTGCCGAAACGCTAAAAAGGAACTCGTAGCGGCTGCAACGAGTAATAGTGTGCAAGCGCTAAGGAAGAAAAGGCAGCGCTATAAGAGCTCAACTGCTAAGGCAAAGAAAGGTTGGGATGAGAAAATCTGGTCTGAATTGTTGGAGGCGTGTAAGGTAAATGACCAGGCCTTATTCTGGGGTCTGATTGCTTAGGGCTCCGGAGGTGGAACCCCCAGTAGGGATAGGTTCCTTGAAGCAAATGTTTGGGTCTCGTATTTTTCCAAGTTGTACTCCCCTATTAATATTGAACCTGCTTTTATTAATGAAGATCCAGGACCTAATTTGAGTGTTACACCCCTGTCTTTTAGTTTGGCAGAGACTATCGAAGCAATCAAAGCAATAAAACTCGGAAAGGCTCCTGGACCGGACAGGATCCCGGGGGACCTATGTAAGCATGAAAATATGATATGGGCCCCATATGTTAATCGTCTTTGTAACGATATTGCCAAGGGTGCCCCTATTCCTGATACGTGGCGGGCGCCGAGATTGTAACTGTTTTTAAAAAGGGGGATCGTATGAATCCAGCCCATTATAGACCCATTAGTCTAACTGACGTTCTACAGAAAATATTTTCGAGGCAGTTTTTAAGTAGGCTGAGTTCTTGGATTGAGGAGACTAGCACCCGATCCAAGAACCAAGCAGGTTTTAGAGAACGGATTAGTGCAAATGACCAGGTGTTCAGATTTTAATGCATCATCTGGAAATACATTAAAATAAAGGGGGCACATTTATACGTGGCCTTTGTTGACCTCAAGGCAGCTTTTGACTTGATCCCTAGAAACTTACTGTGGTCAAGATTGAGGGACCAGGGTGTTCCTGGGGAAATTTTGGGACAGATAGTCAGGCTGCACGAGGCAAAATATGCCAGGGTGAGATGGGGCCTAAATGGAGAACTGTCAGATCGCATTCATATAAATAGAGGTGTCAGGCAAGGATGTGTGCTGGCACCAACATTGTTCTCCTTGTACGTTAATGATATACCAGATACCCTCTTGGGCTTCGAGCATGACTCCCCCAAATTGGGTGGTGACCATGTGCCTGCGCTGTTATTCGCAGAAGATACAATTTTAATTTCACAGGCACTCAAAGGATTACAAAATGTATTAGATACCTTTCGGTCTTACTTTGATGTTAACCGCTTGCGTGCAGCAGGAATTCCAGCCCTGTGCTGGACATTCCAATCGCGGGCGTGATCATGACGGAACCATTCCGTCATCCGCACAGCCCAACTGTGACTCATGACGGAATGTTCTGTCACGAGCATGGAAGGGGTTAAAGTATTGGAGATTAACTCATCTAAAACTAAGTATATGGCGGTTAATCCCCACAGAACTTTAAAAGAAACATTAACTGTTAACACTGAATCGATTGAACATGTTCAGAATTTTAACTACTTAGGTATTACAATAGATACTAAATTAAATTGGCAAACCCAAATAGATAAAAGCAAAATGATCCTCTCACAGAATTTGGTACCAATAACAAGGCGCCATAAGAGTAGTCACTCCAAAGCTGTCTCTCCAGCTTTAGAGTTGTATAAATATAAAGCACAATCAGCCTCACTCTATGGGGCAGAGCTATGGGGCTATGCTGCTAAACACGCCTTTATGGTTCAAGAGAACATCTTTCTCAGGAAAATCCTAGCGATTCCATGGCGTTTACCCCTACTCCCACTCACAATGGATCTGGATATCCATCGTACTGATGACCACGTGGCCTTACGACCCCTGTTGTATTGGGTCAACAGACAAACTAGTCGATTACAGAGAAGCCCTGAAAGAAATTCTGAAGATAAAAAATACCACGAAGTTGGTATGGTTAAATGATATCGAGGACTGGTTGTTCAAGCTGGGACTGAGTCACTACTGGGTGGATCCTGAGGGTTTAACTTTGAGCTGTAAAAAATTACTAAAGGAACGATACTGGGCATTTGTCTTAAATTCAAAATTACACAACCCGGACTTGGGGGTTTTAACTCTCAAGTATCTGGGAATGAAGACAGAGAGTAGATTCGAACCCTTTATGGACGAGATTCTACCAGGCCTAGTCAAATCACTGTACTTAAAGTTTCGTTATGGCATATTGCAAATCAAAGCTAATACTGCGAGATGGGCATGTTATGAGGATAATGTAGGAAAAGATGACCTGGCTAGATGTGAATTGTGTAGCAGCAGCGCCAAAGAGGAAGAAGCGCATTTAATATTTTTTAGTTCTGCATACACATACTCGAGGAAAAAGTGGATAAAACCCATCTGCCGCCTCCTGGGATTTAGGCGTTACTGTGAGGCAGAAAGAATCCTTAGAACTGAAACAACGCAATCAACGGTTTTTAGTGTAAGCAGATATCTCTTTTCTGTGGCGATAGTACGAAAGAGACGGGGTCTTAAGCTGTAATGCGTTTTAGTTAGTTTTAAATAATGTAATTGTCTTAAATATGTTGACCCTTTTATCTCTATTAGGAAAAGGGAGTAATAACATATATGTAAATTATGTTCCAATGAAATATTATTTTTAATCCTGTGATTGTAAATATTCTTTTTACTTTGATGAATGAATTATGGTTTTAAGCCTAGAAATTGATTATTGTTTTATAATCGCAAATCCCTGTGAATAAATTTCAATTGGTCTAAATGAATTGTGGGAAGTGGGCCGGAATGGAAAATTGGTTCTGTTTTAAACATTGTATGTATATCTTTTATGGTTTATGTCTTAAACGAAATAAAGATTTTGAACTAGTGGTACGTGGGGAAGGACGCTCCGCACGGAACACGTAAAGGTGTACAACTACACTCAATCATGTAATAAAGGAAAACAGCACTCACAAGGAACAATACTCACTCTTCAACACTCAGGCTTCAATTGAGCCCTTCACCCAAACCTGAAGTAAGGGCAGTACATGTGGAAAGGCGCTCCGCACGGAACAGGTGAAATTGCACAACTTAAATGTAAAGAAAACAACAATTATTAAGAAAACACTCACTCTTCGAAATCTGCACCAAATCTGCACTGCACAACCACGTAAAAGTGGGAGACACTAACACAATCAAAAGAGTGTGTTGTAATAATGCACCATCCAAATAATCGTCTCACTGTTAAACAAAATAATGATACCAGTACTCATGAAGAAAACACCTCAACCCATGACAGCATAAATAGGGCACACAACAAAATAGGCACACGCAAAGCACACTCAAAACCTTTGCGAACCTTAGGACATGCCAACAGTAAAACATTGAACCTAAGAGAAACATGCATCAAATAAAATATACACAACCACTACAGGGGAAAATAAGGCATTTGAACACAAGAAATATGGGACACTGAGCAAGGAGACATGGGAAACTTTGGTTAGTGACCTCTCACCCAAAGTACAATACAGTCCTATACGCAGCAGCTAAGAGAAAGTAGTGAAGGGAATACAGATTACTTTAAATATTAAAATTCAAGTTCCAAAGAGGAAATAAATAACAAGTTCATGTATCACTTTTAAAACTGTGACACTCGCCAAGTGTGTCCAGCACACATGCACATTACTGACGTGAGTACACTACTCACAGGAAGACTAGGGAAGAACCAACTTTGTAATGTCTCCATGGCAACGCATGTTGCTTGAAGAACATGTGTTAAAAAGCCGGAAAGAATATATAACAGTACCTGCAGCTGGAAGATTCCCTCTTCCAGAACATGCTAATGTCCTGCGTCTCACAAAGAACTGGAGTATAACAGGAGAGACTCAAGGGAAAGGTATAAACTCCCCTATTGCTCCAAACGAGGACAAAACATCTGACAGACTGGTCAGGGAACTGCGCTTCATGTGCGCAGTACATACTCCAAACTTGCGGCTTCTGTCAGCCACAAGATGGCGGCACGTAATATACGCTGCGCCGGGTGGCTCTCGGCACGTACGTGCAGCGCAGCATCCTGTTCCAGGGCACCTCATTATGTCACAAGCTGCTGAAGACTGCACTCGGGCTGACCACCTAGAAGGCCTGGCATACAAGTAAAAACCGTTGGGGTGAGTGAGTCTTCAAATTCATTTTTAAAATGTTTACAACAGAACCACAGCACGGAAACCGCCTTCCTTGCCGCAATAGATGACATTCGCACCCTACTGGACGAAGGAGAGACAGTCTCCCACCGCACCCTAATACGCATACTCTACGATGCAGGAATCCAGGACAAGGCCCTCGACTGAATCCGCTCCTTCCTCTCCGGCAGGACGCAGTGGGTCAGACTCCCCCCTTTTCCTCTCATACCCTACACCTACAACCTGCGGAGCCCCTCAGAGCTCCTCCCTCAGCCTGACACTTTTCAAAGTCTACATGGCACCACTCACCCCCATCGTCAGAACCTACGGACTCACCATTGTGTCAGACGCGGACGACACCCAACTCATCCTCTCCCTATCCAACGAGCCCAACACCGCCAGACACAACTTTCGAGAAGGTATGGAAGCCGTCACCAAATAGATGAAAAACAGCTGCCTAAACTAAACAACAACAAAACAGAAGTACTCATCATGGGCACTAACACCGACGCCTGGAGCGACACCTGGTGACCCCCTGCCTTCGGAAACCCACCAACCCCCATGGACCACGCACGCAACCTGGGAATCATGCTGGACTCCGATCTCAAAATGGACCGCCAAATCAACTCCATCTCATCTTCCTGCTTCCACACCCTCCGCCTCCTCCATAAGACCTTCAAATGGATGCCCCTCAAACACTGAAAGACCATCACCCATGCCAGGTCACCAGCGGACTCGACTACAGCAACGCACTGTACACCGGAAAAAACAGAAACCTCACTCGCAAGCTACAGAACATCCAGAACGCTGCCGCAAGTCTAGTCCTCAACATGCCAAAACACTGCCACATCTCCCAGCACCTGCGCACACTCCACTGGCTCCATGTCTAGGCGCGAATCACTTTCAAGATACTCATACAAGGCCCTCCACAGCACCGGACCAGCATACCAGAACAGCTGACCCAAATTCCACGCACCTCAAAGGACCCTAAAATCAGCCCAGCTCTACTACCCTGTGGTCCCCGTACCAAAAAGACCAGATTGAGAGGCCGCTCCTTCTCCTTCCTCACGGACAAATCATGGAACGCCCTTCCGCTCCACCTCAGACAGACAATTTCCCATCTTCACAAGAAACCTCAAAACCTGGCTCTTCGACAGACCCTCTCCTTGATGGAATGGAACCTGCACCCCCCTCCACCCTAGCGCCTTGAGACTCTTACGGGTGAGTAGTCGCGCTTCAACAAACCCTTGATTGATTGATTGAACTTGCATAACTTCACCGCCATAGTTCTTAACACGCAACAGATCACCCAAGTCCATGTCCCATTTAACCAAACCATAGTAGTGCGGGGTACCACGGCCAGTCGGTTGATTTTGTGTCAGAAAATTATCAGAAAGCTAATCACAATTTCACCGATCCTCTGGGCTGCTACCAAGTTTGTCTTGTACCCCGGACAGGGTTATCAGGGTGATCATAAATAAATAGTGTAAATCCACAGATGGAACTGACAACACAGCATCAGTGGTGATACGTAAGGACACACACACAGCGCTGGCAAATCCTCGCACTGCAGTTGTGGCAAATCGATCCAAAGATCACAGGTGGGAGAGCAGATTCACTCCAAAAGTTCTTGAAAACACAGCAGAATCTGGTAAGACCGGGTTAGGGCTGGCCGATCAAGAGGTCACTGGTGGGGCTCAAGGCTGCCAGAAAGCTGTGAAAAACATTATGCCTCAAATCTAAAGGAAGGTCTGAAGTCTTACTTTTTCCTTTCCTTTCTGTAGATTTCACTGCTTTGTTTCATGTAGGTTCAATTCATGTAAATGTCTTGTTTCAGTCCACTTGCATACGTAGGTCTTTGCAAAATCGTTACCAAAATGTAATGAATAAAAGATGGTCCAATCCATGTAGTTTCTTCCATGTATATTTATTCAGGAGAAGATGTCAAGTAGAGACCTACCAGGAGCGGCCTTCCTGCTGCTCAGCCCATCCACCAACTGACTCACACACTCAATAACATTCCCTCACCAACATTCTGTCACCACAGTCACACTGGCTGAGTAGCAGGTATAACAGACACCTTATGCCCATTGTCAACCAGGTGATTCAGCACAGCAATAGTATAGTCCCTTCAGGCCTCTCGTTTTTTCGGATCCATTAAGGAGGCCATCAATATACTGGACTAAAACCGAGTTTCCGGGCAAAATCAATCTCTCTAGGTTCTTCTTCAAGACCGGATTGAAGATGGATAGACTTTCAGTATACCCTTGAGGGAGACGACACCATGTTAAGACACAATCCTCCAGATGGAAACAAATAAAAATTGCCTTTCCTCATGCAGTGGGATGGAGAAAAATGCCTGGAAAAGGCCATTTACTGTGAACCAGACAGCTTCATACGGAATCAGAAATAGAATGGATTCAGTACCACAGGACAACATGGAATCACAATATTATTCACATTTCTAAAGTCCTGAACTATGCGGTACTTTCAGCTCGGTTTCTGCAATCCCATGATGGCATAGTTGCATGGACTTCCTATGATTTCCTTCAGTATGCCCTGCGCAATCATGGACTCGATCACAGGTGTAATCCCTGCCACTATTTCCGGGGTCAGGTTGTACAGGGGTGTTCTCGTAATTCTGCATTAGACTTGTTCTGTATGCGGACTGGCTCTACTCCTCGTACCAGTCTGATTTCTTCTCCCATACCACTGACAACAGTGTCTATCAAGTCCAGCAGCATGTCCTCCACTGTCAGCAAAGGAAAAATGTCTATGCAATGATTTTGATTTGCTAGTTTGAAAGCAATGTTATCGTCATTAGTCTGCAACTCAATTCCTTCTATGTACAATAGATGGCACAATTACATTTATACAAGAGATCCCACCCTAATAAACAGACTGGACTCGAATCACACACAACGAACTGGTGATGATCCTGGAAGGTTCTGATTTTCACTGGCACCTCTTCCGTCAAAGGGTTTGTCCTTCTTTTGTTGGCAATTCCTACAACTTGTATTGACTTTTCCGAGAGTGGTAGGTCTGGGGCTACTGCAGATCTCATAGTAGAATGGGTAGCACCAGTATCAATCAAGAATGTAATGGGATGACCATCTACATCTGCCTCTACAGATGGTCCACTCAGCGACCGTCATTTAGACGGGTCCTGATCAAACCCATCTAATGCTTCCATAAAGGGCATCTGATGGTACATTTGATTGTTCTGTGAGTTTCTCTGAGGTTGAGGCACTTGCAATAACTGATTCTGATTCCCACACACATTATGGGACCTAGGCCTTGTCACCGTTGATAAGTGATTTACTGTGTCTGTCACTTGCACAAGTTCTCCCTCCTGCACCTGATACACTGGATTTAAGCAACAATTACCAATCTTGTGACAGAAATAGCAGGCAGGTGTCTTTTTCAGTGTAGCAGTATCTATCCCTTTTTTGGGATCTACTGGGACACCTCTCCCTCTTCCTTGTCCGGCTACCCCTTTGGACATTCCCTTGATTATGACCACCTGTTTCTCCTGTTGCCTGTACCTGATCTCCCTTCTATGTGTTCCTCATTTAAACAAGCATTGGCGTTTCCTTTATTCTCCTCTGCTTGGAATCCACCTCATCACTGCAATATCTGACATATCATAGAACTTTGTCCAAAGACTTATTTTGCTAGCAGATCAAATGCTGCTGAATCATGAGGCTGCTTTCTGGTCTCAATCCTGTGATAAATAATGAGACGAATTGGCCCATGCCTCTGTGGTCAAGTGTATTTAACCCACTGTACTCCTTGAAGGCCTGCAAGGCTTGCAAGACCCTCTCATAATAGGCATGCACTGATTCTTCAGGTTCCTGGGTTGTTCGATCTATCTCAACACAATTGGATTTCTTGTGGGGCTACTTTGGACAGCAACCATGTGATCACTTGATTATAATCAAAGGCGAAGGACCATGAGTTACAGGATCCCTTTCTGGCTCAGCAGCAGGCCAATCAATAGCAATGTTACCTTCAGACCAAGGATAACTAGGAACAACAACTTCAAACAGACTATTCAAGTCAATCCACAAAACTTTTGAGATTTTAACAAAGCGATCGACTTGCTTGTACCATTCAGCAGGGTTCTCCCTTCTAGGAAAATTGTTTGTGAATGCAGCTAGATCACCTCTACTCCAAGGAACATGCACATACCCTCCACTACACCTCTCATAGTGGATTCGCCTAAACTCCCAGTGGTCCCCCTTCTGGAGATAGTATTTCCCCTGTCACTTTTCTAGCACTTTTCTTCTTAGATCAACTTTCCTCCCACTTGTCAAGCATACTCTAAGCCCGTATTCCTATAATCAACTCTCGGATGTGTGTTTTCAATGCTGTCACTTTCTTTTCCTCCAGCTCCTGGTCACTATAGTTAAGCTTTCGATTTCCATGTAGCATTATCATCCAAAACAAGTTTACTTCATATATCTGAGCCAGTTCTGACAACTTCTCGTGTGCTCATCTCGCTTTGCAGATGACCTCCCTTGCTATAAACAACAGTTCATCTGACTCCTAGGTCTCTCTCTCTCTCCAAAGGTAAATTCCCACTGATAATCTCATCTACCTCAACCTTCAACCTCACCCCATCCAATAGTTTTGCCGTTCCTGCAGCCTTGTTCGTTCTCTGACTTGAGCAACTGTTCTGACCTTCCTTACTGTTAATATGATCTCTCAACCAAATCGCTAAATCTGTAGCATCTAGGACATGTTGATTTATGGTAGCTTCCTGACTTGTACTTGTTTCTAAAGTCACACCTACTGGTCCCCTCACTGGTGTTTCCCGCATCCTCAAGTCTGAGCTTGTGCTCACCATGGGTATGGATTGTATAGTACTGGAACTGATGAATATTCCCAAAGGCTAGGCAGTGGCTGGTAAAGGGGTACTGGAATCCATACGCACTGGAGATGGATGACTTCCATTTGTGCTCCCTGATCTTCCAAATTCAGTTCCCGACACTTGAATGGACTGTCGCTGACTAAGGTTTCCCACTGAGTTCAGGGCATATACTGGGACAACAGGACAAATGGTAACCGGCACTGTAAGAGCTGGAACTGTGTAACAGCATTGACTCCGTTTTATTCCATACCTCCTAAGGCAGGCACTTCTGTCCCCCCTGCTGCTGCAAATATCCTACCCACAACTCCTGTACTAGGACCTGTCTGAGTTGCTGGCACACTCTCACTCTTCCCTGTATTCACCATTTCTCACCTTTCCTCCACCGAGTGTGGATTGTAAGGTGAAGAACACTCTGATAACAACCTGCCCAACAAGCTGTTATCAGTATCATTCCCATCGTTCCCATTTTCCCTTCCATTCTGATTCTGTGAATATCCCTCTCCTACCAGCATTGGGTACAATCTTTCTCCTTTAATGGTATGCACTCTCCATCTCTTAAGCTGTGCATTTCATTGTGCTACCTGACTTGCCCTCCAAGCTTTACTCACCTTCCCTTGATATATTTCCCTGTTCTTTGAATGTGCTGCACATATCCACATGTCTAGCACCTCAAACTGTGTTGGTCTAGGTAAAGGTCACAGCACAAACATCACTCCTCTCAACTGATGCAACACGTCCAATTGAAATGAACCACAATGTGGAAATGACAATTCCCCCTCTTTCTCACTGATTTTGTTCCAATTTTTAAGCCAAATTATAGTATGAAGTTCTACTTTTCTCACCATATAGTGTGCTGGAATATCCTCGGGTGGTGCTTCTTCGCCCACTCGAGTAACAACCCTTTGATCACCACTGAAAAGATCTAACAACGCCCTAAAAAATCGCATGATTCAAATATAGGTTATTCAATTTTTACGATGAACAATATTTTTCCAACCACAACTTACTCAAAACTACTGACCAATCCCAGCGCGGCGTTACACCAACCGACTATTCACAGCCTGCCACACTCTAACATCACCTTCACTCCTTGCAGCAGCTCACCCTTCTTCACAAATGGTCCGTACACATTCACTCACACAGTCGTCTTACACTCCATGATTGTCTGCCATCTGAAAGATCGATAGAATTCAGTCATCCGAGAACATTCACATACAGCAAGCCTCGACCAGCGCAGGTCACCCGATTCAATATAGTTCACCTCTGTATATAAGGTTTACTAAATGATTCCCATGCGTCCCATTCACAGAAATCTCCCTGTCTTTGGTGGAACTGTTAATGGCGTCTCGCAACAACTCCTCAATTCTTTGGACAGACAATAACAATACCTTGGTGTCTTCTACACCATATAATATTTACTGGGAATTTATTTTGCTGGAATTTACCTTGCTCGCGCTGCATCGCCGAGTGTTGGCGATGCAGCGTACTCAAGGTAGATTGTTTTATTTATTTAATTACTTACCTTACTCCTGTCTGTTGTATGTTGGGCTCCACTATCCCACCACCCTGCCCTCACGCCCTGCAGCACTCGCTCAGCGAGCCGCCACTGGCTGCTTACACACAGCATCAGAGAATGATGTTGCTGTACATTTGCAGTAGGGAATTCAATTCCTCCTGCACAACAAAGACCATACTCCCACCCTAGTACAGTAATATTGCTGGTGGTGGAATCAATACGGTTCGTGGTATCTTTTAGTATTATTAGTGTCACTGGAAACATTTGGAAATAGAGAAAGAAGGAGAGAGATATTGCTCAGAAGAGTACTAGGGAAGTTTTTATGAGCAAGAATGCAAACGGAGAATAATGCAAAGCAGGAATTAAGAGATAGTCCTGGTCCTACTGTGGGTAGGATGCATGTGTGTGTTAGCAGGCAGTGTTTGGCAAACCATGAAGGATTAACCGAAAACTTAAAAAAGTTAGAATATATTCAGATAAGTTGAAATTGTAGTTAACAGAGATTTAGGCTCATGGGCAGTGGGCAGTTTGGGTTAGTTCTTGATGTTAATTCATTTGTATGAAAATGTAGAGTGTACACCTAAAGCCAAAGTTGTTACCCATAGCAAGGAAGTGCCTCTTTTTGCCTGTTCACCACCACATTTTTCCACTGATGCTGCTGTTTTTCGACTGTGAGAGTGTACTGGAGCTTGCTAACCAAACCTCAGTGCCAGTGTTCTTACCCCTTACAAAGCATATGCCCAATTGGCTATCCCCAATTGGCAAGTACTGACTTACTTATAAGTCCCTAGAATATGACACCCAGGGTACCAAAGTCATGTAAGTTGGAGTGTCCACACAGTGTTGCAGCACTGATTGTGCCACCCTGTGTATGACAAGGTGCAATATGGCTCCCAGAAGGGCAGTGTTTGTGAAATAACTCACGAAGTGCAGGAAAGTTTATGAAGGATTTCTGGTTTATTTCAAGAGCTGTAAAGAGATAATTCCACGTCTGAAGCCTGGGTCTAAACTGTCATCTCTGGAATCCCGAATACAGCTGTGTTCTTGAATCCAGAAATGACAGCACAACACCACACATTTCCCTTCGTAAAAATAACAAAAACATATTAACAATAAAATGCAGATAATACAAATAATAAGTAACTACATGTTAAAACAAGAAAACATCTTAAACAACAAAAAAACATATTACCAAAAGGATAATACAAGAAAAACAGAATACACTTTCTATAATGTACAAAACAATTTACATACCAAATTTGTAATCCTAAACCACACAGGATCTCGACGTTTCCTTTGAACGCGTTGGTTATGCGAATCGTCAGAATTGTCATCTGAAGAAATGGTGAATTTTCCCCAATTTCCAGCACCATTAGCTGATTTGGAATTTGATGTGACACAAGAATCACTATTTTTTTGTTTTGGCCACAACCACCTGGGAATCGTAATTACCTTGGACATACTCCACACATTACCATCAAAAAGCTCTACAACCTGTCTTCCCACACGTATTACTTTTAAAGGACCAGAATACTGAGTCTTTCCAGATTTAACTAATCTGCCTTTTTTAACTCGAACCCAATCATTAGCTCTTACTTAAGTAGAGTTAACCTTCCAATCATCTTCGATACTGTCCTTACAAGTACCCAAACTTGTCATCCATGTTTGACTCATATTAGAAACGCACTTCCTTCATCACATTTTTTCGAAAGGAGAAAGATCACCCATGCTCCTAGGAGAGTTCCTATAACACCACAAAACTTCACTTATGGTTTGTTTACAATCCATCCCATTCAGAAAAGCTAACTGAAGACCCTCTTTAAACACCTTTATCCACCTCTCAACAGTACCGTTGCTCTGGGGATAGTCGGCAGACACCCGTCTATGCCTTATACCGTGACGTTCCATAAAAGCTTTCATCTCAAGACACACAAATTGTACCGCATTATCAGTGGTAATAGATTCTGGAAAGCTTTCTCTTTCAAAAATATCATTTAAGAACTTTCTCTCTACACTAGAGGTCACACTTGAAACAATTTTCACCTCTGGCCATTGAGACAATGGATCTATCAAAATGATGGCAAACACAGCATTCTTATTGTATGACAAAGGCCCAGCAATATCCAATTACACACTCTCCCAAACACGAGTGGGTCTAGATATGGGTAACCGATCATAAGAAATATGTTTTTGAGATTTGTCACTCAAACAACATTCCATGCACTTTCTGACTTTACATTCAATAGCCTTATCCATAGCTGGCCACCAAAACTCACTTCTAACCCTTCTCTTCATGCATGTCATACCGGGATGACCTTCATGAGCCATGTCTAAGATACTTTCTTGTAACTCACAAGGTACAACCAATTGTAAGCCTCTAAATAACACACCATCATTTAATGATAACTCATGGGCAATCTGAAAGAAAGGAAGTACATTTTCTGACAAGGAAACTTTGCGAGGCCAATGTGACTTTACATATGTAGTGACATCCCTCAAAGTTGTGTCTTTTTCACATGTTGATCTCCATACATCCTCTTGAATACAGCCCTTAGATATCTCACAAATGGAGACAACATTTTCTAAATCATTATCTTCTTCTACCAAATTGTCATCAGATACAGGCAACCTCGACAAGCAATCATCTAACACATTTCTTACACCTGGAATATACTCCACCTTAAAATGGAAATATTACAGCTTATATTGCCATCTGCAATCCTTGAAGTTGCTTTCCCGCATCCTTTTGTAGTGAATAAATCGACTAAGGGTCGATGATCAGACCTGACCTTAAAAACAGTCCCATAAACATATTTACGAACTTATTCAATTCCCCACCAACAAGCGAGGGTTTCCTTTTCCAAAGTAGAATATTTACACTCAGCACCCATCAAAGGTCTGGATGCAAAACCGATAGTGACTAATTGACCTTTCTGACACTGCATTAAAACTGTTCCAATACCAACATTACTTGCATCAGTGATGATAATGGAGTTATATGCCGTGTCAAACGTTGCTGATGCAGGTGCAGATGCAATACTTTTCTTCAATTCCTTAAATTCCCTAATACAATTTTCATCCCAAAGAAATTATGCATTTTTTCATTAAAAATCTCGTGTTCAAAGTTTTATCAGAGAATAAAGGAATAAACTTTGCATAATATTCGGCAAGCCCCAAGAAAGATCTGAGTTGATCTTTATTCTCAGGATCAGGAGCTTACTCAATGGCTTTGATCAAATTTAGTTTAGGAGAAATGCGTTTTTTACTTATTGAATAACCTTAGTAATCGACTGATGACACTCCAAACTTGCATTTTTCTTTGGTAAGCATAAGCCCATTATCCTGCAAAAATGCATAACACTTTATGTAGTATATCAGTATGCTCCGATGGGTTGGATGCAAAAATCAAAATATCATCCTGAAAATACAGGACATTATCTAAGTCTTTAAACAAATTATGCATCACCCTCTGAAAGACAGAAGATGCCGATATTAGACCAAATGGCATTCTTTTGTATCTGAATGCACCTTCTGAAGTGATAAAGGACGTGAGATGTTTACTATCTTCGTGCAGTGCTATCTGGTGGTATGCATTAGACAAATCTAATGTAGAAAATATAGATGCCCCCTTCAGTTTTGTGAACATCTCATTAATATTAGGCAAATGATGCCTGTCAACCCACACACTGCGGTTGAGATCTCTTAAATCAACACATAATCTCACCTTGCCATTGGGTTTATGTGCGACAACGCCAGGAGATAACCACTCCGAGGATTCCATTTCCTCTATAACATCCAAATCGCACAATCTTTGAAGTTCACCTTTAACTGCTTCTCTTAAATGTAATGGGACATTTCTAACTTTATGAACTTTGGGTATAGCATCTTGTTTGAGAATGATCTTGTGTACAAATTTCTTTAATAGACCTAGTTTTGAAGCAGAGAAAACACTAGGAAATCTCCTTTCCCGTACCGAACCTGGATCAGATTCAATATTTAAAATTAAATCTGAATAACCAAGTACCTGCTCCGGGTGAGTAGGGTCTAAAGTTACCATTAAATCTCTCTGTTGAGGCCAACCCAAAAGACAAGACCTATCTTTTGCTACATAAACCTTAGATGTAATAGTTTTACCTTTAAAACTTATGGTGGTGGTGTAAAATCCCAGAACATCAATGGGTTTCCTACCATACCTAACTAATCTTATATCAGGGGGAGATAAACTCAAATTTGGAAATTCTTTCACCCATTCTTCACCGATGAATGTGTGTCTTGCGCCAGAATCTGCCATAATATTTACATCTTTACCACCAATTACAACCGTACAATAAGTAGCATCCTTGACACACAAGTTAACATCATAAACTGCAAAAAGAAATTCTTCATCATTAATGTCATTGTTAACTTCATTAACACTTTCACCACATCCCCCTATGCGATCAAAACCCTTACTTTTAAATCTGTTCTTATTCTTGCACATTTTTGTAAAGTGACCTTTTAGCTTACAATATCTACATACTTGGCCTATGGCAGGTCACTTTCTGTCATTTGCTAAATGACCCGGAATACCACATTTGTAACATATATGTTCCTTTTTATCTTGAAACAGTTGATTCCTGTTTTTAACTTTGTTGGAAGTATTTTCTTCAAAGTTAGTTTTTCTGAAAGCCTTGACTTCAGAAATCTTTTGCTCAAAAAGCTCCTTTATTCCTAGTTTCATATCTTCAAAATGATGAAAATGTCTAAAGCTTTGTCCAAGGTTAGATCTTCGGTGTCCAACAACTTCCCTTGAAGCTTGACATCTGCAACTTTGTGCACCATTTGATCACGTAACATCTGATCATGAAAAGTTGAGTAGTTACATTTGGACGCTAAAATTCTTAAGTCATTCATAAAAGAGTCAATAGATTCATTAAGCAATTGACCTCTACTAAGAAACTTGTGATGAGAGACCACTTCATTAATTTTTTTAATGTATTGTTTATCCAATTGTTTAATGGCTTCGTCATAAACATCCACTCCCTCTTCAGATGATGATACACTATTTGTACTGGGAGTCAGATGGCTTAAAACATGTCTTCCCTCTGCACCAAGACAATGCTTCAAAATTGCTAATTTGCGTTTTATCAGTATATTCTTCGCCATCTATTGCTTCAATTTAGGCTTGAAAACCTTCTTTCCATCTTTTCCATTCGAGAATCGGTTCTCCAGGCGAAGTCAAGAAAGGTGCAGGAGCAGAAAAGCTCTCCATTAAAAATGAGATAAACAATAAAAATAAAGTAAAAATAATAACTATTGTGATCTATACAATCACCACGAACTATTGAAATGTATTCTTAAATGACTCCTTTTTTTTTTTTTAAATATTGTCTTTAAATAAAATTGTACCAGGTAAAATGTATTCCAGTATTAATTACTGATTACTCCCAGTCACAAAACATTGCCACATTTATTTGCCTGTAATCAGCTTTCCTTCGTTGTATAAAATGTTATAGACAAGGTAAATTGCGTAGTTCCGTACACCAGCGCTATTGGATTAGCTGGCCAAAGCATGTCCGCGTGACAACGCGACACTACGGAGCTCGCGCAGTCAGGAAAAAAGCAGGCAAAACTTCAAAATTGTGGCCAACACTCACCGAGTGTCGCAGGAAACCGCGGTCTTCAGGAAACACCTTCCCGGATTAATTCCGCATCATCGGATATACCGCTCAACACACCGGCAGTAACCATCACTGGATAGCAACTTGGTCTGCAGCAGGCAGGACTCCAGGCTTCACGGCTCTCGCCCGATCGTCACCAGTGAAATAACTCACGAAGTGCAGGTAAGTTTATGAAGGATTTCTGGTTTATTTCAAGAGCTGTAAAGAGATAAGTCCGCGTCTGAAGCCTGGGTCTAAACTGTCATCTCTGGAATGCCGAACACAGCGGTGTTCTTGATTCCAGAAATGACAGCACAACATTTACTCTGCCAGTTCGACTTTGTCATTCAAATCAATGGCAAACCCACCACTGCCCTTAACACTATATGCCTAAATAGTCCTTAGGCAGGGAGCTGTATATTGTTAAATGGGACATGCATGGCAATATATGTCCTTGCAGCAAAACCTCCCAAATTGTCATTTTGCTGTGGAAATGTTAGTAGCCCCAATGGCTAATACAAGGTGGCGGGCTGGCACCCATGCCTGGCTAACTTCTGACTGGGACAACGTAACTGGGTACAGATAGGTATCAAATTATTTGTGGCATTAGCCCAGACCTGATGCCAAGGTCGAATTTAATGTCACTATTAAAGTAAGGAAACTTTTAGAAAGTGGCCACTCTGTGCCCCAGTGGTCCATTGGCCTCACACAGGCTACGACTCACAGACAGCTTTCTGTCTTACTGGGGAGTAGTGTGGATGACTCCCAGGCTTAGGATCAAACACAGTCTGCCACAGGGTGAGGTGCTACCCCCCCCTCACAGGACGACACTCGGGTGTTAGCCCAAAAGGTGAGCTTCAAAGAGGAAGCCGCCTTTGACGGCAAACTGTGTTAACTCTCCTGAAGGGCTGCCTTTTGTTCCTGTAGAAAAGCTAGAGACAGAGCCACAGAGGGAAGACCAGTGCCCAAACTGGTTTTCCCACTGGCATGAATCCCACTTGTAGCTGCATCTCTACCGTGGGCTACTAAGCTCCTGACAGCCAAGGAAGGGTGCCAACGTCCTGGGAGTGGACAAAATAAGACACTCTGGGAATACAAATGTAAAATGTAAATGTGTTTGGATTTATATAGCGCCTTCTACACAGAGGTCTCGTAGCGCTGTATTCATACCGCTGTGGAACCCTTCCTGGCTTTCCTGTGAGATGTCCACTCCTGGGCAACCCCAAGGTGAAGCCAGGCATCCAAGCGCTGCTGGGGCCGTTGTGGAGATTAAGCAAGCTATTGCCCAGAGTGGGACCCATGATTAGACTAGGCACCGAGGCGAGAATTGTAAGGTCTGGGGAGATTGAGTCCAAGAGCTGCCGAGGCGGGAATTGAACCCTGGTCCCGGGCCAGAACTCTGCATCAGGGTCTGCCGCTCTAACCATTGAGCCACGCTTCTCCACAAATTGTTAGGTGCCACACAGAGAGTCTTTACCAGAAGGAAGGGGACTTGGTAGCTCATTGGCTAGTTACTGCATGGCCACCTTCGGGCACTTTCCTAGGGTAAATATGGCACCCCTGGCTTCCTGAACCTCAGATCACGATGGACTTGGAAGGAGGTCCAAAGAAGGACTGCCTGCTACCCTTGGAACTGCACAAACAGAGGCTGCACAGTCTGCTGGATTCCACCAGCTTCACATTAGCCTAGCGAAGTTTGGTCTGTACCTGTGGCTCCTAGCTCTGGAAAATACTGATCCCCAGACTAAACCCCTGGAATCAGCTCCAGGGACAAAGGAGCTGAAGAAACCTAAACCGACAAGTTGCTAGCCACTGGAGAAGATTCACCACTAGCTGCCGCTGGCCATCCCTAGAGAACCATCTTTGATGGCTAAAAGTTGCAACTGAGTCACCTGGAACAAGGAAGTGCCATCAGAGTCCAGATTGGTCGCCCAATAGGATCACTACCCTCTACCAAAGGAATTTGCCCCAACCGGTAGCCCAGCCACAGCTAGATTTCCACTGTCTCGAAGAGGAAGCCGTGTGACCCTGACCTCGATGGCCAAAGTTGCCCCACATCACCCATGGACCAAGAAATCACCACAAAGGCAACTCCTTTACCTGCACCGGGGCATGTTTGAGCATCTTTTCATCCTGTATCTCCAGCATCAGGACCACTTCATAATCTTCAATAGCTGTTGTGCTGTAAAGGCTGGAAATTAACTAAAAAATGCTCTGGTAGCCAGGTAACTGTCCAACTCTACCCCATTCGTCCCCTAACCCCCCACACCTCCAGTTTGTTTTATATGGTCGCCCAGGCTGGGCCAGAGTATCCCCATTAACATTTACAAACTTTTGAAAGGCTTCCACATTTATTTTATTGACCAATGCTTGCAAGCAGTTGATATTAAAATTCGTAAAACCTTTAAAAATCTGTATCTCAGGGACCCTCTGATGGATTTTGCTCATCAATGATTCCAAAACTTCATTAAAATGTCATCTATTTTTATAAATTGATCTTGTGTTCATTTTGTCTTGTGTGGGTTTCTTATTTTGCTGTTTGTACTATTAAATGTTTAACACTAAGTTCCTTTGTGCAAACCTTGCTGCTCGAAAGCCAGGGTTGAGCTTAAGGTTGTTCAAACGAGCTTGACTGGAACCAGACTGTGTTTGCAAGTGCATTACACAGTACGGCCCAGTGGCGGCTTGTGTTATTAGCATTTTATTTTGTCAAGATGGCCGGCAGCTTTGTGGTGTGAGGCTGCCCTCATGACAGGAGCGGGAAGAGTGGTGAGCACACTGTAAGTGTGAATTAATGTTTGGCCGGCCGTCACAGGCCGGCCAACTATTCAGGCTTATTTGCTTCTGATAAATGTGGTCTTATATATCTTCAAAACGCGTTGGTGGTTTATGCCTCAGCTAACAAGCAATTGAGCGTGAACTCCTATTCCAACTATCTGTTGCACAAGGTGCACCCCAAATATAGTTCACCCTCAATGGAATGCTCAACTCAATGAAAAGGGGATGGAAAATACTACCCAAAAGTATTCTCAGTGATTTAGAAGCAGTTGCAGAAGTATTTCTATCACAATATTTGTTCTGTGCTGATTGAGGCAGGTTAGCTGTTGAGGATCACACCATTGGCTGCATCAGGTTGCTGTGGACCCTTATGCAAGTAAAGAAAACAATTGGGCCACAAATCATCTATACAAATGTATCTCTATTGGAGTTAATAATAGAAAATAGAAATCAATGGGACTATATGTTTGTATCTAGGACTCAATATTTATGTCAGATTATGTTTCTGTGCATAATGTTCTAACCAAAACTTAAATGAGTGAATAGGAGTTGTTGATTCTAGAAAGAATTAGTGGAAAGAAAACAGCATGTTTAGACATCATGATACTCCTGAGGTTGCATAACTCTGTTAAGCCCATTTTCTGTTACAATTAAAGTGAATTATTTGTTTCATGAGTTTACTAATTACTGGTCTATCTTTATTAAATATAGTTCAGAAGCAGAACGTGATCAATTTGTGCAATTTTCATGCAGCCATTTGAATTTTATGCATTCACCAGTTTGGGTTAAATTAAGTGGCAGCATGGACTACTCGGTGCCAATAACCTGAAGGTCAATGGACTTTTTTCTGCTCATCGGAAAATGACCAGCCCCCCCACACATGTCCATACAAAAACTGTCATTCAGAATAGTTCAACACAAAGCAGCCAAGGTGTCCTGACCCGAATATGCTACACTTACCTCATCCCATAGGTGAAACTTCTTTGTTTATAAAAGGAAGAGGAAGATAAGATAGAAGTTACAATGTTACAGATATAGTCTGCAGACATAAGAACAGAGAAACCATCCATTTTTAGGGAGGTGTTTTTACAGTTCACAGTTCGAGGCTGTTCCAAAAGTATGCACCACTAAGGCACCAAGAAGTGCCTGTTAAAAATTTGTGAAAGGGGGCCAGTTGTTGGCTGCGTTATTTGATTACCAATGGGGGTGCTGCACACTTTACAAAGAGCTGAAAGTTCTGCAAAGAATGTAGGACAGGACAGGTGTGGTTAATGAGATGATGAGCCTATCTTGCAGTGACGTAGGTGCGAGGAGTGGAATCTGTCTGCTGTAAGCATTGTTGTACCACTGCAAAGGAAGTGTCGGGAACTGAAGGGATGTGCCTATTTCAACCATCTATGAGAGGACCCTCTTTAGTAACCTTTTTTGTCGCTGCACGAAAGCGTTTCAGCTACCAATGGATGGGATGTACACACACGTAAGGATTAGCGCACATCACCACTAACTGTCATTGGTGCCCGGCAATTCCAGTTTGGGATTTCGGCTCATGGCAACACTTCATTCAGGCTCACTGGGGAGCATGGACCACGTGCCCTGGGAACAGGTATCCACATGCAGGCTGTGATTTTCGATCTGTGTCTTAGGCTCAGAGCAAAAAATACATCTCTTTAAGATCTTGGATGTGATAGGAAGCAGATTGTGTGCTAGGTGCATTGAATTTTTATGAGACTCAACTCTATCTGTGACAAAGAGGCAGATGTTTGGTTCCACAAAAGAAATGGCCCAGAAGAAATTGCAGTGCTGATTGAAGGACCTCACATCATGCTTTGCCGACCAACAGCGCCTCCTTCTGCCTTTTGCATTTTCTTCAACAATTCACCAATGAATACAGGTCAAGTCAGTCTGATGCAGTCAAGGCCACTTGCAAGATCTGAGCTTCCAGACAGTAACTTTGTTTATTGGGCTCAAACCTACTGTACACCAGTCACTTCCTGACCAGGCAGCACAGGCTCTAAGATTTGCCACACAGAAAACTCCCATGTCATCCTTTAGATATTTTGTAAAATAATTTATAGTCACAATTTAACTGAATTTAAATGTGCTAGATAGAGATGTGAGAATTAAACCTCACTCGTTCACTTAATTAATAATAACATAATAATAATAATGTAATAATAATAATTGATGGGACTTTAGATCTAGACAGTGTTTTAGAACCTTCCATTTAATACTCCATTGTATGGTTAACCACATCTTATTCCAGTTGGGATAAGATTACTTATACTGGTGGCGGAGCTAGCCAGCAACGGAGATGGCCGCCTGAAGCGCGCGCTCCTTCACCTAAACAATTATTCATTTAATTATCCTTGATATTCTGGTGCCTACGAAAGGAAAAGAACCCCCCCAACACTGTCCGTAAGGTACAGAGTGGACACGATCCTGGGTTGGCCGGCGTAGACCCGGCGAGGAGACGCTGACGGCCTGCCTCGCAGCACGGTGACCAGAGTAGAGCGGAGGTCTTTCGGAGGGCTGTGCTGCCGAGAGACTGCGCCCGGAGACCCAACTGAAGCGGAGAGCACGACCGGAGACTGGGACGGCGGCTCTCCGCAAGCTTGACAGACCGCAGCGGCTGGAGAGCGGGACGGACGAGTTCCGGTACGTGGAGCTGCTGCCTTGGGGCGGGACATCAGGCCCTGGATCTCTACTGCGGAGTCGGCCCACTATGGGAGCGCCCGGCGTTTAGGCCGCGCTGGGCACGGGCTTCACTACGGGGTTCTTGAGATAGCAGCGAGAACACTGACACACGCGAAGCCCCGCTTGAGGGATAACAATTAAGCGGAGACACCCTAAGGCAGGGGGGCTTCATACATACACCAGAGGGACAGCACCAATTGCCCCTGCAGTCCCCAGAAGACGTGCTACTGATGTCGAGTTGGGCCCAATAGGCACATAATTTATACAACTGGTTGCTCTACCGGGATTTGACCCCTGCCCCCGCTCCCGCCGCCGCTCTCCCTTTCCCACACTTGCCAGAGCCGGCAATGCAGGCGAACTGGCTGCTTACACTCAGGAGTGGAGACCCAATTCAACAGAGTGCAGTACAGAGGACGCCATTTTTGCCACGAGGGGCAAGCACCCTGGAACACGAGCCGAACCCCCATCGCCAGCACTTACGGAGGTATACGCAATACGAGTTCCGGCGGGACAAGTGAGGAGTTCTGCAGCCTGCTCTGGGTAATGCTGTGGGGGCTCACTAGGGATTTGTGATCAGGCCTATATTGATGATTGCGACGCCACGCTATATGGAAAGAGGGGTGAGTGCTTTGGACAGTAGTGTGCGCCTCTCCGCTGCCTGTTATCGGACTGGCATGGCTGATAGTTAAGGACCACCCCCTCCGCACTTTAATCTTGATCAAATCGCGAACGCTACTGGTGAGTACCATATAGAGAGCAGACCACTGCACTGACAGGGACTAGCGTGACACTGATCGGACCACCACCCGATGTCTGGAGCTAGCTGCAGGAATGGCCGGACCTGGCTGCGGGAGTATTTTGCGGGCTCTGAGACTGAGACGCTGCGCGGATAGTGCAACTCATTGACGCAGCAGAGGGCTGTAGTGACTGCGTGGAGAGGGGCTGGGACCCTAGGACCTCGAGATGGGCCGCCCTGATAGAACGCAACCCAAGATATCATTTGACACCAGCAAAAAGCCCAAAAACTCAGACAATCCGCCCAGAGAAGAGAACACCGGACCAGAAAATAAGACAGGAGGTGAAGGTGCCGAGTCGGATCTGCGCCACATACTGCTCGCCATGGAAAGGAATTTGCAGGGCGGTATCGCGTCTTTAGGTACAAAGATGGACGCCTTGACATACCGCATGGCGGAGAGACTGGATAATCATGCGGAATGCCTAGACATGTCAGAGCGCCGCATTAAAGAGGTGGACGAGGCCCAAACGACCATGGACTCGGAGTACAAACAGCTTGGCAAAGTGATCTAAATATTGCAAGATAAGGCTGAAGACCTTGAAGCGAGATCACGAAGATGCAACATACGTATAACAGGACTGCCGGAAAGCACTCCTACCGGCAACATGGAACTCTTCGTGGAGGCCCTCCTCAAGAAACTGCTGGGCCGCACCACAGATAGAGGTTTGAAGGCTAGCCGCCAAATTGGGACTCTGTGTCAGCATTACATATGGTCCATAGCGCAAGGGTATAGCTGTGAATAATGGTAGCCACTGCGGATATGCTGCAATCGACACTGATTATGGACATATATTGAACTTTTCATGAGGCACCGGTTATCATCTAATGCTAGCTTTGTTTGGGCGGGGGGCCGGGCATGGCGGATAGACTTTTGCTCCTATATTTTATCTTTGAATAGTTGCGAGCAGGCTACCTACGCCCGGAGTGTAGAACACCACACCCCTTGATTGCCCTACATATTTTGGGCGCAATTCTCCACCCCCTTCTTTTTCTTTGTATTATTTTTCTTTTCTGTATAGACTATTTCACTGCTTTAGGATTTAAATTGTGATGTGGGTAGCGGGTGAGGCGAAGTAGGGGATTTCTCGGGTGGGGAGAGGGAGTGGGGGTTGAGAGTAGCAGGAATTTGGGACGCGGCCATGTTGGGGTTGGGCATGCGTGGGAGGGGGGAAAGGTATTACTGCAGGATGCTTTCTTGTTAATGTTTGGGAAACTGATTGAATGCAAATGTGTTAAAGTCATGCTAGTGACACTTCTTGGCAGGGATGTTGAGCGGCACATACAATGCTTTACCACAACGGATGCTGTGTTTGCTGCCATGCGATCACACCACTTACAATATGTCCAGTCCCATAAGAAATGATGACATTACCCCTCTCTGCCCCCCGTCCCCTGCCGTACCACAAAAGCCACAAGACGGTGACACTATTATGCTACTGACTTGGAATGTTAGGGGACTGAACGACCACAGGAAGGTCAGAATAGTCCTTCAATACCTTACAAGACATGCGGTGGACATCGCTCTCTTGCAAGAGACACACTTGCGTGCGGACAGCTCGATGTTACGCTATAGAGGTCTCCAAACCCACGCGCACGCGGCGGACTTTACCTCCAGCACCAGGGGGGTGCTAACTTGGGTTAACCCTAGGTACCACATTGTCTTTCAACCGATTGCCACAGACTCGGAAGGCAGATACGTCATCACGAAATGCACTGGTAAGGGCATGACACTATACGTGATTAACACATATGGCCCCAACTTTGAGTGCCCGTCTTTTTATATAACCCTACTGCGTAGGATTAGAGACCTTGGCGAGGGACAAATCCTGTGGGGAGGGGACTTAAATTTGACTAGGAACCCCGCCCTGGAGAGGTCAGACGGACCTAGCAGACGCCCATCAACCTCGGTTCATGTTCTTGATGCGGAAATGACAAGATTGGGACTGCAAGATGTTTGGAGAACTAAATATCCGACGCTAGGGGGGTACACACACTACTCATCTCAACACGACATACATACCCACATCGATTACTGGCTCCTCTCCGCACCCCTCCTCTCCAGAGTACGAGCGTGTAAGACGCTAACGCGCACTTCTTCGGACCACTCCCCAGTACTAGTTGCCCTTGATGCTCCGGCGCGCCGGCCTCCGCCTTTTTCCTGGCGACTGCCCCCATACGTCCTACTAGATGATGTTTTTCGCGAGGAGGTAGCTACTGCAATCGAAGATGTTTTTGTCAGAAACGAGGGCTCGGAGACTCATTCACCACGATATGGGAGGCCTTTAAGGCATATATCCGTGGTGTCCTGATTTCTAAACACGCTGGAGTCATAAAATCTATACGTGATAGACTATTGCTCTTGGAGCGCACGCTTAAAGACATAGAAAGGCTTCAAATTCTGGACCCGAGCGTAGATCTGACGCAGGAACTAGCACAAATGATTCGAGAATATAATGAAGAGGCGTATGCCGAGGTCAAACACCTAGGTAAATACGCTATTGCCAGATCTTATGGTGAAGGTGAGAGACCTGGAGCGGTTTTGGCTAAGATGGCCAAACAACGCAGACAGAACACAGGGAAGTTGACTCTTAGCTCTCCTCTAACAGGAGAGAAGATAGACGAGTCAACAGCGGCGGCACGTTTTCGCGACTACTATGCTACACTATACGCTTCCAGGGGCCCGATGCCGGAAGAAAGCATCATGGATTATCTGACACATATTCAATTACCCTGGCTCACAAATACTCATCGTGAGTTTCTGGCGCGCCCATTCGAGGGAGAAGAGATTGTCTGGGCATTGTCATCCATGAGGGCATGTAGCGCACCGGGCATCAATGGTTTTCCTGCCTCGTTCTATAAAACATTCTCTGAGCTGTCACTCCCCAAACTACTGCAGCTGGTCGAACAGGTCGCAGAGGATGGGCGCATGCCCCCAACAATGCGTGAAGCGGTCATTGTTGCTCTCTTGAAGCCAGGAAAATCCCCGGAGGACTGTGCCTCCTATCGCCGGCTATCTCTCATTAACATAGATGCCAAGATCTTTGCAAAAGTGATCGCGAATCGCTTTAGTCCTCTGTTACCGACCTTTGTAGCCCCTGAGCAGGTGGGATTTGTACCCAGCCGTACATTGACTTATAATTTGCGAACAGTATTTGCAGCTTTCCAACATACAAGACAGGAAGTACCAGCAGTTGCGGTATTCCTGGATATGGAGAAAGCATTTTATTCGGTCGAGTGGCCTTTTCTACGGGCGGTACTGCGGTGCATGGGTGTTGGGGAACTATTTATACAATTGATAAATACACTATATACCTCACCTACAGAACGAGTCCGCGTGGGATCATGCATGTCGGAGCCCTTTGGGATTGAGAGAGGCACCAGATAGGGCTGCCCCCTATCCCCTCTTCTGTATGCGCTGGTAGCGGAGACCCTCGCATGCGCCTTAAGAGAGTACCATGGACACAGAGGGATCCGATTTCCTAGTTACAACCTGATAGTATGCACATATGCTGATGACACCCTACTTCATATACGCGACCCAGACTCAAATTTATCTAGAATTTTACGTGAGGTAGTCTTGTTCGGGTCACTATCTGGGATCAAGGTAAACTGGAACAAAACAGTGATGTTCCTTCTTACCCCCACCACTAGGAGTGTGGATTCCGATTATCCCATACAATGGTCAACGTAGGCTGTCAGGTACTTGGGAATAAGGCTCCACACAGAAACGGAGGTGGTCCTAAGAGAGAATTATGGCGTTGCGGTCTCCAAGTTGGAAGAGGACATAGAAAAATGGATCGGCCTTCCTCCCTCCTTAATGGGACGTATCTCACTGTTGAAAATTATCGTACTTCCCCGCTTTTTGTCTCTGTTCAATAATATCCCCATGGTGTTATCTAACACATTTTTAAGCAGCTACATGCCCTGATATTACGGCTGGTCTGGGCCGGAAAACAGCCCAGGATTGCCTGGGATATCCTAATCTGACCTTATGAGGACGGAGGATTACAGGCTCCTGACCTTGAACTATATTATCGGGCCGCTCAGGGAGCTCACGCGTACGGTTGGATACACGGTCCAGCTAACGCCCCCACATCCTTAATGAGGGAATAGTTGCTGCTCCAACTCCATTGCCGGCACTTATGGCCCTTCCCAGAGACAGGCGCATGGGCCTGCTCAATTCCCTTAACGCGGTCACACACGCTTGGTACCATCTTATGGATGCCCAAGCCTGTTCATTATTGTATGCGCTGGGAGCCAAATTGGAGTGGTGCTCATGGTTGGGCCCATGCAGAGACAAAGGAGTTCTATCGGCTCTGGCGAAATTAAAACTAACTACCATGGGGGATCTATTTAATAATGGCAAAGCTCGCACGTGGGAGGAGGTGACCGCTCGAGAGGATCCAGGTGCTCATCCCCTGGCCAAGTTTCAATTCCACGGGATGCAGCTTGCCCTGAGAGAGCTGCTGGGAGATGATATGGAGGAACCACCGTCGGTGCAGACATGCGACTATGTCGTCACGGCTAAATCTTCGGTGCGGCTAGTGTCACGTCTTTATCATGACACATTAAAGGAGAAAACAGCACATTACGCTTAACCCAGACTTGCCTGGCAGACAGCTTTGGAAATAGAACTACCGGAGGATTAATGGGAGAATTGATGTGCCAACGTTAGGAAGGTCTCCCTCAATGGCCGACACCGGTTACTACATTTTAAATTTCTTAACATATACTACACCCCAGAGCGCCTGCACAGATATGGATTGCGAGACAGCCCCAACTGTGAACATTGCAGGGCGCAATCGGCTGATTTTTTACACCTAGCCTGGCTGTGCCCTAAGGTAGCAGATTTTTGGCAGGAGGTCTATTTGGAGGTGAACAGGGTCACTGACCTGACACTAGCCCCTGAACCAATGCTCGCATTGCTGGGATACTCCAAGGAAATCGCACCGGAATATCGTTGTCTAGTTGATATTGCCTTCCTGATGGCAAGGCGGTGCATAGCACTAACCTGGATGAGAGGGCCCTTTCCCACACTTAATAGATGGACCAGGGATATGACATATTGCTGCACACAAACAGGATTGCACACTGAATTACTACCTCCTCGCCGTTGACCGAAAAACTACTGGGCGTTATATCTGGAGAGGAGGCCGGTGGCGGAGGAGGCCGACACTGAAGTATAAATACTGGCCTAGGGACAATTGAAAGAGGGAGGGAAAAAACATAAGCACCTAACTTGAAATCTAACGATGACCTACATGACAGGACGTGATGGTACACTATCAGTAATCGAATAACTTCTGTTATGACAGCTGAATTTGGCGCTGGGGGAGGGCAAGATGGGGGTTGGAATATGTATTGACAATGTATACACTCATTACATGTGCAGATTTGATTTGTGGGGGATTCCCACGAATGTCGAAAACGGGACAAGAGTCATGGTCACAATAAAAATGCAAAACCTGTAATGTATAACTTCTCCATTTGGATGTGTCTGTCGAAGTTACTGCCACCCTGAATGTAATCTGCTTTGTTTTTTTGTTTTCATGATATGCCAAAAATAAAATATTAATTAAAAAAAGATTACTTACACTTTGAGTATTGTAGTTTTTTAGATACCACATTCTGAATATTATTTGAATTTTGCATCTATTGAATTTATTTGAAACTTTTATCCTGATTTTTGCATCCTTCATCACCTCTGGAGCCTGGCCAATACACCCAGTTTGTAATAATGTCTATCTAGATATTTTTGTTGCGCCATTGTCTTTCAGTAGCTCAGTCTATGTTCTGTGGAAGCTCAGACATAGCACACAGAAGCTGCTAGACTGTCTCATCTTTTTTCCGTGCAGTAATCTTTTCACAGTCCATATTTTCAAACTTATTTTACCCATGAGCATCTGTAGTCATAATTTGCAAGGACTCAAAAGTGAAAAAGATAATGGGTCTGAGCTGTATTGAGACGTATCATATACGTTTGAACAGAAGAGCAACTGGGGAATGATTTTTGGGAGTGGGAGAGTAGGTTACGTGAAGTGATAAATAAGAAGGGTGGGGCGCCAGCTGCTGAAGCACTGGTTGGTGGGCCTATGTTTATGTCCCTTTGATGGGGTCAGTGGAGAAATCTACTGAAGAGGAAAGACTCTACATGGAAGGCGAAAAAAGGGCATTGGGTCCTACCCGTGGGATTGTCGCGCAAGGGAGGGAGGGTAGGCGGTCCCACTAGAGAAGCGAGGACGGATTTGTTAGGAAAACCTCTTTTCTTCCCAATGCAACATGGAGAATGCGATCATTTCTGGGCTTATGCATTATGAACCATGAAAACCACTTTAAAAAGTAAGTAAGCAGAGTACAAGGTGTGTTGCAATGCTTCTTTGTTGCGATCAACGATTCCTTTAATTTAATTCCCTTAATTCTCCTTGGTGGTCATGTTCTTGGTTACTTTTGCTTGAATTGCCTATTTATTGCTTGTCCTTTACTGTTTGTTGCCTATTTTGCTAATTTTCCTGCTTTTTTAAGCTTTGTATTTTTTCCTCTTTTTTGTAATCCATTTTGGACCTGATAAACATCTTTGACTATGTTATTTGGAACTATGTCCGATTCCACATTTCCTGAAACCGCGGTGTACATATGTCGGGAGAGCGGCATCTGGAGTCCGTCGCTCTCATCATTCCTCTAGATTCAGTGTTGAAGAGGTTAGGGCCACCTTACTACTGTGGCTTATCATTAATGAATGTATGTGGATCGATTTATGTATAAATATCCGAAATAAATCTTGTATATGAAAACTTACTACTTACTTCTCTAGTCCACCTGTTTCCAGACCGTTTCTTGATAGGACCAACTATTTCTGAATGTCTGTTCACCTGTTCTGTCGTTCTTCTCATATAAATTTTTTTAGGTTAGACTAATGCAGCAAATGTGTTACATAAACTCTGCACATTAATTATCGTTTTCTAAGTGACCACATTACAACTGCACTGAAGCCCTAAATATTAAATGCATGCCACAGCATAACAATGTCCTGCTAAGCATATTGATGACTCCTGACTGCCAGAACACTGTAGAGGGGAAATGGCGGTTTGACCGCCCTAATCGCAATAGGTCGATCAAATCGCCATTGCCCCGCTACAGTGTTCTGCCAGTCAGGAGTCATCAATATGCTTAGCAGGACATTACAAGTTTTCTCTCTGCCAGCGGTGTCATGAAGGTTCCTACTCCATGAACACCATGGCAGAGATGAACCAAAGCGGACCCTGCAGGGCCCTCTGTGCCTCCTCCGCATGGAAATGCATGCAGGAGGGCACAACATGTGCCCTCCTGTGTGCATGCACCCCAGATCCTGCACAGCATGGACTTCACATTGCGGTGCCCATTTTCTGAGGCACCGCCATGGCCCTGCCAAAAAACAGCCTGCCAGACAGGAGGAAACTCCTAATCTTGCGGGCTGTCTGACCACAGCTTTGGTGATGGGGCATCTGGGCGCACCCGGCGCCACATCCCCAAAGTCGTAATCAGGCCCTTAGTAGAAAAGACTTGGCTATTGTCACTCAATGTTTTAGAGCATTTGCTATGCCATTCAAATTCACAATCTCCAGGTATCTTGCATAAAAATTAAAGTTTCTTTCTACCAACAACATACAGCTATTCAGTGAGAGTGTTAGATAAATTTGTGCAGTTTGCCACTAATTATTATATACAATTGCGCAGTATCCAAAGTGAATAAATGCCCCACATAATTCGCAAACATTTTGCTTTTGAATCATGCCCTATATTTTTATGGAAAAAAATGAATCTATGTCCAGACCACATATGATATTTCACGTATTGTACAATTTTCGGCATTCACATTGTTGCTCTTTCACAGTTTTCTGCACTTGTCAAAAAGTTATAGAATAATATGTTGTTGAATGAACAATAACATCTGTACAAAAGATATACCCTAAAATCTGTGCATAAGAGATTTTAGGGATAGCGATTTCCTAATTGTGATTCTCTGCTAATCGCAATTAGGATATAGGTATCCCTAATGTATGAAAATCTTTGAGTTCCGTTTAGTGACTCCTCATGCGTCGCAAATCAACCTACCTGTGGTAAATAAAATATTACCCTGTCATAATTTCTATACTTAAACAAAGGGTCAT
This sequence comes from Lissotriton vulgaris, assembly GCF_964263255.1. Classification (NCBI taxonomy): domain Eukaryota; kingdom Metazoa; phylum Chordata; class Amphibia; order Caudata; family Salamandridae; genus Lissotriton; species Lissotriton vulgaris. The sequence goes on from NC_141691.1 coordinate 887,965,334, forward strand.
GCATTAAATGAGAGGCAGAGTCAGTGGTGTCCGATTCAAAAGGGCTTCATTTCAATAACTGCAGTTAAGGGAGAATCGGGTTCCATCACCACTAAGGTTCAGGAAGGGTCGTCATCTAAATCTTTATTCACACAACACATTATATATAGTTAAACCATACATTGCATTGGCTAGAGAAGGCGGAGCGCTCCAGGCGGAGCAAGTGAAAGAGAGATAAGAGCACATGGGCGTAAAAGAGGCGTGTAAGAAGGCGTACACGTGGGTGTTCACTTTGGTGAGTCATAGGTGTGCCATAGGTGGGTGGACGCATAGAGGGGGTCTGCATGGTCAGTAGGAACCTTTACCCTACTTGTGCGTGCAAAACTGGTCATGACATGAACTTGACGTGTAACTGGGGGGAAAACCTGGAGGGAGCTGACTTTAGCACTAGTAGGGGAGTCTGGGAGTCTGGGATGTCAGAACGACCTGTACCTTTGGCATATCTGATATCTTATGTTTGGAGGATGTATCGTCTGAAGTAAAGGTCGCTCGAGCAAAGGCTGCTCATTACTAAATGCTAGTGTGTGCATATATTTCTTCGTGCATTGAGTGGGGCCATGGGCCTTCTATGGATTCGGGTTCTGTAAATTACTTAAATGGAGACAGAAAGGCTAGGCCCTATCTTCTGCTGGCGGAATATGTTTACCCCTTTCACTAGACTGGAATGTGTTTCTGTGGAGCAGAGCAGATAACTGTAGGCAAAATACTGTCTTGGCAGGCCAAGCTGGGCACCTCTCGGCTGAGCAGGAAGTAAGGGAGAGGTCAGGGATACATAACCATTCTGCAGCTTTCAGAGTATCAGGGGGCTCGGGGCCTGAATTCGGATCCTGGCTCGGCTGTGCCATGAAAACGTGTGCGTCTCGACTTTTAAACGTGTACCATGTAAATGCATTGGCAACATAGGCCTCAGTGCAGAATTAACGTTTCATTCATGGAGGGCCTAATAACTGACATGCTAGCATTGGACGGAAATGCAGAGGCATTATTAGTACAGTCATGAGAAGGGAATTACATGATGACATGGACATACATGGGTACATAGATAGGGTGCGAGTGGGGGACACACTGGCCACGTAAAATTTCTATTTCCTCATACCTCATGAATATTAATGAGTTAGGTTGCAGTTTGTGGCCCACTTCCGCTCGGTTCACACAAGAGGTACCGACGGGCAGAGCGGGGCCTCATTCTCCCGAGCGGTTGCCAGGTGAGGTGAGGTCATCACCCACACAAAGCTGGGAAGAAGCCTTGTCCCCCTTCCTCCAGCGAACATTGGAGAGCAAAGTTCCTGGTAGATATGTGACTTCTCTTGAGCGCAATCTCCTTACTGTTCCTCACATTCCAGCAATGTTGGTTGTAGTAGCATCTTTGTATAAAAGGTCCTGAAGAAAGCCGGGGTAGTTCCCCTACAGGCTGAAACATGTCGACCGTCTCACTCAGCGCCATAGGGGTAGTATCCATTTGCAACTACCCGGCGTGCTTTTAAACTTTTGATACCTAGATCTATAATTGAAAACTTTATTCTGAGTCTAAGTAATCAATTTTAGTCACCACGATAATTTGAGCACTGCACTTTATTAACACTATTTAGTTGAGGAACGACTCACATAGACTTTCTATGTTATCCTGACACTAATATGGTCAGGAGAGGTTTTGAATAATCATCAACTCCCATATGATGATATTCCACCAACTGGGTGGTCTGATGGGATTTATTCAAACCTCTGTGACTTATCAGTTCTTTGTGCCATCTGCAACCACATCCTATTGCTTCACAGTCGCATGTCCATACACACACCACCTTCAGACTTGATCTACTCTCTTGTGTATTGTGTATTGAATATGGGGAGCGAGTAGACAGGTCGTTAAATTTTCCCCTTGACCCCCCCACTGTGTTTTTTTGAGGAATATGTTTACCCCTTTCACTAGACTGGAATGTGTTTCTGTGGAGCAGAGCAGATAACTGTAGGCAAAATACTGTCTTGGCAGGCCAAGCTGGGCACCTCTCGGCTGAGCAGGAAGTAAGGGAGAGGTCAGGGATACATAACCATTCTGCAGCTTTTAGAGTATCAGGGGGCTCGGGGCCTGAATTCGGATCCTGGCTCGGCTGTGCCATGAAAACGTGTGCGTCTCGACTTTTAAACGTGTACCATGTAAATGCATTGGCAACATAGGCCTCAGTGCAGAATTAACGTTTCATTCATGGAGGGCCTAATAACTGACATGCTAGCATTGGACGGAAATGCAGAGGCATTATTAGTACAGTCATGAGAAGGGAATTACATGATGACATGGACATACATGGAACATGGGTACATAGATAGGGTGCGAGTGGGGGACACACTGGCCACATAAAATTTCTATTTCCTCATACCTCATGAATATTAATGAGTTAGGTTGCAGTTTGTGGCCCATTGGGAATAGCAGCCATCATAGGTATGGCAGCCTGTTGGTTCAGCATACCACCATGTCTTTGATTGCTTTTTTTCCTGAAATGAAGCCCATTTTCTTTCAAGCGAAATGGGATGCATTTCAAAAAATACAAGGAAATGTTACAGTTTAATTTTTAAGAGCAGGCAGTGATGCCCTGGACCACTACCTCCTATTAAAAAGTATTTGAATTAACATTCAGAAAGGAAAGGGGCTCTGCTGGGCACCCTTTCCCATTTGCAAATCAATACCACCTTCTCTGAGGGGCCAGTAAAATATGAATGTTTTGCCACCTTTATTTGATTGCAAAACATTTATACATACCACTGCAATTCGGTATTCGGAAGGGAAACCTTAAACACGCCCTTTCCAAATACTTAATCGTAAACCAAATTGTGATTCAGTAACAGGTTACCGACGCAATTTGGCTTCCGTATAATTTTAAATCTTTTATAGCGGTTAGAAACAACCCGATGCTGCAAATTGGGTCTTTTGCAATGACAGTAACGTTTTTGTACATATGCCCCATTGAACTTAATGTCTATTAAGGTCTGCACTGTCCTGTATTGTTTATGGGGAATAACTTGCTCTGTTCTGCTATCATGTTGGACCTGATATTATTCAAATGGAGGTCTTCAAAGTACATTATCTATTATTAATAAATTGGTTTCTCTGTGTTCTCAGATTTCTGTGACCGACTGTTTTTTTTTAACAATTGAGAACATTTATACTCCATAGGCGAGGCTCCCATCAAGGATTTTGCTACCTAGAATCTCACAGAGCACGTAAGCTAAACCTGGTCTTGCTTTCTAGTAGACAATGAAATGAAACAGCAATCTCTAGCTCACTGCCAGTCCTGCTCTCCTCTTGATCCAATTTCTGTCAAATGTTGTTCTGTGTTAAAATATTACCCGGCTTTAGCTCTATTGGAAATTGTTGATGCCTCTCATTCTCTTTGCACTGTTTCTGACAACTTCAAAATTAGTTCTGTGATGCCGCTTCTGAAAAAAACACAGAACTTGACCGTCAGCACCTGTTAGCTATCATCCTATTATTCTGCTACCAATTGTGGAAAAAACAACGGAGAAAGCGACGGCAAAACAATTGTGTCATTACCTCAAATCCGCTGAAATACTGTTTGATTCTCAAATGGGATTTTCTTCCTTAACACAGCACGGAATTAGTGATGTATGTCTTGCGCATGGAAGGGAATATTTACAAGAATACGGTGCAGCCCTGCGTTTTTCCCTTTGCTGGCGCTAATTTATCTGCCTAGCACCAACGCAGGCACCCCTGGACCATAGTGTAAGGGTGCCTGCGTTGCAGGGGAATGATTGTTTATGTGCAAGTAGGTGTCCCTTCCTGCACATAAACAATCAGTAATGGAGCTTTGTAACTGCTGTGTGTGCTGCTTAATGCAGCACACGTAGCAGCTGCAAAATGGCGCTTTTTTCAATGATTGTTTATGTGTCACGGAAGGGACAAATGAGCACAAAGGTTCCCCCCTCTTACTTTAAGGGTTGAGAGGTGGGGAAAGGGAATGCATACAAAGAGAACCTCTTATCCAGCCTATCTAATTTCTAAAATGGTAGTGACTCTAATCAAAAATATTTACCTTACAGCATAGAAACACAAAGATTTCATTTCTTTCGAATTGTGTTTATGTATCAAAAATATTTTTAAATATTTGTTTTTTTTATATTTTCATACTTTTTTGAGTTTGTATTAGCAAATAAATGTGTACAAAATCCAAAATCACATTATTATTTCAATTAGAAAAAAACATTCGTTGACTTTTCTAAACAGTGATTTTTGTTATGATAACCCCCAAATTACTCCATCGTTCTTCCTTTCTCACCTTTCATTCCACTCATAGATACCAACTATCATACCACACAAACAAATTTACAATAAAACACATCTGAGCAAGAATCCTACTTGCTAGTTTTGTTTGTCATTTGTCAGTACATTCCACAGTTCAAACAAAAAACTCTAGTCCATCAATTGGATTTTAGATAATTCTTCTTTTGACTTGATACTTGAGGGGGGTTCTCAGATGTATGTCACTGGCCTACGTACGTTTCGGTGAAACCAAATTAATATCACCTTCTTCAGGACCAAAGAAATACATGTTCCATCTTTGGGGTGGTCTGGGGGTTTATCTGTAATATTACAATATTTTGTATAAGGGCCAGGATCTATGCTATACAGTTAGAAACACAGTAATTTTATTATCAAAAACATTCACTATTCTGCCTCCCAAGGTGTGTGGTAAAATTACACAAACCCTCATCACTCTTGGACCACCAGTATTCTGTGTTGAGAAACTAGAAAGAATGTGATGGGGTTTAGTATAGATGGTGTTAAAAGAACACCCCAATTCTGGGCGAATAACAACCATACCAATACAACCCATTGGTGAAGAGAATAGAAAATAAGATGTGATAGAAGGTACCTATACCAAGTTAGATGAAAACAGGAGCTAAAATTGTTTTTGAACCTACATGTCTCTTAGAGGGCTGAAGGTATTTTGAATCCTCCAGGGTGTAGAGCAGTCCACATGATTTTTTTTAAAAAATAGCAAAGATGAGTCTGTTTATAGGACAGAAATTTATGGGAATTAGTTTCTATTGTTTTTATTTTGACCTATTGCAGAAGATTAAATATTGGATTATTCCTGTTTACCCTTAAGGGATTAGGGGCCAGATGTAGGTAATCCAGATTTACCGATTCTAAAATACAGAATTTTACCGATTCGATATTTTAGAATTGGTAAATGTGATGTAGGTATTCATTTGGTATTTTTTACTGAATCGGTAAGATTCAGTAAATACCTAATCGGTATTTACCGATTAAGTATTTCCCATTCATCAGGCCCATAGGAATGAATGGGAATTACCGAATCGGTAAATACCGATTCGGTAAAAGGGGGAACACATTTAAGGGTGGCAGGGTGTCACTTTGACACCCTGTTGCACCCCTGAATAGTGCATGGGTGCACATGTGGCACACATACATACATGCCATAAGGGCATGTATGTCTGCCACATGGCACTGTCATAAATTGCTAAAAATTGCTTTTTTTTAGGGTTTTCGATATTTACCACCAACTTGTAGTTGGTGGTGAATAACAAATCCTGAAATGGGAAAAGCACTCATTTGAGTGCTCCCTACATTAAGGATTCGGTAATTTACCGAATCAGTATTTTATGAATTCGGTAATTTACTGATTCCTTAATTTACCGATTCGGTAAATTACCGAATCCTTAAATTAGGCCCCTACATCTGAAAAGCCTAATACTGGTCGGTAACGGCCAAAATTCGGTAATTTCGCCCGTTACCGACCGGTATTAGGCTTCCTACATCTGGCCCTAGGTCTTCTATGTAAGACACAAGTCTGTAGTACCAAACCAAGAAAAACTTCAAAAGTACTATTTATCTATATTATTGGGTTGTAGTGGCTCCATCTGCAATCTGTAACATAGAAATTGCTGTTGGTTATTAGGAGTGTTATATATTTACAGACCTTATAGAAACTGTCATTCTTAAAAGGATCTTACCTAATCTAAAATAAAGCAATGTCTGATGGTATCTCGATGTCGTTGTAATAACTGTTTTTATCTTTGGAAATTGTGAAGCTTTTGGGATTTAGTATTCGTGGAGGGCCAATCTACAGTGATAAAAGATTACTGTTATAATGGGTGCCAATAAGAAGGCAAATACTGAAAGAAAAAATGCCTAAAAACTATGAGAGGCTAAATGTCCTACATGTAGGAGGTTAGCATGTGCCATAAGATACTGTTGCTAATCGGGAGCCGATTTTTAAAGCATTCCCAGATTTGCCCGTGATCTATAGTTTTCTACCTTGAACAAAGTTGGAAATGTGCTAATTGTTAGCTGTTCTATTGAACTGTACAAGTCTGTCAGAATGCATTTGCATGGAACACCCAATTGCTAAAAACGCTAGTGGAATACGGATAGTTGGAATTGATCATCACGACTAAACAAATGTTAGCATATCAGCTGCAATAACAACGTAAAAATGCATAGCCAGCTAAGAGGCAATATTTGAGAATCCAAAAGGGATTGTGTTCGATATTACATAGCAATCTCAGTACAGAGTTATCGTACAGACTGCACGCGATTAAGATGCCAATGTTAAACCCTCCTGATAAGCTTGTGGAGTACACCGGAGGTGAACATGCTTGTATTAAGATCTTTTACAAAGCAGTAGTTCTCGAAATCAGGACTTTTTGACTCTTACTATCACTAGCAAGCCTGTTCAGTATTACTTAGCACTTTCAGTACGGAGTTGTGGTACAGACTACACGCGGTTAAAATGCCGATGTTTAGCCTTCCCGATACGCTTGGAAATTATACCGGTGGTGAACATGCTTGTATCAGAAATTTGCTTTACAAAGCGATAGTTTTCAAAATCAGGGTTGTTTGACTCTTCTTATAACTAACTTACAGAGAAAAATTAGCATGTTTTACGTGGTGGCTAGTCAGTTATAGTCACACCAAAAAAGACGGACCATTAAAGGGTGCGGGGAAGAATGCCTTACCAGTGGCTTTTGCTCCCATTCACATCTGCAACCATCTGGAACAGCTCTGCCAGAGATGGTGCCATTGCCTGCAAGACTTTTTTTATGGCCGACTATCGCAAGAGTTTAAAAGATATGACCGCGTTAGTTTGCCTTGCGAGCAAAGACCTCCTTGCCTAAGTGGGCGCCATCTTGGATAGAGTGCTCACTATTTTATGATGTACAATGATATATCTATACACATTAAAAAACTGCCCTAATGGTGCGTCAATGGTAGAATTAGAAAAACGAGTCCTTATCAGACACAACTAGTTTCGAAAAAGTGTAGGATATTCCCAAATAAAGTTTATTTTCATCTTTTGGATTATACGAACAATATAGTCCAAAGAGCATCCAATATCGAGAGAGTTTAGGGGTAGGACCGCAATATTTTGCCTAATAGACAAAATCTCCTTACTTCGATAGACGCCATCTTTGAGAAGGAGCGCCTTGATACACTGACATCATATATCGATACACATTAGAGAAGCTACCTTATGAAGTAGCAAAGATAGATTTGAGAAAAAAAACAGATTCTTAGGCAACAATGTTGGTTTCAAACAAAATATAATTTATAATTGGATAGAGATTATTTTATCTCATTCGTGAATACAGATAGAATAGTCCAAAAAGCATCCACTATTAGTTCCTCTATCCTAACTTATTAAGGAGTACAGACGAATAAAATAAAAATAAGATGTTTTCGCTAATAAGAATTGTAATGCTTCATATGCGTCTGTTATTATGCACCTAAGGTGTCTGGGAATCATATGTGAGGGCCTCTAAATGTAGTTCTTTGGTTCCGAAATTACCCCACATTAGTTGCCTGCAGGCTATGTGGAGATATACAAATGTGATACAATTACCCTATAGCATAGTCTCAGATCAAAACCAAGTTCGATAAGTGACGCAAAGTGGAACTCACAGTGCTTTAAGATATCTGTGACTTATCACTGGGTCCTTCATAGTTTAATAGTCTGTACAGAAAGATATGAGTGGAGGAAAAGATACGTTTTATAAAACAAAATTGCAATGTGGAAGTGATCTGGGTATTAAGCAGTTATTGTAGCCAGATCAATGATGTTTATACTGACTGATAGTATATCTAGGCTTGGTGCTGGCCATCCAGATACACGATAGGACTTGAAGTTTTCAACTTAAACTTCCTGTATGAATCAGGACTACAATTCAGGTAGACTCAGGAATATTTTGCTGTGCCTTTTCATAATCTGTGTTGTAAGGCAAGAGTGACATTGACAGGGACATGGGTAGAGACATGGTTACTTGTTCTCCAAAACAAAAGAGTAACAAATGTTGCATAAAAATCTGGTTGTAACCACCCAGACTATTTCCTCATTCAGAACCGCGTCTGAGGAAAAAATCCAGTAGGTTTCTCTTTGTTTTCATGTTTTGACTGGATCTTTGCCTGAGGGTATTTTCACACGTTCTACGATAAGCCACTTCATATAATTTTCTGTGTGTTGTTGACAGCGAAAGTGGCTAACTAGTGGTGCCTGCTGTTTGTTGGTTTTAATTGCAGACTTATGTTCCGAGAATCTAATACGGAACTCTCTTGAGGTTTCCCTGATATAACCTAGTCCGCATGGACATAATATCATGTAAACAACATTCAAGCTTCTGCAATTTGCCATGTGTTTGATAGTGCCTGATTTGTCTCCATATGGCCATGTCTGAATGATAATGGATGAGTCACAGGCGTGGCTATTTCCACATCTGTGATTGCCCGACGGAGGTGGTAAGCCATCTATGGTGGTTTGTCTAGAGTTTTCCTGGGGCTTAAATCTGCTATGCACCAGTTTATCCCGAAGGTTGGGATTTCTTCTATATGCTACAATAGGTTTCTGCATTGTGTCTTCTCCTTCATTTACACTAAGTATCTTCCAGTTTTTATCCAGTACCTGCTTGATTTTATAGTTAATAATGGAATGATCCACTACGCTTACCACTTTTTCTGAGGTTTCCTTAGGATTGTTGTTAATAAGAGCATCCCTGTTATAGTACTTTGCTCGTTTTAGAGACTGGCGAACCAGTCTTCTAGGATATCATCGCAATAGGAGACGTTTTTTGGCAACTGTTCTGCATGAAACATAAAATCCTTCATTTTGGTGCAATTTCTTCTGATTCTTAAGAATTCTCCAAAGGGGATAGAATCTTTTTGGCATGATGGATGGAAGCTACTATGTTCCAAAATCGTACTTTTGGCAGTAGGTTTTCTAAAAAGACTAACTTTCAATTGTCCTTCTCTGCCCTTGATCCATATATCTAGAAATTCCACTTGAGCTGCTGAAAAGTTACAAGTGAATTTCAAATTGTTGTCAGCCATGTTTAGCCAGGATATATAATCCAAGAGATGTAATTCTGGGCCTGTCCAAATGAAGAAAATATCATCTATGAATCTGTGCCATTGTGCTACATTTCCATAGAAAGGAGCTACCTCATTATAAGTATGTTTTCGTTCAAACTCACCCATAGGGATGTTCGCTACACTGGGGGCACAAGATGCCCCCATGCTGGAACCCTTGATATGGTGGTAAAGGCTCTGCTTGAACTCAAAATAATTGTGTTGTAACACAATCTTGAGACACTCAAAAATAAAAGTGTCAGGCCTATACCCAGGGACGCTGGCAGAGAGCGCTGCCACCGACTCAATGGTCTAACTTGGTGTAGGTACCTTCTATCACATCTTATTTTCTATTCTCTTCACCAGTGGGTTGTGTTTGTATGGTTGTTATTCGCCCAGCATTGGGGTGTTCTTTTAACACCCTCTATACTAAACCCCATCACATTCTTTCTAGTTTCTCAACATGGGACACTGGTGGTTTTGGAGTGATGAGTGTTTGTGTAATTTTACCACACACCTTGGGAGGCATAATAGTGAATGTTTTATAATAAAATTACTGTGTTTCTAACTGTATAGCATAGAACCTTGCCCTTATACAAAATATTGTATTATTACAGATAAACCCCCAGACACCCCAAAGATGGAATATGTATTTATTTTGTCCTGAAGAAGGTGATATTAATGTGGTTTCACCGAAACGTACGTAGGCCAGTGACACACATCTGAGAGCCCCACCCAAGAATCAAGTCAAAAGAAGAATTATCTAAAATCCAATTGATGAGTTTTTTGTTTGAACTGAGGAATGTACTGACAAACGACAAACAAAACTAGCAAGTAGGGCTCTTGCTCAGATGTGTTTTTATTGTAAATTTGTTTGTGTGGTATGATAGTTGGTATTTATTAGTGCTTAATTTATGCCGGTGCTTTACGGTGCTTAGCACTAGCACTTAATTACCAGGGCCGGGTCTACAAGCATTGCTGCACATCACTGATTTTTATTTTTTATTTTAGTTATTTACCTCACAAGTGGATGTGGAGAGTGTTGTGCAACTTCCGCAACTTCTCGTCCGCAGTAGTACTGTCTGTCTGCTCGTCCCATCTGTCTCACTCCCAGCGAAGCTGAGATGGCATCATGAGCCTGGCCTGCAATCTTCTTGATGGCAAGGTGGTGGCTGCTGCGGCCCTTAGTTTACCTTCTTTCCAGCAGGGGCCCGGAGGGTCGCACTCCACCACCGAGTCCCCAACGGCTGTTAAGGTCTGAGTGTGTGTGTGCCAGCCAGCGCAACCTCACCCGACCGTCTGACGATGGTGTGAGGACTGGGCCTGGCCCTGGCACAGTAGCAGTAGCCACCAGCCCCCGCCAGTACTGGCAACAGCACTAGGTGAGCTAATCAGTCAATAGTTAAACCAGCAAGTTGCTCTTAGTCTTAACAAAATTAAGCAAGCAAGCAGAGCAGAGCTGCAGTACTGAAGAAGATGTTTAGTTAAGTAACTAGTAGTAGCGTAGCCCGCCCCATGATGCCAATAATATGCAGTGGGTGGGTGGCAGAGGCTGTTGTGAAGTTGTTGTGTACCTCACCTCTTTATTCTGTGCTTGCAATTAAGTGCGTACCTGGGCCATGCATTCTGCACATGTGACGTCACAGCCACCGCAGGGACTGATAATGTATGATAGTGAAGCGAGGAATGCGCTTCGCCGGCTCTGCTTTGTGGTGGTTTATATTGGCGTGGTGGGTCAGGTCTGGGGTGCAGTCGTGGCCCGGCTCTGAACTCGCAGCTTCAGGCTGTGTATGAGAAGACCAAGCTGTCTGTGCTTCGAGGGACTGCCGGGGGAGGCAACCACCCAGGTGGGGGCCTCGCCCTCACGCTGCAGCCATCAATCCGCGGTGCCGTCTTTCACACACTGACTGGGCAAGCTGCATAATGGCGGGGGCAGACATTCATCTCTCATCTGTCTCACTAAATTACGAGATGGCAAGAGTAGCTGCCCACCGCCATTCACCATCCAATACTTGAACGCTTTTGCCACTCTCTGTGGTGGTGGAAGGGTATTTCCGTGAGTGCCCTCAGTTTGTGTCTGAAGCCCACACCCTGTGATAAAGTTAACGGACAGCGGCACTCATTAAAGCCTATAAAAATGCCACTGAGCTGGCATCGACTCTCCTGGCGCCCGGAGCCAGCCACGCCTCGACCGGGTCTGGCGCTGGCACTGCTGCCGATCGGGCAACGACACCCCAGGTACCCAGGAGGCCATAGCAAGAAGGTGCAGTAGCCAGTAGCACAGACCCATTCCTGACTGGCAGGCTACTAATGTTTCCCTATGCATTTGCAGCCAGGCATAGCCCCCAACTGATATTTTGTGCCCAGGGCTAGTTGCCAGAGAAGATAAGGAGCTGTCACTGATAATGAACCATGTGGTGCACTCCTCCTGATAGGCCTTCAGCACTAGTGTAAATATTCTTTCTTACCTCAGCGTGTGCTTCTTTATTAACCAGGATGCAGTTTGTGCACAATCTCAAACAATTTATAGATCCACCCCCAAACGAAGACCTGAGGCTCTGCTGGCACTCCAAACCATTCACAACTGGACAGTCACCCATTGTTCTAGTTTGTGATGCTTCGTGTGAGGCCTGTAGTCCGCTTTCTCTGTATAATTACTTAACTTTCATGTTAACTTGCAATGACTAGGCCTCCGTGAAGCCCCCGGGAATCGGAGGGGGTGGAAGCTGCTGATTTTATGAACAAATGAACAGCAGTGGTAATATACTCCCTCTGTGACCGAGTGGGCAGCAGGCTCTTCTCACAAGGTACTTAAAGGACAAAACCATGACAGAAAGTACATAAAAATGTAAATACATTTAAAACATATGTAAATTTATGGTGGTTTGGTTTATTAGGTTGAAGAAAACAATCTTGTTTTTCACCTCTAGTCTTAAACGCCACACTTTGGGAATTTCTAAGTGCTATAAAAATATCAGATCTTACTGTCTCTCAATTTGCCCCATTCAATGTACCCACTTTGGAAGGATGAACAGGCAATGAACAAAATTAATTATGCATTCTGAGATTAAGTCAGAACATTCTAGGGATCATTCTGCTTGAATCACATGATCTCTGTGTTTGAGGATGGGTTGTAGGCCAGGGTGAGTGCTGTGTGTCTGTATGAGTGAAGGGTGAGTGCTGTGTCCTGTATGGTGTGAGTGCTGTGTCCTGTTTGGTGTGAGTGCTGTGTCCTGTATGGGTGAGAGTGCTGTGTCCTGTATGGGTGTAGGGTGAGGGCTGTGTGCTTGTATGAGTGTAGGGTGAATAGTGTGCCTGTATGAGTGTAGGCTGAGTAGTGTGCCTGTATGAGTGCAGGGTGGGTGGTGTGGGTCTATATGCTTGCAGAATGAGGGATCTGACTGTATGAGTGCTGGTTGAGTGGTGTGCCTGTATGGTGGAGGCAGAGTGGTGTGCCTATGTGAGTGCAGGGTGAGTGGTCCAAACAGAAACCTGCACAGGTGGACATTTCTGACCATTTCTGTCCAGTTTGCAGACCTCCATTCCATGCGCTGTAATGCTTAAGTCATCTGCACATCTGAAAAGTGTAATTTTCAGATACCACAGCATTACATACTGTGCATATATGAAGGGTCTGTATTGCATACAATAGACATATCTGTGACACAACATTTTTATGAGCCTTTGATATGTGCACATTTTGGAGATCAGATATATGTGTATAATCAGATGTTTTAGCTGTCCATATTGGCATAATACAGGGCTGAGTGATATGCATAAATCAGTTACAGGTTCTGCATAGCCATAGAGGTGCATATTGTGCATCTAGCAGAGAACAAAATAATCTTCATCTAATAGATGCCTTCATAGTGGGCTAGTGCCTCTGCGCTCTATAATGTCCTATATCCTTTGGGAACAAAATAAACATATATCAGTGGCTAATTTCCCAAATTTTAAGAGTAAAATAATTGCAAAGTGTGTAAGATGTGGCATTCTCTTTTACTAAAGGACAGGTCCAGAGAAGTGTGTACGGTGTTATTTGAAAACCAATTGTGGGAAGACACAAAATACAACAGAAGTAGATAGTCTTTGCAGCATTACTTTAGAGTCTTTATCTTCATTTCCAGAAGTCATGACATCCAGTTTCTTTTGCGGTTTTGCCTTGATTTGATTAAAATATCCTTCCCAAGAAGCTTGAAAACCAAAACGTGTTTCAAGTCAACCATCATATTTCCAAGGTAGGAATTCAGATTCGGTATTACATCTAGCTTTCGGCAGTGCCAGTTGAGGATGTGGGTGAAGCCAATAGACTGGGGGTGGAGCCAATGAAGGAAGTGGTTGGTGTCAGGGAAGTGGGTGTGGACTCCAACAAAAATTTGAGCACCTGGACTTAACATTTTACAAATTAAGCACTGCCGTGGATCATGAGATCTTTATCTGCTAACTGTGAACATGCAAGAGAAAGTACACAACTCTTTCATCTAGTTTACAATAAGCAGAAATTGACAGGTAACTGGCATAATTTCTCTCCACTTCTGCTCAGTGCTTTTTGGCTTTACTCGAGGAAGAGCATGGATGTCAAAAAGGATGCCTCCATTCAGATGAACATTCAGGGTTCTGTAAGGCTCTAGCAATTTGAGAAATCGCAATTCATTGCGATTTCTTTAATTGCGATTACATTTAAGGAATCACAAATTGCGATTTCTTAAATGCAATGCATGATGAAATCGCATATAGTGATTTTGCTAATAGTGGTCGTAAATTACCATCATTTTGAACTTGATGGTAATTTGCAAAATGTTTGAAAAATGCACTAAACTGAATTTTTCAAAGTTGTAGGTTACACAGGCACATGCCCTTGTGGCATGTGTCTGCGCAACATGTATGCACAAAGCAATATCAGGGGCGCGACAGAGTGTCCTTTTGACACCCTTGCACCCTTGAAATTGCATGCGCAATTTGCGAGTACCTATTGGGTACTCGCAAATTGCGCGTGCAATTTCCCATTCACTCCCATGGTTCTGCAGGCCCGTTGGAATGAATCGGAAGGCATTCCTTAATTGTGACTCGCAAATTGCATGTCACAATTAACGAATGTTTGTGGACTGGATAATTTTATAGCAATTCCCACATGCATTTGCATTCCTTAATTGGGATTCCTTAATAATCGCAATTAAAGAATCGCAAAAGCCTACATTGATGTGTGTGCCCGTATGTGCATTATTCAAAGAAAGCGGTAGATCGGCAGAACCTTTCCCATTAAACCCCCTCATATCAGGAATCAGTTTCTTCATAAATTGCAAACTATACATACGTATTGCAAAACGTTATTAGAATCGTTTTAATGGAAGTCAGGTTAAATAATGCTGTGGCTAGATTGTGTAGAAACTCAAGATTGTATCATTTTTGTTCAGTTTTTTCAATCTAATACAGTAAATCAAACAGCATAGAGAGAATTCGTCAGAGTACAAAAGATGCACAGAGACACAACCACTCCCACACTAGTCGCTCCAAAGGTCACGTATTATTACCTGAAATCATTACCCACCAGTGAACAACATCTCACCCTGAGAAATCATCAGCGCGGCATATCTAGCATCCAAATTATCATCACTATAGGTATTCGCACTAAAAGAATCAATTACTTTCAGTATGAGTGTGGGTGGCAATAGATTTACACTAGCAATCTTTCTTCAATAACTACAGGGTGTTCCTCATCTTACTGTTGTAGAATGTATGGTCTATACGGGCTCCAAATCTTTTTAAGCGTAGCTTTGATTGTCATCTGTCCACAGAAGAGATCTAGTTATTCCTGAGAGCGTGCCAGAAAATGATAGCTAATTAATTCAAATTTACAAAGGCCCCTAGATCTTGATTGCTTCCTTAGATGCTTCCTGACATTCATTTCAAAGTATGTATTAATACCTAGACTAGAAAATCAAAGCTAATTAATTAAAATTTACAGAGACCCCTAGGACCTGCTTGTTAGATTATATTACATTAGTCTTGAGCTCATGCTTTAGATCCCTGTTGCATTTAACACCCTGGCTGATATTGATGCTTGTGCACTGACCTGTGTTGCCTCTGCACCTCTGTGTTTTAATTTTGGTATTGGCACTAAACTGTACAACAATGGTCACTCCTTCTAGCCCTCAATGTAGAGGTAAATACATGTTTCCATGTCACTCTTATGTGCATACGTTATTGATTTGGTCATCAGAACTTACATCTTTACACAACATATACTGATACCTCTACCAAGATCATCGAGATCCAGCAAGCAATATAAATCGACTAGTCCTCTTTCCCTTACTAAGAAGTTATGTTCAAAGCCGGCTTGATTCTATGCCCTGCTCTTCATTCATGAAATAGACACAGACATGGCTCATACCATCTACAATGAAAGCTGATTCAGACTGTATGTAGTACTGCTGCTCTCTGGAAGGCAATGCCAATATATAAAAGTACTTATCTCAGTCATTTGGGTAAACATATAGCTAAGTAATACTCATTCTTGTACTTGTGGCTGTCCCATAGACTGCTGTATCTTATCAAACTCATTTAATCTTTCTCACTTCAGGACTGGATTGGACTCTGCTCTTCGAAGCATTACCTCAGGAGTAACTCCCATCTTCCTTGGTGGTTGGTAGCAATAAGTTCCTGAGCCCAGAATGATGTACTAAAAGTTGCCAAGTGTCCCGAGAGACCCTGGGCGAGAAGTCTAACACTAGTACCTAGATGAGGGCCACTTCCTGGACAGTTAACTGAGATCCAACTGGTGCTCTAGCTCACACATTGGATTTTGCAACCTTAACCTGCGACAACCCATAGAGCATCTCCCCACTTAACATTGCCGGAAGTGGTTTAATCCAGGCTCTCTCTAACTTCTCTTTGCCTTCCCATAACTGTGTGCCTGGTAGAGACAGCTGCAGGACTATTGTGGCTTTGGTGATTCAGCCCACTAGTATCTAACTGTGTGTTGGGCCTTACTTCCTTTGCGTGCTTCAGAATCCTGTCCGTTATTCATGAGCAACCTCTCCACTATGTGTGGAGGAGGTCAGTATAATAGCCCTATGGTAACCTATATATACACCTATATATACTTGCTGTCAGGATAATCTGGTAGTTAGTATTTCCTTTGATATTTTTGCATGTTAGCACAGCATGTCAGAATATTGAGTACCATAATACAATGAGATAAATTGAACTTATGACTGAAGTTAACTTTGGAGCAATCGGTTTCTTCTGTCTGGTTGATTAGATGATATACACATTCCTCTGTATAACGTAACTTGAATGCAACCTTCGGATATTGTGAATGTTAATCGCGCTCTAACTCTTGTAAACTGTTTTGAAGTAAGTTCATGCCATATATAGTATGAAGGTGGAGAGATGAAAGCCTTATTGGAGAATGTAACCTGGCGTCGATCTACTTTGAGAACGCGAAGCAAACTGTCACCTCTTAGAATATCGCATGCCTAACAAGCTAGAATGCTTGACCTCAGACATAACACTTCCCCTTCTCTTTCCAAATTACCCAAAATTCAACTCAAATTATAATAAAAATCTACAAACCCCACAACAAACATTAATAGAACAAAACAGTAAACCCACTACCCACCAAAACAATTACGAATGGTAATACACATTGCAAAAGTAAGGCAACCCCCAAATAGTGTACTAAAAGAACTTAAAAGTAAAACATAACCCCTTCACTGGCGGCGGCGGCCAACAGCCGTCGAGCGCACTACCTTCGTAGTTCTACGCACGTCCGCTGGCCGACACTGCTCTGCCCACTGCGCTAAATCACCTCACCACGGCAGAATTGCCGCTGCGGTTAAGCGGATAAACTGAGCCTACACATGTCTTGACTGGATTTATGATATCACATATTCCTGAAATTACTTAGGCAATTTATGAACTCTTGCCTCTCTGATATACCTTGGATCTCTGACAAGCCCTTACCAAAAGAGACATCATTGCCACTCTCCCTACATGTCCTTTCTCCAACCCTACTCTCTTCACCACACATGAACATCATACCTGAACATCCCTCTTCCTCCTTTCGCACCCATTCACCACCTCTCTGGTAGAATGCTAACCTTCTGAAATTTCATCTATCTTCTCTTTTCACCACCACAAAAAATCTACCTACTTTCACCACCCGAAAAGGCCCTCTGACTTTAGAGAGACCACCTTTCACTCTTCTTGACTTTGGGCCTCAACCCGCCACCGTAACGGTATGCGGGACCAGCCGCCAGGGGAGCGACAGTCCAGCACCTGCAATTAAGATGCTTGGCATGCACAAGGTGACAGGCACCACGGGGTGCCTGCCACCTTGTCCATGCCAATGTAGGGGGGTCCATAGGTACCCCTCAAGTGCACCTCCCACCCCTTCCCCACTCTGGGGGCCCGCAATGGGCCCCCGCAAGCAGAAACCACATGCCTTTCCATGGCGGCAACGCCGCCATGGAAAGGCACATCTCAGCAAACATCAGAATATGGATGGCGGTGTCTTGCAGACACTGCCACCATAGTAGTCACGTTTTCCGCCTGGTCGATCAGCAGAAAAGCTACAGACCTTTCTGTCCACAGCAGACCGCCCAGCCATCCTAATATGGCGGGGGTCTTTTCGGTATGGATGGCAGGCGGATCGCCCCATCGGGCCGGCGGCAGGGGCGATCCGCCCACCATCCTAATGGGCCCCTATATCTTGACCCAATCGCCAACTTTAATTTTGGTCATACTATTTTCCACAGGTCTTATCACACTCTTCCCTCATGAAACAATCCATTCTTTCAACCAGGACGCAACTAATTTGGCCCATGGTAAGTGCTCCTGCATCTGTTGAAAGGGAGAACTCTGTGAACCCTTATGTGTGGTGATACGATATGCCCATATCATATCCCTCACCAACTGTTGTACATTAAAATGACTAGCCACCACTAACTGAATAGTCCCTTTCAAAAGTCTATTAGTTCTTCCTGCCATTGACTTGGGGATTATATAATGATGTACGAGAATATTTTATCCCACATTGCTCCACATTGTAATAAGAATAGAAGGTATCCCCTCATACTCAAAAATCTCCTTCAACACAACAATAGTTCTCCTGCTATTTGGACGCCACATCCACCAACACAGCTGCAGATCTCAGCTCATTCGACAACTTAGAAAAAGGACTAATAAAATCTAAGCACACCGTGTGCCAAGGATTACAAGGATCCTCAATGTGATCCCCTCACTCCTGCGTCCCATTAATAACCTCTTCTCACACTCCTTGCAAATACTATAATCTTCCACCCGTAACTTGACCTGATCATCAAGACCAGGCCCCCAAAATTCACTCTTAATCTGTTTTATAGTCATGCCTTGGCCTATGTGACTTTGGTGCGCCAAATTGAAAAATTTAAATCTCAAACCACATGGAGGAACATAACGATTATCGCTTATGACAAAACTTGTGCAATACACCGACAACACACCTAACACTTTAACACATGGCCATACTGAGATTGATACAGCACTCGCATCAGATCTGATTTATTCCTCCCATTCCACCCTAGTAAACACCCACATTACACTGTGAATACCTCTTACACAGATGCAACCGCTCTGTCTGCATCAAAATTCTCCACTGCTGAACCATCCACAACCTCCCAATCCAAAGATGTCCTCAACAAACAACCAGATTGCACATTCTCCCTCCCCTGTACAAACTCCACAGTATACAGGTATTTTTGTAATCTGGCAGCTAATCTATCCAATCCCGCAGACCCTTTCCCCACACCTCCTGAGGACAAGATTTTTATTAGCGGTTTATGATCAGTTTGCATAACAAATCACATACCGCATGAATACTCATGAAAATACTATGGACCCCAAGCAGCTACCGATGCTTCATGTTAGAATGCGGAATAGTTCCTTTCTGCAGGCTTGAGCATGCATGAAGCAAATTCCATGGTCCTTTTCTTCTTCTCATGTATTTGAGATACCACAGCTTCTAATCCAGTTGCACTGGCATACACAGTTACCCCATAGCAGGGTGGACACCTGGGCAGCATTTTTTTTTTAATTTCCAGGAGGTGCGGGAATGGCGTGTTCTCCAGTGCATATAGAAACCGGGTCAGCGCCATCATTTTAAACAGCAGCGCTTTTCCCAACAACGTCACTGGCAGTGATTCCCAGTGTACAACATCTCTCTTCAGACGCTCCAGTGGGGGCGCCAGATTTCTGGAGAAAAAATCATCTGGATTAGCTATAACGTAAATGCCTAAATACCTAAAAGAGTTGTTCGTGATCTGAAGCGGGCATCCATCAGGGAGTTGCGGTGGGAGGCCGTGTAATATGTACATAACAGATTTGGCAAAACAAAAGGGGATGATGGACGGAGCGCTTGAGCAAATCAAACACTCACCCCCAGTCAACTGATCTGGGTTTAATCCATCACCATTCTTTAGCTCACTCAGCCACCCCAGTTCAGACATGGCCATATGCAAATCAGTCTGACCCTGTGCCTCATGGGAACAGTCCAGCCCGAACTGCCAAGCCATGTCTTCCCTGGACCGGAAACAAGCATCCTGGGACCGGTTTCGGATTCATAATCCTCATCAGCCAGGCTATCTTGAATCCAGTGGCCAAGTGAGCAAGGGACTCACGTCTGAGCATAGCCTGCCAACTTAGGGCGAACAAAGCGAAACAAAAGGGGATGATGGACGGAGCGCTTGAGCAAATCAAGCACTCACCCCAGTCAACTGATCTGGGTTTAATCTATCACCATTCTTTAGCTCACTCAGACACCCCAGTTCAGACATGACCATATGCAAATCAGTCTGACCCTGTGCCTCATGGGAACAGTCCAGCCCGAACTGCCAAACCATGTCTTCCCTGATCCGGAAACAAGCATCCTGGGACCGGTTTCGGATTCATAATCCTCATCAGCCAGGCTATCTTGAATCCAGTGGCCAAGTGAGCAAGGGACTCACGTCTGAGCATACCCTGCCAATTTACGGCGAACAAAGCGAAACAAAAGGGGATGATGGACGGAGCGTTTGAGCAAATCAAACACCCCCCCCCCCTATTCAACTGATCTGGGTTTAATCCATCACCATTCTTTTGCTCACTCAGCCACCCCAGTTCAGAAATGGCCATAGGCAAATCAGTTTGACCCTGTGCCTCATGGGAACAGTCCAGCCCGAACTGCCAAGCCATATCTTCCCTGGACCGGAAACAAGCATCTTGGGACCGGTTTCGGATTCATAATCCTCATCAGCCAGGCTATCTTGAATCCAGTGGCCAAGTGAGCAAGGGACTCACGTCTGAGTGTACCCTGCCAACATAGGGTGAACTAAGCGAAACAAAAGGGGATGATGGACGGAGCGCTTGAGCAAATCAAACACTCACCCCCAGTCAACTGATCTGGGTTTAATCCATCACCATTCTTTAGCTCACTCAGCCACCCCAGTTCAGACATGGCCATATGCAAATCAGTCTGACCCTGTGCCTCATGGGAACAGTCCAGCCCGAACTGCCAAGCCATGTCTTCCCTGGACCGGAAACAAGCATACTGGGGCCGGTTTCGGATTCATAATCCTCATCAGCCAGGCTATCTTAAATCCAGTGGCCAAGTGAGCAAGGGACTCACGTCTGAGCATACCCTGCCAAATTAGCGCAAACAAAGCGAAACAAAAGGGGATGATGGACCGAGAG
Source organism: Lissotriton vulgaris (assembly GCF_964263255.1). Taxonomy (NCBI): domain Eukaryota; kingdom Metazoa; phylum Chordata; class Amphibia; order Caudata; family Salamandridae; genus Lissotriton; species Lissotriton vulgaris. The sequence goes on from NC_141691.1 coordinate 887,986,455, forward strand.
CTTGAGCAAATCAAACACTCACCCCCAGTCAACTGATCTGGGTTTAATCCATCACCATTCTTTAGCTCACTCAGCCACCCCAGCTCAGACATTGGCATATGCAAATCAGTCTGACCCTGTGCCTCATGGGAACAGTCTAGCCCTAACTGCCAAGCCATGTCTTCCCTGGACTGAAAACAAGCATCCTGGGACCAGTTTCGGATTCATAATCCTCATCAGCCAGGCTTTCTTGAATCCAGTGGCCAAGTGAGCAAGGGACTCACGTCTGACCATTCCCTGCCAACTTAGGGCGAACAAAGCGAAACAAAAGGGGATGATAGACGGAGCGCTTGAGCAAATCAAACACTCACCCCCAGTCAACTGATCTGGGTTTAATCCATCACCATTATTTTGCTCACTCACCCACACCAGTTCAGACATGGCCATATGCAAATCAGTCTGACCCTGTGCCTCATGGGAACAGTCCATCCCGAACTGCCAAGCCATGTCTTCCCTGGACCGGAAACAAGTATCTTGGGACCGGTTTCGGATTCATAATCCTCATCAGCCAGGCTATCTTGAATCCAGTGGCCAAGTGAGCAAGGGACTCACGTCTGAGCATACCCTGCCAACTTAGGGCGAACAAAGCTAAACAAAAGTTGATGATGGACGGAGCGCTTGAGCAAATCAAACACTCACCCCAGTCAACTGATCTGGGTTTAATCCATCAACATTCTTTAGCTCACTCAGCCACCCCAGTTCAGACATGGCCATATGCAAATCAGTCTGACCCTGTGCCTCATGGGAACAGTCCAGCCCGAACTGCCAAGCCATGTCTTCCCTGGACCGGAAACAAGCATCCTGGGACCGGTTTCGGATTCATAATCCTCATCAGCCAGGCTATCTTGAATCCAGTGGCCAAGTGAGCAAGGGACTCACGTCTGAGCATATCCTGCCAACTTAGAGCGAACAAAGCGAAACAAAAGGGGATGATGGACGGAGCGCTTGAGCAAATCAAACACTCACCCCCAGTCATAACAGATTTGGACCAGTTGATGGTGTACCCCGATGCCCTTCTAAAATTCTCACAGATAATAAGGAGAACCAGTATTGAGCGCCTAGGGGAGGCCAAGTACACTAATACATCATCCGCATACAGGGAGATGCAGTCCTCACACCGTTCTGTCCACCTGAGGCCCCTCATCATTGGCTCCCATCTAATCCATGCCCCCAATGGCTCCAGTGCCAGAGCGAAGAGCAGTGGAGACAGGGGACAACCCTGGCATGTCCCCCTTGCAAGTGGAAAGTCGTCAGAAATGTGTCCGTTGGCTGTAACGTGTGCCAAAGGTTTAGTGTAAAGGAGGCGATTCAATGCACAAAACTTGGGGCCGAAGCCCAGATGGTGAAGCACTGCGAACAAGAAGGTCCACTCCACCATATCGAAAGCCATCCGCACATCTAAGGATAGCACAACAGCTGGCTCTTGTAGGTAGGGAGCTTGAGCCATTACCCCATGTAAGCGCCTAAGATTCAGTGCAGTATTTCTACCTGGCATAAACCCGGGCTGATCCGGATGTATTAGATTCGTAAGATGCAGTGCTAGTCTAGTCACCAATACTTTCGTGAGGATTTTAGCTTCCGCGTTTATCATCGATATCGGGTGGTATGAGGTACATTCTACCGTAGGTTTCCCTGGTTTAGGAATTGCCACTATAGTAGGTAATCTTTGATCGAGCGGTAATTCACCCTTCTCCAGGCTTTCAGTGTACATACAAAGTAAGTGTGAGGCAATAGTTCCCGTTGTTTTCTTGTACAGTTCCTATTCAGTCCTACCGCTTTGCCGGACTGTAATGACCGGATCGTGATTTGTAGTTTTTCCACTGTGAGGTCCGCCTTTAACTCTAGGGCCTCCTCTGAGGTAACCCTGGGTTTTGCTAAGTCTTTAATGGAGGCCAATGCCTCTTCCATTGTCATAGTGGATGATGAGGTATATATATACCTTCTGGAAGTGTTGTGCTAGTGCTTGCTCCATTAGATACTTGCTAATTAGTCACCTGGGTCCTGAAGAATTGCTAGTCAAACTTCACAGTAGCGAGAAACATGTTGACCGGACTACAATAAATTCTAGATGATAGCTAGAAACATTACATTCCATCCCGCTCCTCTAGAAAAATCGTTTTTAACTAAAGCAGTGGCCCTCCTGAATAAAGTATTCCCGGTACCACTAGCTTTATTTTAACTCACTACATCAGTCTACCCTTTAGTTCTGGCCCCATACCCGCACTTCATCCATACGGCTGTTGGAAAAAGATCTCCGCTAAAGAGCCCCTCTAAGCGGTGTTGCACGTTGGGTATTGCACCGCCGACCCAACGAGGAGCAGGCCCAAATGATGAAGCATGACACCTGAAAGGGTGTGTGAGGGCATTAAATCCAACAAAATGGATTCCCAGGGTTACCTTCTGGTTACCCTGCTTTAAATCATCTGCATCACAGACTGTATCATTTCCTTTCCACCTTTAGGAACAGCACAACAATTTTTTGTATAGAAAACTTCAATGAAGACGGCAACGGTGTGCCGTTGGTTCAGAGGCACGATGGCAGGAACTGTTTAGTCCTGATGATAATTAGCTTGCTTTATTGAATGACTAGTACAAACTACCATAGCTCCAGTTTTGCCTGTAACTTGTTCTGTTTGTTTGTTATTGTTTGTTCTTTTTGTTCTTTGTCCTCTGTATCGGGTGCAGGATTGCGTCCCGCTGTATTGGCCTTTGATATAAGCCTGTGGCCCAGACAGAGCACAATATGCAAAATGCAGTCTGAATCCTACACAAAAGATAAGCCAAAGCAGTGTAGGCCCTACTGTTGCACAAGTGTATTGTACTAAATATCATCAGTTATCCCACGCTCAACTTTTCATGGCCCCACTGCCTAGAAGCCACAACTATTCAATTTACACCACAACAATTGGAAAAGGAGCGCCCACTACATTGTTTTGTTTCCTTCCCAAATTCAGGCAATCCAATATTAACAAATATAACAATGATGAATAAGAAGTAAGAGTCAATTGCCAAGTGTCTCATGAATGCCTCCAGTATCTAACTTTTATTGATTTTTAAAAACAAGAAATCTTCCAGTCAGTCCACTCAACGTGTTTCATTCTCTATGGACTTCATCAGGGTTGTAAATCAAATTAAAAGATATATACGTCACTCATATATAATGCCTATTTGACATTATTAAAAAAACATTTATACATATAAAATCACCCATAGTGCCTTCCGCACCCCAAGACTCCACACATATTAATGGCATTTATCTTTTTAACAGAAAAACATATTTTCATTTTCCGCTGTTGTCATCATTAATCGAATATGTACATAGCCCTACACACCACAGTTCCTTGCCTATTTATAAACTTTTTTTTAAATGGTATTAAACCTTCCAAGGATTTTCTTTGCCTTTTTTCACATTTTAATTTATATTACAGAAATACCCTACCTAAATTTGTCAAATCTAAATATCAGAGTGTTATCAAAAGCTTCCCATTAAAACCTTTTCCCCAAGAAAAAACTATTGTACATAAGTATTATTGAGTTTTATCTCCCTTGTGCTTTCCTCCTGTTTCAGTGTTTTCATAGGCAATAAATCCCTTTTTGGGTCTTGTAGTACCTCCTAAATCATCTTTAATTAAAACATGGCAATAATCGCATAATATAAATTACTTTCCTCCCAAAATCACATTTAAACGTTGGTATCTCAGTGAAAAGTAGGTTTTAGTCCCCCTAAGTTTTCGCTATCCAGGCCTTTAATCAACTAATTGCTCATGTGCCATTCCAGTCCTCAAATTCCATGGGAATATGTATATTTAAACACTATCAATCAAGGTGTAGAATCGACATTCAATTGTTACCCACTTCACCACTGAGATTAACTATTCTGTAAATCACCTAATAGTCTGCCTCAATCCAGTGTATCTATGTGCTTGACCTCCCATTTCCCCTCTCACCTTCCTCCTTCGTGCATTAGGGCTCAAGGGTAACGGAAAAATGCCTCTAACCCTTACTACCAGGCATACCTGATTTAAAGAATATTGCCAACCAATTCGCTCTCAATATGCCTCAGTGTCCTACCACTCTACCAATCACTGTGCTTCCTGACTAGACCAATGCAAAGCATATCCTACGACAGACAGAGTTTGATCTCTGGTCCACTCTGGTTCCACCAATCAGCAGCCTTACTTCTGCAGAGAAGGCCCAAACATCTTCTCTCAATATGCCTCAGTGTCCTAGCACTCCACCAATCACAGTGTTTCCTAACCAGACAGATGCTAAACATTTCATTTGACATACAGAGTTCCCTCTATGATCCACTATACTTCCACCAATCAGTGAGAGCACTTCTGTAGAGAGGTGTGAAGAAAGATTTCCCTACCACCTCCCCGTATTGAGCTGCCACATTGGCCGACAGAGTTTCCACTCTTGTCCACTCTGGTTGCACCAATCAGAAGGCTAAAAAAACAACAACAAAAAAACACAGCTAATTAAAACAGACTCTTTGTACAGAGCAACCTCCAATTATACATCCGATGATTTGAATCATATTATACGCAATTTCAATAGCTAGTTAACTTTTGGATATTTACTGCAAAATATTATCCGAGAATTTCCTCTATTGGCGGTAAGATAAAACAGCCAAACCCATGGCTTCTTGTCAAAACACACTGTTAATATAGCAAGGTTCCCAATTAAACCTCCAACGTTCTGATTTAAAAAATAAACTGGGTGTACAGCCATTTATGACATAAACTTTAAAACTCCAGAAACCTGTGAGTCGTTGTAAATAAATCAAGTACATATTTTGTGCATTTACTGCGTATATCTAGTTACTGATGAAATAGCTTATCTCCAGTAGTCATAAATGATGCTATATCTGGATGTACAGCCATAAAAGAACTATAGACCAATGATGCATTCATCAGGGCTGTGAGTATCATGTATTTTAACAATCCATACACAGTACTGCATCTTAAAATAAGCACATGATGCAATCAAATCAACGGTCTAGTCAAATATCACACCCTATCATTCACTTAGCCTTGCACAAATCAAACACACTACTGATTCCAAACCAAAATATTTTCATACAAATCATACTTCAATATCTGGTGTTTGCCCTAGTAACACTAATATTCAGAATAAGGAAATTGCTCTGATTCATTTTTCTGATAAGACCAGACATCAACCCCCATGGTCACACCTTCATTCTCAATCAATTGGTCCCCCATGCATATGGCCTACGATTACCAACACCACTCCTAGTCTGATTCCAAGAACAACTCTATTTATAGAAAATAATCAAGCTCATTTTCCATATTAAGACCAACCTGTGCAGTTCTCAATTTACTTATCCACTTAGATTATTCCTGTCTGAGCTTCAATTCTTGAGACTCCTGACAATTGAAACTAACTTCTTATTCATCATTGTTATAGTTGTTAATATTGGATTCCCCGAATTTGGGCTGAAAAAAAAACCAATATAGTGGACGCTCCTTTTCAAATTGTTGTTCTCTCAGAATCACTTGATAATATGGTTAACCCCAAATTCAGAGATGTACAAATAACCATTAAACCTAAACTCTGTATCTTGGTTCCATTTAAAGTGCATAGATTTTCTTCTTACCCATTTTCTTTCATTGAATTTTACCATATGAATTGCTGTTTGTTCAGTACACAATGAAATATCATTTTAAATTTTAACTCTGATGTTAGATCAGGGTATTGCCTGCTTTAAGGCCATCAACAAACTACATATCCCTGCAGCAAAAAAGGTCTGGTGAATGTATATAATGTTTAGGATTTTTCCTATTAAAAAAATAATTGATGAAAACGTTGTCACTATTTCTATGGTTTCTTAATCTTTAAATTTCTTTTGATGCAACAATTAGTTTTTTTGAGAGGCCTTGAGCTATCTGAAAAAATGACCACTTGCTGAACCCCATATTTTGCTTACTGTTCAATAAATGTATAGCTTTCTGGGTTCACCCAGAGGTTACACACCTGTTTCCACCACAAACTGTAAGCAGGTATAAAATAAAAAAAAGGCTAAAACGGACTACCACTTAGTAAAAGGCAAAAGCTGTGGGTAAAAATGTGTTTTCCATTATCTCTGCCTGTTTCTGAAAACATGGAAGATGGCAAGTTTAGCTCAGCAAACCTTTAGTTGATGTCATTTTAGAAATAAAGCACATGCTTTCTTGCACATACCTTTTTCCCATTTTTTTTAAATGCTACATTTTGGATATTTTCTCTCAAACCTGAATCCCTCACATATGCAAAAAAAAAATGCACATTTTGCATGGATAACTTTTGTAGAAAGAAATGTATGAAGGCTTAAGTGTGAAGTGCACAAACATCAAAAAGAGTTCAGCAGTGGGGATGGAAAAGCCTCTGCAAATAAGGGAAATCAGGGCATAAACATTTTGCTTGGATACCTAGTTTCCCTTTTCTTGCCTAACACTTGGCACAAATACATGTATGCTCCTTTTCGGGTCAATGCTAAATCTAAATCTTGACGATGAGTTTCTGGGAGTTTACACAAATATTAACATAACACAAACTTCTATTTGTATTAAGAGGGTATGTTGAATCCTCTCAAATGCGGTTACTTGATTGGTTCTCAGTGGTGGGAGCTAGAAATGAATGTTCTAGAAACTGTTGATTGCTTGCTTAATTGGTGTTTCATAGTTAGTAAGACAGATTTCATCCTGACTTTGAGAGCGTGCATATCTCTCTCTGCTAGGCTTCTCTGAGTGTGGAGCTTCAAACCGACCACTGTTTTTATCCCTCAGATCTTTTACTGAAGTTCGACCTTTTGCTAACACCTCTTAGAATACCTCTTTAAAGAATCTTGGTCCCAAATTATGTTTAGATTAGAAAGGGAAAGTTTCTTTATGGAACACCTATTGCGACAATTTTTTTCCTTTGTACTGTGCCTGCTACTAGTTTGTATTTAATTCTTTTACACCGTAATGTACTGGCACACTTTGGTCTCCAGACCTTATTGTTATAACTTCTAAATGTATTCCTACTTTGAATTTATACTGATTGGATTCACATTTTGAAATAAATCTTTATTGTTGAATTTAATGATTCTTGGTCTTTATTGTGGAGTCACATTGGCTTCACAGAATTGGAAATACATTCCTGATTTTAGCCCCTATATATTGCTTAAAAATGACTAACAAAGGTCTATACTGCAGTGTAGTTCCGATATTCCCAATAGGCTCTGCGCATTGGAATAGTATATCCTATAGATTTGACGTATGACTGAGGTCTACTAGGTCTCTATCGAATATACTAGACTTAATTGTGAGTGCCAGCTAGCTCAGAGATCACTAGAAACTTTCTCGAATATACAAGAAGGGATTAGTTTCTGATAACCGCATAAACATGACAACTTTGTTTCCCAAGAATAAGAAATCTATGTCTAGAGTCGCAGAAACAATAGATAGTTATTTCACTCAGTCAATCATGCATGCTTCATTTCACCAGGGGTGCAGAGAAATAGATAGATGGGCGTTCTCATGCAAACAAAATGAACTGCTACAATCGTAATACTGGTTGCAAAGTACAATCCGTGCAGTACGAAGAGTGTTATAAAATAATACTGTAAAAGCATGATATGGTTTCTAAGCCATAAAATATAACATACAATACATACATTAATAAATAATGACCAAAAGTACTCAACTGGTGCTTCTAAAATACACCCGCCCCGGTGTACCTAACCTAGGTCTAGTACAAGGGAAGAAGTAAGCGAGGTGTAGCTTAAGTTTAGTATTCTTTGCCAAGAATCTCTCCAAGAATTCTCTAAGAGTCCAATCAGCTCCATAGCTTGGTTTTAGAATGAAGGAGGTCTTGTATCTCTCGCTCAGAACTCGATTTTCCAGCAACCCGCAAGGGTAGCATGGAAACACTGGAGCTGGATTTCTCGGCAAGAGAAAAGACAGCGTCTCTCTCAGTGCGTTTGCTGGAGGGTCGGCTTCCTTTGGGACTTGCTTCGGTGAGCTGTGTCCGGCAAGTAGATAGTCGAACTGCTCCAAACCACTGTGTGTTTGCCTGGGCAAGTGTGAGCATATTCATACCTTAAAGGTGCCGAGATTGACGTAAGGTTGGACATAATAACGTCTTCAAAGACTTGAGTTCTTGGATAAATCAATATTCAAGCAAGATGAAGTCCCTGACTGCTGAAAGCAGCTTTTTCCAAGAAATCGTTGCGGATTCTCAGAACTAGTGGAAGTAGCCATGCCGTAAGTCTAAATATGGTTATGATTTCTATGCCTATATAAGGATAGGGTGATTTATATCTATATATGGGCATGAATCGGGAAAATTACACTAGGGTTACACTAGGGTCCTAGATTTGTATACAACAATACCACCAATGGGGAAATATATTTAATGATTTTGCTAAGAGCTTTATGTTCAGATATCTGCACTCCATCAGTACTCATCTGCCAGCACAAGCCACCAAATAGTAGGGCAGAGTAAGACTCACTGCCCTGCAAAGGGAAATCATTCTGGACTGCACACATGACCCATGTATGCACCTCGCAGAGAAACTGCATTGTGGGAGTTTTTATCAAATTATTTTAGACATTGTGCTAAAAAGAAGTACTACTTTACTCCATCTTAAAAAAAAGATTCATAGCAGGAGAGTTCCCTTGAGTCTCTCTTATAACAATCATGGCTAATCACTGCATTTGCTTACAGAATATAGTTTAGGACTTGGTCTTATGGCCCAATGCTTTCAAAATCCACCAGCCACCACAGAATTTTTGTTGATCATTTTTAATCCCGCTTTCACACTTTCTTACTGTTTTCATATTTTTGATTTGCTCCTGTCGGCTCCCTTTTCTGCCTCTCACTTGCTCTCGCGCAAACACTGCAACTATCTTCATGATGACCTTCCTTGTAAGCTGGGCCTATTCTCTGCCGCATCAATGTCTGACATGCATGGGTCCTCCTGGGAAGACCTATTTCAACCTTCCCTTGGCATAGGGAATCTGGACATCTTCTCCTGGAGGCTGTTGCAGTGAGTTCTAGGGGCACTTTTACCCTCCAGCAGAGCTCCTGAGCAGGGAGGAGATGGTACAAGATCTGTTGCAACCAAGGAGTGGGGCATTTCCTTCCCCCTCCACATGAGCAGATTGTAACCCCAAGACCCCATGGCTACAGTCTGTTTGCTCTTCCTTCTGACTCACTTGGGGAGACTGCAAGCCCAATTATTTTCCCCATCTGAGGGAGTGACTTTGGACTACGTCCCTGGGACTTACAAAACAGCTCCTTCATCTGGCCTACTGTCCCTCAGACCTCAGATTTCAACATTTCCCCCTTCCACTGGCCGCTTGGGGAACCGAAAGGGGTCCTGGGCGGCGCCCTCTCGACTGCTGATAGTCATTCTAGAGCCATATTTTGTAACTGTATTTTTTAATTTGGAGGGCCGTTCCAGGAGGACAAATCTCAGCTTGGTCGGGCTATGAGGACAATAGAAGGAGCGAACCCAGTGGAATTCATTGAGCAATTGATCAAGTCCTTTACACCTTCGCAGCATATGACTTCGTTTATTTCTGGGGTGCAAGCCCATTGAGTCCCGGATAGGTTCCCACCAACGATCGCTCCTCCCTGTGACTGCATACTTGTTGTCACAAAATGCATCATTTTCTTTGTCATAAAAGGTTCCATATTTTCTTCCTGCTAAAAACCCATATGGCCTTTACTGAGGGTTCCTGTCTTCTAATGAGATTGAATGGGCAGATTTATTTAACAGCCTACATGTCCTACACTAAGGATGTAATGATCTGAATCTGGGCAGGAGTCCCTTTCTCCTAGTACTCCAATGTTGTTGAACTAGAAGGTAGACTTGAACCAGTGGAATGATCGCTAGATGGAATGTTACTAGTACTAGGTGCTATATGTGCCCGAGCACTGATCAACTTGCGTTCCTATAGCACCTCTCAAGTTTGTTGGCTTCCTCGGACCAGCTGCCATGGATTCTGCATTGCGACTGCAATGCAGATCTGCCTACTAACATTTGGCCTCATACATGAGGCCCAGCAGCACTTTTTGAGCACTAGAGTGTCACTCTTAGATGCTCCGTTGGGACAAGGTGCTGCCGCATATTAACAAGGCAACACAAATCTACTCTACATAACTTTTCATTGCCTTGTAAATATATCTCCCTTTCATGCAGAACTCTGCCATGCGGCACCGTGCTGTGCCATTCTAGTGTAAATCAGCCCACATATGTACCAATACTCGTTCCCTAGCTGCCTGGTTGGGTCACTGGACCCTGGACCCTGGAAGTCATCTGGGGGCATTACAAACTAGAACTCCAACTGTATTCCTATTATCCACCCCCACGACCACTACGTTTCATTGGACCCCATTCTATTTTTCCCTCAACTCTGGACTGCATATTGTCAGCTCGACTACCTGAGTAGATAGATTTCTGAACATAGTTCACTGATCACCATACTGGTGTCTGGAAGGAGCATTTGTTGAGCATGATGCCTTTAATATTCCTTAGAGACCTGTACTCATTATTATTTTGATGTTAATGTAAACACTTTCTTCTCCCGTTCCATTGAGTGGGATACTACCAAAGTTATCATAAGAGATCATAGCATTCTGTGAAGCTTCAGTCACCCACAAAAGAATTGAGAATAATCTTTCTAAAGCTGATGACAAAACTAAAGCGCTTGGTCGTCAATGTCTTACTGACCCATCTTGCGCTGAATCCCCCACCCTATCTCAGTCTTTAATGGCCCCTTTGTGGAAATAACCCCATCAATTGATTATAGGCAATATACTACCCACACACAAGCTGAAAGAGATAAAGCAGGCAGGCTCCTCACCTCGCTTATGACTATTTCTCCCAAATCCATTAAGATGGTCATCCGAGATCGCCACGCTGGTAATATGAAGAGTACAGATGGATCTTCACATGGACTTCTACCAGTCATATGCAGGGCTCCTAAACTGGCTGAGTTGTAAACGGTCTCTGTGGAGGAAACCAGCCTCCCACTATCCCAGAGACAAGCTCTCTTGTTTTCTGGTGAGCCAAAACACCCTTGAAATAACCTTTCCTCTTATAGGCCCACAGCCTGACTGAAATGATAATTTTTGAATAAAGTTCTTGCCTCTCGTATACTTCCTCCCCTTCCTTGATTATTCCACATACACCAGAATGGGTTTTTTCCATGAATAAATTCCACAATAAACCTTAGAGGGCTTTATATAATCTGAGAAGCAGCCTCACTTTCTTTCCTGAGATCCGTGGACCTCAGTCTCATTCTCGAAAAAGTGTTCAACACATTCTATTGGGAATACCTTTATGAAGTTCTCAGATGTTTTACGTTTGGTCCCCATTCCCTCAGACTCATTCAGACGTAATATTTCTACCCCTTTGCTTGAGTATGTATGTGGATACCCAACTCTCTTGCCTTCAGTTTTAGCAGAGGAACTCAACAGGGCTGAGGCATATTCTCTCAACTTTTTGTCCTAACTATGGAGCCCTAAATGATTTGACTCTGTACAACCAGATTGAACTAGGGTACTCCCCTCCCTGATAGACATCACGCAGTGTTACTGTATCCGGATGGCCTATTCCTTTTCCTAAAAGACAATGTTCTCGCACCTGAGCTATCACAATTCTTTACTGATATTGCAACTGCTTCTGGATTCTGTGTCAATTGGTTGAACTCCTATGCATTCCCATTGTCCGCGACTATCCCATCCACCTTATTATACTAGGGCAGGGGCCCTTTACGATAGGAGGGCACAATCATTTGGTATCTTAGCATAAGAGATCATCATTGTACACAGGTCTCTACGACAGTAACCTAACCAGAACAGTCATCTTTTCATCCCAAGTGGCAATATGAAATTCCTGCCCCGGCACCAATTGGTTGCAAAAATTAAAGACTTAGCTCTTCCGACAATCTGCATAGGTCTCACCTGTAGGTGCTGGTATGTGTCTTTAGCACCAGGACACTCTTTGAAGTAGCTGTGCACTGTATACATCTATTTAACATAACATAAGATAACATAACATAATATTACTCTATCTAAAAAGGTGGTCTTCCACTGCCTACTCTATTGCTGTTTTAATCTGCCATTTGATCTTCCTCCCTCATTTTTTGGAGGCTTAAATTAAATTCTGGAATGTGGACCAGAGAGTGGACAAGAGAGGAGCACTTCTGAAACTATATCTTTCTACTGACGGGGAAGGTCTGGCAGTCCCTCGTTTAGAGTTATACTATGTTGCTGCCCAACTTCAATGGCTGAGCAGATGTCTTTCTGGTCCCTACCTGGAGGAGGCTGTATTGCAGACACCACCGTTGAAAGTGAAGAATTTGAATACATTACTTTTCATGACCTCTTGCTACTCTCACTTTCACCCCCTACTCCTTGGAATGGTGCTGCAGTATTATATATAAGTCCTGCGTCTCATGAGAAAGGCCATCCCTTACACCCAGGCAATCCCTCTCTTGGGCCTTCCTACCCCTTCTGGCCCCATTAAGGTATTATCCATCGCACATTGGAACGAATCCTACATAAAAAACTCAGTGAGCGACATCTTTGATGACAACCATTTAATCTGCAAGGGCAGGCCTTCTAAATACTAAAGACCTTAGCCTTAGCAAGATATGATACAGTAGAAGTATTGCTTCCTTATTTTTTCTGACCTTCTTGTCCTTTCACATGAGCACCAATCTCTTCTCTTCTCTTCAAACTACCTGGTAGTAACCCCCTCTCTCTTCAATTTATGTTCAGTTGTATGTTGTGAACTAAATATGAATAATTGCCAAATCATTAAATGTGCTTTTGGCATAATTATATCAGTGGGTACTGGTTTATTGTGAATGTATTTGGCTTTTGTTTCACTTTTTTTCAGGATTTAATCGCATAGGAATACGTAATACGTTTATCAATCATTGTAGTATTCAATAATAGTGTCTAGGACCATTTTGTTTTCTGTACCAATTGATACCCAAGTCCTTTGACTTTTTCTGGGTCACCCCATTTATTTTTATGAAAAGAATATGGACAGGCACGACCTCGACAAGGGCCAATATCTGTTCTATTGTCATTATCCAGAGCAGCCTGCCCACACTCTGACCCAATAAGAACCCTCTCCGGGAACCTCAACCCTTGGTTTAAACTCTATACAAAATAGGATTTTGGGTGCAGACACATATCATGATTTTACAGGGCTTTCATTTCCCATGCATCCCTTGATCCCACTCAGTTACAAGATAGGCGGGCGGAAGAGGCCACCAGAGCTTTTCACAATAAGGAATGGTCCCAAGCATCGAGATACCCTATTCAATATCCTGTAATGTTAAATTTAAGCAGGTACAATATTTTATTCTACACAGGGCTTATCTGTTATCATAATTTTGCACTGCCACTTTTTGCTCTCCCATTTTTATCTGTTATTGTTAATAGAATTGTGTGGTTTTTCTATAAATTTGTACACGTGGAGTTTCTAACCATTGTGCTATGTACATGTTATTTGTATTAAATTATTTTTTGTCAAATAGTGATTTTGAGTATTGTTTGACATAATTGACTGCTGGGGTCCCACTTGGTCGTTTGCTTGGTTACAATTGGTAACTTCTTGTGTGCTGTGTATGAATGCAAATAAGAGAGTGAGATTTTCGTTAGAGTAAAGTCTAAGAGTGTCACTGACGTCAGCTTGGTTAACAATTCCCAGGAGAATCTCGTCTTTTACGTATCTATTATCTGCCACCATTAATAGATGTTTTTCACAAACAACTGCCTTCTGTCCCTGATGCTTGGCCCCAGTGGCAGATTTTACACACATGCTTTGAAATTGCCCCCTCATTTGACTGTTTTCAACATATATAGTTAACTTAATGTCCTCCATCACAGGCCAAGCCATCCCTCATTAGCATTTGGCATATACCAAAGGTCCAAGAAAGACGATGCAGCCACAAGAATGGCGAACATGGCCCTCAAACTGCAATACTGCAAATCATTTGATTACTTCCCAATGGAAGTCAAAACGACCTCCCTTTGTAGCAAACTGGTTCCAAACTATGTATAATGGGTCAATGCACAGGGGAGGCTAGGAGTCTGTGTAAATGCCTCTCTCGGTCCTACATATCCACTAATAATCTACCTCTAGCAATTTGAACATGTATTCCATTTCTTTGCTCGATCCATAGATTGCCACAACAACCACACAACAGTACCAGGGCCAGGCGCCTCTTGTTTCCAAGTCAATCGGCTCGCTCAATAGCTCTCCTAACCCCACCATACACCCTCCTCTCCATTCATCTCCTCACACCACATTTGCTTCTCATTATTCTGTATAGATATAGTAAATCTTTTAAAATGAACCAGACTGTTGTACAGTAATCTATCACGCAGAGTACTTATAAAATGAAGGTTTATTCCAATGGAGCAAACAGGTACAACTACGACAGCTTGCCACTGATCCAGTCTCTGTCTCCCAACAACTTGCAGCCCCATTCCATGCCCCATTCATACATTCTCGCCTACCTCGTGCTGCATTCAACATTCCACCTATCTACAGTACAACATATTCTAAACACGCCATAACATAAGCTGAGGCTACTTAACCAAATGTGTTTCACATGTCACACATTAACGTGTTAGGAGTTAGTATTGTTTGAAATGCCATTTATGAAATGGTTTCACTTATGGTTGCAGGAAGCTGGCTCTGAATATACTATAACAAAATGAGGCATAGTGTGCACAGAGTCCAGTGGAACCCTAAAGGTAGGCTGAGGTAATATTAGATAGCAGAGTACTCTCTATTTGGGGCAGTGTGGGTGAGCAGTAAGGTTTTATCAGAGGACAGTGTTAAGCATTTGTTGTACACACTCAATCAGCAAATGATGTCACACACTCAAAGACTGACCTCAGACCAATTTTGTATCAAAAATAGTATTGTTATTTTATTTCTAGATCCAAGCCGAGCCTGGCACAGGGAAGTGTAATACCTGTTTTGTAAAATATTATGCAGTGTTTCAAATGAATGCAAGTTCAAAATGCATTTGTTTGAAATACAGGTAAGTCAAGGTATTGAAATACTGTACAGATTACTTTTTAGATTACTTTTTCTATTCAGTGTGGTATGCCTAGATATTGTAGAAAAGTGCACGCTAAGAATGCATGTGCATCCCTGTGTTAGAGGCACACCCTTGGGTTTGAAGAAAAAATCCAAAGTTTCCTATAGGTTCTTTTATTATTCTTTTTGAGTGTTTTTTCATAATTTTATGATATTCATCACATATCATACAGTTTCATTTCTTTAATCACTGAACAAGATCAATTCCAAAAGGTAAAGCTCCAAACTCCGATGCATTTCGGCCAATGCTCGCCCTTTGTCAAGGAGTACTGAAAATGAAGGAAGATACGACAAACTGTGAACTGGACGAGAGAGGCGGTTTAAATTGATGGAAATTGTGCTTGTGCTGGATAGAAAATAGGTAGGAGACTTCGCATGTCATCACCCTTAACGTGGGGGAAAACGAGTGTCTGGTGTATTATAATGTGAAAAAACGACTGTGCGATGGAGGTTCATCTAGTGCTCAAAGGTGAGGTGAGGGTGTGATAAAAAACGAAACTTACGAGTCGCCGGCCTCCTCAGAGGGCATAGCGATCTAGAAAAAATGGGAAGGAAGGTGAAGGAATGCGTTAGTGCTGGACTGGTAACCGGTCGTGCTGTAAACCGCCGGCTAAAGTTTTTAAGAACCTGCATTATGAACAAATCTTACTTGGAAGCGTAAACGCTGTTGGCGTGGGGTTCTGCCGGGTGGTCCGTTAGAATGAAGGGACGTATTTGGAAATATGGGTCATGTGATACCAATTAGTATGTCGTGTAGGTGGAAGGAACTAAAACTGAATGACGGACTCACTTTGAAGTGTAGACAGGGGGTGTGGGTTAGTAACGGCGTGGGTCGTTGGAGGGAACTAGTGTAAAAATAGGTGAAGGACTAAACGACGTTAGTCGGTTGAGGGAGACATGATAAAAATATGTGTGGGACTAAATGAAAAAGGTAAACTAAACAGTACAATACAGTATGTACAGGGACACCTTTACAGAGCAATATAAGTAACATATTTACAATATTTACAGATAACAGCTAAATTCTATACGATCAATTAGTCCAAGAGGTTTCAGTGTTTGAAGGCGATAAATCCATTCTGTTTCTCGTTGTAAAAGGAATTTGTGATTGTCTCTACCTTCAATTTTTGTGACTGTTTCCAGAATGATGAACTTTAGTTGTGCAACAGTGTGATTGAATTCCAAAAAGTGAGCAGCTACGTTAGATTTTTCATTTTTGGTGCAAATGCTTGATTTGTGTTCGTTGATGCGCACTTTAATTCTTCTTTCCGTCTTGCCTACGTAGAGTTTCCCACAGGGACATTTGATGGTGTAGATAAGATTAGAGGAATCGCAGGTGGTGTTCACATTAAGTTTGATGGCATCACCTCCCATGGGGTGTGTGATGTTGTTTCCTCTAATGATGCAGTTGCAATTGCTGCAGTTCATGCATGGGAGGGTTCCTTTGGAGTCTTTACCAGTGGTGTTTTTTTTACCCAGGATTTCTTTGATGTTATTGCTACTTGTTTAGGCGAATAAAGGTTGAGCTCTAAAGATGTCATTAAAGTCTGGTTCCATCTGTAGGATGGGCCAATGTCTGAGAATGATTTTTTTGAATTTTACGTTAGCGGTTGAGAATTTAGAGACAAGTACAGTGCGGGGCTCACTGGGAGTGTAGACTTTTTTTAGTGCATCTTGTCTGCTGATGGTTTCTGTGCGTTTGATAGCTTCTTTAAGCACTCTGTCAGGGTACCATCTTTCTGCAAATCGGTCATGCATTTCAATGATTCTTTTATTGAAGGTGTCTTCATCAGATACTATACGTTTGACTCGGAGCATTTGTGAATATGGGAGATGTTTTTTTAAAGAATGATGAATATCATAAACTTATGAAAAAACACTCAAAAAGAATAATAAAAGAACCTATAAGAAACTTTGGATTTTTTCTTCAAACCCAAGGGTGTGCCTCTTACACAAGGATGCACATGCATTCTTAGCGTGCACTTTTCTACAGTAATACTCAAGCGCCCACCGGACGGAGGCACTACCTGAGAGAGCACCCAACCAGATAAAAATACGCTTACTATTCAACACAACATATGAAGGAATTATTAGCTGTGCACCCTCTACCCTACCTTATTAGTATGCCTAGATATCACACTGGGACATTTCCTAGAGAAAAGGTAAGTAAATACAGTTTTGCACAGTTATACTTTTTCAGGTTACCATACAAATCAAATCCACACTTTTTTCAGAGAAAAACAGTCACTAGGTTCCTATGGAGAGAAATAAAGTTAACGGTTACCAGGTAGGTACTCGTTCCTTTGGGGTTGAGTTTCTGGGGTAAAAACAAGGGTTCCCCCAGGGTCAAGGATGCACTCTTGTTACACCTTCAGCAGCACTAGGGTGGCCAGGGGCAGAGTGCTACAGCCATATGTTATCCAACTGGGATAGGGGGACTCCAGTTGGTGGCTGCTTGTGAGAAGGCCACTGGGTTGTGGAAGCAAATCTCCTGGTTTTAGGCTCAGGGCAAAGGGTAATCTTGCTAAGCACAAAAAGTGCATGTCCAGCCGCGCAGGGGCAGCTGGATGCAGGGTGCTGGTTTGGTGTTGGGTGCCCTGTTGATTTCAATGGGAATTCTCCGGTTTCAACAAAGACAGCAGGAACGGGGACGAAGATCATCTGGCGGTGACCACTCGTTGGAGAGGTAAGTTTGGATGCCTGAGGATGCTGGGACACCATCAGTTGGGCCATCCAAGGCCGTGGGTCTTCGGGTGCAGGGGTGTCTTTAGGCTTTGGGTTTCTCTTACCAGCTCCGGTCGCAGTCAGGAAGAGTCTCCAGAAAAAGGCTGAAGGCTTCGCTGGAATATTCGAAGCAGGTCAGAGATCACCAGATCTCAGGTCAGAGTCACTGGGTAGACCTCCTTGTGGTGTTCGACCACTCAAACTCCGGCCGTGGGCGACAGGTGCAGACTAGTGCATTTTGCAGGAGCTGGAGTCTGTGGGTGATCAAATCCGGTGTTCACTGGAGACAAACTTTTTTCTTTGGAAGGCAGGGTAGGTCCTCGGGGTTCCTGAAGTTGCTGGCTGCAGGAGACACCTGAGTTTCACGTCTGCAGCTTTGAGGTGGGGACAGGCCGCTAGGTCTGGGACCCAGTCAGTGGGTGTCCTCCTCTTCTTAGCTTCGGTACGGCTGTTCAGTCCTTCTTCTTCTTTTATTCTTGGTCGTTGCTTGCCTGAGGAGGCAATGTTCAGAGGTACCCCTAAATACTAGTTTTAGGGGTTGGGACCAATAGGTCACTTCCTTGGGGTGGGTACACCCCCTATTAGGCCACCCTCCAGAGGGAGGGGGGCATATGCCTAACTCCGGTTGGCTGTGTCCGTTCATCTGCAAGATGGTGGGGACTGAGAGTTGTGCTTCATCTCACCTCCTCCACCTGAGGAGTGGGGTTGGCAAAGGTGGGCATACCTCCCTTCCTTACTTGATTTTCCCGCCAGTTCTCCCGCCCAAAGTGGGGGTCGGAACCGGTGGGGATCAGTTGCTGGAAGCAGCAAAATACCAGGGGAAGCTCACAAAGGTGGCAATCCTTTGAAGCTTCCCCTTCAGGGACCCTGCCCATCCTGGGAAGGAGGCTTGGCACCTAGCCCCAGGATGTGTATTGTTTCAGACCCCCGAGAGCAGCAGACTCTCGACCCAGGGGTTCAGAAACATGTCTGGTGTGGCAGCTGGGGAGCAGCTACTCAGCCTGGACACTAGTGTTAGGTCCTTTTTCAGGAGGCATCTCTAAGATGCCCTCTGTGTGTATTTTTCATTAAATCCCACACTGGTATCAGTGTGGGTTTAATGTGCTGAGAAGTTTGATACCAAACTTCTCAGTTTTCTGTAAACCCATTATGGTACTGTAGAGTTTGTAATGACAACTCCCAGCACCATATTCTCTTAATGGCATTACTGCACTTACAATGTCTAAGAATTGGCTTAGACACTGTAGGGGTACAGGGCTCGTGCACCTGTACCCTCACCACTGGTGCACCCAGCTAGAGGGGTGGCTGTTCTATACATGGGCTGTGGGTTGTAGGCATGTTGACTCTTCACTTTGTTCTGCACCAAAACATGCAGCCTGCAAAGGCAGTGTGTGTGTGTAAAGGTACATGGCCTCTAAGGGTGGCACAATAAGTGCTGCAGCCCTTAGAGGCTTTCTCTGGTCACAGAGCCCTGGGTAACTGTGGTACCATTTATCAGGGGCTGACCTGTGACCAGAGAGTGTCAATTGGGTTTTGTTTTTAATGCAGTTTTAGGTAAAGAACATAGGCCCTGGGTACCTGTTTGGCAGGAGCCCAGGGCACACTCAGTCAAAGTATATTAGCAATTCAGCAAAAAGTGGGGGCAACCATGTAAAAAGATGGTACTTTCTTACAATGGTCTATTCCATGTCTTACACATTTTTGTTTTGTTATGTTGACGTGCGAACCTGTAATACCTCACACAATGGAACGTAGAATTGTGTCAATGTGCTAGATTTAAAGTAATGTTTAAACGGAGTAAAACCTAATAAATTTAACTTGGAAAAAACACATTCCATGTACATTAGTGTCGCTGTTCAGCTTTGATGCCTTTGGACCTGGTTTACCTTATATAACACTGCAAATAAAAAATACAGAAGGCTTCGGCATCCGCAATCCAACTCAATAGTCACGAAATGGGGCGCTGAAGCCCTGCTTTAAGCTGCTCTGTCCCTACTTAGCATATCATCAACGCCATAGGTGTGGCAACCATACAAGCAATAGGAGCCATTATCCCAGAATAGGCCTTCGACCTTCCTTCCGTCACTGAGCCTCCAGATTAAACCAGACAGTGTGGCAAATGCTTTTGAAAAGAAGCCCTTCTGTGGGATTTACAAGTAAATGATCTTGTGGAAAAAAGTATTCTGGAACATATCGTGTTTGAGTGACTAATACTGTAGTACTTTACTCGGTCACTGATAAATTAGATACCTCATCAGTCTATTGTCTGGACTCACAAGAGCCTTCATACACAAGGAGAGCTGATCAGAGGATGAGGACCAAGTCCAACACAAGACAGATTGCCAGATTGAGTAAAGTTGGTGCAAATTCCACCTTTGTGTGCAAAGACAGACCACTATTCTTGGTATGGTTGTGAGTTAGTAGTAAATAGTGGTGTCATTAGTTGGGGATTGCTCTTGGAATGACACATTAAAATCAGGTCTACTCCATTAAGTGACAGATATCCTGCAGAGCATAACCATCATTTACGTGACTAATCAATAATCCCACGGTATCCTTTGCATTTTATTGTGATTTGCCTGTCCTTTTTGACTGTGGTGAGAGTGTGTCCTGCAGAGTGGTGGAAACTCTTCCATTGTTTCCAAATGGTTTTGTGGTTGAGTCCTGTGTAGCTCGCCAGGGCTAGTGCCACCATATTAAAAAGCTGATATTCAATTACACAGTGTGCCCAGCTTCATATCTTACAGGGTGCCTTTAGTATGTTGCTTCGATACAAGTGTGAAGTGTGGCAAGGCCCTCATTGATAATAAGACATTCTATGACTGCCCTTTGACATTACACACAGATGCTCTAGGAATGGTGAGAATCACAAGGGTATGAGCGTGAAAGACTGGTCTAAGGACATGACATTTAAGAATAGGTTTATCATATAGTCATGGAATGCAACGCAGCTTGACAACTTCCTGCACTGGGCTGCATGATGGAGTGAGAAGGAATGAACCATATCTACAAGATGTGACGCACTCCTGAATTCTCCCTGTGGCGGCGCACTGAATGCTCCCTAGTGCCAATGCAGGCACCCTCGGACCATTGTGCAAGTTTGCATGTGTTACAGGATTGATTGTTTTTGTGCAGGAAGATACACCTTCCTATACAAAAATAATCTTTTGAGGCATCACTCAATCAGTCAGGGGTTTATATAGCGTGCTACTCACCCGTGAGGGTCTCAAGGCCCTGTGGGGTGGGGGGAGGAGCGGCTCTGGATCAGGCAAAAAGCCAGGTCTTGAGGGCATTTCCCTCTCTTCTATGTGAGTTGCAGAATGCTGCACACGGATAAAGAGGTAATAGAGAGGAGAAATGAAGTAATTCCTATTTGGTACGCCTCTGTTGGGAAAGCATAACATTTTGATGCATTTCCAGGTCTTTGTAAATCTGATGGGAATGCGCCAAAATCCATAAGTGGATACATGGTAACACCCATGCTCCACTTATGGAACACCTTCCCAAAACAGATTAACTCAAGGCAGTGAATTGCACTACCTTCCATTACTCTGGATTTATTAAGCCACACAGAGCCACACAAGGTGGCTTTGTGTGGCTTAGTAAATCTCACTTAAGCCCTTGCGTTGCCTAGTGTCATCTTAATTTTCGAAGGGGAAGCGCACAGGCTTTGAAAATCTGGACTTTAGTATTGCTCTCTATACACCACCACTTTACTTTCTTCTCTCTTCTAGAGAGGGCTTCTGTTTAACTCCTTGCATAAGAATGTTGACAGCAGCCATCCTCATTCAACCCAGTGTATTTAAAGAGGCTTTTCCTTTGGATTACAAAATTATTTCTGGTTCAGATTTAAACTAATCCTTTTATTATTTGCAAAACCTCTCAGAACAAGAAAAATCCTCCCACATTGAGATACCTGAAGGGTGGTTCGAAGCTCCTTCTGACTAGTCAATGAGGAACATCATATTGTCCTGAACCAAAGGTACAGAATGATCAGAAATGGCCCAGAGTCAGGAAGGATTCTGCATAAACTCCTCTGCTGAATTAATGCAGCATTTGGGGTTCTGTGCCTGCTCTCCATGCACACCTATTCTCAGTAGAAAGGGAAAGCTTTTACTATGCACTGAGTTTCCCATCCTACACAGCCAGATTCTTATAGGACTCTTGACTTTATCTCTTGCTCCTTCATCTGCAAATCACAAAACGTAATGAGAGGCTGGACTGATCGTTCTTTGTCACAAGATATGCAACATGTAGGACACAGTAGGTCGTGACACAGATGGTACTTATGCTACTCACTTGGCATTAATTATGGTCTTGGGTAAATGTACATGTATAACACTGACAATGTTCTGTCACTGAGTTACAAAATTGTGGCCCTCATTCTCCTCCACATATCAACCACTTCCTAACAGATGGTATCAAACATTGCAAATGTAAATAGGCATGTGTCCCGGTACTATGAACTATCCCTTGAAATGAAATGAAATGAAATTTGATTTATAAAGTGCATGGCTGCCCGAGAGCGTCCCAGCGCTGCAGGACAAAGAGAAAACTGAAGAGGGTACTGTTAATTAGGGCTCATTGGGAAAGAGAAATATTTTAAGGAGCTTCCGAAACTTCAGATAGCTGGGTTCGGTTCGAATCATGACAGGCAGGGCATTCCAAAGCGTTGCCGCATTAACCGAGAATCGACGTCCCCCAGCGCGAGCCTTCCTCACTCTGGGGACAGTGGCCAAGTTTCCGAGGTCAGAACGGAGAGTCCGAGAGGACTTGTAGGGGCGGATCAGATTCCTAAGGATAGGGGTCCCCTCCTCTGAAGTGACTTGTGGGTTATGCAAAGAGATTTAAATGTTATTCTTTCACGAATCGGCAACCAGTGAAGAGATCTCAGTGCCGGCTTGGCCAAGGATCTTATTGAGGAGCCGGTAAGCAGCCTGGCTGCTGCATTCTGAACACGTTGGAGTGTGTTGATGGTAGCTTCAGGTGCCGCCAGAAACAAGGCATTGCTGTAATCCAGTCTAGATAATATTAGCCCCTGGATTAGCAGCTTCCTGGACTGAAATGGCAAGAGTGGGAGAACCTGCCGCACAGACTGGATTAGGCCATAGCATATGCCTGCTGTTTTCTTTGCTTGAGTCCTGAAGGTCAGTCCCGCTCGAACCATACCCCTAAGCTTTTAATTTCATCTTTCGGGCGGGAACATCACCCAGGCAGGGAGGCCAGATGGACTTAGGTAAGGATGTTAGTTGGTAGCCCAGGAGCATAAGCTCTGTTTTGGCTCCATTCAGTTTGAGCCGAGAGCTGGTCATCCAGGAATGTATTCCCAAAAGGCAGGCAAATAGATTTTCCGAGCACCTCTCTTGATGGGATAGCGAGACGACTAGTTGGGTGTCGTCCTCGTAGGTAACTATTTTAATCCCAAAAGGATTAACCACATCCTCCAGTGGGGCCATATAAACGTTGAAAAGGGTAGGGCTCAGTGAAGAGCCCTGAGGCACTCCACACTGGAGGGGGATAGATTTAGAAAGTGCGCTGCCTTCCCAGATCTGAAAAGATCGATTGCTCAAAAAATATGAGAGCCATTGCAAGGCCATGTCTGATACTCCCAATCTAGCGAGGCGCTGAATTAAAATTCCATGGTCCACCGTGTCGAAAGCTGCACTTAGATCCAGGAGGATCGCGACAGCAGATCCCCCTGAATCCAAGATCCATCTTGCCTCTTCCGCCACCGCTATCAGGGCAGAATCGGTACCTTGACCCGGGTGAAAGCCCGTTTGGGAATTACGCAGCAGTTTGTTGTTTTCCAGAAAGGAGGAGAGCTGCTGGTTGACCATTTTCTCTGCGATTTTGCTGAGGCCTGGTAACAACGATATTGGGCGGAAGTTGGCCAGGCCAGAAGGATCGAGACCAGGCATTTTTAGAAGGGCCTCCACCCTGGCCTGCTTCCAGCTAGGGGGAATAACACCACGGGTAAGGGAGGCATTTACAAGATCAGTTGCTAAGGGGGCAATGGCATCTAAAATCCGCTTGAGAATATACAGAGGCGCGGGAGCCACTTTTCATAGAGGACAGGACTTTACAGAAATCTTCCCTGGATATATGGGTGAAGGAATCCAGGAAAGGGCAAGGGATAGGGGCAGAGTGGTCATCAGAAACAGGAATTGGCACACTATATGTTAGACTGTCTAAACTTTTTTGAATTTTAGTGTAAAAAATGCCAGCTAATTGGTTACATCTTGCTTCTGAGCTCTCCTGCCTAATTGGGGGGAGGGTACCTTAAGGAGTTCTTTTACAATTTTGAAGGTTTCCCCGGATGAGTTCGAAGAAGTTTTAATTCTCTCTTCGAAGAAAGCCGCCTGGGCCTTTTTCAGGGCGGCTTTATAAAGCCTCATAGCGGATCGATATGCCGCTTTATTGTTGGACGCCTAGTCTTTTTGCCATATGCGTTCTAGTTTTTTGCATGTTTTTTTAAGATTTCTGAGTTGCATCGTGTACCATGGTGATTTAAAGACACTACTCTTCTTTGCTAGACTTTTTCTGGGTAGTACCATATCTAGGGAATTATTCAGCCAACTTCATATCCGACACTAATGGATCTGGCTCCAGCAGGGGAGCTGTTTGTTCAAGTGTCTGGGTCAGGCTCTCCAAGGAAAGTTTAGACCAAGCCCTCTCTAAGGTGTGAGGTAATGTGACACATCGTGGGTCCGTACAAGTTTTCCATGCAAACGGGACTAAAAGATGATCGGACCATGGGAGAGGGAGAGGGGGGCTGGAATCCAACTGAAAAATATTAGAAAATATTGGGTCAAGTAGGTGTCCTTTGGAGTGAGTGGCCTCTTTATTTATCAGATTCAGCTCGAAAGATTTAA
Organism: Lissotriton vulgaris; assembly: GCF_964263255.1. NCBI lineage: Eukaryota > Metazoa > Chordata > Amphibia > Caudata > Salamandridae > Lissotriton > Lissotriton vulgaris. The sequence goes on from NC_141691.1 coordinate 888,011,214, forward strand.
AATCGAGCCTGAGATCTGCTGCCACCTTGTCATCGGGGTCATCAAAGTGTAAATTAAGATCTCCTAATATAATAAAAGTAGGTGAAGACGCAGCTGCGGCTATAGTAGTATCTACAAGTGATCCTATGAATTGTTTTATACAGCCCGGAGGACGATAAATGAGGAGACCTGTCAGAGAGTTATTAGGGGTGATTTGAATGATGAAATGACTACTTTCTGAGTCAGCTATGCAGCTATCTTCAATCCTACAGGTGAACCTGTCTTTATAGACTATGGCAAGCCCACCTCCCTTCCCATGTGACCTATGTTGGCATTGAATAAGGAAACCATCCGGAAGAGCGCTGGCTATATCGAATTCTGAGTTGGGCGATAGCCATGTCTCTGTTAGAAACAGTATATCAAGAATCTCATCCTGGTTCATAAGGTTAAGTTCTACCGTGTGCTTAGGTAGTGACCTGCAATTAAGAAGTGCCATGCTAAAGTGACTCAAAGCCTGTTCACCAGTTTTCTTTACCCGGGGGATTTTAGGGCACAACTTACATTGCCTGAATTGGCTATCAGACCTCTCAAGCTGACCGCACAGCGGGCCTACGTTTTGTCTTAGCTGTAAGAGCTCGTCCCTGGGGTATATCTTGCGGTGATTAAGGGGGACGGGCAGAGTTTTTGGCCCTAGGCCCGGTCGGGCGCGGACGGGCGCAAACAGGCTTGCCTCAGGCGCGCATGCTGCGCGGACAGGATGTGACGTTCATTTTATAGTGTCTGGGCCATCAATCGCCCGAGCACTAGTGCGCTAAACGTCTGCCTCTTCTAAGATGGCGCCCGAAGTCTGCGCCCATGGGGTAGCTGCCTGAGACCGAGCAGAGCCCTAAATCGGCCCCCGGTTCCCAAGTAAGCAAAGAGGAGGTACCCACAAATTCGGAGGACAAACTAGTCTAAGCACAATACATGATTTTTAAAATAAAGTAAAAGCACCAAAATGCGTGATTTAAAATAATAAGCAGCCAAGGAGCTGGAGCAAGGTGTGTACGCTTGTGTGTGCCCTGACTCCCGGCTTTTCGCCTCAGGAGCCCTAAGTTCTGCATCCTGTGATTTAAGGGTGCGGAAAATATAAGTGGATTTAGTCAAAAGGTATTTAAAACTAAACACTCCTCCTAAAGATATTGTCCTTTTGGCAGTACTGATGGCTCTTGACACATCAATGGACCTTTGCCACCCTGTTTAAATGGAGCTGGAACAAAAACATAAATCATGCATATATCATCAACTGCCAGATATTTAATGTTCAGTCAATGATGAGAGGTTGAGGACGTTTTCAAAACCTTTATTTATCTTAGAGATTATTTATTCAGATTAGTTCACCTTAAAGAAATATCAAATTAAAGATTGATTAGTGACTGCATAAATCAATACAAAGTATTCCATAAGGAAAAGGGTCATTAAACTAGCTAATACACCGAATCTACCCTAAAAAGAACCCATGAAGAGTATCCTTTTCGGAAAAGAGCAAGATCGATCTTCCCATAAAGAGCCCTTCTGGAAACTCAGCCAAGTTCCCCACAGTTGCAATGGCAACTGTCAAACTTTCAGTAAGAAGGAATGATTGCTGCAGTAGTATTGATCAGAAAATGGTTTGGATAAAGTAAAGAATGTTGGGGCATATTATCAAGCCTGGGCGATAAGATTATCGCGGCTTTATTGGCAGGAAACTGCTGATAAAGTGGCGATAATGGGCTTGATAATATGCTCTACCGAATTCCAATCGAAGCTCATGTTAGATGTCCTTCACATTTAACGTGAGCTTCGATTGGCATTCCATAGAGCATATTATCAAGCCCATTATCGCCACTTTATCGGCAGTTTCCTGCCGATAAAGCGGCGATAATGTTATCGCCCAGGCTTGATAATATGCCCCAAAGTTACCTTTAGCAATACCTGTTGGTAACATAGAGCAAGAATAGGAAGTGATTATCCTCCAGAGGAGTCATACGGGATCTCCTTCCCACTCACTTGGAATATATCATATAAAATCATACAATAAGGTAACACAAATTAGTAGGTGTCCCGATCTCTCCTTCAGTGAAAAATGCTCATCCGATGGTGCCGTCAACTTCTGTTGCTTCTTTTACCGATTCCCATGGTAAACATCCACGCCGGTATGTAGTAATACAATGTTGTATATGCTAGTAACATGGAAGAAGGTTCTCGTGAGAACCTTCCTACCTAAGCTCTATGTCCATTGTGAATAGAAAAAAAATAGCAATAATGTTCTGGTGAGGCATACAAAAGATATATCTAAACCATTATTTATTCTAACAGTCACAGCAAGGTTCATTGTTTAGAATAAATGAGTTAATGTGGAAGGATGAGGCTAAGAAAACATAAACTTGAAGTCAGCACATTCTTAAGCGAGATGCTGTTGCTAGGCAAATGTTTCTAAATAGACACCTAGCAAGCTAAGTGCAAGAGTGGAAAAATATGGCTTTTGGGCCTAACTAAAGGGGTACATTTCAGAATGATAGCCTGGTACAAAAAGTTTTTTTCTTCATGGTATTTTCATATATATTTATGCAAACTCATTTTCCCTTCGTTTGATCTACTTACACATTATTTGCAATATTAAAATGCACTTCAAAATGATTCTTTCATGTTATAAAGCAGGCACATTTTCCTACATGTCATTTCCTATGTGAACACATTTCTGCAGCAGTTTCAACACATTCTAAGGTGTAATTCTAATATGGTTTGCAAGATGAAATTTGATTTTAAAAGTAATTTCTCACAATTCGAAGGAGCAGAAAATAGCAGTCATCAGCCAAACATTATCAGAAGTATACTTCATTTGAGCCTGTTTCTGCTTGTGTAAGAGCTCTTCTGCAAGCTCCTATGACTGGGCTGGGGCAGGTTCTGGTGCCCAGTTTCAGTTACTGATAGAAGCCCGAAGGAGTATTCTCCTAAACACAACTGGGCCAATTCAGAAAGCCATTTACAAGTATGTGTAGTTATTCTGCCACAGTACTACTATGTGTAGTGCTAGATAATGTAGGTAGACATCTCCACCTATGCTATGCAAAATTAATTTTAGGGATTTATGCCTAAAATACACCCGTAAATTGACAAGCAGCAAATTTACACTTGTATTCTGAATCGTACATGCACCCACACCACACTTAGGGGGATGGTGACACATACTGCTACTGCTAAATGTAAATCTTCACTAAAGGGTTGCTTATTTGCATTCAGGTGGAGATTTATGGCTAGGTGCAGCCATAAATATCCATCTGTCCAGCTTGCCAACCTATCACTGACACAATAACAAAGACATAAATATTGTGCTGCCAAAATAGTGTGTCATAAGTATTGATCACAAAAAGTAGTTTTTCTATACATATAATGGTAAGCACAAAAATATTGAAAAAAAATATCGTTTCAAACTAACATTGAAACAGATATTAAAAAATATCATTTTCAACTATATGTGTAATTTAAATAAGTTAAACTTAAATATTTTAACATATAACACTAAAATAATGTAAATTAAATATGTTTAAATAATATTTATAGATATATATAATATTTAATAAATCAAACAAACACACACATATATCAAAAGTGTGTGTTTATATACACTTATATAATCTCAAACTGTTAAAAAATATATACATTTGACCTTATATTACATTTTATAATGATTTGTTAAATTTAACAATATAACAATCTTATGTATATCTCATGCAATCTGCAATCTGTGAGCGCCTATAGATATAAATGTGTTTTTGAAGTTAATTTTCGTAAAAACCACTGAAGCAATTTTCACCAAACATAGCAAAGGCACATCTGCGTACCAGTCCCTACAATTTTGCCAAGTTTGACGTAATTCCGTTCAGCGGTTCGGGCTGTAGATTTGTCAGACCGTCCTTTGGAAATGAACATGGGGAAAACACGTTTTGGGACACCCCTTTTTTCTCAGCCCCCACTTCACGAATCCCCCCGAAACTTTCAGGGAAGGAGCGCAGCGGAGCTGGCCAAAAGTTTGGAAAATTACACACAAATTCCTCAACCAGCGCCAGAGTTATTCCCAATAGAATGTTGTGGATTTCCTATGGTAGCCAATCCTAACTATAACTACCTACTGGCAACCGCCAGTAGGTAATATATATATATATATATATTACCTACTGGCTATCGCCAGTAGGTATATATAGTTAGGATTTTTTCCCTATGGGATTTTTGAAAATTCTATGTCTAATAACTTTGGCGTTTGTGGACGGAATCGGCTGAAATTTTCAGGAAAATGGCACATTTTGTTTCTGAGCAGCCCCTGAAAATTTGGTGGGGTTTCGTCATGGGGGGGCTGAGAAAAAAGGGGGGTCCCAAAACGCGTTTTTTACATTGAGTTTTCCATAGGGCAGTTGGACTCACTTTTAGCTCGAACGGCTGAATGGATTTGCACGAAACTTGGCAAAATTGTAGGGACTGTTAGCCCGATGTGCCTTTGCTAGGTCTCAATATATGTGCTTCAGTGGATTTTGAGAAATTAACGTTTAAATCAAGATATATATCTGTAACAGCGCTCCGGGCAGCGATCCGGTCCGCTTACTTTTCGCGTTTCGGAACTTTGCGCGCAGAAAGCTGATTGGCTCTCCGGTGTCTGTCAACATTCTAAACAGTCCGGAGCGGCCGCCATCTTGTCTCTCGGTAGGATCGAGAGAGAAGAAGAGGTGAAAAACGAAGGGGGAATTTAATGAAAGGGGGCAAGGTATCCCCCTCTTGACCCCCTAGGAATGTTGTTGGGGTTATTAAAGGGTCCCGTGGGGAAAAGAAAAAAAAATGATTTTTCACGGTAGAAGCGCTTCACGGGCCGCGAACTGGGCCGCAAACTGGTAGCGAAACGGGAATTCGCCATTTTGTGCTTCGTTAATTAAATTACTAGGTATAAGGGGGTGCGGGAGACGTATCCTAATCCCCTATGTTTCCTGAGGGTGGCTGAGGAGGCTGATATATGTTGATACATCTCTTCCAGCGGCTGTGCGTGAGCTTTTTTTTTTTTTGCTGCGTGACAGTCCGGAGCGGCCGCCATCTTGTCTCTCGGTAGGATCGAGAGAGAAGAAGAGGTGAAAAACGAAGGGGGAATTTAATGAAAGGGGGCAAGGTATCCCCCTCTTGACCCCCTAGGAATGTTGTTGTGGTTATTAAAGGGTCCCGTGGGGAAAAGAAAAAAAAAATGATTTTTCACGGTAGAAGCGCTTCACGGGCCGCGAACTGGGCCGCAAACTGGTAGCGAAACGGGAATTCGCCATTTTGTGCTTCGTTAATTAAATTACTAGGTATAAGGGGGTGCGGGAGACGTATCCTAATCCCCTATGTTTCCTGAGGGTGGCTGAGGAGGCTGATATATATTGATACATCTCTTCCAGCGGCTGCGCCATCTTGCCTTTTTTCCAATGCCACAATTTTGTCGTGCACGGCAGCCATTTTAGATGCCAGGCTGGTCCCAGGCTATCACCTACCCCTGCGGATGTAGTTTATGGCCCCAGCTGTAGAGAATTCAGACATGCCAACCCTCCCGATTCAGGCGTGTGACTACTGATTTCAGTGCTAGTCTCCCGCCTCCCGATTTCTGCAAGCAAAAACCCGGGGGCATTTTACGAACAACTAGCGATAATTTTTGTCTCTAACTTGTTTAGAGACAAAAATTATCGCCGCACATCGGCGATTTTTATCGCAGATAAACCTTGCTATTATCGCAGAAAAGTCAGCGATATTCATGTATTATCGAGCAAATGCTCTTAGCCATGTTATCCACCTCCCATTGGATAACATGGCTAAGAACTGCTCAGGGCAGGTGTTAGATTTTGGAGATATTCGCGCTTAGCGCGAATATCTCCAAAAGTTGGTAATAGGAGAAAGCGATGTTAGGGACTGTTTCCAGTCGCTAACATCTTGGCACGCCACTTTGCATGTTATTAGTGATCAGTATCACTGACATGCAAAGCGGGGCCCAAGATGGTCGCTATCTCCTTTTAGCTGTCACTAACTGGTGTTAGCGACAGCTTGGTAATAGGGAGATAATTTTATCTCCGCTTTCATGGCTTTTAAAGCCAAAAAAGCGGAGATAAACCCCCTTGATAATATGCCCCACGATTCCTTGGGGGTTTCAGCTGACAGGGCTTGGTATTGTGTTACATGGTAATTTTTCCAGGAAACGTCAGAGGGTCGATGCAGGAGTTCTAGAAGAGGTGATAAACCATTTAAGCCTCATGAACAAGCGCATGGTCTTTTAAAGATTTGTGAAGTACTCGGGGCGGCGGTGTGTGTGTGCCCTCTTTCAGGAGCGGGCGGGGGGCACTGCCAGCAACTTGCCAGGTCAGGTAGTGTTCAACACGTGCATCACCCTTTCTCTGCCTGCTATTGCGCTCCATGCTTCGGAAAGGTAAGAAAAAGAACGTGCATTTGAGTTTGAAATGTCCGATCCTGCAGCAGCACACTTCCAAAGCCCACACATGACAGTAACCTGATTCAAGGCCCTATTCACCCGTTTTTAAAAAAATAGATAACACTCCAACAAAGTAAGATTATAAAACTTTATTAACTTTTAAATATAACGAACGGAACAAAAACTAAAAACATTTAAACATTTTTCAACTCAAAAAGCAACAATGGTTAGAAGCTGTCTTTTGTGCGAATAGTCCCAAGGCAGCACAACGTGCAGAGTTCTGGACGGCACCCAGGTGATGTCGCCTGGGTGCCGCACTGGTTTTGGGATCCTACAATGCAGCACAGAAAAACAGCGTGGGGCGTCCCGGGTGGTGCGGGGGGAGGCCTCGTCAGTAGCGGTCTGTTGTGCGAATAGTCCCAAGGCAGCAGAACGCGTTGAGATGTTGATGGGACTGTGTCCAGTGTCCCATGGCTGACACAACATGTACGACAGGCACCCAGGTGATGTCCAGTAAACTGCCGCACTGGTTTTGGTATCCTACAATGCTGCTCCGAAAATTGGCGTGCGGCGGCCTGGGGGGGGGGGGGCGTGGGGGAGGCGGCGTGAACGGGCCTCCCCAGGTGGCGGCCATCTAGCTGAGTTGCGCCCGCTCTTGCGGCTACAGCGTCTCGCTCACCATGTTGTTGAGTTGCGCCCACTCTTGCAGTGCAGTGCAGCGATAGGCGGCTGCCACATGGCTCTTAAAATGGCGGACGGCTCCTCGGTTTTGGGCCTGGTCCACTGAAATGGCCCTGGGACACCTTGGAACTCGGACGCTTGCCTGCTAGGGCTTGGGCTCCATTCTCGAAAAGCGTCCCCTCAGCCGTGAAGATTCTACAAAAGTCTTGGGGGCCCCGACTCCCGCAGGCTTCCGGTGGGGAGCGGCTGCCATGATTGCTCGCGGAATGACCACGACGGAGCCACGAGATGGTGGTGCTCTCATGCTGACGCCAGCTTCAGTCTGAATGATCCAGAAACAAGGTGGGGCTTTCATCGTTCTAAACCAATGAAAAGTGTTATTTTTAGGTCATATGACCAAGACTTCCATCTTTAGGAAACCAAAAGTAAAATGAACCAATGAAAAGTTTTATAAACAAGTCACATGACCTGTTATGCGGCATAGGGCTACAAAAAGCGTAGAAAATCCGTTGGCACGTGAGGCAGCGTCAGTAGCGGACCGATGTGCGAATAGGCCGAAGGCAGCACAACGCGCCGAGATCCGGATGGCACCGAGGTGGTGTCCAGCAAATTGCCGCACTGGTGTGGCCATCCTACAATGCTGCGCCGAAAGACGGCGTGTCCAGCTGAGTTGCGGTCACTGTTGCGGTACAGTGACTCGAACGCGCCGAGATCCGGATGGCACCGAGGTGGTGTCCAGCAAATTGCCGCACTGGTGTGGCCATCCTACAATGCTGCGCCGAAAGACGGCGTGTCCAGCTGAGTTGCGGTCACTGTTGCGGTACAGTGACTCGAACGCGCCGAGATCCGGATGGCACCGAGGTGGTGTCCAGCAAATTGCCGCACTGGTGTGGCCATCCTACAATGCTGCGCCGAAAGATGGCGTGTCCAGCTGAGTTGCGGTCACTCTTGCGGTACAGTGAGTCGAACGCGCCGAGATCTGGATGGCCCCGATGTTGTGTCCAGCAAGTTGCCGCACTGGTGTGGCCATCCTACAATGCTGCGCCGAAAGTCGGCGTGGGGTGCCCCGTTGGCTTATGAGGTGATGTCAGTAGTGGACCGATGTGTGAATAGGTCGGAACCAGCACAAGGCGCCAAGATCCGAATGGCAAGTCCTGGATGTTGAGTGCCTCAGTTGAGAGTTCTGAGCAGTGCTTGTAAGACTGTCTGAAGCTTATTTGCACCTGCTGCAGCTTCACTATTGCCCTGGTGTGGCCAAAGGTCGCACATGACATAGGCGGCCGGCTCCCGAGGTCCGGCGGAACTTTTTGCCTTTTCCTTTCTGCTTCTTTTCCTACAATCCGTTTCATCTGAAGACACGACCAGGTCCCTGAATGTGTGCAGGGGGACGCTATTGATTAAATGAAAATGGCGGATTGACACAAAGCTGACTCAAGCGTTACTGTTGATGCTATACAGACAAAAAATGGTTTTCAGTTTGTACATTCTTCAGGTTTTTTTTTTCCATCCAAGTCTGATTGAGAGTTTGTAGAAAAATGGCTTCAGATTTTCCACATACTACTCTTCAACATTCTTCCTAAATGTAACAATGTGAAACTCACTAGGAGAACGGCTGTTTCTGTTTCCTTTCAAAATGCTGCCAACAATATTTTCTGAATGGAAGACACCATCTTGTAGCATAAAGGGCCGAAAGGGGTTCTGGTCTGGCCGATGGTTGGTGGAGACATTTTGACTATATCTTGGACCTGCCCGGCCTCGCCCAAAATGGCGCCGGTATAAATGGGACTCGTAACTCCTTGCCCGCAAATGTATATCTAGAAAATTTTATTGTAAGTGGCCCTGTCGTATTTTAATTACAAAATGTACGTCCACCGATTCCGCAACTGTTAGACACCTTTGTTCTTGCAACCTAATGGCCCGCTCGTTACGTTCTTCTACAGTGTAAATGTCTCCTCATCATATACGATTTCAGTTTGCTCCGTGGCCGGCCCACGTGGTTATAGGCCCGTATTTGTATACTGACATTTTCACAATAAAGGTTTTTAAAACAAAACACGGTAGTAGTATTTACATTGGTAAAGTTTTTACTTTTAGTCACTGTTTTCGAATCAGTAAAAGGCAAGTGAAATAAAGCAGTCCAATTACATGACGGATAAAAGGTATAATATGTAGGAACGCAGTAAAGATAAATGGTCAAGGGCAGTTGTGTTTTTCATGTCTGCAACATAAAGTGATCGATAAGAATCTGATAATCAGGCGTATCGGCGACTAAGACAGCAGGCCGAATCTCTTTTACTCAACGGCTCCGTCATGGAAGGAAGAAACGCCCTTTTTCTCGAAAAAGGAATATATTTTACTTGCAAGACAGTTGTAAATTTTCCGGGAAAGTACATTAGCCTGGAATATTATAACATATGTTTGAAAAAAAAATATTGTTTGAAAACAATAAAAAGCGTAATTTTTAGGTCATATGATCAAGCTTTTCATCATTAAATTAACAAAAGTAAAATGAACCAATGAAAAGTTTTATTAACAAGTCACATGACCTGTTATGCTTACGTTACGCGCTGCGCGCCGCGCGCCGCGCCTCGGATCACTTCCGGGTGCGCTAACGCGGCGTGTCATAAAACGCATTACGCGACAACGTAGGTCAAGAATATAGTCAAAATGTCTCCACCAACCAGCGTTCGGAACACAACCCCTTTCAGCAGTCCAAAAAGTTCTGTTAAATGACAACAGAGGGGACAGGCAACAAGAACCATCAGTCAAAGAGGAGAGGGCAAGTTCTTCTCTTCCGGGTCATGTTGGGGCGCTACCGGAACTGATCGAATTGGTAGTCTACAGTGTTTCTGGATGTTTCAGACTAAAGCTGGCGTCAGCATGAGACCACTACCATCTCGTAGCTCTGTCGTGGCCATTCCACGAGCAATCATGGCAGCCGCTCCCCACCAGAAGCCTGCGGGAGTCGGAGGCCCCCAAGACTTTTGTAGAATCTTCACGGCTGAGGGGACGCTTTTCGAGAATGGGACCCAAGCCCTATCAGGGAAGCGTCCGAGTTCAAAGGTGTCCCAGGGCCATTTTAGTGGACCACGCCCAAATCTGAAGAGCCGGCCGCCATTTTGAGAGTCCTGTGGCAGCCGCCTATCGCTGCATCGCAAGAGCGGGAGCAACTCAACTACATGGTGAGCGAGACGCTATAGTCGCAAGAGCGGGCGGTAAACAGCTGAATGGCGGAAGAGGCACAGTGTAGCAAAAGTGGGCGGAATGGCAACTGAAACGGTAAAGGGGCGCCCCACTACAGCGTGTCTTCAGGTCAAACGGATTGTGGGACAAGGTCCAGAATGGAAGAGTCATCAAAAGGCAAAAAGTTCCGCCGGACCCCGGGAGCCGGCCGCCTATGTCGGGGGCGATCTCAGGCTACACCAGTGCTATAAGACTTGGGGAGGGTGTCGGAGCCAAGCGTCTTCTCCGAGTCCATGGCCATCACACCGCCCCTCAGGGGCCTCCGTCAAGCTGTTTAGGAAGGTAACATATCACATTGTTTTCTAATGCAGTCAGGTCCACAAACGACACTCACTTACTTTGAGAATAGTGAAGCTGCAGTAGGTGGAAATAAGCTTCAGACAGTGTTACAAGCACTGCTCAGAACTCTTAACTATGGCACCCAACATCCAGAACTTATGCCATTTGAGAATGGCAGTGACATCGAAGCAACTCAGGGACCAAAACCATTAACGTACTTTCACGTATGAAAATCTTACTTGGGGAGGGGGCAGGAGCGAAGCGCCCCCTCCCAGTCAGCGCCACCACACCGTATGTTGAAAATTTGAAGCCATCGTTCTACAAAGTCAACCAAACTTGGATTGAAAAATCTAGAAAAATGTACAAACTGAAAACCAGTTTTGGTCTGCATAGCATCAGTAGCAACGCTTGAGTCAGCTTTGTGTCAAGCCGCCATTTTGATTCAACAAAGCACAGGCATTGAAAAAGGCTCAAACTCAGAACTCTGAACTATGGCACCCAACATCCAGGAGGTTGCCATCCGGATCTTGGAGCCTTGTGCTGCTTTCGACCTATTCACACATTGGTCCACTACTGACATCATCTTATAAACCAACGTTATGTAAATAGTTTTTTAATAAAATGTTTTACCCTGTTTCTTTGCTGGTGTGTTGTCTATATTTTTAATATTTGCATAGGGTTTGTCGTTATTTTGTGCGGGATGGGTGATGGAGCCGAGCTGTCTTGCAGCCCTCATGGTGTGGAGCTCAGTTCATCTCACTATTTTCGTATTTCTCATGAAGGGTTGTTCCTAATATTTCTATTTTAGCGAGGTCAAAAAGAGATCCAATTAGTGGCCTACTGATTTTGCTCGATTACTTTTATTTTTTTACACGATTTTTCACTATCTGCAAAGACTAAACAGAGTATTGCGACTTTGTGCTTGTTTGTAAATAGAGAATGATCCAAAGAGAACCAATTCTAAAACAGTAAATGCTTGGACAACAATCAATCAAATGGAGAGACAAGCAGGCACGACGGATTACAACGGGGGTAAAGGCCTGCGTTAACTACCCTTCAGTATCTGCAAAGAGAGAGTACTACTAAGACAAAAGAGGGGAGGGGGGGGGTGCAGCGTTCAAAGCACATCAGCGTGCATAAATACGAAAATGTTTTTATCTATCACGTACTTGACATTTTAAAGCTTTTCATATTTGCTATTAAAAAACCAATGAAATTCACAGAAAAAACCATAGGTTATAGTGGATATATAGTTAGGAATTTGCATTTACAAAACCTTGAAAATTCAATGAAAAAACCATTGGTTTTAGGCCATATATAGTTAGGGATTTGCATTTACAAAACCTTATTTTACTCGCATAAAACCATTGAAATTCCATATATAGTTATAAGCGCTAACTATATATCGCGCACCCGCAATCCACTGCTGATGATGTCACATATTACATCATTCATGACATGGTTAGTGACATCACTGATGACATCACTGATGACATCTCAAATGACATCACTGATGACATCACTGAAAACATCTCATTTAACATGACTGATAACATCACTGATGATATCATTCATGTGATAATACGATGAACCTCTTCAGACTCTAATATAACCTTAGATACAATCAGTGTAAACAGACACTCACAGACTGTCACTCATCCATGGAGTTACTCACACACCTAGTCAGTCATGCAAAGAATCAATCACACCTCCATTTCCTCAACTATACAGTTATACAAACTTTACTTATTCAAACATATACTAACACATATTTACTCTATTATACAATCCCTGATACAAGTTCACAATGATCCATACAGCCACTCACACATTCACTGGCTCTTATGCACAGTTATTTATATATGTCAACTCTCACATGTACTGTGTTTTACATATGTACTTACTTTGACATGTAGCACTGAGATATCCATTCACTCACCAATACACTCATGCACACAGTCAACCGCCCATACAGCTGTTTCCACATGCACTTTTGAAACCATACATCTAGTGAATCAACTGCTCACACATCTATGCACAGAGTCACACACCTCCCAGCCACCCACACACACACTCAGTATCCCATACAAATACTTGGGCAACCAATCAATAACCCATATAGTTACTCATATAGCTACTTATCAACACATGCAACAGTTTACAGAACAACAGACATAATGATGCACAAATTAAGACAGTTTAGTCACTAACCCATGCACTCAGTGAGACACATTTAATCACTCACTCATACAGTCAGTCATGCACCTACTAAATCCTTCATCCAGACACTTATATATCCACTCATTCTTCAATATGTAAGAGATATTTTAACTTTACAGAAACATACAGTCACTGGATGTTGTCATCAGTGATGTCATCAGTGATGTCATTTGAGATGTCATCAGTGATGTCATCAGTGATGTCACTAACCATGTCATGAATGATGTAATATGTGACATCATCAGCAGTGGATTGCGGGTGCGCGATATATAGTTAGCGCTTATAACTATATATGGAATTTCAATGATTTTATGCGAGTAAAATAAGGTTTTGTAAATGCAAATCCCTAACTATATATGGCCTAAAACCAATGGTTTTTTCATTGAATATATATATATATATATATATATATATATATATATATATATATATATATATATATATATATATATATATATATATATCAATACAAAAAATTTAAAGTATAACAAATAAACTGAAAAATAATTCAAATATTTCCAATTTAATTATACATAAAAAGTAAACAGTATATAAAAATATGATATCTTAAAAATATCTTAAACATTATGTAGCCATATATATACAAAATGTAAATTCAAATACATGGGGGCATGTTTTTCCCCTAGCTACACCTATTTGCACATTGGGTTCTGGGAAAAACAGGTCCTTGGGGTGATGTTCGCTGATACTGTGTCTAATCATTATGTGCGCTGGTACCGCTACATCGACGATCTGCTCATAATTTGGAAGGGCACTGATGAGAGTGCCCTCCACTTTATAGAGCAGATCAATATCAATAGCCTGAATTTGCAATTAACCGGCCAAGTTAGCAGGGATTCCATTTCCTTTTTGGATGTTGAAATAATTGTTGTCAGCAGCTGATCCAGGGTCACTATAGAAATTCTGTCTCTCTATAAGCACCAATCTCTACCTAATACTCACCATACTAATCAAATCTTAAGGCCCATACACCCGAGACAGAAAAGTGAGCAACTGAATCATGTGGCCTAATTAATCACACTATCCAAACAAATTATGTACATTATATACAACTGCAGTATAACAATTTATTCATAGGTATTCAAGAAAATCATTTAATTAGACCACTTTGGTCAATGGATTAACTGATGGTAACGACTAAATTATTCAAGACCAGCTTGATGTTTTAAGTCTTTTATTTTTAAGGTTTCAAAGTTTCGGTTTCAAACTCTTTATTAGCTCATTTATTAATTGCAAGAATTTTTATTAAATCAGTATTATCCATTAGTTTATTGGCACAAAAGTCTGGCACTTAAAAATTGCACAAAATCAATGAATTAAAATAAACATCAACCCTATTTCCCTAAGTTAAGCTTTCTGACCTGTAAAGAAAATGACATTCAGAAATGCATAAGGTTTTCTTACGTGTCCAAGGAAAATCGGACAGCACTTCGCCCTCAGGAACAGTCAGCTCGGCTCCCCTCAATGGGCTAAGTTTTTATACCTTTCAAACTCACTAATCTAACTAAAAAGTAATATTTCAAGAGTCCTTAGGCAACCTGATTGGCTGCTGATCGTCAGGCCATCGAGAACCACCGCTTCAGAATACCATAACGTCACTTGTCATTGTTCTTTAACGTGAAGCGACACCAGCTTCCGAAGATTTGAAACATTATACTAAAAAGTTCACCGTTTCCTCCAGAGCTAGGCCAAACTGCCTCTGGTCACTTCCTTAGCCTTGGAATAATATCTTTTCAGAGCACATCACACACAAATGTCTTTGTTTGAGCTTCAGTTTATTCAGAGAAATATTTTTGTGAAAAAGCTTCAACATGGCTGTGCTTGGCTCCTCTCAGTCAGGCTAAGCAACGCTCTCCAAAATTTCACAGGCCTCAAGCCTTTCACACGGGCTAGTATTTAAACAAACACAAAAGAGTAATTAATTCAAGTAATGAAAATCATTCTGTTACCCACCCTCCATTGCTAATGTTAACCCATTAATATAAGTCACCTAGCAGAAGCACATAGAAAAGCAGCACATTTATAATCTACCATTCTTCATAATGTCCAACAGGATTCTTCATAAATCTGAAAAGATAAAAAGATAAACAAACACAACATAGACAACAACATAACATAGACAATAGCACATATAAACTAAGCACATGCCATTAATTAATCAGCCGCATTAATGTTGACAAAGACAATAGGACAGACAAAACAACATTAGTTATGTATTATAAAACGGACTCGCAAATGCAACATGAGCACATTATCATTAGTCCCATGTGTAATGCAATGATGAATTTTTAATCTAGATTGATTTAGTACAACAAACGTGCAATAACACATTAATATATTAGTTCATGTTACAAGAGATTAACTTCACGAGCCAGAATAAAATTATTTCTGAAGCTCGCTCCATGAACAGCAATCTGGAAACTAGATTGTTTAGGAAACCAACAGCCGGCAACACATGATTACATGCCGGAGTCACCATCCTGCAAATTTGGTCCGCAGCATCCCTTATGGCGAGATGCTGCAAATTCGTAGAATTTGCAGTACTGACTCTGAATGTGAAAAAGCCCAACAAGATAGCTGTAGGAGATTCTTGGCTAGAGGCTACACTATAGACAAAATTAATCAATCCATAGAGAAAACTAGGAAGATGGAAAGATCACAGGCTCTGGTGTGCAAAGCTCAAAAAAGTACAGAGCAACCCTCATTAGCTGAACAACCATCAAGGCTCATTCTGACCTACAATAACCAGCATAAGATAGTTAATGAAAACTGGACACTGGTAAAAAACGATCCTATACTGGGTGTTAATCTCACAAAGTCACCCAATATAACATTCAGGAAGGCAAGGTCCATGAGTAATTCTCTAGTTAAGAGCAGCCCAGAGTTAAGATCAAGTAGTGCCTGGTTGGATGCGAGCAAGGGTTTCCGTAAATGAGCAACTTGCAAGGCCTGTAAATATAGTATTACCAAAACAGACTATAAAATACCATTTATCCTCATAGATGCTATTAAACATTCCTCCCCAGTGCTGCGCTGTCCATTGGAACTAGTACTGAATGGACGTCCAATGGTCATGCGCAGCACTGGGGAGGTAGTGCTGCCGTCGGCCAATGCACCGAGGCAGCACTTAAGGGGTTAAGGATGAGCCCATATGCATTGATAAAAAAGCAACATGCAAAACTGAGTTTGCAGTTTATGTGATTGAGTGTCCCTTTGGCTTACGCTACATGGGCAGTACGAGGCTGCAGGTCCACAAGAGGACACTCTAGCACATAAGGGCAATCAATAATGGTGACCATGCTTATCCCGTTGCCAGGCATTTTGGAGAGTTTCATGAGAAGGATGTTAGTGTCCTTAAATATTTTGTGGCAGACCCAGTCCCCCCATTGAGACGAGGGGGTGACAGTGAAGCTCTCCTCAGACAACTTGAGACTAGATATATACTGGAGTTGGACTGTAAAACACCTTAGGGTCTCAACTCCTGTGAGGACTTTTATACTTTTTTTTTTTAAACCTTTATTAGAGCAATAAACCATGCAGTGGCGCATACACAGATTGGTCACAGGAGAAGCAAGCACAATGTCAGGTACATAAAAAAGACAAAAGAAATATTGGAATGTGGGCAGTCTCCAAGCTACACAATACACATTGCACATGGTGGCACAGGTCAGCATGAAATATAAGTAGCATTGCACAGTAGGAGCATGTCATACTGAAGGGGGAGAACAGCACAACCAGTGGGCTCCCCACATAATACAGGGCATAAAGCAGAACATCAAAAGATATTAACAACCCTTAGCAGGTTGCAGGTGCCGCAGGCAAACATGGCAAAGTCGTGACATGGTGAGCAGGAGTAAACAGGGCTGTGTCAGAAACAGTGGGCAACAGCCGTTACATGTACATCTCAACCCACCGGTGCAGACAAAAGACTGATCGCTAACGGATGACCTGGAAGACCTGGAAGACCAGCGCTGTAGAGTCAGCAAGGAGGAAAACCCCTATGGCAATTCCCCCCGGCCAGCATCATCAGAGTCCTCACTGTGGGCGGGCCTGGTCAGCCAGTAAACTTGCAGTGGGCTCCAAAAATCTTTAGGCCTGCACCACACAGGCATCCAATCAGCATATACATTATATTGATCCTGACAATATACCATATCGTCTAGCCAATCCTTGAATTTCGGAGCCCTGCCCCTACCCCATCTACAGGCTATCCTAGGCTTTGCCAGTAATAAGGCCACATCTGCAAACCTGCGGTAGGGCAGAGGTACGTCCTTCGTGTACCCCAAAAGCAGAACTAGGGGATCGAACGGTACAGCCTTTTCAGTCATAATGTCCAATGCCTCATGGACCTGGATCCAGTAGTCATGGACCGCATCGCATTCCCAGGCCAAATGAAGGAAACCAGCCCCCTCTGCCCGACAATGAGCACATCTAATATCCTCCGCCAGGCGGAACCTGTATTTCCTAATCGGAGTATAGTAGAACATCTGTACAAATTTATAATGTATTATCTTCAATCTACAGCTAGATGAGATATTGGCAGTAACGCCACAACAATATGCCCAGTGTTCATCAGTGATATCAATACCCAACTCAAGAGCCCACTGCTCTCTCGCATGGCTAGGCGGAGTATCTCGCTGCTTCCTAATGGTGTTGTACAATTTAGAGACCAGATGTCGACCATCAGACACCAACAGGGCATGAAGTGGTAAGGCAACCCCAGGTTCATTCGGAAATTGCGGCAGTAGAGCACGTAGTCCCTGCCGAAGCCGTACATAATAGAAAACCTCCAGGGGGGAGGGTGGCTCCCCACGGAAGAATTGATCCTTCGTACAGAGAGTGCCCTCAAGAAAGAGGTCGCCCCAAGTGATCACCTTGTTTCGCTTGCACATAGCCTGAAACCCAGTCTCCCGCAGCAAGGACAGTTTCGGGTGGTACGCGAGAGGCAGTGCCGGGGAGTAAAGCAGCATGAGCCCCAAAGCGGTTGCAATACGAGCCCACGCATCCATAGTGCATTGCACCGTGGTGGATCGGGTATCTACATCACGAGGTCTTCCCAGTACCATGCCCTCCAGTGGGAAGGGATGCACTATCCATTCTTCAGCTGCTATCTGTGGCATAAAGGGGATGGGACGCATCCAATAATAGGCATAGTGTGCCTGAGCGCTAAGATAATAGATCTCAAAATCCGGGACATCAAACACCCCCTGTCATAAGGCAGCGTCAAGGTGGACCACTGCACTCTCGGTTGCTTGCCCCCCCCAAAACAATCTAAGGAGCTCCGACCGTAGGCATTTAAAAAAATAGGCACCGGGGTAGTATGGGATATTCTGAAACAGATAAAGGAAGCGTGGAAGCACCACCATTTTCACCAAGGAAGCTCTACTCGCCATAGAGAGTGGCAAAGACATCCACCGCGTAATGTTATCAGCCAGCTTAGAGATAGCAACTCCATAATTGAGCCTGATCATCTCTTCCTTATCCAGAGAGATCACTATGCCCAGGTAGCGAAGATCCGTATCGCACCATTCCAGGGGGTAGTCCAGTTGGAACGTCTCAACAGACGCAGTTAGCGGAAAGAATTGCGATTTCTTCCAATTCATATGAATAGAGGACTTTTATACTTGCCTTTAATTCTCAAGTTGTGATCAAATATGTATATATTTTTATCCGCTGCCTTTGCAATTGTTTTTAACATCATCTATTTATTGCATTTTTTACACATTTGTACTCTTTGGTGGCACTTTATGTTATTGGCACTTGCACTTTTATGATGAGTAGACTTTGAAGGTCAGGATGGCCCCCTTGGGCGTAATTGATTTAAAATCTAGCACAATCAACAGCTTAAGATGATCATGTACAGATGGGTTATTTCCACTGTTGAAATGGTTTTTATTTAAAGAACTTTTTATTGTGTATTTTACCATGCATTTTACCATTTTAGTTTTATTTTGCATTTAATGTTTTTTTTACAGATTTTGCAACTATTTAAATATTTATTTTTATGGATGCATGTTTATTGATATTAAATCGATGTATCTGTGAATGTATTTTACATCTATTAATTCACTGTTACATGCAGTCAATCGTGCTCATTTTTAAACAGACTTTTCTTTGTCTATCATTTATTTAGTCACAAGTTTGTTGCACTGTCACTTTAAAAGGAGGCAAAATATGATGAAGCGCGTCATGTGATCAAGGCCTCTGGAAGTCCAAAACTTGTAATGGCGGTTGGTGCAGGGCACACAGCAAAATAAAATCAGCACCAGTAAATTGGGTCCGCATCGTCTTTTTCCTGGGTCAAGGGACGCATGTGTGAAATGAGGAGTTTGAAAAAAATAGAAAAACAAATATATATATATATACACACACACACACACATATATATATATATATATATATATATATATATATATGATTCACTGAAAAAACCATAGGTTTCAAGCCTCATATAGTTAGGAATTAGCATTTTAAAAACCATTGAAATTGCTCCTATATAGTTAGTTGTACTAACTATATTTCACGCACCCGCAATCCACTGCTGATGATGTCACATATTACATCATTTATGACATGGTCAGTGACATCACTAATGACATCTCAAATGACATCAATGATGACATCATCCAGTGAATGTGGTTTGCTTCGTTATTTAAATATGCATTATATATATAGCAATTTGCATTGAAGTATGAGTGGATATATAAAAATAAATATTTGGATGGAGGACTTTAACAATTTATAGTGTCTCACTAAATATAGTGAATAGTGACTAAATTGTGTGAATATCTGTATCACTTTGTCAGTTGTTGTGTAAAATGGT
This sequence comes from Lissotriton vulgaris, assembly GCF_964263255.1. Classification (NCBI taxonomy): domain Eukaryota; kingdom Metazoa; phylum Chordata; class Amphibia; order Caudata; family Salamandridae; genus Lissotriton; species Lissotriton vulgaris. The sequence continues at coordinate 888,030,914 of NC_141691.1, forward strand.
TCTCCAGTTGGTTACTAGCTATTTGAAAGTCTATATTAGTTATTGATTAGTTAGCTGATTTGTATGGGAGAGGGAATGTGTGTGTGGTTCGGTGGAGGGTGTGTGACTGCCCAAACATGTGTGAATAGTTGATTCAGTAGATAAACTAGAAAAATAAAAAGCAGTGTATATGTCAATTGTATATGTCAATTGTTGTATATAACTAAGTATACATAAGACTCAATGATTGCGTGTGTGACTGTATGGATAACTGTATACTTGTAATAATGATTTTATTCTACACTAAATTTGACTTACTATCTAAATAAATAGATGAAGTGGTGTTTGTATAAGTGTGTAGCTAAGTAAGTATGTAAGTATGATCCATTGTTTGCATAAGTGAGTAGGATAACTTCATATGTGAATAGGTTGTATTGCGACTTATATAGCGCACGTATCACCCGAAGGCATCAAGGCGCTTGCCTTGGGAACCCGTCCTGGCTTTTTCCCTGAGAGATAACCCCTACTGGGCATCCCCAAGGTGAAAGCCAGGCATCCCGCAGCGGGTAGGCCGCCGTAGTAGAGATTAAGCAAGCTATTGCCCAGAGTTGCAGCGTGGGACCCCATGATTAGAGTAGGCACCGAGGCGAGAATTATCGAGTCCGTGGACATTTTTGGGCTCAGGACCCTGCCGCGTCGGGAATTGAACTCTGATCCCGGGCCAGACCTCTGCATCAGGGTCTGCCGGTCTAATCAGTGAGCCACACTCCTCCACTTAGGTTGTGTTTTGGTGTGTAATGTCGATATAGGTGTATAAGTATTTTTGATAGTGTTCTATTGATCATTGACAGCATGTATGAGTGAATCTACAGGTAAGTGATTAGATGTGTGTATACATCTAGGAATCAATGAGTGGGTTTTTAGATACTTGTATTGCTGTGTCAATGGATTCAAATATGATACTCTGTATTTTACAAAGAGTGATGAAAGATTTTACTAATGTATGAAAAGGTGTATGTGATTGTCACGTGGATGATGTCATCAGTGATGTCATAATTGATGTCATTTGAGATGTCATCAGTGATGTCACTGACCATGTCATGAATGATGTAATATGTGACATCATCAGCAGTGGATTGCGGGTGCGCGAAATATAGTTAGTACAACTAACTATATAGGAACAATTTCCTATGCTAATAAATGCTAATTCCTAATTATATAAGGCCTGAAACCTAGGGTTTTTTCAGTGAATTTCAAAGGTTTTTTAAATGCTAACTCCTAACTATATATGACCAGAAACCTATGGTGTTTTAAGTGAATTTGCAAGGTTTTTTAAATGCTAATTCCTAACTATATATGACCTGAAACCTATGGTTTTTTAAGTGAATTTGCAAGGTTTTTTAAATGCTAATTCCTAACTATATATGACCTGAAACCTATGGTTTCTTAAGTGAATTTGCAAGGTTTTTTAAATGCTAATTCTATTACCGGATAACGTTTAAATATGTAAATATCCTTCTGGGACCACCTGAGCAGCCCTAGGGGGTCAGGGTGTTTCTACCCTGCCCCCTTTTTGCGTTCTACACGTTTGTTTTTCTGCTTCTTTTGTGCCTCGGTCTACCTAGCACAAGATGAATGCCAACACTTCCTGGTTATAAGTGTTGACAGCCAATGAGCATGTTGCTTTCCTGTGAAAGGCATGCTGATTGGCTGCCACTGTCTGTCAACACTCCAAACCAGGAAGTGTTGGCAGCCATCTTGTGCCTCGGTAAAACCAAGGCACAGGAAAGCAGAAAAAAAAACGTGTAGAACTCAAAAAGGGGGCAGGGTAGAAGTACCCTGACCCCCTAGGCCTGCTTAGGGGGTCCCACAAGGACCCCCAAGGCCCCCCCAAATTTTTTTTGGGGGGGAAACATTGCGGGGTGCTCGCACCGTGCGCGGACCCCGCGATTTTTCAAAAGGCCTTGGGGGTCCTTGTGGGACCCCCTGAGCAGGCCTAGGAGGTCAGGGTACTTCTACCCTGCCCCCTTTTTGAGTTCTACACGTTTGTTTTTCTGCTTTCCTGTGCCTCAGTCTACCAAGGCACAAGATGGCTGCCAACAATTTCTGTTTTGGAGTGTTGACAGACATTGGCAGCCAATCAGCATGCAGCTTGCGCACGCTAAGGTCCGCGCACGTGCAAGGACAGTGCACCGTGTCCCGCCCATAGATATATAATTTGAAAAAAGTCGATTTTCTCAACAATTACTAAAGGGATTTTCACCAACTATACAAAAGGCACTTCTGCATACCAGGCTCCATCATTTTGCCAAGTTTGCAGTAATTCCATTCATCCGTTCTGGCTGTAGCTGTGTCTAAAGGTCCTATGGAAAATTGCATTGGACTCAATTTCACATTCAATTTTCTCATAAACTACTGGAGGGATTTACGCCAAACATACAAAAGGCACTGCTCCATACCAGTCCCTACTATTTTGCCAAATCTGGTGTAATTCCGTTCAGCCGTTCGAGCTGTAGCCTTGTCAGAATGTCCGTAAGGAAATTAACATGGGGAAAACACGCTTTGGGACCCCCCTTTTTTCTCGGCTCCCGCTTGACGAATCCCTCCGAAACTTTCAGGGAAGGAGCGGAGCGCAGCGAGGCAAATTTAGTGGAAAATTACAGGCAGATCCATCAATCGGCGCCAAAGTTATTCCCAATAGAATGTTTGGCATTTCCTATGGTAACTAGGTCCTAACTATATATACCTACTGGCTATCGCCAGTAGGTAATATATATATATTTATATATATACACATATATATATATGTATATACATATATATATATACCTATGCAAAAAATATAAAGTATATCAAATAAACTGAAAAATAATTAAAATATCTCCAATTTAATTATACATAAAAAGTAAACATTATACAAAAATATATCTTAAAAATATCTTAAACAATATGTAGCCATATATATAAAAAATATAAAATGAAATGCATAAACAAATAATAACAATATTTTTAATCAATATTAATTAAAAAAACATTCAATAAATATTAAACTATTCCACTCCAATTCATACAACAGTAGAGAAAGCATTAAACTCCGGAAGGGGAACATTTACTATTCCCACAACATTCCGTGCAACAATAGGAAAAGCGTTGGACCCAGAAGGAGTAAAAATTACTTTTCCCACTCCAGTCAATGCAACAGTAGGGAAAACGTTGGACTTAAGAGAGGTAAAATGTACTATTCCCACTCTAGTCTGTGGAACAGTAAGGAAAGCATTGGACTCAGGAGGGGTAGAATTTACTATTGCCAGTCCAGTCTATGCAACAGTAGGAAAAGCGTTGGACACAGGAGGGGTAAACATTACTATTCCCACTCCAGTTGGAGCAACAGTAGAGAGAGAGAGAGTATTTCACGTCAAGCAAATCACATCTTTTAACAACTCTATTAAATAATAAAAAAATGTCAATAATTAAAAAAAACGTAGGGCCTCATTACGATGTTGGCCGGAAATGCTTCCTATTGCATTCAGATTTTCCCAATCCCAGTTAGAATCCATGTTTCTGACCGAATCAGGAACATTTCCAACCGACTGCGTACGATGGTATGTAAAGGTTCAGTCTGTTCGAATCTGTTCTGACTGGCATTCGGAGACTCCGAGTCG